>NC_057862.1:487509668-488116168 GCF_019393635.1 Dromiciops gliroides | reverse complement strand
CTTCTACAATAAGAACTCAACTATTTGACAAAAACTGTTGGGAAAACTGGAAGATAGAAACTAGGCATAGACCAACATCTTATACTGTATACCAAAATAAATTCAATATGGGTACATGATTTAGACATAAAGGGTGATACCATAGGCAAAATAAGAGAGGAAGGAATAGTTTACCTCTCAGAGCTATGGAGAGGAGAAGAATTTATGACCAAACAAGAGACAGAGAATATGATGAAATGCAAAATGGATCATTTTGATTACATTAAATTAAAAAGGTTTTGTACAAACAGAAGTGATGGAGCCAAGATTAGAAGGAAAGTAGAATGTTCAGAATCAATTTTTACAGCCAGCATTTATGATAAAGACCTCATTTCTAAAATATATAGAGAACTGAATTTAATTTATAAGAGTATAAGTCATTCCCTCACTGAGAAATGGTCAAAGGATATCAACAGGCAATTTTCAATTGAAGAAATCAAAGCTACCTATCACCATATGAAAAAATATTCTAAATCACTATTGATAAAAGAATGCAAATTAAAATAACCCTGAGTTAGCACCTCACACCTATCAGATTGACTAATATGACAAAAAAGGAAAATAATAAATGTTGGAAAATCTGTGGAAAAATTGGAACACTAATGCATTGTTGGTGAAACTGTGAACTGATCCAACCATTCTGGAGAACAATTTGGAACTATGCCCAAAGGGTTATGGGACTGTGAATACCCTTTGACCCAGCAATACCTCTGCTAGATTTGTATCTTAAAGAGATCATAAAAATGGGACAAGGAACAACATGTACAAAAATATTTCTAGAAGCTCTCTTTATGGTGTCAAAGAATTGTACATTGAGGGGATGCTCATCAATTGGGGAATGGCTGAAGAAGTTATGGTATATGAATGTAATGGGATACTCTTGTGCTGTACGAAGTGATGAGCAGGCAGATTTCAGAAAAACCTGGAAAGACTTAAGTGGACTGATGCTGAGTGAAGTAAGCAGAACCAGGAGAACACTGTAGACAGTAATAGCAACATTATTTGATGAACATCTGTGATATACTTAGCTTTCCTCGGGAATACAATGATCCAAGACAATTAAAGCTCATGATGGAAAGTGCTCTCCATATGCAGAAAAAGAATTGTGGAATCTGAAAACATATTATTTTTACTTTTGGTGGTTTTTTATTTTTTTTTGAGGTTTTTCCTCTTTTTCTGATTCTTCTTTCACAACATAACTTATGTGGAAACATGAAAAAATAACCCACACTTAAACATTAAAATAGAAATAATGAAAATCAAAGAAAACATTAATACAATTGAAAACAAAAAAATATTAAACTAAAAGCTGATTTGTTTGGAAATTAATAACACTTCTAAAATATTAGCTAACTTGATTAAAATGTGGGAAAACTAAATTGCCATTGTTAAAAATGGAAACAGAAATCAAAACAAGGGAAGAACTAAGAAATTTATTATTGGATACTCTTTTGCCCAAGTATATGGGAATAAAAATGACTACTTAAATGAAAGAACAATTACTAAACTATAAAATACCCAAATTTACAGAAAAAAATTAGAGAATTTTCAAAATTCTATTTTAGGAAAAGGATTTGAACAACCTATAAATGATCTTGCAAATTGGGGAAAATATGAATTCTTTCAATTGTAGAAAGAAAAAGTAACTCCAATATTAAATAAACTGTTCGCAAAAATAGCATAAGAAGGGATGCTACCAAATTCCTTCTATGGAACAAATGCAATTTTGATACATAAACCAGAGAGAATAAAAACAGAAAAAGAAAACTATTCACTAGTATTTCCAAAGAATGTAGATATATTTTTAATAAAACATTAGCAAAGAAGATATAACAATATATCGCACAAGTTATATGTGATGATCAGGTTGGAATTATACCAGGAACATTGGGTTAATTTAATATTAGGAAAATAGTTTAATTTGATGAACAATACTCGTAACAAAAATCACTGAAAAAATATAATTATGTCATATATGCAGAAAAGATTTTAACAAAATACAACAGTTTTATAAAAAGAATAGCAACAACTAGAAACATAGGAATAAATTATCCTTTCCTTAAAATGACAAATAATATATGTCTAAACCCAAGAACTACTATATATGCAAGGGCAATAAACTAGAATCTTTACCAATAAAATCATGAGTGAAAAAAGAATGTTCACTGAGACCTCTTCTATTTGAAATATTACTAGAAACAATGACTCTCACAATGAGAAAAGAAAGAAAATGAGGGAAGAAGCATAAATAAACGAGAAAAAAGATTTTACCACTTTTTGTATGTGATTTGCTGGTGTACTTAACAAAGCTTAAGGAGGCATCTAAAAAGTAACTGAAACCTTTAATAACTTCAGTAAACTTGCAAGATATAAAACAAATCCATACAAATGAACAATTCTATATAATTCCAATAAAATAATAACAATGAAACATAGTAGGAAGGTGATTTTTTAAAAACGTTACTACAAAAGTATAAAATAAGTATGTCTATCTATTCAGTTGTACACAAACTACTCTGTGTAGCAATAAAGACAGACCAAAATAATTGTTAAAATATGAAATACTCATGAGTAAGATAAGCCAATATAATAAAATGACAATGATGCCTAAATTAATTTACTTATTCAATGACATGCCAATCAAACCACCAAAGCATAACTTTATAGAAATAAAGAAAAATAGTAAAATTCATATGGAAGAAAAAAAGTCAGGAATCTCAAGAGAAATTTTTTTAAAAAGTGTAAATCAAGTGCATCTAGTAGTGCCAGATCTCAAACTATATTATAAAAATAACTCTTAAAACTATTTACTTATTAAAAATAGATTTATCAATGAAACAGATTAAGTATACATAAAGAAGCAGCAAATATATCTAGCACACTATTACTTGATAAACATTAAGACTGTAGCTACTTGTAACTACTTAGTTTTTGATTAAAAAAATGTACTAAGGAAATTGGAAGGCAGTATGGAAGAAATTAGATTTAGACCAACATATCACATCTTATGCCAAGATATTAGCTCCAAATGGATGTGTTGCACAAATATAAAAAGGTCACAACATAAACAAGTTAGAGAAGTATGGGGTGAAATTCTTATCAGATCTGTGAGTAGAAGTCATGGCCAAATAAAGGATATAGAAGACCACAGAAGATAAAACAGATAATTTTAATTACATAAAATTTAAGTTTTTGTAGAAACATCCAATAAATTGAACATTAAAAGAAAAAAAATTCTGAAATATTTGCAGTAATATTCCCTGCTAAAAGTTTTATTCCTGGAATATATAAGGAACTGATTCAAATTTATGAGAACAAGATCCATTCCCCAAGTGATAAATGATCTAAGATTATGAACTGTCAGTTCTTAAGAGAAAAAACTCAGGCTGTCTCTAGCCAAATGAAAAATTATTTAAAATAAATAATAAAATTTATTCAAATCACAAAAATTCTGACATTCCTCCTCCCATCCATCATATGGGCAAGGCTGAAACTAAAGGCAAGTGCTAACTGTTGGAGGAACTGTGGACAGACATGTTGGTTTATTGTTGATGGATTTGTGAATGGGTATAACCGCTTAGGAAGGCAATTTTGAATTATTTACAAATAGTTAAACACCAGGTGTTGGTTTATGCAAGCATACCATTGCTAGGCCTATAATCAAGAGATAAAATAAATTTAAAAAAATTTAGAGGTACAAAATATTCACTCCACCTGTCTTTGTTGTGTCAAAAAACTTTGAAACTAAAGGTATACTCATCAAGTGAGGAATGACTGAATAAAAATGATATACTGAAATGGAAGACTTTTATGCTATAACAAATAAGGAAACATAATTTAAAGAAGACATAAAATCATGTGTATGAACTGATGCAGAATGAAGCAAGCACATCCAAAAGGATAATTCAGTCTCTGACATCAATATTATAAAAATAATTTTGAAGACTTTTATAAACTTATGAAAAAAGCAAAACCATATTTTATATAATAGTAACAATACTGCAAAAGCAACAATTTTAAAAGTTGTGAGAACTTTGATCAATGAAATTACCATCCTTGATTCCAGATGACTAATGAGGAAACGTTATCCACCTCTAGGTGAGAGTTTATAGATTTAGAGTACAGAATGAAATCTTTACATTTTTTTTATACAACCAGTGAAAGAATTTCTTTTGTTACAAGGAATTTGTTACTTTTTTTCTCCTTTTTTTGGTGAACAGAGGAGAAAAATAGATTCCTGCTAATTAAATAAAACAAATAGAAATGTTGAGGTGTTACAGTCATGGGATTTTTCATGTACTTTCAGATGAGTTCATTGTTAGTTTTCACTCATTGTGTTATTTTGTTATAAGAAAGCTCTCACAGTGAGAGTAATCTGGAAATATTTTCAATTTAAAACAAAATATATCAATAAAATTATTATTTTTTATAAAAGAGGCACTGGACTTGATTGAATAGGGGAACTGAATGATGTCTCAATTAATGGAAAATTACTTTGGAAGAAAAGTGGAAGACATGAAACAGAAAGGTCAGTTAGAATGCTGTCGTAATATTCTAGTCAAGAGATGATGTGAGTCTAAAATAAGAATCAAGGATATAGACAAAATGTTTAAAGGAGAGGGCATTGATTATTGATTGATGTTATCAGAAAAGGATCTGAAAGTGGAAGTGAGGCAAGAAATATGCCAATGCCTATTCCTCTACATTATAAAGTAGGAGAGAAGTAGACTGACTTGGAGAGGATGTCAAGAGATGTACATTTAGGAGAAAACTAAGTTTTGGGGAGTTGGAGCAGAAGAAAAAATAAGAGATGGAGATTTTTTAAAAGGAGCATTGTTAATAAAGACCAAAGTACTAGGGGTTATAATGGAAAAGGAGGGCAAAGTATTTGGGCTAAGATGAATATTGACATTAATGTGGGGAGAAGTAACAGAAAAAAGGTTTTTTTACTTAGAAGGGAGTTCTGATTCACAGTGACTGGAAAAGCAAAAGGCAAAAATTTGTTAGTCATAGTGAATGGAGGAGAGCAAGTACAGAGAAACAAAGTTAGAATGGTGAGCATATTCACCTGTGGATCTGAACAATTAGGTGGATATCCATCACTGGATTATAGGGCAAAGGAATTATTTAACAGGAAGCATTAACTGTTATGACCACTAATAAACATTTGCAAGTACTTACAACTATACATTTCACCATGAATTTTGCAAGAAAGAAGAGCCTAGAAAATGTCTTGATGGAACATGAGTGACTGTCCTAGCCTAATCTTCTTCTTTTTCCTCTTTCAACCATCCTATTGCTTTAGATTATATTAATACTCCACCATGTCTCACTGTAACAATACTTCCATTATGAAACAGGGATGCCAATAAAGCATGTATTGGCGGCCTAGACCCAGGCAAGAACTAATACTTTAGAAAACAGGCTCTTCTCCTCCAGGACTCAAATTAAAACAAGAGCATCAAACACTGGATATCTAGCCATCTACAAGTAGGACTCAGAATTCAAGGCCTAATCTTTTTTTTCTTGCATAGTACTTAAAAGAGAACCAATGCCATTCTGCACTGTTACCAAACTCTTGAGGGTGGAAACCATAGACAAAAATCCTATAGCAAGTAGATTCCTATTTTTTTCCTCTTCAAAATCCAGTAATAAAGAATTCATTGAAGGGCAGCAAGGTGGCACAGTGTATAAAGCACAGACCCTGGATTCAGGAGGACCCAAGTTCAAATCTGACCTCAGACGCTTGACACTTACTAGCTGTATGACCTTGGGCAAGTCTCTTAACCCTCTTTGCCTGGCCAAAAAAAAATCATCATTGCCTAGGTGAAAATCATGTATTCCCTTTCAACTGCTCTCAGACCTTTTACCCTCATCCACTTCACACTCCTAGATCCTTATCAAGTTCTGTTCTCCCCTTATATCGTTCCCTCTGGAACCTTATCTCCATATTTGCCTCCTGAATCATCCCTACTTTCTGTCTTATTCTCAGTTTTAACCTTTTTACTTACTCCTTCCCAGTAGTCTACAGATATGGATTCCTAATAATCATTCCTTCCTCTTAGACCTTTTCTTCGTGTTCTTCTTCAATCATGTTTCAGAGTCTTGGCTCCTGTGGAAGGAACAATATTTATTTTACATAGGTGTCCTTGCTGGAGACAAGTTAACAATCTTCAAGACATGGTCGTCATTGAGGAATTTGTGAATCATCATCATCGTCATCACGAGAAATAATTTATATAGTGTCATGATTCCAGAGGTTTGTCAGAGTTCCTTCTATGCTGTAAAAGAATATGCTGACCCTATTGGGCTGCCCTGGAAATTGCAGAGACATAGCAATATCTGTTTATTTATTTTAGCAACATTTCATTATTTCATTTTGTGATCCATGAGTGTTTTATTTGCAATCTGGTCCTGTACCTGAATCACTGGACTAGACTGAACTAGGCCTAGAGTGGAATGTTTAGCATTAGTAGGAAAGTTTTGATCTCAATCATTTTATGCATCTCATCATCAATGGTTGGGGAAGGCTGATACAAAAAAAGGGAACCTCTGGAAACTGAATAGCCAGATAGGAAAGTCTGCTACTCTTTGACTGAAAGACTATTGGGTTTATATGAGCCTTTTCATTGGGGAAAAAAGCAGAAGCCCCCACTGACTTCATAGAATTAGCCAGAAGTCCATTTAAAGGGCTTGACAAGGAGAATAACAGACAGAAAGACAGAGATATATAGATAAGCAAATAGAGAAACCAACGAATAAACAAATGAATGAACAAATCCTTAAAGATCAAAGTCCTTTGACTCTTACTAATAGCATTTGAAAAGCCTTATGATCAGCCTAAAGAAAGGAACTAGGAACTAGATCTGTGATTTCATAGGTATGGGGAACTCCCAAATAAGGAAACTCTCTAGCAATGTAGGTCAGCAAAATTTTCTACAACCTGGGAGTCTTAAAGAGTTGCTTAGAGGACTGAAAAGTTAAGTGACTTCCTCAAGGTCAAAAAGCCAGTATTTGTCAGAGATAGGATTTGAACCTAGGTCTTCTTGGCTCTGAGTCTTGGATTATAAAGAAAACCAAATGGATTGGAACGATTTAGAAAATAGAAGAAAACCAAATGGAAATAGTTTTCTACCTATGCATTAGGTACCTAAGTGGCACATTGTATAGTATGCTAGGCCTAGAGTAAAAAAGAACTGAATTCAAATCTAGTCTTAGATTCTTACTAGCTATGTGACCCTGAGTAAGTCTACTTCAGTTTTCTCAATTGTCAGAAGGGAATAATAATAGTGTCTACCTCCCAGGGTTGTTGTAAAAATAAAATGAGATAATATTTGTAAAGTGCTTAGCACAGTGCCTGTCACACAGTAGGTACTTAATAAATACTTGTTCCCCTATAAGACACCTACATAGATATATAAATATGTATGTCTATATATGGGTCTACTTATTGGATGGATAGATTTCTTTTCTTCTTTTTTGATAACTCTCCCTTCAATCGAATCTCCTGTAACTTTTACTCATTTTTCCTAGTTCTGCCTACTCAGGCCAAGATATATCTCATCTTCCTTACTTTCAGTCACAGCCCTTTGGATATTTGATGACAACAATGATGACCTGAAGTTATCTCTTTTACAGAGATATACAGGAAGTTAAAGAGGATGCCAAATTTGCAACTGACTTGCCCTAAAGTCATAAGTATTAGGTTGAATTAACATATATAAGATGAATACAAACCAGTAGATGAGTTTCTTTAAATAATCACAGAGACATTCACTTATTTCTGTTGGGTTTTTTTGACATTCACTTATGAATAGAAAAACACACAGGTAGTATGTGCAGAGAACCACATATAAAGACATAAGCAGACAGACACAGAAACAGATTTGAAGGTAGAATTCATCTTAAAAATTAATTCTTCCATTTTACAAATAAGTAAATTGAGGCCCATAGTGATTAAATGATTTTCTCTGGGTCATATAGCTAAGGAATCCAGGTCTTTCTGATATCCAATTCTAGTCCTATGCCCTATCTGATACACAAGCATGTTGCTGTCTTTCTTACATTCTCTGTCATCCTCACACAGTGAAAAGTGTGAACACACAGGAAACAAAATAGACCCCCTCAAAAAAAAGAAACAGGTGAAATCACAGTTACAGGGATGCATGTCCATGAATAGATGGGCACTCACAGAGACAAATATATAGAATCACAAACACACAGAGAAACATAAACTAATAGAATTTATTGATCTTTTTCATTTTTCACTATGGGTTTGTTTGCAATAGATTTTAAACGTGGTTTTAAGTAGGTCTTGCCCATCAATGTTTAAGAGTCCTAAAATGTTTTAATTTTGGTCTTCTCTGTTTAGCATCTTGAATTAGAAACCTCTTAAAATGAATCTATGAAGTACGCTATCCTGAAGAGAGACAGATCTTCCCTTCTCCCTCGGGGACTGACTGCCGCTTACAACTGCCGAGTGAATAATTAGTTGTAATTAGCAGGAGAAATTAATGCCTTTGGAGATAGTCTGCCAAGTTTTTAAGCACTTTAATACTAATGGATTTTTTTGCTTTGGAATAAATCTTTATAGAGGAAGCAAGTGCAAATTGATTTTTAAAAAGGCAGCACAATACTCAATTTATCTTTCAAAAACATTATGTTGAAAAACAATTACATTTACCTTTTCTATTATTTCCAATGCTGAGCATGGGTCCCTGCACATAGTAGGTTAAATTTAATCATAGAAAGTTAATCAATGTTTGCTAAATTGAATTGAAATGCTGTTGAATAACTTAATGAGGAATATTATGATCTTACCTGATACATAATGAACTCATCAAATTCCTAAATCACTCATGTCTTATTGGAGGAAAAAAAGGGAGAATATAGAATAGAATGTCAGAGCTATAAGAGATTATGTGAGTCAAAATGTCTAATTTTACAGAGTATGGAAGTGAAGGCCAGAGAGGAAAAGTAACATATCCAAGGTCACACAATGAGTTAAAGCCATTGTCTCTATACCTCTTGTCCAGGGCTTCTTTTGCTAGTGCAAGCTCCTGCTTCTCTTTTGTGATCTTTCCTGTCCTTTAGTCACACTACATATCACTACATGTGACTACATATATGCACGTGCACAAACAGTCTAAGGATCCCCCAAAATGCTAAATATATATTCACATTATGGAGTGAAGTAACATAGTTTAGGGGTAAATGTGGGGCTTTAAGAATAGGTCAGCCTCCATCTTATTTTAGAGGCCAAGAACTCAACACTAGGTTTTGCTTTTTCTATGCCAGGTGGCTATTACTCTGGCCATCATATCCCACCAGGAACCTTGTTTCTGCCCTTTGTTAAATCATCTCTAATAGGTTAGCTTTTGCCTTGATTTGCTAAATCAATTGGAACTTAATTCCACTTTCCTACAGGCTCTATGCCATGCCTCCAAGAACATACCTTCTGTATCCTGCATCACCACTTCTAGGTCCTTATTATGTGTTATCTTTCCTTAGAATATTACTTCCTTGATGGTCAGAACTATCCTATTTGCTTCTATTTGTTTCCTGGGAGCACAGTGCCTGAAACATAGTAATTGCTTTTTAAATGTTTTAGTTGTGTTTCTATTTCTCCCCCCCCCCTCTCTCGTAAGGGCTAAAATTCTAGCTATACTGTCTAAAATATTTAATGAGTAGTCACCAATAAATTATAAGCTTTAGCAAGAGTTAGACTTTTAAGCATTTATTAAGGAGAATAAGAATTTGGTAAAGAGAGAGAGAGAAAAGCCTACATTCATCTAACTATTAAAGGGAGAGTGCATTTCTCGCTGCCTTCTCCACTAGAATCCTCAGGAAAGAGAGCGAGTCAGAGTGCCAGCCTGCCCCTTCTTCCTCCCACAAGCAAACATTACTTCCTGATGCCAAAGAAAAGACACATGGTCCTGCCCTTGGAGGCCCTCTCCTCATGTTGCAGCTTTCCTACAATAAGTCTCTAGCAGGTGGTGTCATTCCAATTGTTACTCTCTCAACTTATTTATTTACCTCTCTGTTTTTCTGTCTGTCTGTTTATCTATCTATCTATCTATCTACCATGAGGAGAATTATGTTCAGAATTTTTTTGTCATGCCCAACTCTTCATGGCTCCATTTAGGGTTTTCTTGGCAAAGATACCAGAGTGATGATTCGCCATTTCCTTTTCCAGCACATTTGACATATGTGGAAACTGAGGAAAATAGGGTTAAGAAACTTTCAGAGAGTCACACAACCAGAAAATGTCTGAGGCCAGATTTGAATCAGGAAGATAAGTTTTCCTTACTCCAGGCCTAGAACTCTATCCACTGCACCACCTAGCTGCTCTATGGGAAGAATTAGGAACCAAAATTATTTTGCAACATCTTAATGGACGACCAATGTAGAAATCTTCCAACCACTTGGTGGCCTAATATTAGAAAGGACAAATTCCTATGAAAGGACACAGTAAAACAGATGGTCTCATCAAATATTGTAACAACTACTTGCTATCTTTGGAGAAGAGACCCAATAGTTTTGTCTAAAAGGACTTTATTCACCATTGTATTTCATCTCTTCCTCTTGTTTCCTGCCATTGAACAGGGAATGTTTTCTTATTCAGCTAATAAAACCTTCCACTTGCATTCCAAATACTCCATTTTTCTCCCCCAGCTGATCCACCACTTTTTCTACTCCTTTATCTCTCATGGAATGCTTTATCTATTGTAAGTTGCCATAGAATGCTATGGGTTTGTTGTACACACTTAGAACTCAAAAGAAGTTTTAGAAATCAAATCTCTACCCTAGGAATCTGATTCTACTCTCAAAAAGAACAGATTCCCTAACATTGTGATAAATCTCTTTGCTTTCAGTTTGATTCCTTTTTTTGACCCATAGCATACCCTGCTGTCAGATATGCCTCTTCCAATATGTCAAGAGAATTCTCTGACACTAGCTAAAATCTATCTACCTTCTCTACCTAATGAAAACCCAAACAAGAAGCCTAAGATTAACCATCTGCAGGACAGTTCAACCTTTATCTCCTCTCCTCATCACTGCAACTATGGTTTTCACTCAAAGATATGGTACATAAATGTATTACTGATGAAACAAGTGTATCTTCAGAAAGCTCATCAAGAAGATACCAGTATATTCATCTGAAAGGTAAGAGACACAATAAGGCAAGCAATGGGCTGGGAATGCTCCTTTAGAGTGTATGACAGTATGGTATATTGATTAGAATGTTGGATTGGGAGTCTGATAGGACCTGATTTCAAATCCAGCCTCTGGCTTTTACTTGCTGTGTGGCCCTGAGCAAGTCAATTAATCTCTCTGAGCCTTAGTTTTTTAATCTATAAAAATGGAGATAATAGTGGCATTCACCTCCCAGGGCTGTTGTGAGGATCAAATAAGGTCATGTGTATGAAGCATTTTTAGAAGTATAAAATTCTCTGTCAATGTTAGTTGGTACTGCTATTATTTCTAGGAGCTGATGCAGCACGGAGCTATGAAAGAGTGCTGAGTGTAGAATCATGGGATGTGGAGTTCAAATCCTAGGTATATCACCTCCTGCTTTTGTGACCCTGGACAAATTGCTTAACCATTCTGGGCAAGAGTTGTCTCATCTTTAAAGTGAGACGGTTGCATTAGATTACTTCTAAAGCACCTTCCTTTTCTAGATAGATGATTCTTAGTTCTGCCTAGAATTTTAGAAAAGAAAAATAAGTGCTTCATGAACCCTGGACAGGAAAGAGGGTCCTGTAATCAGTTCATAAAAACATTTGGTGCCTGCAGCAGGTATATTCCTACAGTATGTATCACTGACTCTATCTCAGCTAAGGATATGATTAAAAATCATTTAGCCTGGAGTTTACTTTCATCCTCCCAAGGAACAGCCCAGCTTCATGGAAACATCTTAACATCTATCTTCAGTATTTAAGAAGTATTAAGCTTCTGGGTGAGCAAGATGACATCACAGAACTACTTCAGCAACAACTAGCCCCAAATTGATCTTTTTTGTTTTTGTAAAATTGAGACTTATAGAAACATTTTTTCAAAACATTTCATATGATAAATGAGACTTCAACAATTTTTAAATGCAATGTTCCTTGTTCAAAATGCTCATATTTAATTATGAACTGCTTTGCAACTCTGCTACAATGGAGATAGTTGCATAACAGCAAAATCTGATAACCATATCCTGCAAAATTATTTCCATATATCTCTTCCCTCACAATAATTCCCTGAGGTAATTTTTTTGGCTAGCATTTATATAGTGATTTAAGTCCTGATTTAAGAGCCTTAGAACTATTTTCTCATTTCATTTTTTACAATAACCCTGGGAGGTAGGAACTATTATTCTCATCATTTTGCATTTGAGGAAACTGAGGAAAACAGAGATTATGACTTAAGAGTGAGGCTCTTAGGTTGCATCTGTATTAAAGTCTTCCAAACTCCAGGCCCAGTTCTATCTACTGAGCCACACTCACATATATATATATACACACACACACACACACACACATACACATATGTATATACATATATACACACACATATGTATATACATATATACACACACATATGTATATACATATACACACATATATGTGTATATGTATATATGTGTATGTATGTGTGTGTATATATATATATATATATATATGCATTTTTCTTGTTCATTTGTTTCGGTTGTACCTGACTCTTCCTGACCCCAATTGAGATTTTCTTGGCAAAGATATTGGAATGGTTTGCCATTTCCTTCTCCAGCTTATTTTAGATAGAGGAAACTGAGGTAAACAGTATTAAGTGACTTGCCTAGGGTCACACAGCTAGTAAGTGACTGAGGCTTGTTTTGAAATCAGTTCTTCCCAACTCAAAGGCCAGTGCTGTATTCACTGTACCACTTAGCTGCCACATACCTCTCTCTCTCTCTCTCTCTCACACACACACATCTATCTACCTATCTATTTATCTATTATCTATTATCTATCTATCTATCTATCTATCTATCTATCTATCTATCTATCTATCTATCTATCTATCTATCTATCTATCTATATCTCCAGTTCTCATTTATCTATAAACATGTTATTTCTCCCAGTAAAATATAAGTTCCTTGAGGGTAGGGACTGTTTCATTTCCATCTCTGTATTCCCAGCTCCTAGCATAATGCTTTACACAAATATAGACATTTAATAAATATTTGTTAATTGATTGGTTGATATTTTAATTTTTCAACATATTTTTCTTGTGGGAGAGATTAACAAATTTCAGGGCTCTGATTTGATTTCTCAGTGTAAATGAATACATTAGGGCCAAGTTTTTCTATCAGTGTCTACCAATTTTGTTTGGAATGACTCAGTCCCTGTGATCCTGTCCATCTCTGAATGAAATAAAAAAATTGATGTTCTGGAGCATACAAAGTTGAAGAGTTGCTCTGAAGGGGATCTGGGAAGGGCTAGTCAGAGCTCAGAATCATCAGCTGATCATTCCTGTTAACACTGGGTCACTGTCCTCAAGAACTGCCAGGGGGAGTGAGAAGCAATGAAGTAAAATGGAAAAAAGGATTGAAAATGGAGTTGTCACTGTACCTCAGAATAAATCCTTATTCTGCCATTTACTACCTCTATGAAGCATTGTCTAAGTCACTTCTCTTCTTTGAACCTCAGTTTCCTCATTACCAGAATGTGGGAGGTTGGAAAATATTGCTTCTAGTCCCTACTGTCCCTAGATCCATGATATCTAGTGGACAGAGAGTCAAGAAGACCTGATTTCAAATTGTCTCAAAAAATTATTAGCTATATGTTCCTGAGCAAGCCATTTACCCTCTGTCTGCCTCAGCTTATTCAATTATAAAATAGGGATCATATTAACAACTCCTCCTATCTACCTCCAAGAGTTGCTGTTAGGATAAAATAAATTAACATCTGAAAAGAGCTTTTTAAACCTTAAATTGCTATATAAATTCTAGCTATTTGTTATTATTATAGTCCCCTCCTAATATCTGGGACATATGAAAACAATGATACATTCAGCATGTAGAGATAGTTTTTATTAAGGACCAAACATATTGACAGATAACACAAGGGGTGACTGCAAATTCCTGAGCTTCTATACAATAAGAAAATATGAACCAACAACCCCAAACACATCTGATACATATCTCACAGCACTAAGAGATGTCAGCTATCACACTGAAGCTTGGATGAAGGAAAGGTTGGATAATCTGCAGACTCATTTAACAAGATGACCACTATCTACATCTACGGATTCATGTGGGCACAAATAATACTACCAGAGATAACCCTCAACAGGAGAAGTAAGTCCATGAGGGAAAGCACCCACTGAAGAATGAAATTCAGAAGTTACAAGGAAAAAAACACTTTTAAGTGGGTGGAGAAAAAATGAGTCATCTAAAGAAATGTATACGGGAACACAGGGAACTAATTGGCCAACACGGTTTTTAAATAGACATGTATAGATCAAAAAGATATATCAGAAATCTAAGTTGTTTCCTCCTGTGTGTAAAATGAGGGGGCTGTCTTAAGATCATTCAACAATCATTAAACATTTGTTAAGGCCCTACTATGTTTGAGGTTCTATGAATTCAAAGAAAAAATAGCCTTCAAAGAACTTAAGTTCTCTTAGTCCATTTGTTGTATCTACTATGTATCAGGGGATTTCTAAGTCCTGAGGATACAGAGAAAGATAAAAGACAGTTCTTGCTCTTAGAGAGGTCATAGTCTATTGGGGAGACCACATGGAAACTAGCTGTATACAGAATAAATTGGAAATAATCAGCAAAGAAAAGCCACTAGAATGAAGATGAATCAATAAATGCTTACTGTAGAATGTGGGATATAATTTGATACATGAAGGAACCAAGGGAAACTAGGAGATGAGGAGGAAGAGTATTATAGGCATAGTGAACAGACAGTGAAAATGTCTAGAAACAAGAAATAACATGTTCTAGGAACATCAAGGAAGATAGAGTTCCTGGATTATAGAATATGTGGCATGGTTTAAGATGTAAGAAGATTGGAAAGAGTGGGAGAATGCAGGTTATGGAGGACATTGAATGCTAGAGTACATTTTATTCTGGAGGTAATAGGGAGCCACTAAAATTTATTAAGTAGGGGGTTCATGACCTGTGCTTTAGGAAGATCAATTTGACCACTGGGTAGAAGATAAATTGGAGGAACTTCCAGGGCAGAGCAAAAATGGTTGAGGAAAGGCAGTGAATTCTCAAACTCATGACACCATCACTCAAAAAAACTTCCAGATAATGCCATAGGACAATTCCTAGAACAGCAAAACCCACAGAAGAATGTGCTGAAATCATCCTCTAACCAAGGACAGCTTGGAAGTTCGGAAGGAGGGAGCTGCTGTGCTGAGACAAGAGTGGAGTTCAACCCCACAGTCACCTTGACACAAATCCAGTCCCAAGAAGGCTTCACCAGAGAAAGAAACCACCACCCCCCCCACAGAGCCTCTGAATCAGCTTCAGTGCCAGTGTCATCTGGAACTAAGCTCATAGTCTGGTGAGAGGGCTCAGCCCTTGGCAGGGGGAGATTACAGGGGTCTATGCTGGTGCTGAGGCAGAACTTGGGTTTTTCACCTCTGCTGAGAACCAGGAGGTAGGCTTGAGTAGCAGTGGCCCAGGTGTGGGAGGGGCACAGGCTCCTTTGAGTTGACAACCATAATACACAAAACTGGTTGATTAGCAAGTTGATCTTGGGTCATCTATGGATCAGGGAACAGGACAGGTGAGTGAAGAACCTGCTCCTCCTTAAATCATACTACCTGGGACCTTCTGAAACTTGGGCTAGTGCAGCCTGGAAATAGTGCCCCACTTTAAGGAACTAAAAGTCAGGTAAAAGAAAGGCAAGATGAGCAGACAGAGAAAGGTGAGGACCATAGAAAGTTTCTTTAGTGAAGAGGAAGATTGAGGTACACCCTCAGGAAGATGTCAACATCAGGGCCCCTATATCTAAAGCTTTCAAGAAAAATATGAATTGGTCTCAGGTCATAGAGGAACTCAAAAAGGACTTTGAAGACAAAGTTAGAGAAGTAGAGGAAAAAATGGAAAGAGAAATGAGGGTGATGCAGGAAAGACATGAGAAAAAAGTCAACAGTTTGAAAAGCCAAATTGGCCAAATAGAAAAGGAGGTAAATGAAAATAATTGCCTAAGAATTAGGATTGAACAAATAGAAGCTACTGACTTTATGAGAAACCAAGACACAATGAAGAAAATCCAAATGAATAAAAAAAATAGAGGGAAATGTGAAATATCTTCTTTGAAAAACTGCTGATCTGGAAAATAGGTCCAGGAGAGATAATTTGAAAATTATTGGTCTACATGAAAACCATGATCAAGGAAAGAGCTTAGACATCATCTTCCAAGAAATTGTCAGGGAAATTGCCCAGATATTCTAGAAGCAGAAGGTAAAATAGAAATTGAAAGAATCCGCCGATCACCTCCTGAAAAAAATCCCAAAAGGAAAACTTCCAGGAATATTATAGCTAAATTCCAGAGCTCTCAGGTCAAGGAGAAAATATTGCAATCTGCCAAAAAGAAAGAATTCAAGTACTGTGGAGCCCCAGTCTGAATAGTAGAAGTTCTAGCAGCTTCTACATTAAAGGACCAGAGGGCATGGAATATGATATTCCAGAGGGCAAAGGAATTGGGATTACAATCAAGAATCACATATCCAGTAAAACTGATCATAATGATCTTCCAGAGGAAAAAAATGGTACTTCAATGAAAAAGAGGACTTTAAGGTATTTGTAATGAAAAGACCTGAACTAAATGTCAAATTTGTTGGGGGACATACCTGGGTTCATTACTGTCTTGTGCCTGAGGCCAGGTTTTGGCCAGGATCCCCCTGGGTCCAGGGTGGATGCTTTGTCCACTCTCACCTAGCTGCCCCATGATGACATCTTTAGGGTTAAATTGAGGGGTAAGGGGAATGCACTGGGGGAGGGGGAAGGGCAGAGGTATCATGGGGTGAAATCCCACATGAAAGAAATAGGAAAGGGCTTATGGAGTGGGGGAAGAGATGGGGGAGGAGTAGGGCAGTAAATGAACTTTATACTCATCAGACTAGGCTCAAAGACCTTAATCTCATCAGAGTTGGCTCAAGGGAGGATTAACACACACAGAGTGCCTGCACACACCCAATGGATGGAGTAACCTATTTAATCTGGGCAGTAAATGAACCTAACACTCATCAGAATTGGCTCAAAGACCTCAATCTCATCAGAATTGGCTCAAGGAGGGAATAATGTACACACTCAGTTGGGTGGAGTAATCTATCTAACCCTTTGGTAAAATAGTAGGGGAAGGGGATAAAGAGAGGGTCAAAAGAAGGGAGAGCAGATGGGGGGAGGAGACAGACAGAAGCAAATCCCTTTTGAAGAGGGATAGGGTGGAAATAGATAGATAGAGTAAATATCATGGGGAAGGGAATAGGATGGAGGGAAACAGTTAACAATAGTAATCATGAAAAAGAGAAAAGGAGAAAAATTGTAAAAAAATATTTATATCAACAATTTGTGGTGGCTAAGAATTGGGAATCAAGGGAATACCCATAAATTGAGGAATGACTGAAGAAACTATGGTATATGATTGTAGTGGAATGGCATTGTGCTATAGGAAATGACAAACAGAATGATCCCAAAAAACCTTAAAAGACTTATGAACTGAGGTATAGTAAAGTGAGCCGAACTGGGAGGACATTGTGCATAGTGACAGCAGTATTTTTGGATGAACAATTGTTTTTTGTTTGTTTGTTTATTTTTTTCAGTGAGGTCATTGGGGTTAACTGACTTGCCCAGGGTCACACAGCTAGTAAGTGTTAAGTGTCTGAGGCCAGATTTGAACTCAGGTACTCCTGACTCCAGGGCTGGTACTCTATTCACTGCACCATCTAGCTGCCCAACACAGTTGTCCAATGTTTGTTTGTTTTTTTCCCATGGGGCAGTGGGGGTTAAGTGACTTTCCCACGGTCACACAGCTAGTAAGTATCAAGTGTCTGAAGTTGGATTTGAACTCAGGTACTCCTGAATCCAGGGCTGGTGCTTTATCCACTGAGCCACCTAGCTGCCCCCTCAATGAGCAATTGTGAATAACTTAACTACTCTAAGATAAAAAGAGCACTTGTGGATTGTACATATATAACCTGGTTGATGTCTTGTGGAGGGGGGAGGAAAAGGAGGGAGGGAGAAAAATTTGGAACTCTAAATCTTATGAAAATGAATGTTGAAAACTACCCTTACATGTAACTGGAACAAATACAATAAATATTTGTTGCAAAAAAAAAAAAAAAAGAAAGATAAATTGAATTGGGGAGACATGTCAGGGAGATCAACTAGGAGGCTATAGCAATGGTCCAGGTGATGAGGACCTGCACCCCATAGGGGGAATGCTGTTAGTCTTATACATGAGATATAAAGAGAGACCGTTGTTGATATACATGATATATGTGTATCATATGTTACAATGGCAAAGTCATATTGGTAACAAATTGGATATTGGAGGGGTGAGAGAGAGCAAGGAGGTGAGGATGATGCATAGGTTGTAATCTTGGGTGACTGTGAGAATGGTGGTATCTTCAATAGCAATAGAGATGTTTGGAGAAAGGAATATTTGGAGGGAAAGATAATAAATTCAGTTTTGGAGACATGCTGAGTTTAAGATGCTTATTGGACTCCCAATTCAAGATGTCCAGTAGGCAGTTGCGTTGGAGATCCAAGAAAGGATATTAGCAAAGAGTTTAGGGATGGATAAGTAGATCTGAAAATCATCACCATAGAGATGTTAACTGAAACCATAGGAGCTAATGAGATCACCAAGTGAAACAGTATTGAGGGTAAAGAGAAGAGGAATGCCTACAGTCAGTGAGTGTGATCTGGATGAAGATACAGCAAAGGAGGCTAAGAAGGAACAGTCAGCAGAAAAATAAAGAGTAGTGCTACAAAAACTTATAGAGAATAGAGAGTCAAAGAGAAAAGGGTGATTGACAGTGCCAAAGCATCCAGAGAGGTAGAGAAGGTAAAGTAGAGGCAGTCATTCAGGTTAGCTCTTCTAATATTCCACTATATACATCTTTAAAATAGTATGTCAGATTTTTGGAGCAGGATAATCAATGAAAGGTTGAGGTGAGACATTTTTCCCACCTAAGATAACTAAAGGGGTCACTTAAGTGTGGGGGGGTGTTCTGTGACACTTAATTGGGGACATGAAGCACGTGTAGCAGCAACATCTTGGAGGTGATGATAGTTGCAATAGCAGTACTGTGCTCAGAGAAAGTAAGGGTATTGGATAACTGATTAGAAGGAGATTGCAAGGGACATTGTGCTGGCACTGGGTGCTGGTTCTGGTCAACAAATCCATTGCCCAAAGAAAGTTTTAGGTTGCAGTTTCAGGGCAGAAAGAAGCACTTGTAGCTACAAGGGAGCATAGACCAGGAGAATAGCAACCACACTCCTCTCCATATCACACCACCTTTGAAACATTGAAAACTTATTGACCCCCAAGAACTAGCTATGAAAATGGTAGTGCAAAAAAGAGAAAATTAACATCTTGATAGAAGATGCACAAAAAATACTGAAAGAGCACCAAAAAAATTGGCTAAATGAAAAAAAAAGATACAAAAGCTCACTGAAGAAAATAATTCCTTAAAAATTAGAATTGGGTGAGTGGAAGCTAATGACTCCATGACACATCAACAAAAGTGTGAAAAGAATGGAAAAAATATCCTTGGACAAACAACTAACCCAAAGATGCTGGGATAAGAACTCACTATTTGACAAAAATTGATGGGAAAACTAGAAAACAGTATGGCAGAAACTAGGCATAGGTCAACATCTTATACCATATACCAAGATAAGGTCAAAATGGGTATATGATTAACATGTAGGGTAATATCGTAGTTACATTAAGAGAGCATGAAATAGTTTACCTGTCACATCTATGAAGAAGAGAAGAATTTATGACCAAACAAGGTGTAGAAAGCATTATGAGATGTAAAATGGATAATTTTGATTATATTAGATTAAAACAGTTTTGCACAAACAAAACAGTTGCAATCATGACTAGAAGGAAAGCCGAAAGCTGGGAGACAATTTTTATAGGCTTCATTTCTAAAATATATAGAGAACTGGGTCATATTTATGAGAATACAAGTCATTTCCAATTGATAAATGATCAAAGGACATGAACAGGCAGTTTTTAGATGAAGAGATCAAAACTACCTATAGTCATATAACATTATATAAATCAATGCTCTAAATCAATATCGATTAGAGACATAAGTTTAAAAAAACCCTCCATTTACCACCTCACACCTATCAGATTAACTAATATGACAGAAAAGGAAAATGATAAATGCTGGAGAAGATGTAGAGAAATTGTAACACTAATGCACTAGAGAGCAATTTGGCAATATGCCCAAAGGGCTAAAAAACTGTGCATACCTTTTAACCCCATAATACCTCTAGTAGGTCTGTATTCCACATGTTTTGCTAAAATCTTTTACAGACAATGAAGTAATATTAATACTAAACATACATTCACCAAATGACAGATAATATAAATTCATAAAAGAAAAGTTAAATTAGTTGCAAGAGGAAAAAGACACTAAAAACTATACTAGTGGGAAATTTCAACTTTTCCCTCTCAGAACTAGATAAATTTAATCATAGAAAAAATAAGAAAGAAGTTAGGGAGATGAAAAGAATATTAGAACCATTAGATATAATAGATCTCTGAAGAAAATTGAAAGGGAATAGAAAGGGCTATATCTTTCATGGCACCTTCACAAAAATTGACCATGTATTAGGGCATAAAAACCTCACAACTAAATGAAGAGAAAAGCAGAAGTACTGAAACATCATTTTCCAACCTTTATGCAACAAAATTATATTGATAAAAGATCATTGAGGGGCTTAAAAATTAATTAGAGGGGGCATCTAGTTAACCCAGTGGATAAAGCACTGGCCTTGGATTCAGGAGGACCTGAGTTCAAATCCGGCCTCAAACACTTGACACTTATTAGCTGTGTGACCCTGGGCAAGTCACTTAATCCCCATTGCCCTGCAAAAAAATCATTAGAAACTAAATTATTTAACCCTAAAAAAGAGTGGGTCAAATATAATATCATAGAAATAGTAAATATTTTCATTAAATAGAATGGCAACAATGAAATATTATGTCAAATTTTATGGGATGCAGTAAAAAAAGTATTAAGGGAAAACATATTACTAAATGCTAACATCAATAAAAGGGAATTAAGGATACATTTTTTTAAAAACCTAAAAAAAAAAACAAATTAAAACACACCAAATAGAAATCCTGAAAATCAAAGGAGAGATTAATAAAATTGAAAGTAAAATAAAAACATTGAACTAAAAATAAATTATAAACTGATTTTATGAAAAAGGTAGAATAGATAAAACATGGATTAATTTGATTTTTTTAAAAAAGAAAAACAAATTACCAGTATCAAAAGTGAAAAGTGAGAATGTATCCCCAGTTAAGATGAAATTAAAATAATTACTAGGTGCTATTTTGCCCAATTATATACAAGCAAAACTGACAATCTTAGTGAAGTGGATGAATATTTACAAAATATAAATTTCCCAGATCAACAGAAGATGAAATGACATACTTAAACTTACCTTAGAAAAAGAAATTAAACAAGACATATATGAATTCTCTAAGAAAAAAAATCCAGGGCCAGATGCATTTAAAAGTAAATTCTATCAAACATTGAAGAACAATTCTAATGTTATATAAACTATTTGAAAAAATAATAGGTGAAGAAGGACTTTTACCAAATTCTTCCTATGGCACAAATATAATTTTGATGCCCAAACTAGGGATACCAAAAATAGAGAAAAAATCCTACAAACTAATTTCTCTAATAAATACTGATGCAGAGATTTAAAATAAAATATTAGAAAAGAGATTACAACAACATATCTCCAAAAATCACATACTATTACCAGATGATATTTATACCAAGAATGCAGGATTGATTCACCATTAGTTAAACAATAACCATGATTTATTATATCAATAACAAAAACACCAATAGGCATATGATTATCTTAATAGATGCAGAAAAAGAATGACACAATACAACACCCATTCCTACTAAAAATCATGGAAAGCTTAGGGATAAATGAAGCTTTTCTTAAAATAAATACTATCTATCTACAAATGAGAACAAGGATTTTCAGTAATGGAGATGAACTAGAAACCTTCCCAATAAGATCAGGAGTAAAATAGGACTGTACATAATCACCATTATTCAATATTGTATTTAGAAATGCCAGTAATAGCAATAAGACAAGAAAAAGAAATAAAAATGGTAAAAAGACAAGGTAATAGAATTATCATTCTTTGTAGAAGACATAATGATATATTTAAAAGAACCCTAGGTAATCAACCAGAAACCTCGTTGAAGCAATTAACAACTTTAGTAAAGTTGCAGCATATAATGAAAATCCATATAACTCAGGTTTATATATATCACCAACAATACAGAATAGGAAATAGAAGATAAATTCCATTAAAAATAACTGTAGACAACATAAAATACTTGGAAGTCTGTCTGCCCAGACAAAATTAGGAACCATCTGAACACAATTACAAAATACTTTTCATACAAATAAACACCAATTTAAACAACTGGATAAATAGTAATTGCTCATGTGTAAACCAAACCAATATAATAAAAATTACGGTTGTACCTAAATCAATTCAGTGTCATACCAAACTACTAAAAATCATTTTTATATCCAGAAAAAATAACAAAATTCATACTATATTAAAAAGTAGCAATCATAAAAACAATCTTGTATTGGCTAAGAAATAGTGGTGGATCAGTGGAAGTGATTACACAATGCACAGTAGTGAATGACCATAGTAATTTAATGTTTGCTATACCCCAAATTCCAAGATTTGGGTACAAGAACACACTATTTAACAAAAATTTCCAGGACAACTGGATAGTTTGGCAGAAACTAGGTGTGTACCAACATCTCACACTGTATACCAAGATAAGCTCCCAATGTTTACATGATTTAGACATAAAGAGTGATGTCATAAGCAAATTCGCAGAGCACGGGAAAGCTTACTTGTCAGATTTATGTATAAAGGAAAATTTTTGTAAGAAGACAAGAGATAGAGAGATCCATGGAAAGTAAAATGGATAATTTTAATTGTATGAAGTTAAAAATTAAAATGTTTTATGCAGAAAAATTAATGCAGACAAAATTATAAGGAAAGCAGGGAATTGGGGTGGTGGTTAAAGCCCACTTCTATGATAAAGAACTTATTTTTCAAATATATAGGGAATTGAGTCAAATTTACAAAAATAAGAGCCATTCCTCAATTAATACATGATCAAAGGATATTAAAGTAGTTTTCAGAAGAAGAAATCAAAAATATCTATAAAAATATGAAAAAATGCTTTAAATCACTATTAATAAGAGAAATGTAAATTAAAACAACTCAGGTATTACCTCACATCTATTGAATAAGGTCTTTTAATTTCAATTTTACCCTCTCTGATAGATTTACTGATTTTTAATTATCTACATGTATAACTATTCTATTATGACCAGTATAAATCTTAAACAGAAATAAAAATTATAAAATGATAAAATAAAATATTTGACATTAAAAAATAGGGAGTCATTAGAATTTAATGAAAATAGTAATGTGATCAGATCTGAGCTTTAGGAAAATTTCTTTTTTGTTACCATGTGAAGGATACATTAGGGTGGAAGAAACATGAGAATGGGACACCAATTAGGAGGCTATTGCATTAGCCCAAGCAAGAGATGACAGGGCGCTATGCTAGGGTGGTGGCTACATGAGTAGATAAAAAGACTTTGTAGAGATAAACATTATAAGATATGACAATTGATTTCCCATTACATCTTAAAATGTAATGTGATTTAATCACATCTACTTCTGGCCATCCTGTTTAAATTATTCTGACCCATTGAAATATTCACTAGCCACTGTGTTTGCTTCGGCTATGAGGGCATTTGGGAAACAAGATGTGGGTACATTGATTGGATAGGATTTTTCCAGTATAACTACTGAACATGGGTTAAAGTATGGTGAAAACTGTTCTGAGGAATAGGGGAATGTTGGATAAAGGGGTTGTTGGTGGTGTGTTCAAAGCAAGCACAGGATTGATTATGTCAGAGAGGATGAGATAAGACCCATATTCTTACCCTATTACTGATTGGACAAAATCCCTTGTACTCATATGTTCCTCTCATATATCTTAAGAAACCCTGGTCCCCATTTTAGAGACAATTGTTATAACTTGCAGGACTTTGCCTACCTTATCTTCCATACTAACTGCAATTAGGGATCTGTTCCATTATGAGTCTGGTTGCACTGGTTTGAGACAAGACAGGGTCATGTTGAGAAACTTAAAATTTGCCTCAAGCTAAAATTTTGGTAAATCCTAAGCTCTCTGAGTTGTTTGGGGTTGTGATAATACCCATAAAATTTAGTATGCCATTCCTTAACAAAATAAGCCTTTGGATGTTCCACCTAAGTTAGCAGGTTCCTGTCTCATTTGGATGATTAAGAGAATGTTGGCACCATTAAGAGCCATAGGAAATTTAAAAAGAAGGGGCACTTTAAAAGGAAAAGATGAATTCATTTTGAAAACTTTTTTGGGGGTATTGGTGAACATGTAAGTCAAAATATCTCCCACCAGCCATTGTAAATATCAGTCTAGAGCTCAGATTTGATCTGTAGATTTGGAAGCCATATACATAGAAGTGATAGGTAAAGACAATAGGAGTAGTTAGGGAACAAATATAAAATAAAAGAGAAAGGTTTAGGAGAGAACTTTGAAAGTGACTCTACTACTGTGCCTCAGCTTTTCATGCCTGTCACATCCTTAAACCCCATTCCTCTTTAGCTTGTTCATTTCTTTAAACTATTGAAAACCCAACTCAAATGACAACCCCACATAAGGCTAATATAATGACCTTTGTCAGTAATGTCCCATTTGTTCTCCCCAGTAATTATAAAGCACTTTGTTTTAATTTTTCCCTAATGTATTTACTATATAATATTTTGGATTACAATTATTTGTGTTCATGTCATATCTTCCTACTAGACTATAAGCTTTAATAATTGTTTCTCTTCTAGGATCTAGGGGAATGTTCTGCAAATAGGAGGTATTTGATAATTACAGGACAGGAGCATAGATTTATAGCTCAAATCGACCTTAGATATTATTGAGCTCCTTCTTCTGATGAGAAAACTGAGGATTAGAGAAGTTAAATAAATTATGTAAGGTCATGAAGAGCTTATATTTGAATCCAGGACATTGGATTACAAGCCAAGTGCCCTTTGTGGAATGAAAGCACAAAATAATCCAAAAGTCTTTAGAAACAAATCAGTGATAGAATAGAAAATTTTAATAGGCATAATTTAGTTGATAGAAAACAAGATAAATAAATAAGCCCCCTTCTGTGATTGTTATAGTTGTGAATATGGAAAGAGACTAAAATAGCTAAATGCATAAAAACATAAAAGCTATACCCTGAAATCTATATTATGAGCATAACATTTTAGATATATTTGCCACAATACAATGTCTTTTATAGTGTGTAGGTTGTGGGTGTCATGATCAGAGATGGACTCCTGTTGTATTTTTTAAAACCCAGATAATTCACATAGACAGCAAACAAGTAAACCTAATTTCCTGCAGACTAGAAGATGCGAGTGGTATAATATAATTCATTTTCATTTCCAAACTGAAAGGCCAGGATATTTGATTTGAGAGCATAAAAGAGTTTTTTTTTAATGTACCAGCATATATTAGTAGAGAGAAGATTCATATATGATTGTGAAATTATCTTTCTAATTCATACTTATTCTTCTATGAATAATGAGAATAATCAATGAGCTATGGGACTAGAAAGAAGACTGGTGTTCCTGCTTTTGTCCAGGTGGCTCCTCCCCCACACTATTTAAGGTGTCTTAACAGTCATGAGCTAGCTTGCAATGTTTTAGTTGGATGTTACTCTTGGAACAGTTCCTGTCTACCAGTGAACATTTAGGTATTATTCATCTTTTCATCCAATCCTTGATTCATTCACTCATTCATATAGCCCTTAAGTGCTTCCCTTGTATGAACTTAACCACCTACACTGTATCTTTTGCCAAGTCTTCTTTTCCCTAATCACTAGGGGTAGAGGGGGGATGGATCGTTAGAAATCACAAGGTAAATTTCATTGTTCTATAATTATCTTTGTGAATACTATGCAGCTTGCCAAGTTCATATCTTTTAATTATACAGTTGCCTCTGTTGAGAGTTGTTTGTGGGGTTTCAGGATCCATCTTCTATACTTCATTCATTATTCTCTTGGTAGAGTCTTTCAGACAATAATCACATATTCACTATATCATTGACCTCCCTGCCAACTATAGTTGCTGTTATTTATGAACTTCATGTTCAATTTTGTTCCATGATATAAGGTGAGCTTTTGACTTAATTTCACTTGGCTCAGGAGGCAACAACAAAAATTAGATCCATTTATTAGGGTTATTAGGACACTGGGAATATTTGAAAAGGTAATGTCAATCCATAAAATCAGAAACTTTTTATTTCTAAAACAAATGGCAATCTTCCCCATTTTTCAGAGCAGGATGTTTGGGATTTTGTTTTTTCTACTGAAAATTAGGAAAGAGGAGTCTTTTGAAAATGCCCCCAGGATTTGAAGGAATATAGCAGAGTAGAAGTGGACATTAAGAAGTCTGTTTTTTTTATTATTATTTACCTCAGAAATAGCAATAGAAAATCTGCAAAGAAACACAATTGTCAGATATCCTCACAAGGAAAGAAAAAAAAAACAGAAACAATGAGCAAATTCAAGATCACCAATATGAAAAAAGATATTGTGGAATAAGAGGATAAGTAAAAATATGAAAAGAAAAAATAAGCTATAATATCAACACTTTCACTAGAAACAACAAATAAACTCGTATAGATAGAATGAAGTATACAATATATATACTCAAGAAATTAAAATTAGGAATCAAATAAGCCCAAAAAACATGAGAAAAAATGGTGAATTCCAACAATTTGAAACCCAGCAGTGAATTCCACTAAAAACAACAACAACAACAACAACAAAATAACACAGGAAATGGAATAATTCAAGACATATTTGAGCAGGACAATCTCAGAAAATAATTCAACTGTAAATAGAGTGGAAAGTAATGCAAGTGAAAGTACTGGATTTGTAGGACAGAGCAAGAAGAGAGAAACTCAGACTTATTACAGTTTGGGGAAATTGCAAAGTAGAAAAGAATCTGACCACTATAATTCAGGAAATTGTATCAGTAAACTTTCAAAAAATAAAAAAAGAAATGAGATATTGCAAATAGAAAGAATTTACTAAAACTCTAGCAAGGAGGAACTAAAAATTCAACTCAGTTCCATTACCATCAAATTTCTAAACTACAATGATAAAGAAAAAACCTTCAAGCTGCCAGAAGAAAGATATTATTTATATAAAAAGTAACAATTCAAATCTCAAAAGATTTTTCTAAAAGAATCTGGAACAAGAAGCAGATGGAATATATTTTTTTCCTGAAGTCCTTAATCATAGCATTCACTTCCTAGCAAAGCTAAACCTTCTCTTTAAAATAAAAGATAATGATTTAGAAATAAGGACTTTAAACAACCCAGGAAGCCCAGCTTCAAAACAATTTTTTGAGTAGCACTGGAAAAACAGCAGGAGCAATTGAAAAATCTTTAGGGAATTTATGAAGATTACAAGCAGTCATTAGAAATTAAAAACAAAAGGCAAATAAAACAAAACAAAATGCCAATTGGGGTTGGTAAAACTTGCTAAAGTACTTTCTGAAGAGTTTAGTATTTAGCACAGTCAGTATTTTTGAACTACAATTAACCAGATACCTCAATGAAATAAATAACCACAGGGTGACAAAATATGATACAATAATATTATATTCATTAATTACTGGGTGAGGAGCAGTATGCAGTAGTCATAGAGAGCTGGTTTTAGAATTCTAAGGAAGGCCAAAGTTCAAATTCTATTTCAGTCAGTCAATAAACATTTATTAAGCACCTACTATGTATTAGGAACTCTGTTAGGCACTTGGGAATACAAAGAAAGACAAAAGACAAAAGTCCCTGTCCTCAGGAGCTCACAGTCCAATAGAGGAAACAATGTGAAATCAACTCTGTACAAAGAAGATATGAAGAGGATAAGTTGAAGATAATAGACAGTAGGAAAACACTAGCATTAAGGGGGATCAGGAAAGGCTTCCTCTAGAAGTTTAACTTTCAGCTGGTTCTTGAATGAAGGCAGGAAATCCAGGTGGCAGAGATAAGGAGTGATGGAGCTGATGAGATCACTAATTAGAGAAGAGAAGCAGACTTGAGATAGAATATTGGAGGATATTCAGAGTTACTGGATTTTATCAGAATGAATACCCAGCAAAGAGACAGAGAATGATCGATTAGACAGGTAGAAGTAGAACCAGGAGAGAACAGTGTCAGGAAAACCTAGAGATGAAAATACCAAGGATAACTTTCTTATCTGACAGTGTCAAATGCTACAGAGACATCACAAGCATAAAGATTAAGAAAAGGCCATTAGATTTGGCAATTAAGAGATAATTGGTAAATTTGGAGAGAATAGTTTTGGTTGAATGAAGTTAGATACCAGACTATAAAGAGTTGAGAAAATAGTGAGAGAAGAGAAAATGAAGGCATCTTTGGTAGACAGACTTCTTAAAGTATTTAGCCACAAAAGTGACATATTGGATGATAATTAGCAGGGATAGATGGATCAAGAAAGAGGTTTTTAAATTTTTATTTATTTATTTTTCCAGATGAAGAAAACATGGACATGATTCTAGGTAGAAGGAAGCAGCCAATAGACAGTGTGGTAAAATAATGGGATTTGACAGACTGATTGGGATGGGCCACACTTGTCCTGTCCTGAGTAAGTATGCTGCTGATGTCAGCAGGAGAAATCACTCTCAAATGGAGTTTGAAGGACCTCCCCTTTTGTGGGAGGGAGAATAAACGTTCGCTGAGGGGAGTGCACTTTCTTTCCAGTGGTGTGAGCTGCCGGAGAGAGATTTTTCTTGGCAGTTTGTCCTGTGGGCCCTGGCTGCATAGTGGTTTCCCATTGAAGCTAAAGACCCCAAGTGGTGAGTTAACAAACGAACCCTGCTATTTTGAATTAGCTAAACTGGAAGTGAGTTTGGGAATTGTTTAGATTTAGGTTAGATTTAGGGGGATTATTAATTTTTCTTTTTCCCTATTCCCTTGTCTTTGACCTTATTAATTTCACCTTTGCTGTATATTTTATTCCCATTAATAAAATCTGATTCATTTATGGAAAAGAGGCTGTTAGACTCCTTTCTTATTGGTCTGAGAGAAATATCTTAAGGCAGTTCGGAGGGGAAGGAGCTTTTGACCTAGAGGTCCCTCATTATTTTCGGGTCCCCGATATTTTGGTGAGCCACCCAATTAACTCTTCCCATATTAAATTTGGCCCCAACAACAGGAAGAGACTGAAGATTAATGAGTGAGTAGGGATGAACATAATCTGCAAGAGAAGATGGAATAGGGACAGCTAGGTGGTGCAGTGGATAAAGCACTGGCCCTGGATTTAGGAGGACCTGAGTTCAGATCCAGCCTCAGACACTTGACACTTACTAGCTGTGTGACCCTGGGCAAGTCATTTAACCCTCATTGCCCTGCAAGAGAGAGAGAGAGAGAGAGAGAGAGAGAGAGAGAGAGAGAGGAGGGGGAGAGAAGATGGGATAGAATGGGATGACTTGTTCATGTAGATTGACCTTAAGGAACAGGGCCACCTCTTTATGTGAGAAGACCAAATATGGGCCAATATTTATCCTCCCATCAGAGGGGACCACGAGATTTTCTTGAATATTGGAATGCCATTTTATCTTATTTCATTTTTGGCTTTTGGTGGGGGAGTTGAAAGTAGTCAATATACTTTAATAATAATTTCAAATAGTATACAAAAATAAATAAGCATCACAATCAATCATAGCAGGCTCTAATATAAACAATTGTGCGAGGGAGCTTTGAATCCTTTCCTTCTTTCTCCTTATTGGTTAGAGGGGACATGGAAAATGAATGCATTAGTCAGAGAGGAAGATTATTTTACGTAATTACTAGAGAAGTAGAGGAAAGAGGAGTTGAGGACTAATATTTGTCATTTCAACAGGTATACTTTGCTCTGCACTCTAGTCCACTGCAACCTACTCTTCTTGTTTGACTAAATGCTCTGCCATAGCACAATGACTCAGTTCTGTTTGATTTCTATGCTTTCTGTTAAAGGGCAGCTTCCAGTCTCCTTCCACTCTCATTTTATGCCAACTCTTCAGTTCCAAATATATGATTCTACTATTATACTATGACTTAGTGCGAGAAGCATGAGTGACCAGCACAACTCATAGTCTTCCTTCTCTTGTCTCTTGGTCCAAAGTGTGACTTTGGGCATCACTTAACCTGTGTCTGACTCGGTTTCCTAATCTGTAAAATGAGGAGAATAATTACACTTTCAAAGTTGTTGTGAGGATAAAATGAGGTAATATTTGTAAAATACTTTGCAAATCTTTGTGTTATGTAGATGTTAGTTATTGTATGGCTTCTCTCTGTTTCTTGAAATAATTACTATTGCTATCAGTTTGGGATAAGCAGATTTTAATTATTAATATTATATACAAGTAAAGAATTCTTCCCATGTTTCTCTCTCTCTCTCTCTCTCTCTCTCTCTCTCTCTCTCTCTCTCTCTCTCTCTCTCTCTCTCTCTCTCTGGTGGGGCAATGAGGGTTAATTGACTTGTCCAAGGTCGCACAGCTAGTAAGTGTCAAGTTTCTGAGGCCAAATTTGAACTCTGGTCTTCCTGAATCCAGGGCCGGTGCTTTATCCACTGCACCACTTAGCTGCCCTCTGTTTGTGTGTGTCCTAACTTCTCATGGTCTCAGGCTGTGTGGTAGAGAAAGCAGGGAGAGTGATAAAGCATGACAGTTAGTGTGAGCAGCAGAAAAGCCCCAGAAGACCCATGCTATCTCCCAGAGAGACAGCATGTGGTCCCAAGGAGACTCAAGAGAATTCAGAAGACCAATAAGCCAAAGAGCCAAGAGAATGCACCAAGAGAGTCTCCAAAACCCCCAAAACTCTTAAGGCAGAATGCCATTTGCTTTAAGAATATCTATTTAGCAAGTTTGCAGGTGTTGGACTGGAGAGGGAACATACTTTGAGGGTAGTCTAGGTGTGGGGTAATGAGGATCTGATTGGTGAACATGTGAATGGAAAGAAAGGTACAGATATGAGACATGTGGCAGTGGAATCACAAAGATTTGGAAAGTGATGGGATATGTGGGGTTAAGAAGAACAAGGATTCAAGAATGCCTTCAAGGTTTCAGTTCTGGGTACCTGAAAGGCTGTTAGAGACTTCAGTAGAATGGGATGGTACCAACATCCTTCCAACTCACCAAAGTTAGTAAATTCAGATTCCCTTTTGAATATTCTCTCTATCTCTATCTATACAATACTCCACAAAATGAAAAATAAAAGCAACTTCACTATTCTACTATTCACTCACACATTCACTCAACACATTGTTGTTGAAAAAAGGTCTTTTCACCTTTTACTCTTATCATTAAAATTGTCTTCTGAGCTAGTAAAGTCCTGAATCTCAAGTAATAGAAACAGACATGATAAACTTTAATCAAAATACAAATTTCATTAATAATATACACATTGGGGAGCTAGGTGGCACAGTAGATTAAAGCACTAGCCCTGGATTCAGGAGGACCTGAGTTCAAATTCAGCCTCAGACACTTGACACTTACTAGCTATGTGACCCTGGGCAAGTCACTTAACCCTCACTTCCCTGTAAAAAAAAAAAAAGAGTATACACATCACCTGTAGGGCACTCAGCCACATAACGATACAAGGAAATGTGATTCAATGCCATTCTTGAGTTTTTAGTCTTATTCTGGTTCTGACAGACGAAGACTGAAGAAATATGTAAATCAAGAAATTGACTCTGTCATGAAGTACAAACCAACCTGAAGTGGCCCAAGGTGTTTAGAGTTGGTGACATTTTATGCTAAAGTTGGCAAGGAAACTGAAGTGTTATACAAATGTACCAGTATGGGGTGAGGAGACCCCAGGCACCTCTGTATAAACTAGGCATGAGTATGCTAGAATGTTATCAGTGTGATTAGAGAGGAGAAGGAGAGAGATTTTGTGTCAGTAAAAGTCAATATAAACACAGGTGTTCCACTTGTGTCAAGTGATATACTTAAAAACCCTTTCCAATTATTTCTGCTTCCCTGTCCCTCCTCCTTTCTCTATAGGAACAGGCGGAAACCAAATAGCCTCTATCACCTGCTCATTCATCTTTCTGACTGGTCTCATCTTTGTCATAGCTGACAAAATAATTTTCCTTGTGTCTGATCATGTCACTCTCCTGTTCAAAAATATTCAGTGGCTCCCTAGTGATTTTAGCATTAAAATATACTTCAGTATCTATCTTTATATGCTTATTTCATAGTAAATCATTTCTAGACATTCTTTTTTCTGATGGGAATTTCTTTCCAAATAAGAAAAGCAATGCATTGAAATTATACACTTTGGACAGAATTCAAGAGTACTTTATAGATCTAAAAGATTTAGATGCTGGAAATTAGACCTAAAACAAAACCCCATGTATTTTATTATTAAGCTATAGGTTGAGAATGTGCCTCATAATTTTTGGTGACTAGCTCAAAAAGCAAAAAAAAAAAAAAAAGCCAAGGAGTTAGCCCAGTTTTCACAACATGTCAAGGGAAAGAAAACCTTTTTTGTTTTGTTTTTGTATAAGGCAATTTTGTGATGATTCTAGTCACTGAGCCCAGGGCTCCCTTTTACCTCTAAACAGCCAAAGTGACATTTCTTGCAGGATTCCCAAGTTGGTACAAGATAAACATATTTTTTTGCCAAAAAAGCTCCATCTCCTTTTATTTACTAACGTGTCAGTTCAAATCAGTGTTCAGAGAAGGTAATGGGTTTTTACAATGTTGCTCAGTCATTTAGTTATATCTAATTCTGTTATCCCATGTTAAAAATACTGGAATAGTTTGCCATTTCCTTCTCTAGTGCATTCCTATTTTACATTTGAGGAACCGAGACAAATATGGGTTATGTGACTTAGCCAGGGCCACACGGCTAGCAAGTGTCTGAGGCTGGATTTGAGCTCAGATCTTTTTGACAACAGGCATGATTCTCTATCTGCTAAACCATCAGAATATCATCATTAGGAAGTCTTGCTGAATGAGATAGATGAGCAGATCATCAGCTGGTGTTCATGATCTGGAGATAAAAATCCCCAGACACTAACTTTCACTGTTAAATTGAGGTTTACAAGTACCTGAAATTCTATCATTGCAATTTCTTTCTTAAAAGAAGGTATTGTCATCTTAATAGTACAATTGACCCTAGGTCATGCAAATCACCTCCATGGGTTTCAGGCATGCATACTCATTAAAAATAACCATAGGGTGTCAGTAAACATTTGATGGAACACTATTTTCTTTGAAGGAGAACTAATTAAACATTGTTCTGAGGCCCAAAGTCTTAACAACCAAGTATGTCTAGTTCTGTTTCCCAGAAACAAAAAGCCTGACCTAATGGGGTCCTTTTGTCAACTCTGAATCCCTATACTGTCTAGTAATAAAATTTTCATCTGAGAAAGCCAAAATATCTTTAAGAACCTTTAACGAAAGAGAAGACATGTGGGATTATAAAATTTAGAACTCGACATCAATTAGTTCAAACACCTTATTTTAACAAAAGGGAAATGAGAACTGACTTCAAATAACTTTCATGTAAAAGATAGAATAGACTCGTTTTACCATGGCACAAGTTGCTGAGAACCCTGATTTTAACTTTATCTATAGGGGGAAACTTTCTAATTATTGGAACTATCAAAAAAAAGTTTGGTTCCCCTTTATTTGGAAGTATTTAAATAAAGTGATAAATAAAAAGTTTCATCATCAGATATGGATTGGATTAGACAGCTTCTAATATTCCTTTTAATTGCATTTCTTTAAAGAGATTGATTATATTGCCATAGAAATTAACATAGGGGCAGCTAGGTGGTGAAGTGGATAGAGCACTGGCCCTGAAGTCAGGAGGACCTGAGTTCAAATCTAGTCTCAGACACTTAACACTTACTAGCTGTGTGACCCTGGGCAAGTCACTTAACCCCAATTACCTCACTAAAAAAAAAAAAGAAAGAAATTAATATAATGATATGATATATAGCCTGGCATAGGATTCAGTACAATATCATATATCATATCATACCATGTCATGTCATGTTGTGTCATGTCATATCACATTACATCACATATCACATTAAACAATGTAATACATTATAACAATATGCTATAAATAACATACTGTAGCAATATAATAGAATAATTAACATATAATTAATAGTATATAATATAGTGAATAATATAATAAATATATAATATAAAATTCACAAAATCTGGGAGTCGGAAGGGACTTCAGATGTTTTCTATCCAAGCTACATGTAGCCTATACTCCTCTTTACAACACTACTGTGCTGGTCAACCAGCTTCTACTTTCAGGCGTCTAATGAAAGAATGAGACCTTTCATTCTCCCATTATACAGATATGGTAGATGGGGATGGGCACTGGACCTATGATTTCATTGGTTTACGGAATTCCCAGGTGAGGGAACTCTTGTTGGCAATGTCAGCACCTTCTCAACTACTCAGAGATTTAAAGACTTTCTTAGAGCATTGAGTGGCTGAATAACTTGCTCAGGATCACACGGGCACTCCATAGCAGAGGTGGGACTAGAAGCTAGGTCTTTCTCACTTGAGGCCAGCTTTCTATCTATTAGGCAGCACTGCCTCTATACAGTTTGAATTGCTAGGAAATTTTCTATTACAGTAACCCTAAACATGGCTATCTTCACTCTCCAAACATTTCTGCCAATTCTATACTAAGGCCAAGAAGAATAAGTCCAATCCCTCTTCCAAAGGCCATCCTTTCAAATTCCTGCAGCTTGTAGTTTTGTCTTCCCCTGCATCTGCTTTTCACTCGGTTGCAGTTCCTTATTATTTGACATCATTTCCAGTCCTCTCTTAGCTTGTGCCCCCTCTCCTAGAGGTAGACTAGCTTTTCAACATTCTGCATAAAAATCCTTCCCCAGAATTTAAGGTAATATTTCAAATATGTTCTGACAAGGGCAGAGTACAATATAACTTTTATGCCCTCCATTTTGGGCATAATGTTTCTCTTTGTACAGATTAGAATAGCATTAGCTTTTCTGGCTACTGTTTGAATTTGAACAGCTTGAATGGGAGAACATCCTTCCCTCCAAGCAGCTTAATTTTTTCAAAGAAAGCATGAAATTAGACATTTTAAGCACTATATTTATTAATTACAATGAAATTAAGTTAGAATTTAAAATGACAACATTTTTAAAAGTATGGGTCTAGGATAAAACTAGAAGTAAAAATGATAATTTTTTTGTTAAATATGAGTCTTCATGGAAATTTTTTCAAATCAAATAATCCCTGGATCGAAAGTTCATAGATTACCTCCAAAGATTATCACTTGGAGTCCATAGTTTTTTGTTTTGTTTTGTTTTTGTTTTTGTTTTGCAGGGCAATGTGGGTCAAGTGACCTGCCCAGGGTCACACAGCTAGTAAGTGTCAAGTGTCTGAGGCTGGATTTGAACTCAGGTCTTCCTGAATCCAGGGCTGATGCTTTATCCACTGCACCACCTAGCTGCCTCTGGAGTCCATAGTTTTTATGGATGATGCTTTTGTATAAAGAAATACCATGCCAATACAGTAAGTAGCTTGGGTGCAGATGGGGCATGGTCAGAGCCATCATAAAAGACCTCAGTTTGAAGGACACAAGTTGAGTTAGGCATTTTGCTTTTTTATACCCTCCTAGCTTTCTTTCTAATCTAGTATATATTAGTACAGAAATAGAATTGATCTTTCAACCTCAATCTATGCTTTTATAATCCATTCAGCATTTTGGTCTCGATACTTTGCATTCAAGCACTTAATAGTCTACCATGTGCCAAACACTTTGCCAGGAGTTAAACAAACAAAGACAAAAAATAACATGCCTCCACCCTTGAAAAACTTATATATTACTGGGAAAAAACAATATGTACACAAATAAGTAAATAAAGCATAAAAAATAAATGCAATCTAAATTCAGTGGGGAAGAATACAGACCATGAAAAGCCTTTTGTGGGAAGTGATGATAGAGCCTTAAATTAAACTAGGTTTTCAAGAGGTGAAAATGAGGAAAGAGACCATTTTGGATATGAAGGAGAGCTTATGAAAAGGCATAGAGATGAGAGGGAATATTGTTTATAGTTAAGTGAGGATAGGACAATTTGGTCAGAAGGTAAAATATATAAAACGGGTTAATATATAATAAGCCTGGAAGGTTAATATGGAGCAAGATTATGCAATGCTTTCAATATCAAAAAGAAAGGTTTATATTTTAACTTAGAGGCAAGTAGGAGGCACTGCAACTTCTTAAGCAAGAAAGTCACGTGGTCAGAACGGTTCTTCAGTTTGTCAATTGTTTGGTGTTAGCCTGGATGAATGGAGTAATGTTTAAGAAAATAAGCACTGACAAAAAGGTGAAATACCTCTATAACAGATGACATGGTAGCATGTTTAGACTATCCAAGAAACTCAAGAAAAAAAATAAAGGTAATATATTTATTATTATGAAGCCATTTATTGCCTTTATCAAAAAAGCAAGGCCTAAATTACCTCGAAAGTTATCTAAATTTCTTTACATTTCATTACGTGGAAATGAGAAAAATTTTCTATAAAGAGAAATGACATAACAAGAACAAAAATGTATCAGAATCAGTTATCCCAATACACATATGAGAACTCTACAAAAAAATGTCTCATGTGCATAGCTAGGATTAGACAATCTAGTAAAAAATTATCAATACTTCCCAAAATAATTTATAGGTTTGATGCTGTAACAATAAAATGTCAACATTTGTTCTTATTCAAAGAATTAAATAAATAAAAGCATTTGTAGAACCTCCTCAGGCCTCATTTCCTTAACTGTCACTTATACTAGAAGACCATATCTCCAGAGAATAACTAACTTCTACTCTTAGGATAATAGGGACTAACCCCAAAGCATTAGAGTTTTCTAATAATACTCACAAACTTCCATACCATGTGTTACCGATAACTTGTTTTTAAATCATAAAAATATTTTATTATTTTCCAGTTACATGTAGAGATAGTTTTCAACATTTGTTTTCCATAAGATTTCTTGCTCCAGGGCAGCTGGAATTGAGTTTTTTATACCACCTGGTCTTAATATATACTACTTAAGTAAATTATATTCTAAAGTCAATAATTGGTTAAAAGTTATTGGTAAGGGGGCAGCTAGGTGGCACAGTAGATAAAGCACTGGGCCTGGATTCAGGAGGACTTGAGTTTAAATCTGACCTCAGACACTTGACACTTACTAGCTGTGTGACCCTAGGTAAGTCACTTATCCCTCATTGCCCTGAAAAAAAAAGTTTTAGTAAACCATTCTGGAGAGCATATTGGAACTATGCCGAAAGGGTTATAAAACTGTGTGTACACTTTGACCCAGCAATACCACTATTAGGTCTATATCCCAGAGATCATACAAAGGGGAAAGGACCCACATGTAATGAAAATATTTATAGCTGCTCTTTTTTTTGATGGCAAAGAATTGGAAATTGAAGGGATGCCCATCAACTGGGGAATGGCTAAACAAGTTGTTGTTGTGTATATAGATAGATAGATAGATAGATAGAGATAGGTATATAGATATATAGATATATGTATATGTGTATATATGTAATAGAATATTGTTGTTCAGGCAAATTTCAGAAAATCCTGGAAAGAACTACATGAATTGATGCTGAGTGAAATGAACAGAACCAGGAGGACATTATACACAGTATCAACAACATTGTGTGATGATCAACTGTGATAGACTTAACTCTTCTCAGGAATACAATGATCCAAGATAATTTCAAAGTACTTGTGATGGAAAATGCTCTCCATATCCAGAAAAAAGGGATTTGCAAAGGGATTTGCCTTGTCATAGTACTGACAAAGCTTGACTGCTGAAACAGTTGCTAGAAAAAAAAAATGATCATACTAGATTCTCCATCGCTTATATCCCTGATGTTGCATTTAATTCTTTCATCCACTTCCAAAACATTAAGCCATCAGATTTCATTAATGGTTTAGAGTATTTCATTCATTCTTAGAGTGATTAACTAGGCTATTCACACATAGTTTATCCCCTTGATTGATTGATTCAATAGAGGTGTCTAGAAATTGTTCATATCCATTTTACCCCTTTGATTGATGATTGAAGAATTCTGTGACTCAATCAAAGACACATTCTCAAAGACACATTCTTACCTAATAAAATAGCAGGTTAGTGGAGCATATATTTGTTGATATTCATTGGAATTGGAGTATTACACACACCCAGAAGTTGCTGGTAAATGTTTCACAAAAAGGAATGCATAAAGCAATTTTAAGTTTAATATGCATTAGCATTTTCTCCATTTTTTTTTTTGGTGAGGCAGTTGGGGTTAAGTGACTTGCCTAGGGTCACATAGCTATTAAGTGTTTAATGTCTGAGGTTGGATTTGAACTCAGGTCCTCCTGAATCCAGGGCCAGTGCTCTATCCACTGCGCCACCTAGCTGCCCCTTCTCCATTATTTTTTAAAGTATAGATAATCAACAACAACAACAAAAAAATCAAGCTCTAATTTGTAGTGTTTACCAATTTCTGAGGTATAAACATTCACTAGGAAAATTCAACACAGTTCTGCCTCTTTTGATAGCTGGTTCAGATGGTTTAAGTATACTTGCACAGTCCTGGACAATAATATTCCTCTTATATACGAAAGAGAAAAAAATAATAACAGGAAATAATATTAAGGGGGATAATTAGGAAAAATCCTATAATGGTTAAGGGAAATTTGCACTACAATATAGTAATAATGGTAATAATTCAAATCACTGCTACTGAATTGACATAAAAATAAATTATTGAAGATGATAGAGACTCTGGAGTTGTGGCCAAAGGCATGCAATACATTATTGTTTTATAAACCCAAGATGGAAGAAAGAATAGGCTCTAGAATTGTGACCAAGACATATATTTTTATTTTATTCACTCAAGATGGAAAAGAGATTAAACTTGTTTTTCTTCATTTAACATAGCAGAATTTGGAGTGATAGGTGGAAAGTATCATTAGGCAAATAGCTGTCCCCAAATAGATTGAGCAGTTTCAGTCAGTAGTAGGTTACCTCATTAATAATGCCTTCAAAAATCTATATGACAATTCCTTGGGTATTTTGTTGAAATGACTCTTTTGGGGTACAATCTATGGGTTAACCTGGATGGTTTGTAAGGTGTTCTCTAATACTGAGATTCTGAGAATATTATAAAATGTGAGAATCAGAGTGCTACCACTCTGCTGAGAAAGACATTGTGAGAACCAGGGCAGTTCTGTCCTGAGGAGAAAGTATGTGACTTGGCGTCTGGAATTTGCCTGGTGTCCAAAAGTTGCGCCTATTTATAGACCACCTATAAGTCATGTCAGTCAATGGACCAGACAATTAGCTTGGAGCTGTGTGTGGGGACCACCCCTCTTCCAGTCCCCCAGAGAACTTCCACTGAAACCCATGGAGGTCATATGAGCCTTTTCATTAGGGAACTGGCTGTTGGCAGTAGGGGCAGGCAGAGTAGGCAGAATAGACAGATCTCTTTCTTTGTCCATGTGTTTCTCTTTACTAACCCCTAATATACTTTAAAAATAATTAATGCCCAAAGATTTGTGGTATGAGTTTCTAATTTAAGGTGACCACACATTAGATTTTTAGACATCACAGTTAGACTTTTTAAACATCACAAAAACTTTAGGAAAAGTACCATTATTCATTGGAAAAATGGGACAGAAATATTACAAAAAATGTTTCTAGGCTCATACTTTGCACAATATGCCATAACAAATTCCAGTTAGATCAATAATCTAAGTATTTCTATTTGTCAACATCTATCTTCTTCCCCTCATAAATACTAGCTGGGCCAATTTTCTCTCTGTGTGTTTTCTCTGCATGACTATGTTATACAAATGTTTTTAGGATTTATTAGAGATATGTTCCCATGCAAAGTATTTATTTGATTAAGATAATTTCTTCTTCATCTCATTTTTTTTTTGTTTGTTTTTTTGAGATTGGATCTCCCTTCCTTGTCTCCACTGGAATTGCAGTATACACTCTGGGGCCCATTGTCAATATGGATCAGCATGGAAGTTTTAACTTTGTTTTTCCAGTGTGGTCTGATGTGCACTTCCTTAGGCATCTCAGTGGCTGTCTGCTCCCAGGGTCTCACCATATTAGTATAATACGTCTAATCATTTTTAGACTTATTAATCAGCTTTAATCCTACTGTAGTGTAGGACTTATATTCAAGGGATACTCTGCTCTCAGATTCTCAGCAACAGGAAGAACAGGCTGGGGACACCATGCCTGATTCTCTCTTCATTTTTGATGACTTTGCCTGTTTTTCATTTGTGCAGAAATATATGCAGTGACATTCTTGCTGTTCTTCATCCTTGACACTTTATTTCCCATCTCTATGCCCTTCCATTGGTTGTCCACCATGTCTAGAATGTTCTCCTTTAACTCTGCAGCTTTGAATCCCTGTTTTCCTTTAAAACTCAACTCAAGAACTGATTTAAACATAAAATCTTTCCAGATCTCCTCAGTTACCAGTGCCTCTTGACCTTACCCTCCAAATTATTTTGCATTTATTCTTTATATATTTTGAAAGAGTGTATGTGTGTGTGTGTGTGTGTGTGTGTGTGTGTGTGTGAACGCAGACATGTGTACTTATACACATATATGTTTTTACCTCAGTGAGAATATAAGCTTTTTGAAGACAAGGACGATTTCTTTTTTTTTCCTTCTCTACAGTACCTGGCACCACAATGTAGATACTTTATATAAGTTCTTGATTGAATATCTATCTATCTATCTATCTATTTTTTTTTTGGTGAGGCAATTGGGGTAAAGTGACTTGCTCAGGGTCACACAGCTAGTAAGTGTTAAGTGTCTGAGGCCGGATTTGAACTCAGGTCCTCTTGAATCAAGGGCTACTGCTTTATCTACTGCGCCACTTAGCTGCTCCTATCTTTCAAATTTTTATGTGATCAGTAACTGCACCCCCATAAACATACATACTTACATAAAGATATACAATTAGAAAAAAAGAATGCTCAGCTCTTCACTACCTTTTACCCCTCCCCCGTATCCAATCTCTTGCCAAAGCTTATTGATGTCACCTTTGCTTCATCTCTACAACACACCCTCTTCTCCCTCTGACACTGTGCTAGTACAGGTTTCCATCTCCTCTCACCTGGATTACTGCAATAGCTAGTGCTGGTGGGCCTGTCTGCTTCATCTCTCCCCATTGCAATCCACTCTCCATTCACCCACTAAAGTGATTTTCCTAAAGTATAGGTTTGACAGTCAGTGTTATCCTGCCATCCCACTCGCCTTACTGAATAAACTCCCCCAACCCCCACTAAATATATTCCAGTGCCTCCCTTTTGCCTCCAGGATCAAATACAAAATCTTCTGTTTGGCATTCAAAGCACTTCATAACCTCACCTCCTCATAATGTCTTATACAATCTTCTTTCCATAAAAAAAAATACACTACGATCTTTAAGCTCTGAAGCATTTTTGCCGGCTTCCTCCTCTTTTCCTTCCCCATGCCTGGAGTGATCTCCCTCCTGATCTCTGCCTACTGGCTTCCTTTTTTGAAAATTTGGGCATTTGGCTTTGCCTAGTTTCTGGGAACTTTTGTTCTTCAAAATTCTTACTGTTCAAAATCCTGTGCTCACTTTTGTATTCTTTCAGTACCTCAGGATATATTACATTCAGGTCTGAAGACTTGAACCAATTTAACATTGGTATATGCTCTTCTACATTCTCTTCAGTCATCTTGGGCTCTTAAGGAATTTTCCTCACTCAAGAAAATACTCCTCAATGGGGAGAAATTTATGGGGCCTTTTAGGTATAACTGGAGTTGTAAATTGAAAACATTTCATATGAGGATAGGATGGGGGTAAAATATGGTGAGTCAAAATGGATGAGTTGGAAGTAGACCAAAATGTTCAGTTCTAGCTTCTGTTTGTCACTTTTTAAGATTTTACACTTTCTCCAGTCAACAATCATTTGTAAAGTACTTCTGATGTACCAGACACTCTACTAAACACTAAGGATTCGAAGAAAGGCACAAATGTGGTCCCTATCTTCAAGGAGCTTACAGTTTAAAGGGGAAGCCAACATGCAAAAACCCCACTATGTATATACCACATACATACATACATGTATATGTACATATGTTTATTTTGCATGTATATTTATAGTTTTTAGATATGTGTGTACATATATACACACATATACACATATACTTATATTAGAACCCCTTCTCTTTCTTCTTGCTTGAAGCATAGCTAAAACTTATACACATTTTGATAATGGTGCCCTGAAATGTAGATTTTGGGGAAAGATGCTGGTGCAGTTTTGATTTCTGCCTGTATTGAGAGTGAGGAAATCCTGGGGATTTACCTACTCAGTGGTCTGGTACAGGCTGGAAAGTACTCTTCCTCTGTATGCTTCTCTGTCCTAGGCAGTTGGGAATTCAGAGGCTTTACTAGGAAATTGCACCTTGAAAGACATAATTGAAAACCCTCTCCAGATGTTAGAGCTAACTGGCAGGTGGGTAACATAGGCACTTATTTTACAGCATTGTTTGCTTTATGATTTGCGACTGTGTGAGAGAAAAGAAGAAAAAATACAGAGGCAGAGGGAGAAGAGATCTCATTAAATGACAAAATAACAATCTCCAGATATGTTTTAACTACCTTGTTTCAATTTTTTTTCTGCTCAACATAATAGAAAAAAAACAAAACAATCTTCTTGATATAGTGTATGGTTCCTGAAGGAGGTAGAGTTAAAGCAAGCCAGCCACCTACTCATGTGACCACAGCATGTTAAACAAAAGAATTTAATACATTGAATGGACTATTTTATGTTTTTTTTTATCATATCAAAAGAACATTCTTTTCATTTTTCTATTTTAAAATATCCTTTATTATTACTTTTTCTTTTCTCTCTAAGGAAATAGAAGAGGTGAAAAAAATTCAAAGTTGGCCATCTCAGCCAGAAAAAAAACGTTTGCCTTAGCAACAAAGATCTTGAGGAAAATCTTGGAATACCTCATCACCCCACCATGTTGTTGCCACCATGTTTTTGAGGGTCATGACATAACTTATGCCATTCATGCCTAGTTAGCCTACTAAGTGCTGTTTGTCATGCCCAGATTGACTTTGAACAAATTATTTAGAATGGATAGGGATGTCAAAGGGAAGGCAAAGAACTCTAGATGAACTATGAGATGTCTGTTCTGCTTTCTGAATTATTGTCTAAGACCAAAAGGATAAGAAAGGGTTCACAGAAGGCTTTGAAGCATTTTAGAATGTGACTAGTTTGTGATCTAGAAAATTTATGCTAGAGATTAAAAAAAGTACCTACTAGTCCTATTGACTCAGTCTTTATCCTGATGCCTAATTAAGGGGAACTTTTCAAGTATTCCCCTCTCAGCCATTTGGTCCCTTAATGACTCCCCATCTTTTACCCCCATACTATCCTTGTATGAAATGTAGTCGGTTCACTACTCTAGTGACACCTAAAAGGCCCCATAAACTTCTCCTTCCCATCATAGAGTTCAATCATTATAAAAATTAGTGATGAGTGTCCCTTTAGCATTTAATGCCTATCAATTTCTTACTATGGTAGTTACTTACACACATAAACCTTATCTTTCTCTAACCATAGTGTTCATGAACTAGTTTTTCTGTGTTTGCACAGATGCAATTATGATACATTTTGTAGCAAACAGGTACTTTGACTTCATAAAGTGAATCGAAGCTCTAACTTTTTTGGTTGGAAGCAAGTGAAATTTCCAATTTCTGCTTCCCCAAATGGAAGGTAATTTTAAATTCCAACAAAAAATTAAATCCCTGTAAAAAGAGTGATTTTACAAGTCCAATTAGATAATACGTTGATCTCCAAGGTTCCACTTTAAAATAGCATGTATGTTTTATTGTCACTGTTATACTTTCCCTAAGGGTATTATTTCCTGGGATTGGAACAGATTTCCCTGTGCCCATATGATTGTCTTCAGTGACTGAGTGAAACATACTTTTCAGTGAAGAGTTCATACCAGAAAAGGGGATTTTTGAGAATAACTTCTATTATGATATTTTTACCCATACATACACTAATTTTTATTCTATTTAATTGTCCAATTGCATTATAAATGTTATTAAATGTACTGAAGGTTTCTGTTTATTTGTTTTGGAGGAAAAGCAACTTGATTCAGGCTGACTCTATAAAAGCTAGTACAGTAGTCATCAAAGAAATGTATAACAGAAAAATAAAATGTGCTGGTTATAAGGTGAAGGTGAGGTTAATAGTTAGAATGTTCACTCATATTAGTAAAAGAAAATTCATTAAATTCATTAAATAATTCATTAAATAGCCTGTTTCCCTGTGGTGAACCTAAAGAAGAGTATGGACAAGAGTTGCACAGCATGGGCGGGCTTGGATAGGTTGTGATCTGCTTTGTGGCAGGGAACTCCCAAGAAAATAATATCCATGTGAATATTTGAGTGTCAGTATCACATAGGCTATAAGTATCAGAAATGGGATTCAAATCTAGGTCTTCTGACTCAGAATTCAATGCTTTTTCCACTATAGGATGAGTTGTCTAAAGATAGTGAACTCCTTTTCCCTGAACTTCATCAAGTAGAGGTCAGTCATGAGGGAGGGATTCTGTAGAAATGAATCATGCATGTGTTGGGTTTAGAATCAATCATTCTTACAATCCTAGTATTCTGTGGATTATTGGAAATTAGAAAAAAACCTGGAAAGTATACTAGGATCAGAACAAAGCACACCAACTGACAGTAGAACACTCAAAGTCCAATAAAAATTAGATTCGATTCAATATTTAAAGTGAGGTAGAAAACATGAATTAAATAGGATGATGAATTGTACACAGAACTCATTTAGGAAATTGCTTCCTTTTGGGAAACTGATGCCAAGTCGCTCTCTGTTGAAGCCAATTAAGTCAAATATTGTCAAGGTCATGCTATATATTTTTTGACTCATAGAACATCATGATCTCAGGGGACCTAAAATTATACAGTAGTTGTTCCAAAGGTCAATGGAAAGTTTCATGCTAGCCACGAACATGTTGTGATTGTGTGACCAAGAATGAAGCATGCAAGGACTGTTTGTAAAGTTTATAGTCAAAGACAGACATAATTGGAATAGAATTTTATTTGGTTATATAAGAAAAGTTAAGAGTGGCAGGTAAAGGACCCAAATGACATAACGGTAACTTAAGAAATATTGAAAAACTATAAAATATTTTTAAAAACTTATGAGATATTAAAAATCATATTCCATTAATATAATGGTAAGCAAATAAATGAATGACAATAGACAAAATAAAACAAATAACAGAAGAAAGTCTTTAGATTTGTTTTTTTTTTATATTTTAGTTAACAGAAATGCATTTTCTCCACTGCCTACCCTCTATCCCTTTGCAAGATTTACAAAAAAGATTATTTTACATCTTTTGAACAGCCCTTATTGTTCAAACTACTTAGCTCCAAAATTATTCATCCTTTCTAACTACTTTGGCATCTAATTTACAGGTTAACATACCTTTGTCCTTTTTGTACCAAGAACTGAATCACCAGTTACTGACCACTGTTTGCTCTGATTATGGGGTTCCACTTCCCATAAATCATACTGCACTCAATCCAAGCCTTTCTATGGACTACACCAAAATGTTGTAATAGAAACTTTATCCCCAATACAGAAAGGTTTGCTAGTGCTAGGGAACCAAAAAAGATTGTCATACAGTAGAGGTGGAGGTGGGAGGGGGTAGTATGGCATATTGAATTTCTAAGAAGAGGCCCTTTGCAATGTGACTAGGCAGTGTGGCCAATTTTCAATACCATTTTCATAGCTCAGACCCTAGGCACAAAGTCCAAATTTCTTATATTGGTATTCAGAGCTGTCCAAGGTCTAATTTATGACTTACCTCTATAGACATCTTTTTCATATACTGGATCATCTTGCCAAATGCTGGATTACTTAGTATTCCTTGAATTCATCCTGACCTTTTCAGTTACCATACACTTGCCTTGCCATACTCTCTGTAGTTTGGTGTTACTCTACCCCAATCTCCACTAGTTGAAATATTATACCTCTTTTAGGGATGAACTGAGTCACTACCTCTTCCATGGAAGTTCCCCTAAAGACTTTCCATCCTCACTGAAAGTGATCACTTTCTTCTCAGAAATATTATAGGGATAGCAACTGGAACAATGATTTCCTTGGCATAGGAAACTGCCAGGTGAGGAAATTCCCTCTACCAATGCAGATTGGAACCTACTCTGCAATTTATAGTCTTAGAGATTTTCCTAGAGAACTGAGATATTATATGACTTACCCAGAAGTCAAATAGCCAATGTGTGGCATAGGTGAGACTTAAACCAAGGTCTTCCTATTTTCAAGGCCAGCTCTCTATCCACTATACCATACTTCCCCTGACTTTTATAACAATTTCTTATCTTTTATGCTTTAACATATTCAATTTTGCATTATACCTTTTTCTACATGTAGAGGGGGTACCTAGGATCCACTGACAAGGCTATTCTTTTTGGATCAATGATGACTATTTTTCAAAGTATGACATCACTTTGATGTAGCTCTTGATAAGGCATGCATTCTTGCCTTAATGTGTATATTTATTACTCTGTTGATATCACAATGATGATAATTGATAAGTCACAGCTAGTTAGTATCTTGAGCTACACCCTTGAATTTGGCTTAGAGAAGGGGCCATGGAGAAAATGGGCAAGTCAGAAAGGGAGAAACTGGTCAGACCCACAGATGTGATTTCCTGGAGAGAAGCTGAATGACTTAAATGATATAAGGTGCTGTGCTAAGTACTAGGGATCCAAAGAAGAAAACTATGTGCTTCAGAAGAGATTCTGAAAACAGTTTCTAAGTTCAGCAAAGGGATTTCTGGAATGCAATGTGTCCCTAGAAGTTCTTGGATTATACCAAGTTTCTAGATGAAGAGGAAGAGTTTCCTAATGGCATCTTGAGTAGAGGAGTAATAAAGGCCTGAAATATGTTGTGGATAAATCTGGCCCTGGCCCTTTTATTGGTACTGTAAGTGATGTAGACAACTCAGGTTCAAGAATGTTCTGAAAATCAATGATGGATGTGAGTCAAAGGGAGAGATAATAGTATTAGATCCATAGACTCCACCCTGCAGGGAGGAAAGTAAATAAAACTTAATGAAGATGTGAAAATCTCTTCATATTGTTAGATAAATTTTCTTGAGAGAATATCTTTCCTGGGCTATATGAATGCACAAACAGAAAAAGCACAACTCTGTCTATATTGCTGATGGTCTTTGAAATTTCTAAGTGAGAACTTGCTCTGAGAGTTTGTGATTTCTAGTGACAATTCTGTTGGGAAACAGCCATGCTACATTCCAATTCTTCCCCTTTAAATAGAGGATCAGGGGTGTGGTAACAATTATGGACATAACAAAATTATTCCTTTCTTTGTGGAAATAATAATAGCAATTCTAAAATAGATTCTTAAAAAAACAAACAAGCAGTGATTATCCTATATCTTTCCCTCCTCTAGTAACTCATCATGTCAGAGAGGTGACCCTGTGTTCTTGAAAGCTATTTCAGCAAAGCTCAAGATCAGGTTAGCCTTACTGATGTGAAGAGATTTCAGTGAAATTTCTAGTGATCACACTGTTATGCCAGCTGCTCAAGGATCACCTGGCATATGTAGAGGGTATCACATGAACAAAAGAAAAAAGGTATTCTGACAATAAGAGATGAGGGGGTTAGGGGTGAAATTCATTCTAGGTTTCAGGGATAGAGAGTATAAAGGATGGGAATGGAAGATGGAGTGTCATCTGCAAGGAGTTGCAAAAAGGTAGGTCAGTTTGGCTGGACTGTACCATGCATGAAGAGAAGTATTGTAAAGTCTCTATTATATTTGAAAGTGCTGCCATCTGTCTAGTTATTCAGTTTCCTAGCCTCAGTATTCTCTATGACTCCTTGCTCACCAACAACTGAATGTCTAAGCAGTTGCTGAATCTCATCATTTCCATCTCCACACATCTATTGCATCTGACCTTTTCTCTCTGTCCATACCCCAACCATACTGTTTCAGGCTCTTATAACCTCTCACTTATCCATTGTAATGGTTTATTAATTAATTAATCAATCAATCAATTAATCTATCTATCTATCTATTTATTTTTGGTGAGGCAATTGCCCAGGTGACTTGCCCAGGATCACACAGCTAGTAAGTGTTAAGTGTCTGAGGCCAGATTTGAACTAGGTCCTCCTGACTCCAGGGCCAGTGCTCTATCCACTTCGCAACCTAGCTGCCCCTTGTAATGGTTTTTAAATGTACCTCCCTGTATCTAGTTTTTCATCTCTCTAGTCCATCCTTCACATGGCTGCCATAGTGATTTTCCTAAAGTGAAAAACTTACTATGCCATTCCTCAGAACACTAAAGTCCAATGCTTTCATATTGTCCTAGGATAAACCAGATGCACCTTTGTTTACATTTAAAGTCCTTTATATTCTATCTGAAATCTACATTTTAAATTTCATGACATGTTTAATAATGCATACTAATATTAAAAATATAGTATGTATTTAATAAGTTCTTAGGAAATGGTCTACAAATCTTGTCTTAAAATGCATCCTACTGATCTAAGACAATACTAGTTGGCTTTGTGGAAAGATTACTAATGGAATTTATTACCATATGCTTATGTCAACCTTCTCTTCATACAGATCCACTGTGACTTTAAGAAATACTTGTGTCAGTGCTATGGAAAAGGAAGCCCTAGTTCTGTAAGTTGTATAAGACTTGTAAATTTCTTTCAGAGGAAAAGTAGAAAGGAAGGAATATATTGGATTAAAATAATTGAAAGAAATTCATGGATTGTTAGAGTCCAAGGTAATGAGCTAGTAATAGAAATTAGGACATACTAGAGGATGTTCCAAAACTTTTGGTTGACTCAGGAAGACTAAAAAGCCTTTGCATCAAACTTCTTCTTTTTATCCTATTAGAGGAAGAATCCTGGCATGAATCGGCCCTTGTTTGTGAAAGGGAATATTTTTGACAGGACGAAAAAACTAAATTTCAGTAACTTTTACATGATTTGTGGAGGACAATAATAGGAAAAGATGGCAGAAGCAAGGAAGGACCAGGAGTGGGGACTGTTAAGGCAAATGTATGTCCTGACCTATAGTAACAAGTGGTGAAGCCATAGTTCTTTCTTTGGTGGAAGGGTTCACTGATGTGCAACTAAGATATTTGTTCTCAGTTTCCCAAGGATATTATGGTCCCAGGGCTAGTCCAAATGTGGGTATAGAATAGTGACACAGAGATATATAGACTCAGAAAGAATTACAGCTTTAGATGTGTGAGAAAGGTTTGAGTTCATAAAGTCTAATTCCCTTGTTTTGTATATGCAATAAGTACACATTTAAATAAATACAAAACAAGTTGAGGAAGAATGAAGGACTAATAAATTGAGGGGGGCGTGGAAGTGGGGAGAGGTCAGAGAAGGCTCCATAGAGGATGAGGCAACTGAACTAAGCCTTGAAGGCAATTCATTTCAGATGTGGGGAATGTCTCGTATGACTGCCAGAAGAGGGTGATGTAGTTCTGACTTTAGGAATACCTGATAATCCAGTTTGAATGGAATAGAAAGCACATAAAAGCAATGATAGAAAACAAAACTGGAAAGGTAGGTTGGAGCCAGGCTGTGGAGGCAATAGAAAGGTAATGAAAGTTTTGGATCAAGAGACTGAAATGGTCAAACCTTTCACTTTATTTCCAACAAGATCTGTGATATCCTTAATGTAGAGAATTCCTGGTTTGTAAATGCTCTACAATGATGCAAATCATCAACCTTTATCTTACTATCTTAAAAAAAATTGGGGAAATAAGAGGCAAAAGGCCTTGCCTTTGGTCCTATAGCAAGTTTGTGCCATTTTCCCCTTCTTTCTTGACCCTAAAGCTGGCCTTTTATTTGCTCCATATTTCAGGTTGCCTTTGGAAGATAATCTTCACTGTTACAAAGCTCAGAAAAAAAAAGAGTTAAGGGCTTAAAGTAAGATTGTGAGTAGAGAAAAAGGGAAAGAGATAGGAAATATTGCCAAGGTGAACTTTGTAACACTTAGAAACTGGTTGGATATGGCACATGTGGGAGAGCATAGAGTCTAATGTTACTCCAAGGTAAGGAGCCTGGGTGCCTGAGAGAACAACAGAAACAGATGTTTGGAGGTTGGATTCATTTACAGGGATTGAGGGTGAGTTCCCTTTGGAACATGTTGATTGAGATGATATAATTTAAGTATAAAGTTCTAGACAAGGAAAAGTTTGCTTCTACACAGAAAGGGGAAGTTAGAGTGGTTTTCACAGTGGTGGGAGCATATTAATTCTAGGCCTAAAAATTGGGCAGAGGTAAAGAAGTTGGAAATTTCAAGACATGAATCAGGAACAGTGAGTGAATATTACATTAGGCTAGAGGTTGGAGGAGTTGAGTACAAAGGAATAAAGTGGTGACAAATAAGACTAGGAAGAGCTTTTTAAGAGAGACTAAAAGAGGGTTTAAAATGCCAGGCTGAGTTTGTATTTTATCCTATAAGCAGTAGGGAAACACTGAAGGTTTATGAATGAAAAGGTGAAATAATCAGAACTGTGCATTAAAGAAGTGTGAAGACAGTGAGAAGGATTAATTGGCAAGGGAAGAGAGGAGAGGTAGGAAGGCCAAATAGGAGGTTATTACAATAATCCAATCAAGAAGTGTTAAGAGCTGAAGTAATCAGGTTGCTTTGTGAATGTAAAGGAGTGAAAGAATGTGAGAAAATAGCAGAGCTAGAATAAACCAGGCTTATGGACTTATTGAAGGCATTGCATGAAGAAAAAGGATATGTAAAATTTGGTACCCTTAAAAAGCAGGTAGAAGGAGGTATGTATATACATATATAAACATTTGTATATGTATATATGTATATTTATGTGTGTATATATGTATATATGTGTGTGTATATATATTTTTTTCAGTTCTTCTGTGGGGCCAAGTTTCTTTGTCATTACAATTATACATCATTCAGTTTCTTTAAGCTTTCTCTGTCCTAAAAAAACAGAATGAGAACTCCAGAACTTAAAAGGAACTTCATAGATTAGTTATTCTAATCCCTCATTTTAAAGATAAAGAAGCCCAGAGAGAAATGATTTGTCTAAGATCACATGACTAGTTAATGCCTGAACTTTGACTAGAACCCAGGTGTTTTATTTCCAGCTTGGCATGTTTTCCTGGTTCTGCTCACTTCGGTCTGTATCAGTTCACATAAATCCATCTTTTTCTGAAATCATCCTATTCATAATTTCTTATAGCACATTAATATTTCATTATAATCACATACCACAACTTAGTCACCCACTCCCCATTTGATGGGTATCCTCTCAATTTCCAATTCAAAGCCAGCACAAAAAGAGCTGCTATAGGGGCAGCTAGGTGGTGCAATGGATAGAGCACTGGCCTTGGATTCAGGAGGACCTGAGTTCAAATCCAGCCTCAGACACTTGACACTTACTAGCTGTGTGACCCTGAGCAAGTCACTTAACCCTCACTGCCCCACAAAAAAAAGCTGCTATAAATATTTTTGTACAAGTAGGTTTTCCCTCTCCCCTTTTTATCTCTTTGGGATACAGACCTAGTAGTGGTATTGCTGGATACAAGGGTATGACATAGTTTGGGAATAGTTCTAAATTGCACTCCAGAATGGTTGAATTAGTTCATAACTAGTCGATTTGACAAAAACAACCCTGTGATTTCATTAATACAGGGAGTACCTAGTGAAATATTTCCTCCACATTTAGCACTTCATCAATACCTTATAGTCTTAGTGGCTCAAAGAACTAAAACATTAAATGACCTTCCCAGGTTCACAAAACTATTATTTCTCAACATTAATTCCAGACCCAATATGACATATCAAACAATTGGTCATCCAGCCTATGTCTGAAGACCACTCATGAGGAAAAGTAGATAATGGAGATGTGATTGACAGATGGATAGACAGCTAGATGATAGAAGTGTTATTAAGGCATTCTTCTACCGAAAATATTGTGCTAAGTTTTGGGGATACAAGATACAGGCAAGCGATATAGTCTTTTAATAGAACTTGCATTCTAATGGAGGGAGATAGTAGGTAAAATTTGAACTGGAAAAGGAGTTTATAGGTGGGGGAGAAGAGAGAAATGGCCTAGTGTGGAGATGGCCAAGAAATGTCCTAGAAGTCAATCTTGTTCATTATCTGGACAAGTTAAATTAAAATCTTACTAATTAGAGCCTGTCATCCAAGGAATAAAGTTCAAGGTTCTAATAAGTGGGAGGTGGGTTTGATGTGAAGAGAGGAGGCAACATGTATGGAGACAGTAAGAAAAAACCCAAAAGTAATACCTCCTGAGACAGTCCATTCCACTTTGGGATGTTCTAATTATGACTGTTTTCCTTATATGAAGTCTAAATTTGCTCCTTCAACACTCACTGTTTCTAGTTCTTTTCCCTTGTGTCAATCCCTGCAGAGCCTGAAGTAGTAAGAGCTGGGGAGGTTCAAGACCTGCAGTTAGTAGCAGTACCTGATGAAAACACTTCTTGACAATACTTTCTATTCCTGTGATTTAAACTGTGATGTGACATTCCCTTTGGACATCCATAACAAAATAGTTCATTCAGTACAGCTCCACCTCAAACCTTTCAGTGGTTACATGCTTGGAAATCACTGTGGAGATGAGATGCTAGCACAGGAAAGCCTTTGGGCCCATACTGTGCTTTGATTCATTTCAGGGAATGACTGATTTCCCACAGAAACTTCATTTTCTCTGCCTGAAGATTCTCAAAATCAGCATTTTCTTCCCAATTCTGTTATGGTTTTTACTACTGACACAGCACAATTGCTCCAACCCTTCATTTATTACTTACACATTCTCTAAACTTGATGATCACATTTCTCTCCCCCTTACAGAATGTACTTAGCCTTCTCCTCAGGAGTCATGAATTCTCCTGGCATTGTGAATTCCTGGGTTAGGATGTGATCTCACATCCCTGAACAATACACAGCCTTTCTCCAGGAGCACAGATGCTGGCTTTGCCTTCCCAAGATGTGACATTCAGGGCATTTGACTATGTGATATTATGTAAGCCACGAAGGATAGTCCTATAACCCCAAAATTTCTTTGTCACTCAGATTTGAAGGAGAAGGGTGTGGGTTGGACTAGGAATCTGGAACAGGTGAGTTCAAATCCTAATTTGGAAATAAATTATTTGTGTGATTCTGGGAAAGTTACTACTTGAGATTCAGTATTTTCATCAATAAAAAAATTCAAACACACATCACAGTGTTGTTATGAAGATTAAAAGAGAGAATGTCTATATTATACTTTGCAAATCTGAAAGTGCTACACATATATGAACAATAGTTGTATGTATGACAGCTACGTGGCTCAGTGGATAGAGTACCAGGTCTGGAGTCAGGAAGACTCCTTCCTGAGTTCAAATCCAGTGTCAGACACTTACTATCTGTGTGGCCCTAGGTAAGTTACTTAATCATGTTTGCCTCAGTGTACTCATATGAAAAATGAGCTGGTGAAGGAAATAAACTACTTGAGGATCTTTGCCAAGACCCAAATGGGGTCACAAAGAGTTAGGTACAATTGAAAAATAACTAAAATTGTCTGATGTCCGAAGAAAAAAATAGGTTAAATATTTTCTTCTCCACCCTATCCCAAAACACCTCATTGTGAATGAGTTTATCATAGCTTCTTTGGGACTAAGAGAAACCATACAGTGTTAGGGCAGAAATGACTGTGACAACAGGGGCAAATGTGGCCAAGGATAATCAAGCTAATTCTGGGGGTGCTTCTCACAGTCGATGAATCTAAAGTGTTGATGGACAAACACATTTTTTTAAAAAGCTAAGACTGATCCTTGTTTCCTAACTGGAGATTCTGTAGCAACTGGGACTCCCCTCACCCATGGGTCTTTAGAAAGTCACTCCTGGTTCTGAGTATTTATGAATTAACCATAACTTATAAGCCCCAAGTAATCTATTTACCTTTACAAGGCAACCAGAGGACAAAGTTCATAGCAGAAGCATTTAGGCAAATTAGGGTGAAGTAACAGCAATAAATATTCCTTAGAAACTTAAAACCTATTCACTCATAATCACATTCACCCCAAGTAGGAATAGTGACTGAATACTCATACTTATCATCTATGTGGGGAATACATAATGAGTGGAAGGGCATATGTGAAGGGAACACAGAGATCTAGGTCAAAAATATCAGGGGAAACTCATGTGTACGATGCTAGTAAGCTGCCAGTACATTTTGATGAAATCATCACACTCCTTTTTGCTCTCTGCTGGGTCTGCTCTATGCCAGGCATGCTTCTGCTCTTGGCCATCTGGCATAGAACTATCTCCATTGAAAGTTACCTTCATGAGCACCTGCAACTCTATCCACCATCTATAATGGCATGCTATAGTTAGTACTAGTAGTGTGCTAGTAAATGTTTAACAACCATCAATGTGGATAACAACACACTTTTAAGTTGAATCTACATTAAAATTTTCTGCATCACTTTAAATCTAGGAAGTCAACAATAACAGTAAAATACAAATAAAATAATAAACCCCAATTTATAGCATTTGCTGATTTCTCAGGTATAAATGTTCACAATGATCATTTGACAATTATTTCTCTTGATCCAGTTTGTGCTGGCTCTAGCATACCACTAGTTGGCACCCTTTCCCAGTAGGGGATATTTAAAACTATTAGCAAACTCTTTCAAACTCCTGCTGAACCTCAGCTATTGTCTTCAGCAGAGATGCTGTCTTAAGGGCTATCTTCTAGTCTTCTAACCATTCCTAAATAAGTATAGTACAACTCTCTCCTCCAGGGGATAATCATAGCTCTTCCAACCAAAAGCTATCAACATCTTCCTTCAACTTGGCTAAAACAGAATGCAGCAGGTCAACTGTTCTCTATTCTCTCTTATTTCAACTCTAATCTGTCATGCAGTCGAAGAACCATTTAAATCATGGTTCTTATAATACTCTGTAGTTTTGCTTCCTTAAATGAAAAGGGAATCATGTGAAACTGTTGTAGATAAATTGTTTTCAGCCTTTTCCCATAATGCTCTTTAGTTCTATGCAAATACAATGGAGGGACTGGTGCATTATACATCATAGAAATGTCTTTTTTTTTTTTTGGACTCTACAATTATTTGAGTTGGGAAACAGTGTGATTATATCAAAAGAATGTTGCATCTAAGACAACAAGGTGGCAAGAATTTATTAAGCATTTACTATGCACTACGCATTATGCTAAATACTGGGAATACAAATGCAATCAAAAAGAAAAAAGGGTCACCTGCTTCAAGAAGCTTACATTCAAATGGTAGAATACAACACAATAAAGGGAGCTGAACATGAGGGATGGGTGAGAAGAAGGTACCCACAAGGGGGCATGGTATTGAAGTCTGGAAGGATGAAAGAAGATGCAAGAGGCAAATGAAGATAGGTTAAAATAGGTTCCTCCAAAATATGCAGGGCTCCAGAAGAAACTTACCAATGGGAGAAGAGGGTCAAAAGGTGGGCATGTTCCTGGATAAGAAGGCCAAAGGGACAAATGTATGTTCCAGAGGGAGAAGGCATGAGGTGCTGGGGAAAGTTCCAGGGTGAAACTTCAGCTTAGGCCTGATGAAAAAGTCCAGAAAGTCTGAAGCAGAGCCTAGAGAGATGTCAGAAGACCTCAATGTGAACTTAGCTACACACTACCTGAATAAGCTTGGTCAAATCATTGATTCTTCTGGATCTCATTTACTTCACCCATAAAATGAAAAAAGTACATTAGGGTACCACCTATGTCTATTGTCAATTAATACACATTTATCAAGTGTCTACTAAGTGTCAGACACTGTGCTGGGTACTTGGAAAAAGGAAACAGTCTATGCTCAAGGAGTTTACATTCTTTTGAAGGAGACAACATGTACATATAGACACAGATATCTAGAATTTATACAAAACAAATATTAGGTAGTTTTTGGAAAGTTGGCAGATAGAAAAAGGTAATTCAAGTATCAGGGAATAGTATGAGAAGTGGAAGATCAAAGTGTGCCATTGGGCATGATGAGATAGCTCAGTTTTGTTAACATTTAGAATTCGTGAATATCTGAAGATCTATTTGGAAAGGTGAGTTGGAATAGAATCTTAAAGAGCCTTGACTTGGACTTTACTTGAGCAAAGAGGATCCACCTAATACTACTTCCTAGTGTGCATTTCTAACAGATTTAGTAGTAAGTAGCTGATGCTGTTGTCAGGAGAAGGGGCTTTAGACCTTCCTTCAGAATCTGTCATTATGTTGACATTGACTGGAGGCAAGGCACAGTGCCAAGCTAAGCACACCAGATCAAAGCTACAAAGTAGAGAGGAGAAAAAGTTGGGTCTAATCAATCAAAGAACATTGGTTTCAACACTGCTATGTACCAGTCACTGTGTTCGTTGTTGGGGATAAAAATCCAAAGATAGGGCTATCTCAAGGAGTTTACATACTGTAGAGAGAGAAAACATGTACATATGAAAGAATATACAAAAGACCCAGAATAAATGTGAAGCAATTTGGGATAGGAAGAATCACTAGCATTCATTAGGAAATGATTCATATAGGAGAGCATGTTTGGGATGAGATTTAAAGGAGTCTAAGGATTCTAAGAGGTGGTGATGAAAAGGGAGTAAATTCGAGGCAGGGGGAACAGACTGTGCAAAGGTGAAGAGGCAAGAGGTGAGGTATAACAAGGACAGTCTGGATCATAGGGAGTGTGGAGGAAAAAAATTCATAATAAACATGAAAAGTTATAAGGTGGATCAGGAGTGCTGGATCTGGAGTCAAGAAGCCCTGATGTTCAAAATCAGCTTCAGACACTAGCTGTGTAATCCTGGGCATGTCACTTAACCCTTTTTGCCTCAGTTTCCTTATCTGTAAAATGAACTGGAGAAGGAAATGGCAAACCACTCCATTATCTTGCCAAGAAAACTCCAAAACAGGTTACAAAGAGTTGGACATGGTTTAAACAATTCAATAACAACAAACAACAGTCAGAGACAGGAAGATCAGGTTCTGTTCTATTATAAAAATGACAGGCAGCCAAATTATAAGTAGACGAGAACAGAGTAACGTGGGATAGGGGGAAGGATGGTTTTCCTTCAGACTCCAATAGAATAGTGCCAGAGAGGCGGGTCACCAGCAGGAAGGAGGACACCAGAGACTTCAAAGACCTAGCTGTATTTGAGGGTATTATCTCCAGTGTTGCCCCAGTAACCACCCTGTCTTTATCCCTACTATGTCTGACATGATCCATATGGACCTAATCTAATTTTCTCAAAAGCTGCCTCCGACATCTTTATCACCCCCTTTGAGTTTTGAGACTTGTGTTTTACTCCTGACTGTAGTCTTTTTTTTCAATTCTATCACCATATAATTCTTACTTTGTTTCTCCATGGAATGGGAATAATAATACCTATGACCGAGGTATGTGCTGGGGCCAGTTCTAATGGGAGAGACAATTATAGGGCTTGATTTATTGCTTTGCTGATTGTCTTGACTTAAGAAAATGATGGAAAAAATGTTCATAATGCAGGTTAAACATAAAAGTTTATTGGGGCTTTCCTGTTGGTGCAAGATGGCAGTACAGATCTCCAAGAAGAGGAAGTTTGTTGCTGATGGTATCTTTAAGCTGAACTGAATGAGTTTCTCACCAGGGAGCTGGCTAAGGATGGCTATTCTGGGGTGGAGGTGTGAGTTACCCCAACCGGGACAGGAATCATCATCTTGGCTAATAGGACTCAGAATGTCCTTGGGGAGAAGGGTCCCTGGATTCGTGAACTGATAGCTGTAGTGCAGAAGAGGTTTGGCTTCCCTGAGGGCAGTGTAGAGCTGTATGCCGAGAAGGTGGCCACCAGAGGTCTCTGTGCTATTGCTCAGGCTGAGTCCCTGCATTACAAGATCCTGGGAGGCCTTGCTATGCGTAGAGCCTGCTATGGTGTCCTCTGCTTCATTATGGAGAGTGGAGCAAAGGGATGTGAAGTGGTGGTGTCTGGTAAACTCAGAGGCCAGAGGGCCAAGTCCATGAAGTTTGTGGATGGTCTGATGATCCACAGTGGAGACCCTGTCAACTACTATGTCGACACAGCTGTCCACTGCATCCTCCTCAGACAGGGTGTATTAGGAATTAAAGTCAAAATCATGTTGCCCTGGGAACCAAGTGACAATATTGGCCCAAAGAAGCCCCTGCCTGACCATGTGAGCATCGTAGAGCCCAAGGATGAGATTCTTCCTACCACCCCCATCTCAGAACAGAAGAGTGGGAAGGCTATGCCCCAGCCAGTGCCCACTGCATAACAGGACTCTTACATCTGGAATGGTGTGCCCCAAACTCTTCTGTAAAGGTCTTTAATAAAATCTTTTTTCCAAACAAAAACAAAAACAACAAAAAAAGTTTATTGGGTATACTCTTTTCCTGAAACTTAGTCATTAAACATTTGCCAGCAAACCACTGCTATGACATCTACATTAGAGGGTTATTGTGAAGACATAGAATGAGGAATTTGAAAACATTTGGTTTATAAAACACTAGACAAATAGAAGTGACTGTTATTAGTATTGTTATCACTACTACACTGGCAACTGATGTTTTACATTTAAAAAAAAATTTGGATCAGTCTCATAAGGAGTTACTTATTAAATAATGAAATGGAAAAATGGATCTACACATTTCCAAAGAAAATTCCTTCCCTATAAAATCATGATTATACACCTTGATTAAGTTTCCTCAGTGGGGTTGATCAGTTGTCTAAGTAGAACTGTTAACCTGAACTGAAGCTGCATGTGGTACCAGGGGAAACTGTCTCCTGGGGCTTCAGGGTCTCAAATCTGCTGTTTGTTTCAATATGAATGCTGCAATGGCAAGCTTTGGGAATTCTTATGCAATGCTAATGCTGACTGTCTGGCCTGGTAAGCTTCTTATAGAAAACCACATGTGTATTATGTTCAAAATGCAGAGGCCAAAACTTCCTCTATTTTCTGCTACTGAAAGAGAACACTCGGTGACAAAAGACTAGAATGACTAGAAATTTAAGTAATCTTGATGTCACTATAGCTCTTCTGCTTAACTCCTTAGCCTGTGTTCTTAAAGTATAGACTAAGTTTGGAAGATTTATAAGTCTTTGGCATTCATATTGCCTTTATGTGCATAAAGCATAGATATAGTTGTGATGTCTCATATGGGGCACCATCATTGTGTGACTTGAGTACTGCCTTCTTTAAATGAAAGATGGTATGTCACTGGATTACTTATCCAGCACAGAAATTTTATTAATTGGGTACAATACTTGAATAATCTATGAAGTGTTGTCCTACTTAAATTGTGAGTCCATTGACCTATAAGTTGGCATATCTCGCCTTTTCCTAAGAGGCTACAATATTCCTACTGGTCACCAGAAGGCTCTTATCCTGCAAACACATAGACTGCTTCTCTTATTGCCAAGCCCATAAGGTTATTGCCTGAGGGCGTTTTAATTAATCCCTCAATGGCCTATATAAAATTGACTTAAAGGTTAAAATTACTCAAAATTTTAAAACATTAAATTCATAATTTACCTAGTTCCGAGTCCTCACTCTCTCAGTTTACTTCATTTGTAGCTTCGGAGATCCAACTTGCTATCATGACAGAGCAGTTATCCCTTTAGCCTATCCTGTGATTCATGATAATGATGCCTGGATATATTGGGAAAAGAAACTGCTGACCATTCTTTGTTATCCCTATGAGACAGCATGAAATGTCATCTTATCTCCCTAGGCCTGGGTCAAATGATTTAAGATAAATAGACCCAGCAGGGGTATAGACAGGCATTATTAATATCCCTTGCCTCATGGTCCTCCAGCCACAAGATGTTGCAAGATCATAGATTTGGAGCTAGAAGCGATCTTGTGGTTCACCAAGTCCAAGACCTTTCTTTATTTAGGAGGAAAATGAAACTGAGAGATATTAAATGATTTGCCTAGAGTGATACTGGTAGTGAGTAGCTGAGTTGGGATTTGAACTAAATTTTAAATTCTAAATTCAGTCACTGTTTTTTCCACTTTACCTTGCTGCCTTGAGACCTAATGAATGATATAGCTCTCATCTGAGAAAATACATTTGTTTACTTATTAAGAAGTACTAGCGGGGGCAGCTAGGTGGCGCAATGGATAAAGCACTGGCCTTGGATTCAGGAGGACCTGAGTTCAAATCTGGCCTCAGACACTTGACACTTAACTAGCTGTGTGACCCTGGGCAAGTCACTTAACCCTCATTGCCCTGGAAAAAAAAAAGTATTAGGGCATGGATCAGGGGAAAGCACTGTATTTGCACTGAGAAGATCATAAAATCAAAGATTCAGAGTACGAATTTTAGAGGTCATTGAGTCCAACTCTGTAATTTTACAAATGAGGAAATTGAAGTAATTTTGAGTCACAACTTTACCACTTACTAGTCATGTGATCTTGGTAAGTCATTTTGTCTAAGGCTCCATTACCTTTTCTGTGTAGCACATTGATTGGAATTATTCTCTCAATCACACTAGCAAGTCAAGCTATAGTTCACAAGCTGCCATTTTTGTGCTTTCCACTCAATGATTATCAGTTGGTGTTAATTAGCCAGCCAATATTAGCTTTTAGTTTACTATATTTACTAACATAGTATGATAAGAATAGTTCATGCAAAACTTGCACTCATACTTGAGATTCCATTCTCATATAAGTATATACAAACTCTTCAAAAATTATGATCAAACGTAGAGCCCAGATACTGAAAGTCCTTTTGCTGGAAGCCCCTTTCCTCTCTTTGTGAAGCCTTCAAGAATATCTTTTTATGTATAGCGTTGCATTCTGTGGACATCCTTATAGAGAATCCTGAAGCTGACTTTCCTTGATGTGTCTAGTTTAATTTCTAGATACCGCCACTGTCACAGCTATTCCAAGAACAATGATAGGAACCAATGATAAGAAGTCCAAATCCCCTGACCCGTGGAAGTTACCAAGATCCAAAAAGAAGAGGGAAGAAAAAAAATGTTCTGCTCTCTTTACCTACTCTTAGAAAAAACTCCTTCTCAGGAGCTTGGCTAGAGTTGCTCTTTCCTCGGATCTTAAACTGGCTTGTAATTTATAGAAGACCCTCTGATTGATGGATTGATTGATTCAATGAGATATTTTCACCTGATAAAAAGTATCAGGACTAAAGTAGCTTACAAGTTGCTTTAAGCAATTGATTCAATCAATGCCTATTCTTGTACCTGTAAAGTGATAGTCACTGCTTTGTTATTTATCATATAAGATCAAATGATATGATGATACATGTATTGGACTTAGTAAAGCAGAAATCCATATGTACATGTGATCTTTTATCAATCTATTATTTAACTCAGAATACTTTTTTACATATATTAGAATGGATCCCTACTCTATTCTTACCAGAAAAACTTAAACTCACTCGAGACTCTAAGCATCGATACTAGTCCTAAGTAAAAACTAAGGGTGATTCAAGATATTGGTGATTGTTGTCCTTAATTCTGGAAGAAGACCAAAATGACATCCCTATGTAAGAGTCAAGCTACAGTGTGTCAGACTGTGGCTGATCAGACCAATACAAGCTCACAATGTTCTACCATAGGTGGGACACAAAAATATGAGATGTGCAAATTTACAGAATCCACCCCAAATGCTCACATGGACTATTTGTGTATGACCTGTGGTAGAGCATTCAAAATATTAAAATCAGCAAGAACAGAATTGCTTTGGAGCAGATGCTTTAGACTATGTGAACATGGTCTGTGCTGACATGACTGGGATTCTGTTTATTTTTGAGTCATTTAATTTCTTGAGAGTTAGGCAGGAGGTTGATTACTAAATAGTTAATCAGATTTGATGGTTTTAATAATCAGTGTAATGAGATAGAGTCTGATTAGGGCAGTTAGTGAGATGACCAAATCAAACAAGTCTTAGAATATCATAGCTAAAGGGGACCTCAGACATCACCTAATGCAACTGTACTCTTTGACAGATGAGGAAAACTAGAACCAGAGAAGGAAAATGATATACTCAAGGTCACATTAGATTAGCTGAGACTAGAAGTAGTTGGCAATAATTCCCATGCTTCTTCCAAACTATCCATCAATTGGAACAATTAAAAAGTTGAACCATTCATCAGCTTTGGCATTATTTGTTAATTCAATTTAATAAGAAACCCTGAGAAATGTGCTATGTCCCTATTTCAAATACCATTCTACTCATATTAGTCCCCTATCCTACTTTAGAACTTTCTATTTGTTGATGACTAGATTAAAATTAGAACCTATCATCATGAATTCACATGGTCCTCTAATAAGTGAGCCAGATTGCCTCCTCACTTCCGAAAGAAGTTTTACTACCAGTTAGAACAGTGCTCTCACACCTTGGGATCATTCATGCTTCCATACATATTTTACATTTCTTTATTATCCCACAATCCTATAGCACTTTAATATTTACAGTGCTTTTCTCATATGCTTGCTCATTCTATGTGTGACTCATATACCTTCTTAGGCAATCCTCTTATCTCATTTCCATGAGTACAAATTTTGCTCTACCTACAATGCAAGGCACAATTTTCATGTCCTTCATAAAGCCTTTTTAAATTGTCCAATCTGCAATATACTTTCTTTTACTCTGTTTATTTGTTTTTGCCGGGCAATGGGGGTTAAGTGACTTGCCCAGGGTCACACAGCTAATAAGTGTCAAGTGTCTGAGGCCGGATTTGAACTCAGGTACTCCTGAATCCAGGGCCGGTGCTTTATCCACTGTGCCGCCTAGCCGCCCCAAAGTCTTACTGCTACTAAATTGAAGCTACTAATCTTATTATTTTTTTTTTTGGTGAGGCAATTGGGGTTGTGACTTGCTAGTAAGTGTCAAGTGTCTGAGTACAGATTTGAACTCAGGTCCTCCTGACTTCGGGGTGTGGAGGGGGTGCTCTATCCACTGTGCCACCTAGCAGCCCCTTTCCTTTACTCTGAATGTCTCCAGCATGCAATATAAGATACATGTTGTGTCCCTATGGTTGGTTGGTTGTTGTCATTTGTTCTCAAAGAGGACCAAAATGATATTTCTATGTTGGGATCTTGACCACAGTGTGTTCAACTGTGGCTCATCAGACTAATACAAGCTCAGAAGGTTCTACCACAGATTGGGAACAAATAGTCCATATGAATATTTGGAACAAAGATGTCTCTAAATGTGAACATCTCATATTTCTTTATAATTACTGCAATTCTACTTTGCTTATAGAGCACAGCACCTTCTTTGATGCAGGCATGTCATGCTGAGCAGTCCTGGGTCAGTGTCTCCTATGTTTCATAATTGATTCCAAAGTTCTTCAAAGAGACCTTGAGGGTGTCCTTGTACTACTTCTGATTTCCATGTGTGTGCTTGCCTTGTGTGAGTCCTCTGTAAGTCTTTTAGTCTACATTTGGCATTTGAACATGGCCAGCCCAGGGAAATTATACTTCAGCTGTAAAATAGGTGTCTGGTACCTTGTGTAAAAAAAAAAATTATTAACTATATCCTAATCTGTAAATTTTATAACTGGACTTATACGAAAAATTATAGCTAGCTGAAAAATTATAACTGGCTCATAAGTCCGGCCACAGTCCAATTCATGTAAAAATTATCTTAACTGGGCTTAATCTGTGAACTCCTGGCTGGCTATCTGACTGCTTTTAATTTAATATGGGAAGAACCAATTGGGAGGCTCTCCCTTCCCCACTGCCTCTCCCAGCCTCATAAGGAAAAGATTAAGAAGCTTCTTTCCAATTAACAACAGAGCAGAGTTTATTTATACGGAACAAATTTAGAGGAAAATACAAAGAAAAATACAACCTGACTGCATTTTAACTTTCTCCCTGCCACCTGTGGGTCTCTCACCTGTGTCTGGCCAGTCTGCTGCTGCAGCCATGCCTCACTCGATGGCTCTCCTTCAGTCCTCTGCAACTTTCACAGTTCTCCTTTCACTGTCAGTTGTGCCTGCCCTCCTTAGCATCTCCCTGTGTCTCCTTTCTCCATAGCTTTACCTCTCCTTTCACTGCTCTCTCCTCAGCTTTCACGACCGACCTCCTCTTTCTCAGTCTTCCCTCCCCCCTACTGACCCTCTGCATCTTCTCAGTCCTCCCTGCAACTGTCAGCCACACCCGCTCTCTGTAGCCTCCTCTTAGTCCTCTTTCTTTCACTGCTCCGCTCCCCCTAGTCCTCTTTATAACTTCCTAGCTGTCTCCTTTCTCCATAGTGCCTCTGTAGCGTCCTTACTCCCAGTCTAACTTCCCCAGTTATAAAAGGCCTCTATAGCATCCCTTCTCCTTCACTCTAGCTCCCCTGAGCTTCTTCTCCTACTGTACCCGCTTTCACTACTGACCAACCTAGCGTCTCCACCTTTTCACTACGTTCCCCCAGCTATATATCCCTTCTTTCCCCTGAGAAACCTCGGGCCAGGCTGCCCTCATGCATGCCAAGTTAATTTGCTGGCACCCCCCAGGGCCCTGGCCAGGGGTGGGGGTGGGGGTCTCGAGGGAGCCATGCCCCCTGATACATGCCCAGGGGCCTCAGCACAAGGCCGTGCCACACCTGGGGCCCAGGGTTTTCACAGCTGAAACGGAGGGGGAGGGGCGGCTCCAGCTCAACTCACACAGAGAAAAACCCTGAGCCTGTTCAGGGTGCCCAAGGCTAATTTTAGTCACCTACACTTGTCTTGCCAAATGACTTTCAGAATTCTGAAGATTATGTGTTCATATAGTTACCAAGTTTCAAAGGTTTGTCAGACCATGTCATTCTATTTTTTGAAGTATTTATTTTATTCTGAACTTAAACAAAACAAACATTTCCATAATACAGTAGAATAGTAATTAGAGAATAATCTCTCCCCTCCCCCCTCTCCCCTCCCTGAGGTGGCAAACCATCTGATATAGCCTATACATGTATGATCATGTAAAACATCACCATACCTGTCACTGTGTACAAGCAAAGTAAAATCATAAAAAAAATGTAAGAATGTGAAAAGTAGCATGCTTCAGTCTATTCCATCCATATCAGTTTTTTCTTTGGAGGTGGATAGTATGTTTCATCAATAGTCCTTTGAGATTGATTGTCTTGGATCATTGTATTTTTGAGAATAGTCAAGTCATTCACAGTTCTTCATCAAACAATATTGTTGTCTCTGGTACATTGTATCTTTCATATCTGTGCCTTTCTACAGATTGTCTCCATGGCCAAATTGTAAGACCTCCTCATCTTTGCCTCTTAGAATTCCTGTTTCCTATATGAAACCTTTCTTGATCTTTTCCAGTTGTTATTAGCTTTCTCTCTTTAAATTACTTTATATTACTTGGTATATGTTCTGTATTTATTTACTTATCTGCATTTTGAATTGCATCTCCCTTTTTGCCCCTTGCTGCACCCCACCGGGATGTTCTATTTTTGCTTTTGAATCCCTAGAGCAGAAGACTATACCTTGCACATTGTAAGAACTTAATAAATATTTGTCACATTTAAATGAGAATTAAATTTATTGATTTCTAATAGCGCTCATTTATGACACTATCTAGTATTTAATTATATATTGTCTTTTCCATTTTTGCTCAGACAGTTATTCCACATGTTTGACTAAAAATTATTTTAAAGTAGGAATGTGGTTTTAATTTCTTTGACACCTGACCAAATGCTGGGCATGAGTAGACATTTCACAAATGTGCACAGGCTCTGAGTCATTGATCAAAAAGAATTCAAAGAATCCATTAAGCCAAAAGTGGTCCTCATCCAACTGAGAGTATAAGCAGAGTTTAAGTATTAGGTACAAATTAACAAATGGAGTTGTCTGTCCAAACTGAGCTATTTACAGATGTTAAAATAGAGCACTACTACAGGGTGGGCCAAAAGCCATGAAGGGATTTTTCACACATAATGTAAATTAATTTCTGATGCGTACTGTATATGATGCTTTGGTATTGTAAATTAAAAACAAAAAATAAGAGTTATTAAACATTCATGACCTTTGGCCCACCCTGTAGTTCACATACCACATTTGGTTCTTGGTTTTTCTCACATGTTCCATACCAAAGGGCTATGACTTTGTCTTTAACACTTCTGATAAAGCCCTAATTCCCACTTCCATCCCTCATTCATACTGGGTTTTTGTTTTTCTGGGGTGTGTGTGTGTGTGTGTGTGTGTGTGTGTGTGTGTGTGTGTGTGCTTTGCATTCCCCTGATTTATATTTTTCTGACCATTTTTTTTCTATGTATTTCACTGGTTCCTCTTTCCTCTTAATTGTGGATCTTCTCCAAGCTTAGTGGTCTGCCCTCTATTCTTCTTCCATTTCTATATATTTGTTCTTGGCAGTTTGCCTTAATGTAATGCACACAATGCATATTTTCAACCATGGAGGAAGAACCATTAGAAAGTCGTTGAAATCATAGAATAATAGAAATTTAAAAAAAAAAAACTTTAGAGATCAACAAGACCAGGATAAATAAACTGAAACCCTATGTTTGTGGTTTTCTCAAAGCCACATGATCAATTGATCAATCAATCAAAACACATTTAATTAATATCCACTATGTTTCTGACAGTGTAGTAGGAACTACACAAGTAAGATCTGAACAAGAACTTTAATCCAAATATGTTGATTCTAAAACCAGTGTTCTTGTTGTTGTCATACCTAGTTATTATGTGAATGAACCATTGGCTTTTATTCATGATTAAGAAGCTATTACACATACTGAAAGGTCAATACCACTATGTAGCATGTGCACACATACACACACACAGATCCTATATATTAGCGCTTGCATTTTGAAAAGTACAATGTTACATTGTCTGAATCATATAAAATAATTGTCCCACTATATACTGTTCTCTAGTCTGATAACATTTGGAATAATATGCTCAGTTCTGATTGCCACATTTTAGGAAGGATATTGACTAGCTCTAGTGTGCCAGAAGAAGGTGACAGGACGGCAAGGAAACTCAAAATAATGCCATAAAAAGATTGACTAAAGGAATTGAAAATATCTGTATTAAAGAAGACTTGGGAGAATATGATAGTTGTTTTCATGTTATAGGGAAGAGGGATAAGACATGTTATTTGGCCCCAGAGGGAAGAAAAATGAACAATGACATCTTCTAGAGGAAGATGTCAGATGTCAGCTTGATGTAAGCAAAAGTAAGCAAATGAACAAATAAAACAAACCAAAAAAACCCCCAACATTCCTAATCATTAGTGTTGTCCTGTGAAGGTAGTGCTATAACAATCAAAATATCAAAAACTATTTTATAGAGCTAGAAAAAATAATAACAAAATTCATTTGGAAAAACAAAAGTTCAAGGATAGCATGGGAAACAATGAAAAAAGATACAAAGGAGGTGGTCTAGCAGTACCAGATTTCAAGCTGTACTATAAAGTGGTAATTATCAAAACAATCTTGTACTGGTAAGAAATAGAGAGGTAGATCAGTGGAATAGAATAGATGGAAACTACACTATAGTTAATGACTATTATAATCTAATATATGATAAACCCAAAGATCCAAGCTTTTGGAACAAAAACTCATTATTTTACAAAATCTGGGAAAAATTGGAAAATAGTATGGCAGAAACTAGGTATAGTCCAACGTCTCACACCGTATACTATAATAAGGTCAAAATGGGTACATGATTTAGACAATAGAATTCCATTACATTCATATACCACAGATTGTTCAGCCATTCCCCAGTTGATGGGCAGCCCCTCAAATTTCTAATTCCTTGCCACCACAAGAAGAGTAGCTATAAATATTTTTGTACATGTGGGTCCTTTCCCCTTTTTTATGATCTCTTTGGGGAAAAGATCCAAAAGTGGTATTGCTGGGTTAAAGGGTATGCACAGCTTTATAGCCCTTTGGGCATAATTCCAAATTGCTCTCCAAAATGGTTGGATCAGTTTACAGCTCCACCAACAATGCATTAGTGTTCCAATATTTCTACAGTTTCTCCAACAATTTTTTAAAGAGTTATATTGCAAGAATTCTACCAAAGTATTTACTCTTCAAATAAAGAATTCTACCATCTCAAAAAATTTGGGGAGTATTGGGCCCAAGATAATTGTTCTCTTAGAAATTTCTAGTATCATATTCTTCTCTCTTCTTCATGGGATTTCTTTTGATCAGAAGCCACCATTCCCATTTCCAAGAGAAGTCTCACTGAAAAAGGAAGGGATGGTGGTGGAGGAAAATGCTGTTTGTCTCTGGACTACAATTTACACACTCAAAATTTATGACAAGCTTCCTGGCCCAGTATGAATACTCGCACCAATCATACATAAGAGACAGAAACCACACAATTGCAGTGGTGAACCTTCCTGGCATTAGATGGGAAGCAAGAAAAAACACATAATTTCAAGCCTTTATTTACTAAGGATTTTTTGCAAAGTACAAGAACTTTTCTCTGGTCTCTGAGTCACTTGCATCATGCAGTCTGGGCCCATTACCCTGCAGGCTTCTGATATTTAGTAACAAAACTTCAAATCCCTTTATTCTTGCAGTAGGAGTAAGGGCTGTGGGGGTGGTTGTATTTTTAGACTGAGGTGAAACACATTGCTACACTTTTGCACAAAACACACATTCTTTATATTTTAGCAGCAGTTCCATGCCTTCCAATTCTGAGCTTGAGAACTAAAATTTCTTAAAGGATCTCTTGCCCTTTGCTGTTTAGAATCTGAATGATTTTCATTTCACCCTCATTCCCTTACTTTCTGTGACACTATGACCCTTATACTTTCCTAGATTAGGGTATTATTATTGTTGTTGTTATTATCATTATTATTTATGTTGAAGATGTGACAGAATATGCTGTCAGACATTGGTACAGAATGACCTTGAGTTTGATATAGATCGAGGAAATGACATCTAAATGATATTGCTGCATATAACCATGGGCAGTCAATTGGGTTAACATTTGGCAGAAATTTTTAGGCTAACCCTAACCCTAACACTAACCTGAACCCTAACCCTAACCCTAACCCTAATTTCTCCTTTAAAAAAAAAAAGAGAGAGAGAGAAGCAGAAGACATCAGTGTCCCAAGATATCCAGAGGTGGCCTGAGGATCCTTTTTTATGCCCCAACACTAATTTTGGTCATCAAAGAATTCTGGAATTCATCTTGACCAAGAGGAGGGAATGTGAACTACAAAATTTACTGAGAACTGATTCCCCACCCAGTCCCCTCTTTCCCAGGCAGGTGAATTGCCTGGGGCTGACTGTCTGTCATTTCCAGACTCTGGATGGACTTATGAACCTTCCCCCAAGCAATTTATCCCCTCCCAGTGTTCTCCACCTTACTCCCTGGACTTTATGTTATCATGTAAAAAGGGTCCATTTGCATTAAGTAGTTTCTACTCAGAGTCAGTAACAGCCTATACTTAACTTAGGAGCTGTTCTATTATTTCTTTTGTCAAAGGTTCATTTACATTAATTAGCTATATGTCACTCTGGAGCAATCTTTTTGTTCTGTTGCCCCATTAAAACCCTGTCCTCTGTTCCCATCTTTGGGTATTCCTAGCTCCCGAGCTTTGGGATACTATGAGCTATAGTTCCTCTGCCCGATTAAAGACCTTATTTCTCCTGTATTGATAGTTTCCTTAATTTCCAGGTTAACAGTTCCTTCTGGAGAAGGGAGGGGAAGGTATTGTTGCTTTCCTTTGTAATGATTGGAATGATGCCACCTACTGGAGTCTTGCTGTGGGAAAGCTCCACCATGAGGAAAATGCCTCAGAGGCATTGTGGCTTTTCCTTGGCGTCAGGAAATGACGTTTGCTCATGGGTGCTGTCTATCAAGGCTACCAGCCAATCAACTTGAGGAGCCTCCTATGGTGTGGGAGGAGACAGGAAGGAGGAAAGGGAGCCTGTGCAGAGAGCTCTGGGGCTTTTTGGGTTCCTGACTTGATGGTGGTGGCGACAGAGGACTTCTCAGGAAATTTGAGGAAAGATAGGAATGCCAGGCTGTTGGAATTCTGTTCTCAATCTTTTTCTTTCTATTTTCCAATAAACCCTTAAAAACCTAAACTCGTTTTATCAGTGATTTTAGTCAGTTTCCCCAAAAACTGGGGGAACAGATTAGAATCCACATTTAGAATCTTAAATTACACACCTTACATCCTACTTTCAGAAGCCTCAGTATGGTGTCACCTAGGCCTTTCAGCATAAGGATCAGTTCTTTGCTCTGATAGAAGCACTCAGAAGCACAACTAGATGTAACCCTACTGTGGGTGAATCTATTTGAAGGGGAGCAGTGATGGTAGCACAGAGGAGAATTGAACTATGGGTGCAGTCATATTGCAGAGTGTCCTCCAAAAAGTTTCTCTTTCATCCCTGTGGAGGTTGAGGGGGAGAAAACAGCTCTTGGAGAGTTATCGTAGTAATGCAATCCTTGGAGGTGGTGGCCCTTGGGATGTTGCATCAAATGATTGGAGAGTCCTTCCCCTGTCCCTTTAGATAATGCTGTCTGAGACAAAACTTCATTTTCTTGGCACTAGTTCAGATTTGGAGTTACCTACCTGCTTTAGTAGGATCTCAACCAGAACTGAATGAAAGAAAATACTGGGTCACCTTTAACATAGGTCCTTGTTTTTGGGGGGGGGGCGCAATGAGGATTAAGTGACTTGCCCAGGGTCACACAGATAGAACATAGGTCCTCTTTTAATACTTCTTTAATTGGGTCTTCTGAAAACTACAACTTTTTCAAAGTACTAGCTCAGCCTTAAAAGCCTTATCATGAGGATTCCCAACAACAAATGTTGGGAAGACTTCCAGTGCCAAGATAGAAGAGTGAGAAAGGCACCCCTGAAGCCCTCCCAGTTTTCCCCTCCAAACCACTAGAAAACTGCCTTTTAATTGTTCTAGGAGCAGGGAAGCAATTTAAAAGCCCAGAAGGAAAGGTCTGTCTTACCCGGATGGGAGAGGAGTGAGGTCTAAGAGCAGCAACAGCAGCAGCTAGCCAGCCAACCTCACAGCATGGGGCCTGAAACAAGGCTTCAAGCCTGGGGCAATCCTCCAGTGAGGCCCTGCCCTCCTCTAAACCAGCAGACCAGTAGAGAAAAGAGCAGTCCAAGCTGCACAGCTAGGCCACACCCAGAGACCCTAGCCCCTGCACAAGCCACCAGAGAAGCCTTGACATCACTGCTGACCCTGTCCCCAGGCTGAACAACAGTGAGATCCAGCCCCTGGGGCCTATACCAATCCAGCAGCAGGGGGTCCCAACTCTCCTCAGATTTTCAAGAAAGTTACTCGTCCAGGGCCTGTTAGTTTACAGGCCCTGTTACCATAGCAACCCAGCAGCAGAGACCCAAGACTTGGGCAGATTTGCAACAAAATACTCATCCAGGGTCTACAAACAGAAGGGAAGGTTACCCTAGAGAGAAAACAAGCAGCTAAACCCTGAAGCCTAATGAAAGCAACCAGTAATACAGAGTCCCAGCACAAAAACTTGGGACAGTGCAGGACAAGAGCCCACCTCTCACATAAAAAACACCAAATCACAAAAAAGGCATAAATTGAGCAAAAACAAACAAAAAAGTCTGACTATAAAAAGTTACTATGGTGATAGGGAAAATCAAGGCATAAACTTACAAGAGGACAATAGTACTAAAATAGCTACATATGAGGCTTCAGAGAAAAATATAATTTGGTCTCAGGCTGAAAAAGTAATCCTAGAGCTTATAAAGTACTTTAAAAAGCAAATTTGAGAAGTAGATAAAAACTTGGGAAAGGAAATGAGAGTAATGGAAGAGAATCATGAAAAAATAGTCAATAGCATGGGAAAAGACATATAAAAATTTACCAAGGAACATAACTCCTTATAAAAAAGAATTAGCCAAATAGAAAAATAAGTACAAGAGGTCACTAAAGAAAATAATTCCTTAAAAATTAAAATTGAACAGATGAAAACTAATGACTCTTTGAGACATGATTAAAAAAAAATTAAAAAATCTTAAAAAAATAGAAGAAAATGGGAAATTTCTCATTGCAAAAACAATTGACTTAGAAAATAGGTCCAGGAGAGGTAATATAAGGATTATTGGACTACATGAAAGCCATGATAATAATAATAATAAAAAGCCTGGACACTATCTGTCTTTCTTTTTTTTTTTTTCTTTTTGGTGGGGCAAGGGGGGTTAAGTGACTTGCCCAGGGTCACACAGCTAGTAAGTGTCCAGTGTCTGAGGCTGGATTTGAATTTAGGTCTTCATGATTCCAGGGCCAGTGCTTTATCCACTGCACCATCTAGCTGCCCCGGGACACTATCTTTCAAGAAATTATCAAGAAAACTCCCCTGATATATTATAACCATAAGGCAAAATAGAAATTGAAACAATCCACTGCCTGAAAGAGATCCCAAAAGGAAAACTCCCAGGAACATCAGAACCAAATTCCAGAGATAGAGATCAAGGAGAAAGCATTGCAAGTAGCCAAAAAGAAACAATTCAAATATCGTGGAACTACAGTCAGGATTACATGGGATTTTCCAGCTTCTACATTAAAGAACTGCAGGACTTGAATTATGATATACCAGAAGGCAAAGGAGTTAGGTTTACAATGAAGAATCACCTACCCAGAAAAATTGAATATATTCTTCCAGGGGGAGGAAATGGAAATTTAATGAAATAGAGGATGTTTAAGCATTTCTGATTAAAAGCCCAGAGCTGAATAAAAATTTGGTCACCAAATCAAGACTCAAGAGAAGCATAAAAAGGTAAAAAAAGAAATAAGAAAGAAAAAATGTAAGAAATTCAGTAAGGTTAAACTTTATATATCTATATGGCAAGATAATATTTACAAGTCTTAAAAACCTTATTACTTATGAGAGCAATTAGGAGAATATGTAGACAGAGAGTGTAGGTATAAGGTGACAATGATTGGATGATATCCCTAAAAACACAAAAAAGGGAATGAGAAAGAAATTGCACTGGAAGAAGGAGGGAGAGGTTGAATGGGGTAAATTTTCCCACATAAATGACATAAAAGAACTATTATAATGGAGGGAAGGATAGAGGGTGGCAGGTAAAACTTAAACCTCACTGTCATCAAAATTCATTCTAAGAAGGAATAACATATACACTCAGTTGGATATAGAAATCTATCTTACCCTATAAGGAAACTAAAAGGGATGGGGATAAAAAAAAGGGGAAGGGGGGACTGAAAAAAGGGAGGATATATTGGAGAGGGCAGTGATCAGAAGTGAAAAACTTGTGAGGAATGAAAAGGCAGGTAGTAAGAGAGAGGGGGGATAAACAAGCAAAAATAGCATGGAAGGAAATTCACAGTTAGTTATCATAACTATAAATATGAATGGAATGGACTCACCCACTAAATAGAAATGGATAGCACAATAGATTAAAAACCCAAATCCTACAATATGATGTTTATTAGAAACACATTTGAAGCAGAAAGATACACACAGGGTAAATGTAAAGGGCTGCAAAGGGCTATAAAGCTGTGCATACCCTTTGACCCAGCAATACAACTTGTGGGTCTTTTTCCCAAAGAGATCATAAAAAAGGGAAAAGGAGCCACATGAACAAAATATTTATAGCTGCTCTTTTTGTGGTGGCAAGGAATTGGAAATTGAAGGTCTGTCTGCCCATCAATTGGGGAATGGCTGAACAAGTTGTGGTATATGAATGTAATGGAATTCTATTGTGCTGTAAGAAACAATGAGCAGGAGGAGTTCAGAGAAACCTGGAAGGACTTGCATGAACTGATGATGAGTGAGATGAGCAGAACCAGAAGAACATTATACACAGTATCATCATTATGTGTTGATCAACTGTGATAGACTAGATTCTTCTCACCAATACAATAGTACAAGAAAGTTCCAAAGGACTCATGATGGAAAAGGCTCTCCAAATCCAGAAGAAAAAAAATTGTGGAATATGGATTCTGATTGAACCATACTATTTCTTTTGGTTTTGGTGGTGGTGTTCTTCTTTTTGGAGGTTTTTCCTTTTTGCTCTTATTCTTCTCTTATAACTTGACTAATGCAGAAGCATATTTAGTGTTATTATACTTATATAGGCTATATCAGATTACCTGCTGTCTTGGGGAGGGGGGAGGGAGGGGAGGGAGGGAGAAAAATTAAAAATTGGAAATCTTATATAAACAAATGTTGAAAACTATCTCTACTTGTAAGTGGAAAATAATAAAATACTTTTATTTTTAAAAAAATGTAAAGGGCTGGAACAAAAACTAATATGCTTCAGATGAAACAAAGAAAGCAGGGCTAGCAATCATGATTTCAAATAAAGCAAAGGCAAAAATTGATCTAATTAAAAGAGGAAGAAGGAAATTATATCTTAGTGAAAGGTACTATAGAAAATAAAATTGTATCGATACTTATGTGCACCAAATGGTATAGCATCTAAATTTCTGAAGAAGTTAAATAAGTTACAAGAGGAAACATAATAAAACTGTACTAGTGGGGGGCCTTAACCTTCCTCTCTTATAGCTGGAAATATCTAACCAAAAATAAAAAAGAAAGAAATCAAGTGAATAAAATTGTGGAAAAGTTAGATATGATAGATCTCTTATGAAAACAGAATGGGAATTGAAAAGAATATACATTTTTCTCAGCAGTACATGGCACCTACACAAAAATTGACCATGTATTAGGTCATTAAAACCTCACAACCAAATGCAGAAATGTAGAAGTAGTAAACACATCCTTTTCAGATCATAATACAATTAAAATTACATCCAATAATGGACAATTGGATGAGAGATTAAAATTGATTGCAAATTAAATAACCTGATCCTTAAAAACAAGTAGGTAAAATAATAAATTGTAGAAGTAATAGATAATTTAACTAAAGAAAATGGCAAAGAGACAACATATCAAAAGTTATGGGATGCAGCCAAAGTGGTACTTAGAGGAAAATTAATATCTCTAAATGCCTACATCAATAAAATATAAAAAAAAGCAGATCAATGAATTGTACATGCAACTTAAAAAACCTAGAAGATGAACAAATTAAAAATTGCCAATTAAACACCAAATTGGAAATCCTGAAAAATCAAAGGAGAAAATAATAAAACTGAAAGAAAGCCATAAAACTAATAAATAAAACTGGAATCTGGTTTCATGAAAAACTCACAATAAAATAGATAAACCATTGATTAATTTGATCAAAACAAAGAAAAGAAGAAAACCAAATTACTAGTATCAAAAATTAAAGGGGTGGACTCACCACTAATGGAGAGGAAATTAAGACAATTATTAGAAGCTATTTTGCCCAATTATATGCCAAAGGACTGACTAATGATGAAGCATACTATCTGCCTCCAAAGAAAGAACTGATATTGATTGAACACAGACCGAAGCATATTTTCACTTTCATTCTTTCTTTTGAGTTTTCTTATACAAAATGACTAATATGGTAATGTTTTACATAATTGCACATGTATAACCTATATCTGATTGCTTACCATCTCAGGGAGGGGGTAGGGGAAGGAGGGAGTGAATGATAGAATTTGGAACTCAAAAATTTAAATAAAAATATATTTTTTAAAAAGAATTATTGTTGGACTCCTAGGTAAACTCGAGGTCCTTTTCAAAGTCCTCTGTACCTTCAACAAGAGTTTGGGGCAGCTTAGAAAAAGTGGAACATACTACCTAAATGTCAGGGGTATTAAAGTTATCACACTTAAAAGCAATCTGGTATAGTGGAAAGAGTGGTAGACTCTCTAATGTTCAGTCTTTGTAGGGAACTGAAGCTAACGGTCCTTTCATGTACTAGTTTGGTGCAAGTTAATGGTCAAGTATCTGGAGAAAATGTAAATTTGCTTTATATGAGGAAAAGAAAAATAGCAAATTGGAAGATCAGGAAAAATACTGTTTTCATTACCTAAAGTTTTTCTGGTTCAAATTTTGAGTAACATTTTATTTTTCCCAAATACATGTAAAAGCAATTTTAACATTCACTTTTTAAAATTATAAGTTCCAAACTATTTCTTTTCCTCCCTTTCTTCCCCTCTGCAGGAGGTGATAAGCAATTTGATATATGAAATCTTGCAAAACATATTTGCACATTAGTCATGTTGTGAAAGAAAACAAAGACAAAAAACACCCAACAAAAAATAAAGTGAAAAATGGTATGCTTAGATCTGCATTCAAACTCCATCTGTTCTTTCTCTTCACGTGGATAGTATTTTTTTATCATGAATCCTTTGGTATTGTTTAAAATTGCTGTATTGTTGAGAATAGCTAAGCCATTCATGGTTGATCATCATACAATACTCTTGTTACTTTGTGCAGTGTTCTCCTGGTTTTGCTCACTTCACTTTGCATCAGTTCATGCAAGTTTTTTTTTCAGGTTTTTTCTGAAATCATCCTGCTTGTCCTATCTTACAGTACAATGGTATTCCATTAAAATCATATACTAGGGGCAGCTAGTTGGCACAGTGGATAGAGAACTGGCCCTGGATTCAGAAGGACCTGAGTTCAAATCTGGCCTCAGACACTTAACAATTACTACCTGTGTGACCCTAGGCAAGTCACGTAACCCCAATTGCCTCGCCCAAGAAAACCAAAAAACCAACAACAAAAAACCAACAAAAAAATCATATACTACTTGTTCAGCTATTCCTCAGTTAATGGATGTCTCCACAATTTTAAATTCTTTGCTAACACAAAAAAGCTGCTAAAAATATTTTTTCACAAATAAGTGCCTCTACTACCCCAACTTTGTTTTTAGATCCTTGGGATGCAGGCCTAGTAGTGGTATTGCTGGGTCAAAGGATATGCACAGTTTGCTTGCCTTTTTGGAATGGTTGCAAATTCCTCTCCAGAATGGACAGTATGGTTCAATCTGCATTAAGATCCCACATTTCTTTTTTCTGGATGTGGAGAGCATTTCCAATCATAAGTCCTTTGGAATTGTGTCGGATCATCGTATTGCTGAGAAGAGCTAAGTCTATCACAGCTGATCATCACACAACGTTGTTGATACTGTATACAATAGTATTACCTTATATTCATATACCACTATTTGTTCAGCCATGTCCCAATTCATGGACATCCCATCAATTTCCAATTCTTTGCCACCATAAAGAGACCTGATAGAAATACTTTTGTGCATGTGGGTCCTTTTCACCTTCCAATTCTTAACCAACACAAAAGGAACTGCTATAAACATTTTTGTATAAACAAGGCTTTTTCTCTTTGGGGGGATGTCTTTGGGATATAAACCTAGCAGTCTTATTGCTGCATCAAAGGGTATGCACAGTCCTGTAGCCCTTTGGTCATAGTTCCAAATTGCTCTCCAGAATGGCTGGAGCAGTTTACAACTCCACCAACAATGCATTAGTGTTCCAATTTTTTCACAGCTTCTCCAACATTTATTATTTTTCCTTTTTCTCATGCAAGTCAATCTGATAGGTGTGAGGTGGTACCTCAGAGTCGTTTTAATTTGTATTTCTCTAAGAGTGATTTAGAGCATTTTTTCCTATGGAAATAGATAGCTTTGATTTCTTCATCTGAAAAATGCCTGTTCATATACTTTGACCATTTCTCAATTGGGGAATGACTTGTATTCTTATAAAGTTGATTTAGTTCTCTCTATATTTTGGAAATATATCAGAAACAATGGCAATAAAAATTGTTTCCCAGATTTCTGCTTTCCTTCTAATCTTGGCTGCATTACTTCTCTTTGTACAAAAAAAAAAAACCCTTTTTAATTTAATATAATCAAATTAATCCATATTGGATTTCATAGTATTCTCTATCTCTTGTTTGGTCATAAACTCTTCTTTTCTCCATAGAACTGCAAGATAAACTATTCCTTCCTTTCCTAATTTGCCTATTGTGTCTCCCTTTATGTCTAAATCAGGTCCCCATTTTGACCTTATTTTGGTATATGGTGTAAGATGTTGGTCTATGCCTAGTTTCTGACATAGTATTTTCCAGTTTCCACAGCAGTTTTTGTGAAATAATGAGTTCTTATCCCAGAAGCTGGAGTCTTTGGGTTTATTAATCAGTAGATTACTACAGTCATTTACTATTGTGTCTCCTGTGCATATTCCACTGATTTACCACTCTCTTTCTTAGCCAGTACCAAATAGCTTTCATGGCTGTGACTTTACAGTATAGCTTTAGATTTGGTATGGCTAGTCCACCTTGCTGTATGGTTTTTTCCTCAATTCCCTTGATATTCTTGACCTTTTGTTTTTCCAGATCAATTTTGTTATTCTTTTTTTCTAGCTCTACAATGTATTTTTAGGTAGTTTGATTGGCATGGCACTGAATAAGTAAATTAATTTAGCTAAAATTGTCACTTTTATTATATTAGCTCAGCCTATCCATGAGCAATTGATATTTTTCCAATTATTTAGATCTTATTTTATTTGTGTTAAAAGCATTTTGTAATTGTGTTCATGTATTTCCGGGGTTTGTCTTGGCAGGTAGACTCGCATATATTTTCTATTGTCTACAGTTATTTTAAATTGAATTTCTCTTTCTCTTTCTTACTGCTGAGCCTTCTTGGTCATATATAGAAATGCTGATGATTTATGGGGATTTATTTTATATCCTGCAACTTTGTTAAAGTTAACTGTTTCTAGTAGTTTTTTAGTTGATTTTCTAGGATTTACTAAGTGTCATCATATCACCTGCAAAGAGTGATATCTTTGTTTCCTCCTTGTCTATTCTAATGCCTTCAATTCTTTTTTCTTTTCTTATTTATAAAGCTAATATTTCTAGTACAACATAAAATAATAGAGGTGATTATGGACCTTCCTGTTTCACCCCTGATCTTATTGGGAATGCCTTTAACTTTTCCTCATTACATGTAATGTTTGCTGATGGTTTTAGGCATTTTCTGTTATATTATTCAATCTGCTATGTGTGAGGTGGTATAAAAGAGTTGTTTTAATTTTCATTTTTCTAATCAAGAGTGATCTAGAGCATTTTTTCATGTTATTATGGATACTTTGGATCTCTTCATCTGAAAACTGCCTCTTCATATCCTTTGATTATCAATTGGAGAATGACTTGCATTTTTATAAATTTGACTCAGTTCTCTATATATTTGAGAAATGAAGCCTTTATAAGAGATTCTCTTTTCAAAAAGTCCTTCCCAGTTTTCTGTTTTCCTTATAATTTTGTTTTTATTGGTTTCGTTTGTGCAAAGGCTTTTTAATTTCATATAATCAAAATTATAGATTTTATATTTTGTTATGCTCTTCATATCTTCTTTGGTCCTAAATTCTTTCTTGCCCATAAATCTAACAGATAAACTATTCCATACTCTCTTAATTTGCTTGTGGTCTCACCCTTTATGTGTAAATCATGTACCCATTTTGACTTTATTTTAGTATACAGTGTGAAATGTTGGTCTATAACTAGTTTCTTCCATAGTTTTCCAGTTTTCATAGCAGTTTTTGTCAAATAATAAGCTTTTGTCCCAAAGCTTAGATCTTTGGATTTATCATATACTAGATTACTATATTTATTTACTATAATGTAATTTGTACCTATTCTATTGCACTGACCTACCACTCTATTTCTTAGTGCCAGATTGTTTTGAGAATTACAACTTCGTAATACAGTTTGAGATCTGCCCTCATGTTCCATATCTTTAAAATGGGAAGGTTTAACTAGATAGCCTTCAAAACCCCTTCTAGCTCTAAATTCATGATCTTATTATTCCTCCCTGGGCCTCAGTTCCCACCCCCCTCCAAGCCCCCTTGTAAAACATGAGGGTTTTACTAGACTACATCTAAGTTTTTTCCAACTCTAAATCCTGTAAGTCACGCACCAAGCATGTTTCCATATTTTTTTCCTCTACACATTGAGTTTCTCAATTCTTTGGACTAGTGTGGCACCCACTTTCTGCCTTTACACGGGCTTCATTTATGGGGCTTTAGGTCTTGTTTTGATGCTTTATTATTATGTTTTCTGAGTCTTATAAAATGACCATGGGTTTCTTCATGTTAATCTTGATTAATTGCAGCCTATGGTATAATTCTTTCTTTCATTTGAATATTGAAACTGCTATTTAAAATATTATGGGACCAGTCTGGGGTTTCTAAAATATTGCTACTTATAAATTAAAGGCTATTGCACTAGTTTTGTCAGTAAGCACTTATTATTCATTTTGTTTTTTGTTTATTTGTTTTTTTGGTGAGGTGATACAGGTTTACAAGCCTATGACATTACATTCCCAGCTTGAAAAGTAAGAGTCCTAGGAAGGGGGCCTGAAAAAGAGAGAGAGAGAGAGAGAGAGAGAGAGCACCTTGTGTCCCAAGGGCTTTTTAACATCTTTTTCGTAGAGGAGGTTGCCACACATTGATCTAAGATAATTACCTAGCATCATTAAGATCTGTTGATTGACATGACTTGGGGCCTGGATTTCTTCCTCTAGCTAATCTGAAAGGGCAATCTTCATTTCTTTTTTTAAACTGAAGGCTTATCCTGGGTTGGTTTCTGGGGAAGGGGAGAGAGCAGTTAAACACTAACAAGTCTGGGTTTGTCCTAGAAATGCATTATTAATAATTAGTTTCTCACAAAATTGAATCTCCCTTCAAAGCTTTCTCAGATGCTGTACTCTTCAAGGCTTTCCATCTGAGCACCCTCTGACATATTGTGATGTTTAAAATCCAAATTGTGGTCGCCTTAAGTTAGAAGCTTTAGCACCAGTCCTTGGGCATTAAACATTTATTAAAGCATACAGATATCCCCATGGAGTTCAGAAAGTTAAGAAAAAAGCCTATTTAGCCTAGAGTTCCAGCCTGGTCTGGTTCTTCTTCAAGTCCTCTGCCACAAGCCTGCTTCAATCATGAACTCTCTCCAGCAAACTGATTTTGGAAGCTTTTTATAGTTCTGGAACAGAGGCAGTCCTTACACACTGCTTCAAGCTGATTGGTTGGTGTCATTCAAATCCATTGGTTCTGAAGGTGTTCTCAGGGTGTGATTACAATCCAGTTAACTTGAAGTAGGCTAATCAGCAGTTAATCACTCTCACTTGATTCAGTCTAGATTAATCTCCAGGTGTGTGTTTGAGTATCTGCTAAATCTCATTATTCCATCACATTCCCCCCTTTGTTTCTTCTAGGAACAGGTGTTCCTTGATGAAACAGTAAAAAATAGCTTTGCCAGTAATCAAATAAAACAATGAAAGTTCTTAAAAACATGAATTGAGAAGACAAGAATTTTTTTAAATTTTCATTTCATCACCTTTTGTATCATCTGCCTAATTATCCTTATGCCATTATGAGAAATTTTAAAATCTAATATAATTGGTAACAGATGTCAAGGCCAAATCCAACACTGTATTTATCATGACATCTGAGATAATTATGGGGATTACCATTGAGCAATATAAACAGCAATGGAGTATGCCAGACTTAAAATAGGTGGATGGGGGCAGCTGGATGGTGCAGTGGATAGAGCACTGGCCCTGGAGTCAGGAGTACCTGAGTTCAAATCTGGCCTCAGACACTTAACACTTACTAGCTGTGTGGCCCTGGGCAAGTCACTTAACCCCAATTGCCTCACTTAAAAAAAAAATAGGTGGATGGGATATACGTCCATGCCACCAAACATATTGGAGGAAACTGAGTCAGGCTTAATCAGATGCATGGGATTGAGAAGTTCATGGTATCAGGCATATTGTAGGGGAATAGACGCCAGGTGTAGAATGAGATGGGTGGGATGAAAACTTCCAGCCATCTGTGCAGTACCTGGACTTCATAAGTGTCTCCCCTTCTGTGAGAGTTCAAAGCCTGCTCTTGTATGTATTTCTCTCATGGGTAAAGGCAATTAATGTCTTAAATGGTAAATTCCCATAATCCAAGTCTCATATGGATTTAAAATTTTGAGGATAATAATGATAGCAAAAAGTGTGAAATGATCACAAAAACTGTGAATTTGCTTTGAGTCAGAATGTAAGTTACAATGTACAATGATTCCAAATAATATTTTTTTTGCAAAAATAGTATTTCTAGAATTAATTTACACTAGTCATAATAATCAATTTACCAAGGAAATACTTTATATAATTTGATCAAATAATCAATTGGAAAAACAAAACACAATCTTAAAAGAGTGAAAATCTCTATGAAAACAAACTCATACTATTAATTTTAAAATGTAGATACAAAGGCATAAAAAGGAAACCTTTATGTAACATTTTAACTGACATTATTTCTCTGAGTGAATTTAGAGCATTTTTGATTTCGATATCTAAAATCTCCACATCTCATATTAATATATTGATGTCTACGTCTGCATTTTGGCAAAATATGTCCCGGTTTATGGCAATAGAAGCAGATTCTTGAAATATGATGATGATAAAGTTTCTCTTGTTTTTCTTCAACCCCTTTATATTCTCTTTCATAATACCAATGCTTTATAACGTTATTAGTTAAAGGCAAAAGCAGGTAAAGATAAATCAAAACAGAAAGTCCACAAAAACGAAGCATTAACATACTTACAAACATAAAATTTCTTACCCAATGTGAAGATCAGAAGGTTGAGGGGTTCAGCAGTCCCTTCGTGGTCACCAAACTGTGATGTTTAAAATCTAAATTGTGGTCGCCTTAATTAGAAGCTTTAGCACCAGTCCTTGGGCATTAAACATTTGCTAAAGCATACAGATATTCCCATGGAGTTCAGAAAGTTAAGAAAAAAGCCTATTTAGCCTAGAGTTCCAGCCTGGTCTGGTTCTTCTTCAAGTCCTCTGCCACAAGCCTGCTTCAATCATGAACTCTCTCCAGCAAACTGATTTTGGAAGCTTTTTATAGGTCTGGAACAGAGGCAGTCCTTACACACTGCTTCAAGCTGATTGGTTGGTGTCATTCAAATCCATTGGTTGGTGTCATTCAAATCCATTGGTTGGTGTCATTCAAATCCATTGGTTCTGAAGGTGTTCTCAGGGTGTGATTACAATCCAGTTAACTTGAAGTAGGCTAATCAGCAGTTAATCACTCTCACTTGATTCAATCAGTCTAGATTAATCTCCAGGTGGGTGTTTGAGTATCTTCTAAATCTCATTATTCCATCACAATATCCCACCATATTGGAAAGACTTTAAGTAGAGGTCTGTTGATATATGCCTAAAAGACCAGCCCACCTCAGTAAGAGAGACTTATTGCTAGGAAGCTGTCCACTTGGTGATTATTATTGTTACCATTCTCATTAATAATTATAAGTAGCATTTTATATTGCTTTAAGGGTCACAGAGCTCTTTATATATGCTTTATATATATATATGTATATATATATACTTATATATAAAAATATACATAAGTATCTATAAATATATATATTTATAGTAATTTATATATTTATATATAAGTATATATATATATATACTTTTATATATATAAGTTATAAGTATATATATACTTATAACAACTTTGTGAGATGGTTGCTGCTAATACAGTACCTGCCACATAGTAGGTGCTTAATAAATCTTTATTAACTATTATTATTTCTCCTTTATAGATGAGGATACTGAGGCTGAAAAATATTAAATACTTTGCCCATGATTACATAGTTAGTGTCTAAGGGAGAATTGTAATTTAGGCCTCCCTGAGTCTATGTCTACCATTCTACAAACTATTCCATTCAGCTACATTATTATTATTATTATTATTATTATTATTATTATTATTATTATTATTATTATTATTATTATTATTATTAAGTTTATGAAGCTGGTCTACTAAGGTATATAGGAGCTGTTATCTATGTTGATAGGATGATACTATGGCAGTAGAGGGCTACAGAAGTTTAAGATATAAATGGGTAGAGGCAGTACTATTGGAAATTATCCACACTGAAATTATCTACCACAGAGCTCAGTCCATAATCCTCAACATAGCAGCTATATACATCACCATACCTCCCCTGTTCCTGACAGTCCTTCTTATAGAGGATCCATCTTTCATTTCACAAATCTCACTTAGCTTCCTGCTTCTTGCTAAGGTGTTTTGCACAAGACTGTTTCAGATGTCACTGAGTACTTCCAATATTTTTTCCATCTGGTGCTCTTTTCACATACAAAACTCTCATCCAAGGGGAGAGCTTTTATAGGGAGGTCACCTGCTGTCTCTAGCTCAGCGCAGAAGAACTAGCTTGCTTATTAGTACACATTGTAATGAAACCCATAACATACTTCACAATATAGAAAGCAAAGGTCTGAGGTGGTCTTCCTTAAATAAGTTAGCAGTAACCAACTAAACAAATAATAAACCATACAACACGTATTTATTACAGACCTATTATGTGCTAGGGACTGTGTTAGATACTAGGGTACAAAAGCAGAAGTCCATGAATGGTCTTTTCTCTCAAGGAATTAACTTTCTATCAAGTTAGACAATAAGTCCATAAAGGTAATACTCACTCTGTATACATAGTTTTATATAAAAAAGCCTATAAAATTATTATAAGGTGATTTGAAGGGAAAGGCACTGGCAGGTGAGGGAGCAATGGAGTTAGGAAAAACCTCCCATTTATAGTGTAAAGAATAACACAGGCTGAATCTTAAAGGTGCAGGGAGCTAAAATTGGCCTCCAGGGCCCCAAGTGGACAAATATCCTGGCCCCGGGTGTGGCATGGCTTGGCCTGTGTGGAGGCCCCGAGGCATGAAGCTGTGGGGGGAGGGGCACATCCCCCTGGAACCCTGGGCATGATGTGCATGGCTTCCTCAAGCTCCCCCCGTCCTGTCAGGGCCCTAGAGTACCAGCAAATTAGCTTGGCGTGCATAGGTGTAGTCAGCTGAGTTTCAGGAGGACAAAGAAGGGTTATATAGCTTGAGGGGACAGAGATGCTGGGGGTCACTACAGTGAAAAGGGGAAGGCTACAGAGATGCTACAGAAACAGATGGAGGAGCAGAGACTGAGAAAGGAGAGGACTGAGAATGTTGCAGGCGAGGCTGACAGTGAGGAGGAGACTAGAAAGCATAAGTGGCAAGCAGTGATGGGGGTGGTCAGTGGCATCAGCCAGCCACACCCACACAGAGGGAGGAGATTTCAGGCAGCAGGAGAGACAGTTAAAAGAGAGAGTGAGTCTGGTCATATTTTTCTTTGTATTTTCCTCTAAGTTTGTTCCATATAAATAAACCCTGTGCTTTAAGTTAAAAAAAAAAAAAAAAGGCTTTTGCTTATCAGTCTGAGAGGCAGTTGGGGAAGGGGCAGGCCCTTACAGGTTGGGTCCTGATACTGGGCTTAACAAACCTGGAGGATTTTTTAAACCCCCAGGCACATAGGCCCTTGCAGACTGGCTTAGGCAGCTAATAGCCTATAGATTAGCTAGCCAGGAGTTCACAGATTAGCCCCAGTTAAAATAATTTTTACATTGAATGGCAACCATGGCAGGACTTACGGGCCAGTTATAACTTTTCAGCTAGTTAGAATTTTTCAGATACTAACACCGTTATAAATATTTCAGATTAACAGTTAATATTTTTTTTACAAAGGAAACTGGAGATTGTATTGGGAGTTAGAGATAAGGAAAGAGTATATTATAGGCATGGAGGATAGTTAGTATAAAGGCACAGAGATAGAAGATATAAAATCCTATGCTAGGAAAACAAAGAATGCCAGTTTGGAATTATGTACATGAAGGAAAGTGGTATGCAATTAATAATAATAATAATAATATCTAGCATGTATATAGCTCTCACCATGTGCTCCTATTACTATACAAATATTCATTTGTTTGATCCTTACAATGACTTTGTGAGGCAGATGCTATTGTTATCCTTGTTTTACAGGTGAGGAAACCAAGGGAAATAACTTTCAGTGTCTTGTCCAAGGCCACACACCTACTAAGTACATGAGGCAGGATTTGAAGTCACATCTTCCTGACTCCAGACCCAGTGCTATATCCACTGTGCATCCTAGCTACCTGTAAAATGGTGAAATCAAAAGGTAAGTTGGGGCAAATTGTTAAAGTGCTTTGAATGCCAAAGAGAAGTTTATGTTTGATTCTAGAGGAGATTGGTTGTCATTAGTAAGTTTATTGTGGAACAAAGAAATATGATCATATTTATGTTTTGGGAGTATCTTTTTGGCAGGTATGTGGAGGACAGATTAGAGTAGGAGAGACTTGAAACAGGACAAGCCATTTGGAGGTAATTAAATAGTCCAGGTGAAAGGTGATGAAGGCCTGTGCTAGGTGGGAGCTGTGTGAGTGGACAAAAGGGGATAGATGCTGTGGATGTTGAGGAGACAGAAACAAGATTTGGCAACTGAATGGATATATGGGGTAAGAGGGAGGAGTTCAATATGACAGTAAGGTTTTCAATCCAAGTGACTAGAAGGATGGTGGTGCCCTTGACAGAAAAAGAAAAGTTTGATGGAGGTGTGTGTTTGGAGGGAAAAATAATGAGGATTAATGGAATACAGAGCTAGTGACTTCAACATTATTCTGAGGATCCTATTATAAGCATCTCTAGCCTTGTGAAGGTAAATCTTGCCTATAAATCATTCCTGGTACCTTGCATTCCAAACCTATACGTTGATCTCCTGGTCTATTCAAGTAAAAAAATGAATAATTTCAAGTACTGGATATGAACACCTGCTATCTTCCTTCACACAAGTTCAGTTCTTTAGGGTTGAATATTATCTTATTTCAAAACCTTTAAGGCTTCAATTTCTTTAATTTCTTTGGGGCTTCCCTACTCCTGTTTAGACATACTGGTATTTGAGACTTAGTTCTTTGGTTTCATTCAACAAGCACCTCCTAAGTACTTATTATGCGGACAATAGCAGGATACAGTATATAGAGATCTGGACTCGGACTCAGTAAGACCAGGCCTAAATCCTGCCTTTGATCCATATTGGCTGTGAGACTGTGCAAGTCATTTAAATCCTTTGGTCATCGGGCAACTCTAAGACTAAAAGAGGCACAACACTTGCTGACCTGCATTGCTAAGAGGGTGTTTTCTCATTGGGCTTCCTTATATTAATGAAATCACAAATCTGTACCAAAACGAACAAGAAATGCCAAGCGCGATGCTAAGCTCTGGGAATTCAAAGGAAAAAAAAATGAAACAATTCAAGCCTTCAAGGTTCTTACATTGTTTTGGGAGGAAAACAATATGTTCGTATATAAGTAAATTCAAAGCAACACGGGCCTTCATTTGGGGACATTTAAGTTGAGCCTTAAAGAAAGCTAGGGATTCTAAGATGTAAGGATGAGGAGAGAAGTCTTAATAAGGTACAGAGATTGAAGATGGAATATGATTTATAGGTCTACTATTACAGAGTAGCTTCTGAACCTTTTGGGGCTGAAGTACTATTCTGACTTACTAGTTTTAACCCAGTCATGTGTTTTGGACTAGGTTCAGTCCCAGGGGACGTTGGTCTCTAATGAGAAAGGCTAGGCTTTGGCTCACAAAACCTTCAACTTAGCTCCTCAGGGAAAATTCAATTATAGTGTTTGTTATTACTTAAATATAGGAATTCTCCAAAATAGGCAGTAGAAAGATATTCAACGTCTAATATGAATAAGATATGGAACATTTATCTATTTCCTATACATAAAAGAAATTCTAAACATTAAATTCTCTCACAAGCATGTATAGATAATAAGACAAACTAAATAAGTATTAAAGCTACTACTATGCCTTGCCAAAAGCTTGATACTTAAAACTACTTAAACATAAAATGGTCTGTAGGTTGATAACTAAACATTTTAAAATTGAACTGTTGGGGGCAGCTAGGTGGCTCATTGGATAAAGCACTGGCCCTGGATTCAGGAGGACCTGAGTTCAAATCTGGCCTCTGACACTTGATACTTACTAGCTGTGTGACCTTGGGCAAGTCACTTAACCCTCATTAGCCTGCCTAAAAATGAAAAAAAAAAATTCAATTGAACTGTTAAAAAAAATCACATGTATGTCTTATGGTAAAATGGCCTTGGCTTGAATCCATCTTTTTTTATTTTTGCTTGTCTTTTCCATTGGAGTAGTTGTTGAAAATTCCTCTACTTTCTACCATTGATTCCTAACTTAATGGGACCCAGGACCTATAGATTTCCCCAAATCTCCAAGCTTGGACATTTATATTTCAGAATAAATATTCATTCATCTAAGATCAGGAAAGAACAAGCAAAAGAAATAGATAAAAACCAGGCTCAGTCTTGCCTAAGGAGAATGGGTACTTTAGAATGCCATGTGTTCAGGGCCACAGGCATACTTGAGGAGGAGGTAGGGTAAGCCACCGTTCCCTCACCCTGTCCTTTCATAGTTCTAAAGAGTCTTGATATACTTCACAACTATAAAGGAAGTGATAGCTGAAGGTGGGGTCTGATCCCTTTTAACCATCTACTAAGTCATCACCTCAAAAAAAGGGACTTCTCACACAGGTCAGACCCTGCAGCTATGAGTCCTATATGGCCAGAAGAAGATCACAAAGCATACACACAGTCTAACCAGAACCAGGAAGCATAACTCTGAGTTTGCTCATTGGGATGACTCTTGATAAACTGGCTACATATAGGCATGTTTGACTAGAATGGGGAACAGGTGAAAGAAAGTAATTATAGTTTGCCTGTGACATTCCATTTTCTAACATTGGGAATCTCCTCCTAATCCTTCTCTAAATTGCTGTTCTCTGGGTGTCTGAGAGTTTTGTTTCCCTTCCTTTTCCCAACACTTTGCTTTCCTTTCATGGAGGCTTTTCCCTCACATCCTCAAACCCTCAACTGTGTGCTTTTCAGGGCAATCCTTTTTAAAGCTCTTCAGTCTTTTGTATCTTGCTCTTTAACAATACAGTGGCCAAGTTTTTACTGATCTAAGCAAGTTCTCAGAAAGAATCTCTCCCTCAGTTTTAGTTTCCCATAAACCACAGGCATTAGCACAAAGTACCTCAGTAACAGACTGCCTTTTTTCCCCCACAAAAGCAGTCTGACAACTGATGCATTCACTGCATTGCTGGTGACAATATTTCAGATTCCTAAGTCAGAGCAGCTATTCTTCCCATTTATACCCAGCTTCTTTCTCTCCAATTACATCACATGGTAAACATTTGGAGCCTAAAGTATGTTTCATTTGTAGCTAAAGTATATGTAAAATTGAATGTAATATGTCATTTTTCATTAAAACTACATTTAAGGGGCAGCTAGGTGGCACAGTGGATAGAGCACTGGCCTTAGAGTCAAAAGGACCTGTGTCCAAATCTCACCTCAGTCACTTACTAGCTGTGTGACCCTGGGGAAGTCCCTTAAACCCAATTGCCTTAAAAAAAATAAAAACAAAATTTTAAAAAGGGGTGAAGCCAAGATGGTGGAGGAAAGGCAGTGACTTCCCTGACCTCTCCTCAAAACCCCTCCAAATACCTTCAAATAATGCCATAGGATGATTGTTGGAACAGCAGAGCCCCAAAAAGGACAGGCTGAAATAATTTTCTAGCCAAAGACAGCTTCGAGGGTCTGCAAGAAAGGTCTGTTGTACCAGGGTGAGAGGGGAGCATGCTGAGCAGACCCAACCCCAGCCCCAGAGAACCAGACCTTGGGAACCTCTGATTCAACTGTGGCAGCAGCTGCTTCTGGAACTCAGCCCACAGACGAAGAGATGAGATCAGCATGCAGTACAAACCCAGCCTGGAACAGACAGCTTCCAGTGTCTCAGAGGCTTTGGTGCCAGCAGCTTCTTCTGAGGCTTGGCTCACAGACCAGTGAGGGGGTTTGGTGATTGGCCGGGGTGAAGTGGCTGTGGCCTCTGCTGGAGTTGGGGTGAAGTGGCCAGGTTCTGATCCAGTGGGCAGACTCTAGTGGTAGCATCCCAGTGGGGGAAGTGTACACACACACACCAAGCTTCTGACCATAGAGAATCAGATTTCAATCAGACATCTGCTTCTGGGATGAGATGAGTAGACAAAGAAAGCAGTGGAATATAGAAAGCTTTTTTGGGAGGAAAGTAGACCAGGATACACCCTAAGAAGAAGATAATAACAAAGTCAAAGTTCCAACATCCAAAACTTCCAAGAAAAATATGAATTGGTCTCAGGCCATGGATGCACTCTAAAGGGACTTTGAAGAAGAACTGATGCTATCTGAATACAGATTGAAGTATAGTTTTATTTGTTAGCTCACCTTCCAAAAGTTATTTTGTCTATTTTCTTTCACAACCTGATTAACATGAAGATGTTTTGCAGAACTGCACATGTATGACTTATATTGAATTGCTTGATTTCATAGGGAGGGTTGAGGAGGGAGGGAGGAAGAAAATTTAGAACACAAAGTTTTTTTTTTAAATCAATGTGAAAAAAAACTACATATAAGAAGAGAAAAAGTTTTTTTCTTATGTTAGTTCAAGGTTTAAAAAACACGCAACCTAATATGATTTTTATAGATTATTTGTTGTGTGTGTGTGTGTGTGTGTGTGTGTGTGTGTGTGTTGTTTTTTGGTGGGGCAATGAGGGTTAATTGACTTGCCCAGGGTCACATAGCTAGTATGTGTCAAGTGTCTAAGGCTGGGTTTGAACTCATGTCCTGCTGAATCCAGGACTGGGGTTTTATCCACTGTGCCACCTACCTGCCCCCAATTTTTATAGATTATTATGAAACTATGACTAGTAAGTGAATATCAATTATATAGATACACATGTATATCAGACTTCAGGAGAGTAGGAAAAGCATTGGATTCAGAGTCAGAGAATCTAGATTCAAATCTCAGCATGGCTTTTTACCAGCTGTGTGATCCTGAAACTAGTTATTTATGTTTTCTGTGCCTTCTTTGGGCTACCTGTTATCTATGGTTCCTTATAGCTGTAAAGTCAGGATATTATAAGCCTATTATCAATAGATATACATATTCTGACCCTATACCAGCATCCTTTAACTACCAGAACTAAAGGCCTTACCCATGGAATTCTAGCCTTTACATTTCATAATTTTCACTTTTTTAAACCTCACTATGGGGCATGTATATGGAGAAGTGGGGCCTAGAACCAAGAAGACCTGAGTTCAAATATGACCTCAGACACTTACTAGCTGTGTGACCCTAGGCATGTCATTTAACCCTCTTTGCCTCAGTTTTTTTTTTTCATCTGTAAAATGAGCTGGAGAAGGAAATGGCAAACTACTCAGTATCTCTGATGATGAAAAACCCAAAAGGCAGTCATGAAAAGTTGGACATAACAGAAAAAAGACTAAATAAGAACAAAAATCCTAACTCTGGTTTACTGTACCCCTTTTCAGGCATTTCCATGTGATGCTACCTACGTTCCATCCTTTGCATTCTCCCTGAGCCTACTCTTGGGAACTTGGATTTGGTTTGTGAGTTTGTAGGGGAAAAGAGAACAAGAATTTTAAGAGCCTACTATGTTCCAAACATCCTTTTGGGCACTTTACAGATATTATCTAACTTGATCTTTAAATAATTTTCTAAAGTAAGTGCTATTATTTTCCCCATTTTGTATTTGAGGAAACTATGAAAGAGATTAAGTATCATTATTATATTATTTTTATTATTATTGTTATAATTAAAGATAATAATAGCTAAGAGTTATATAGTATTTACTATGTGCTAGGCACTGTGCTAAATACTTCACAAGTATTATCTCATTTTATCCTCACAACAACTCTGGGAGGTAGTTGTTGTTATTGTCCTCATTTTATAGATGAGGAAGGTTAAGTGACTTGCCCAGGTCCACATAGATAATAAATGTCTTAGGCTGGATTTGAACTCAGCAATTCCTGACTCCAGGTTCATCACTCCATCATGCCACTCACCTGCCTCTGGCTTTCACCTCCTATTGCCCCAACATAGGCCCACCAATCCACTGTAAGGCTATCTCTATACTATATAGAAGTGTTTGAAGTACCCAATGCCCTCCTCCCTTCCAACTATATTTTGTCTCTCCTTATGAGAATGGGGGCAGCTAGGTGGTGCAGTGAATAAAGCATTGGCCCTGGATTCAGGAGGACCTGAGATCAAATTTGACCTCAGACATTTGACACTTACTAGCTGTGTGACCCTGGGCAAGTCACTTAACCCTCATTGCCCTGCAAAAAAAAAAAAAGAAAGAAAGAAAGAAAAAGGATGTAAGTTCTTTAAAAGCAGAGAATATTTTGTTATATTTGCATCTCCAGTGTTGGTGTGATAAGTACTTAACAAATGGGTTTTTTTCCATTCACTCATTAATATTTGTATAGATATACCTATTTACAGCACACACACACACACACACACACACACACACACACACACACATATATATATATATATATATATATCTTTAGATTCAACAACCCCTTTTTTGATGCTCATCAGATCTTGGAGCTGTTTTCTTGACACTACTGTTTGTTGTTATTGTTGTTGTTGCTGTTGTTTATCCTTTGTTCTCAAAGAGGACCATGACTTTGGGAGGTGATTGCATGGCTTGCAGTGAATTAGGTTTAAGTGAGGGAGGGCTGTGATATGTTACCAGCCTTACTCTCTTCCAGAGCCAACTGGGTCTGGTGCCAAGCTATGCATCAGGATGACTGGAGATGGCCCCCAGATATTTAAGGCAATTGGGGTTAAGTGCCTTGCCCAGGATCACATAGCTAGTAACTATCAAGTATCTGAGGCCAGATTTGAACTCATGTCCTCCTGACTCAAGGGCCAGTGCTCTATCCACTGAGCCACCTAGCTGCCTTTCTTGACATACAATATGAGGGGAAAGAAATGCTGATTAAATGAGATAATTCTGAGTTACAGGATGAGTTCACTATGGCAGGCCCTTCTTGGTCACAGTGAGATGCTGAATATCAAGTTATTCTTTGAAAGATTTTACTTTTTTGATATTAGGTGTTTCATCTGTGTGCCAAATGAGTTAATCTTTCCAAAACTGTGACTGTTCTTCTGAGCAGGGGACCACACATCTTTTTAGACATGTGGTAGAATGGATTCAGGTAAAGATTGGGCTGGTCTGTGAAAGCCTTTCCAATAAGGAGATTCAGTGATTCATATTTATCACATGTATTTGGCCAATCATATCAAATCCAACAAACCCTTTCTTCTTTTCTTTTCACTGATCTTGTCTGAACCCTTCTGCTGTTACATCTGAGTTACTTCAGAAGACTCTAAATTGATCTTCTTGTCCCCTCCACTCTCTTTCTTCCCCTTCCCACAACCAAATTAATCTGTACTAGAATTTATCTCTTCCTAGAGTTCCAGGGTATCTGGGTGGCACAGTGGATTGAAAGCTGGGTCAGGAGTCAGGAGGAACTAAGTCAAATCTGGCCTGAGATATGTATTAGATGTGTGACCCTAGACAAGATACTTAACCCTATTCACCTCAGTGTCCACATATGTAAAATGAGCTGGAGAAGTAAATGGAAAACCACTGTGGTATTTTTGCCAAGAAAAGACCAAATAAGGTCAAGAAGAATCAGACATGACTGAACCACCACCACAACAAAAAAGAGGACTTTATTGATAAGCTAGAGATGGCAACACCTTAGAATTACACTCTCAAGGTAAAACAAACCAGCCTAATCTGGAGGGAATTTTTTTTTTGTCTGGGCATTGAGGGTTAGAGTGACTTGCCAGGGTCACACAGCTACTAAGTGTCAAGTGTCTGAGGCTGGATTTGAACTCAGGTCCTCCTGAATGCAGGGCCAGTGCTTTATCCACTGTGCAACCTAGCCACCCGCCCCCCCCTTTTATTTTTGGAGGGAATCCTTGCAACCAGCATCCTTCTGTACTAAACTGACCCACTGACACCTAGTCTCAGTTCCTTCCATTCATCATCAAAAATATACATTCAAAAGACCCTTGATCAGGAACATTGTTCTTATGCTTTTTGTTTTGTGGGGCAATGAGGGTTAAGTGACTTACCCAGGGTCACACAGCTAGTAAGTGTCAAGTATCTCAGGCCAGATTTGAACTCAGTTGTGGTAAAAATTATTTATGGTAAAGATTAATATCAAAAGTTTTAGCTGAATCATTTGGGAGGGGCCACACTTGTCCCACCCTGAGATTATGTATGCTACTGAGAAGGACCTCCCCTCTTGGGGGAGGAAAAATGGGATGCCTAACCTCCCCTTTTGAGGGAGGAAAAAACGGAATGTGACTGGAAGGGAGGGAACTTCCCCAAGGCGGGGTATGTTCAAAGGGTTCTCACTCTTTTGGCCTGGAAATGAATCTGGTGGCGTTCGGGGACCTGGCGGAGGCACACATTTTGCTCCGTTTGGGTGACTGCATTTCTTACTAGCAACTGTAAACTGACTGGCATTGGTGAGTTTAATCCTAAATTCCTTTGAACTATCTTAATTGGGAATGCTCTGGGATTGTATGAACTAATCTCAGAGTTAAGACTATCTATTTGTATTTCTACTTCATTATTTCCTTAATTGGTTTCACCTTTGTAGTTTAATTAATTCCCAAGTAATAAAACCTGATCCTTTATGAACTAAAGCTCAGAGGCTCCTTTTCTTTTGTTTTTGTTTGTTTGTTTGTTTGTTTTTGTTTTTTTGCAGGGCAATGGGGGTTAAGTGACATGTCCAGGGTCACACAGCTAGTTAAGTGTCAAGTGTCTGAGGCTGTATTTGAACTCAGGTACTCCTGAATCCAGGGCTGGTGCTTTATCCACTGTACCACCTAGCTGCCCTGGCTCCTTTTCTTATTGGCCTGGGAGGAATATATAAAAAGGTATTTTCAAAGGGGAGATTAAACCTAAAAGAGTCCCTCATATTTACAGGACCCCAATATTAAGGCGAGTCACCCTATTATGTTCCGTATATCAAATTTTGGCCCTCACACAGGTCCTCCTGAATTCAGGGCTGGTGCTTTATCCACTGCACCACCTGACTGCCCCTACATTGTTCTTATGGAAAACACATAGATGAGCTCTTACTCCAGAAACCAGAATCACATATCCTTCTATCTATTCTAATCCATATAGAAAAAAAAAAAAAGAATCCTCACTAACCTGAATAGTAAAGTGAGCTGTTCCTATCACTATTTATTGGAATGAGCCTTAAAGAAGGCAAGCTGAGACTTATAATTAGAGCTCAATATTAGTTAGTTGCCCTATACTGGCGATCTTCAAGCAAAGGCTAGGATACCACATGTATTTGTTTAGGGACAGATTAGACTAGGTAACCTCTGCAATTCTATGATACATGTGGCATGCATATTAAATGGAATTAATCAATTCACCACATAATCTTAGCATTTTGCTACCTTCCTTCATAATGCATGCCTCTTGGATAGAGATGGTAGGCTTTTTAATGAAACAATCCTGTACCACTAAGAATTGTATCGAGAACAAGCTTTTATTGAAATATTGAAAGAAAGGAAGAAATTAAAAGCCCAAAAGTAAACTGGCTTCTCTCTCCCCTAAAAGCAAGGCACACAGAGAGAGTTTTATACAGTGCCAGGATAACAAAGAGGATCAATTAACCCAATTAACCTCCTGTAGAGATACAGAATATAAGGACTTGGAATATAACCAAAGGAATGGGACATCAAAGAAGATGTGGCTTTGGATAACTCCTTTGAATTCTTTAGTGCCTCCTTATCATTAAAGTCAAGCATTTCCAATTAGACCAAAGAGACTTCTTAAGTTTAAAATAACATGAATGACTGACTCCTGAGGCCACTTGCTGCCTTCTTAAGGTAGAGCTTATTCAGAGATGTGCTGGAGCCAGCTCAAACTGGCTCACATGACCCACTGTTAAATTGTCAGGTGTAAAGGAGCACTTACACCTCAGAAACTGGCAAATGCTACGAATTAAGGCTTGGTTTATCATTTTGGTGATTTCTTAGACTTAAGAAAGTAATGGAGAAAATGTTAATAATGAAGATTAAACTAAAAAAGTGTCTTATGTTGTAGAGAGTTGATAGTTTAATATATGCCAGCATACCCCTCACTGCTCAATTAAAAATGAAAACTTTTAAAATATTTATCAGACTCCAGCAAACTCAAGTCCCCAGAAAAGACTGAAGCCTTGTAAGGAAGTATAAAGATCTTATAGTAGCCAATAGCTGCCAGAGAATCAGAGACATTATGGAAAATGTTTAATAACCAGCTTTCCATAGCATGACAAACCTTTTAGTTTAATTTGAAATATTAATATTTTTTCAATTACTTTCTTAAGTCTAGATGACCAACCAAACAATAAATCAGGCTCTGATTGTAGGCTTTGTGGAATTCCAAGGTGTAAATATTCGTACTGAAAGTTTAACAATTAACCCTCAAAGCAGTTCAAGCTGCCTCTAGTGTACTCCTGCCTAAAATCTGTTTACTTTGCTCCTAACAAGATGTGGGACACCATCAAGCCTTCACCCATATACCTATATATAAAATAAGGCAGCCATTGGGAAGCAATGAGATAATAGAGACAGCTGATAATAAAGGAGACAGAGAAGTTATACCAGCCTAGCAGCCTGGGGACATTTAGTGTCTGGGCAAACAGACTTTGACAACTTAATAATAGCTCCTGAGGGTATCCCTGACTTAGAAGTGGGACACAGTAACTGATGTTCATGATTCATCCAGAAAAGCCTGAATCTTGCTCAACAAATGGGAGTATGCTATATATTTCAGGAAAAATTCCAGAACAGGGAGTTCAATTTTTGAAAAGCTTTGGTGCTTAAAGGGAGTAAACTTTACCCATCTTTTGTTCTGGAAGTGTTGTTCCCAAGGGATAAACACCTGTCTATCCTTGGAGGCCTCCCCTAGGGGAGAAGGGGGCCACCACCACACTCCCTAACTCCTCCAACAGGGATAGACACATTTAGCTGTGCTTTCTGCTTATTGTTTTTAGTCTTAGCCCAGTGTATGGGAGGAAAGAACCTACAGAAGAGCTAGGCTAGGATGAGACCAGGGTCAATTAGACAAGTAATCGATAAATTGGCTATTGCAGGTTTCCCTGTAGTGAGACTCTTCTACCCCTAATGGTTCTGCTTCAGTGGGGATGGAGGTGGGGAAACCAAAGGATGAGCATGAAGTTCTTGGGAAACCCCAGTCCCAGTTCAGGTCTTGGTTAGTGAAACAAGAGTCTCTCCCCTTGGTACAAAGTGTTCATGTTCCTAGCACTTGCTTTCTGTATATTCTAAGATGAATCAAGGGAGGTAGGTGTGGCTGCTGGGAGTTTTATACTCCTGTCCAGAGTTTATTAGCTTAGAGTATCCTGATACAGTGATAGAGGTCAGGAAGGTCAAGGGAATTCCTATTATATGCTTAAGAATTAGCACAGCACAGTTGGAAATACATAGACTGGATGCAGGTAAAGCTTGTTTTAAGCTTGTTTAAAATAAGTGTTTATTTAGCACACACTTTCAATCAGAAACAGCTTGGCTTGGGAAAGCATTGTAGTCATGATTATCTTCTGGATCAAGAGTAGTACCAAAGATTTGGCCATACAGAACAACTTGTATAGGGAGTCCCCTCTTTCCCCAGTCCTTAGTGAAAATATAGTGATGACTGTGGCCTGATATCAAATAAACCCCACTTATTAGGCAAACCTGACATAACATGGAAGAATCCATATAGTGAGTTATGACCTCCATGAAGGGTGTCCCGACAGTAGATGGGCCAAAGGTTACTATAGAGATGCAAAATGCACATTATCTCTCTCTCCCTAACCCATCCTCCCTCCTACACCATTCCCCATGCACAACATATATAGGAGAGGACGGAATCCTCTTGGGATTCTACTATTACACTCTTGAGACCATTGTTCATTAACTTAGGAAAGCACACTGAAAAGAATAGCAATGTTCCTGCTGTTAGAGTTTTAAGTCAGACTACACCATTATGACTTTGCCCCAGGGAGGGAAATTTAGAGTATGTTGAAAGCATTTTCCTGAAATAAAACACCCCATTTATAAGCCTAGAAACCTCATAGTATCCTGAAGCACTTCTTCCAGTTGGCAGCTGCATCCTCAGAATCTGGGCCATTTCCCCACCCTTCCCCAGCAGCGGCCATCCCTTCAGCAGCATCAAAACTGTTTTTACTGGGTTGGGCTTGCTCCCTCCAAGGACACAGTCCAAACAAATATCACTAACATCCTTGTCCCAGGCTCAACAATTGCTATGTAGTTATGGCTCAGTCTTCTGTTGACTTTGTTGATTTTTTTCTCAGTTTAAATCACTTTAGATATTTAGCATACATAGAAGTTCTTGGGTCCTTCTTGGAAAAAAAAGACCATCTTTTGCTTTTCTTTGTATCACTACAGTTATCCCTTCTACATTTCAACTTTCCCCTTTAGTGTTTCCACATATCATAACTTAGCATAAAAAAATTAAATGGGAACTTGGGGGGAGTTTTGTGTAAGATGCAGACAATGTGCAAAGGCCAGTAGAAGACACAGAGCCTATGACTAAATCCTTAACCTAAATTTTACAATAAGGTACTGTAAACACCTCATTAAAAAAAGAAAAAACAAATCAGATATTTTCTCCCGTACTAAAGGAGGGCCGAAAATTCTATGCAGATTTTCTAAATCTCAAGGGTGTCATGCCCTGAACCACCATAATATGGAAAGGATGACTCCAGTGCTGAGGATCTTGTATGACTTGTATCCACAGCGATTGGAATATAATACATGCTGAAAAAATGCTTATTGACTGACTAATTGCCCATGGTAAGGGTTAGGTATGATTGATAACTACTATTTTGAGATATTGGCCATCTAGTCAAACCCTTTGTTTTGTAGATGAGTAAAATGATGCCCATAGAGACTAAGTGACTTGTTTAAGTTCATACAACTAATAAACAGCAAACATAAGATCTCAACTCAGGTCCTCTGAGTCCAAGACCAATATTCCCTTCATGTATGGGCTAAAGAACCAACCTATTCAATGTATGCTTACCATTTGCTAAAGCAGGGAATAGGCAAGAACATGATGGCCCGCTTTCTAAACTGCTACAGCAGCCACCCACCAAGGGCTTAGTCATCTAGTTCTCCTGAATGCACAAGGCAAAGGCTTTACTCCCTATAAATTGGTCCCACCCATTCATGTTTTAAATCCCAATCAGAATCACAAGGAAGACAAGCATTCCCTGAGTCATTTTTTTTCCTATGCTAGCTTGCGTTGGTAAGGAAAATTGTGCATACAAAACATAGAAAGAAAATCAATGCTATTTATAGGTCTCATCGGGTTTTCAAAAGTGTCTTTAATGGTAAAAAAAGGTACAATTACTCAAGCTTCCCTTTGAGTAGTGTTTTCTACATCCCCAAATGCCTGAAGAATATCTCCTTTCCTACTGATCAAAATAACCCTAGCTGTCAACAGAGTGAGTGACAAGCATTCACGGAAACTAAGGCAGCTCTTCCACTTTCCCACCTTACACAGCACGTCTAGTCGGGACTGCTCTTCGATTCTGCAAAGTTTGGAAATAACAGTCATTTCAGGTGGACTATGGAGAGGATTTGTTTTCCCCCTTCTCATTTGAATAGGAGCAGACCCTTTGTAAATGGAGATGGCAAAACAACAGGTATCGGCCCTCTCCTGCTGATGAGATTTAGAGAGAAGGAAGGGACACTGTGCCCTTTCTCCTTTAAATGCTAGGCTACAGAGAGTATTAGGAGTATAATGGGGTAAGCAATGGATTTCTTACCATTCTTTGATACAAATAGCCTCCTACCCCAGCCCTTGCTTGAACTTGTTTAAGTTTTGGATTTAAGGAAGGTCTTCCGGGTGGCCTCAATATAGACTCTTAGGCTTTGCATGAGTGATCATGTACCATGATCACTGTACAGGCATTAACCCATCAGCAGGCCAGTGAGATCTATTAAAGCCCAGGCCAAATGAGCATTTTATTGGGAATAAAACAATGAATTTCAGCCTCACTGAACAATCTCTTCATTATAGAAATAACATGGCAAGTTCCAGGAGCAGCATTGGATACAGGGATTCTTCACCTACAGGTCTGGCCTTAGGAGCAGGCAGAAAGTCCTGATAACATTATTTCAAGGGTTCCAAGAAAGCGTCCCTTTAGATCCTTTCAGTTACTTCCACTTTTTGACTGATGCCTTAAAATTTGTCATTAACAAATCATTTCTGTTATTTCTAAATTTAGTCCTGCTCTCTCTAAACATCTATGGAATTGGAAATATATATATGTATATATATACACACACACATATGTATGTGTGTATAGGCCTTTTTTTAAACCAGACCTTTGATTTCATTATAATAGCAAAGCATGGAGGAGTGAGAGGTTAATGGATTTGATCAGGGTCACACAACCAGTCTGCATAAAAATAGGACTGGAACCCAGATCCTCCTGATTATGAGGCAAGTTCTCTTTCTACCTTCTTTTATACAACCCTTGACAGTCATTTATACTTTATTGTAGATGAATTTCAGGTTTTTCTCCCCAAGAGCATTTATCAATAAGATCAAAGCAGGAGGGAACTTAATAACATGGGAAATTTTGGGGGAAAGCTAGGGAAAAGAAATACCATAGTCACATTCAGGCATTATTATTATGTTGATTTTAAGGAGGAGAAGAAAAAGGCTAAGAGATGTGCACAAGATCAAAGCTAATGAGTATCTGAGGCAGGATTTGAACTCATTCTTAAGTCCATAACCAATGCTCTATCTACTACTTAGCTTAGCTATCATTCCTTTATTATGCACACACACATATATGTGCCCACATACATATACAGATATATACATATATAACACTTTAAAACATTAAAATCATATAAACAACACATTCTTAAATGTGAGTTATTCTTTTAGTTATTAGAAATCAATCTCTAGTTCTAAGCAAGGAGCTATTCCCAGGGAGAGTACTTCAAAGAGACATATAAGAGATGAATTCCAAGACAAGGAAGCAAAGAAGAGTGCATATATGCCAAGAAACTGGGTGAAGACTTTTTATTGGCTGGTCCTTTGAGGATAAATACTTTTTTTGTCTTTCTATCCCTGGCATCTAATACAGCATCTGGAACAGAGCAGGTATTCAATACATACTTCTTGATTGATTGATGTCTAAATATTGACATGCTATCCTAAATATTATATATTATTTTCCATTTGGGGAAACTGAGAAAAATATATGAAAGTAAACAATCTTTATTGGTCTTAGGATATATATAATGTTTAATTGAATCATAAACCTTATTAACAAACATAAGTATTTATCAATAATAAAGATGTAGGGGTTTTTTTTGCAGAAGATAATATTTCTATGTGATTAACAGTCCTTATACATCAGAAAAGAATACCAGGCTGTTTAGTCAATACAGAACTTGTATAGACTGTCTTTCTACATCTTCTCATCCCAGTATTAGAATACTTGCTCCCCTTACTACCCCCTCTGATTACTTCTTGCTCCCTTCAAGGATTAGCCCATGTGTTACCTCTTATAAGAAACATTTCCTCATTCTCCTAATTGTTAGTAAGTGATGTAGTTGTCTAGCAGATTGTGAGTTTCTTGAAGGTAGAGACTTAGTTTTATATTTCTATCCCTCGTCTCTAGGATAATGCCTAGCATATATTAGGTGCTTAATAAATGCCTTTAATTTACTGGAAAAGGGACTGCTTTAATCACTCAAAGCAGAGTAGAAGCTTACATAGAAAACTGGATAAATTTTCATCTAGTGGACAAATTCAGCAAAGTTTTCAATAATTGAAAGAATCATGGAACCCAGCTGTGGACTTCTTGAGATGGGTGTAAGGGTCCATCATCACCTACTAGTGAAAATTTTAAAAAATAGCTCTGATAAAGAAAAGGAATTAGCCTCATAGGAATTTTAAAAATATAGTTAGTTTAGCACAATTTATTATTCGGGAGCCCATGATGCCTCTTGGTGATTTTTTCCCCTTTTTTAATCAGTAGTCAGTGGCATACTGGTAGAAAAAGAAAACTAGATCTGAAAAAAGTGGACCTATGACATACTTTCAAGTTTAATCTGAATTAATAACATTTTCTCCAACACTTTCCTAAGTCCAGACAGTCAATGAAATAAAAAATTATATCTTGATTAGTAGCATTTGCTAAATTCTGAGGTGTAAATGCTCACACTGAAAATTTAACAATTGAGTCTCTCACAAAAGTTCTAGCAGGCTCAGCATAACCTGGAAGTAATGCCAGCAAAATGACATGCAATAGGCTGTTTCATTAGGGCACAAAGGAGTATATCTACCCCAGCTAGTGGTCTTTCCCCATCTCCATCTCCTAGTTACATATGATGTGATGAAGGAGGTACTGAACCATGATGTGATGATTTTAGCATTTACTGAAGCTTCAGAATTTTAGGACAGGAGTATGTAGTCCATATTTTTCAAATTATCATTCAACTTCTCTTTCTTGGGTTGCATAAGTAGAGGAGAATAGATGAAGAGGGTGCATCTATCTTCTTGGAACATTCCTCTATCATCAGCACTGCCTGCTGAGCTGGCAATAGCATAAGCTCAGCCAATTAATACTACAATGGATGGCCTGATACTGATTGACAGCTCATTCAAACAATGACAGTGTCATGTCTCATAATTATTTTTATGACTCTATTATAAAAATCCTATACACAGGCCTGTATACAGTTATGTAACATATGGTGATTATTAATAATATACTCTCAATGATAGGAAACTGAACATTTTCAAACTCTATCCCTAAGCAGTTTGAACTATTAAAAACTTCTTAAAAATCAAAGATTTTAGAACAGTAAGATACCTCAGGAGATCATTTGGTCCAGAACAGAGTTTTCAAATAAATAAGTTAGTGTAGTGCCCAGCCTTTGGCGCTGCCTGGACACATAGTATGTGCTTAATTAATGACTATTATTAATTAATTTCTAGATGACTGTTATACTCATTTTCTGACACCTGAAATTGAATGAAATGAATGAACATTTACTTCCTATTCGACATGTAGATAAATCAGTATAGAGTACCATGGCTCTACTAATATAATCAAAGATTTCATTAGACTTTTTGGAACTGGGTCATATTGTTGGATCAATCAACGTAGCAACTACTGAGCAGTGATTAAGCACCTACTTTTCTTTTTTTGCTCTTAAGGAACTTATACTCTGTTAAAGGAGGCAATATTTAAATATATAATCATATACAGAATAAGTGTATATTGGATGAGGACAATATAAATACAAGGGGCTTACATTTGAGATTGAGTAGTAGTATGCTAGAAGTCGGTAGGATCAGGAAAGGCTTCATGTAGAATGTTATGGTAGAGAAATATTTTGAAGGAAGTAGGGGATTCTGTGGGGCAGAGGTGAGGAGTCAGTACATTCTATGACCAGCACAAAGGCATAAAGATCGAGTTGATGGATCACGCTGAGATTATGACCAATTAAATCTCCCAGTAGTTTTTTTTTATAAACTTGTATTTGAAATGCTTCATTCTACTCTTGCATAGTTAGTATTTTAAACCTAATTACAAGATTTTATGTTTATGTATGATTTAAATCTTTCTTAAATTTGGCCTATCATTCCAGCCTGTCAAAATAGTTTTGCATCTTGAATCTATTGCCCAACATACTTGCTATCTTTGCCAGTTTTGTATCATCAATAAATACAATTAATATACTATCTAGGCATTCAGTAAAGTTGCTGATGCAAATATTGAACAGGAAAGGCCTCTGCAGAGTCCAATGGCAGTTTCTAGAGATCTCTCTCTAGGATGATATTAAGTTATTAAATAATCCATTCTGTGTACAATTGCTCCATCAGATATAAATCTACCTAATGACTCTATGATGTATCTTTCTTGTCAACAAGGATATCAGGAAAAAGTCGATCAAATGCTTAGTTAAAATTCGCAAACATTGTTATCATCAACAATAAATGAATGTGAAGATAGTTTGGCATCATTTGTTAGTGAATCCCAACTAAATCTTGGTGATTAATTTTTTGTTCTCTAGATCCTCACAATCACTTGCTTATAATCTATTTTAGAATTTTGTTGAGGAACAATATCATAGGTTCACAAGTCTACAATTTCTCTTATTTTAAAAGTTGCAATATTTGCCTTTCTTCAGACTTCCAGCTTTTTTCCTGTTTCCCCTGATTTCTCATTGACAACTAATACAGCTTTCATGGTGTGTTTCACATAGTAGGAACAATAAATACTTACGAGTAGAATTAAATATACAAGGGTTTGGTGATCAAATCTATATATTATTTCCATGGCCAGGGATCGACTTTACCAGTGCTTGAAGAAGAGTGCTCATTTGATAGATGTATGGGTGCTCATGTTCTTGCCTTTCTTGGACTTTGAAAACCCTCTTTTCAATTTATTTTCTCCCTTTGGCAATCTGAAGATAATTCTTATTGGTGATGAAAACAAAAATTGATAAGGATTTTGATAGTTTTGCAAAGTCCCATCCTTTATATAATATACACAGTCAAATTGTATACGACATTCCAGGAAGTATTTACCACATAAAGGAAGAGCTAATGAAGATTCATCATGACATTACTTTACAGCTATTTTGTGTATTCTGCATAAATGTCTGAGTGTTCCATGAAATATGTAGTTTTAACTTTTCCTTCCTGTTGTTTCTTTTAGCACAGGGGACATAGCATTTTCCAGGAACTAAAATGCTTCTCTTAGAGGGGAAAATAAGTGTGGGCAAGCAAGAGACTTTACATTATGCTATCCATCAGCTAGGCATCAAAGCTGAGACGAGTGGGACATTTCCACAGGGAATTCCTGCGATAGCAACTTGTGTTCCCAGGAAAAATAGCCACAACAAATCTGAGATGAGGTTGTGGTCAGAAAGGAGTAAATACATCCTCATGATTGAATACATGCCCCCTGGGAAGGCATGGTTGGGAAAGCAGATGAATTACTGATCAGCAGGAGCTGTAAGGAGAGAGCAGGGACGGTTGCTCATGTAGTGAATGAGCAGAGAGACAATTCCTCACCTTCTGGGCACAATAAGCCCATAGTAATACACGACACTTAGTCTCTCCTCTCCTCTCCCACCAACACCTTCAAAAGGGAAGACTTCCCCAGGTGGGTATTGCCATGATCCGAGGAAATAGATAGGTTGGGGGTTAGGGGGATTGAAGTTTGCAATAGAGGCCAAGTCCCTGCTTCTCTGGAGAATATTTGGTACCACAGATTTTACTTTGGCTCCTCTGAGGGCTCCATCCTTTGTGATGTTATCCTCATGATATATGAAAAGTACAAAATGTTGCTCTTGTGAATGGAGATCTCCCAGTACAAACTCCACGTGGGATCTTATGTTTACAAGGTTAGTGAAGCTTCCCTTATTCATCAGGGTATTTTTCCATGTCAAGCCACCTCATTCTTTGGATGTCAGTTCTTGGTCCCTCAATCTTCAATTATTGATTTTATCCTCTTTTTATAATCCTTATCCAAGTGAAAGGTATTTCTCTTTTACTTAAGAGAATTGTAGAATTGAAGGAACCTAAGAGGTCAGCTGGTCCAACTAGTACACAATTTACAAGTATGAGATCATTATTCTACACATTTGATTTTCATTTTGAGTTAAACATGTCCCTATTTAAATCCCAGATGAGCTTGAGTTTTAACCACAAGGAAGTTGAAAGGAAATTCTGTTAAAACAAAGTGTTAGTATTGGTTCAGGTTTCATCTAGAGGTAGGCCTAGGTCTATGGTCTAGAGGGATATGTCAAAGACTGGTGCATATGTAGCCTCTTCCTCAGTCCTAAATTTCTCATCACCAAGAGCTGCTTCAGTAAGATTTCTTAAGCTACCAAAATTTGATTCTAAAATATGCTGAAAGAATATGTCATATTAGGGAAGAGAAGGAGAATATTAGTTGTGCTCAGATGCCTAAAAAGTGATCTTATGGAAGATAGATTTAAATTGTCCTGGTTACCTGAAAAGTTGAGAATTTGGATTAGTGGGTAAAAATTATAGGGATGGAAGTTTCTCTTTATGAATATAAAGTGAGAGGCAGCATGGTATAACCCATAAAGAGGAAGGCTTGTAGTCAGGAAAATCTGGTTTGAAGTCCCTCCATTGATACATAAGCCAGGGTTATATGACCCTGGGTAAGACACTTAATTTTTCAGTCAAGGCAGCTCTGTACAAGGACAAGTTATATAGCAGCTGATCATCTGCATTTGTAGAAGTTCCTTCATTAGAAGTTCCCTATAAAAGGAAACCACAAACACCAGCCCTGGATTCAGAAGGACCTGAGTTCAAATACAGCCTCAGGGACATTTGACACTTACTAGCTGTGTGACCCTGGGCAAGTCACTTAACCCTCATTGCCCCACAAAACCAAAACAAAACAAAACAAAAAATAAAAACAAAAACAAAAAAAAGGAAACCACAGTCCCAACCAAAAACAAAAGTTAAAAACCAAAAGGAAAAACTTTCCCAAAATAAATATAAGTGCATTCACTTGGGTTATTAAAAATAAACAAGAAAAAAAAAAGAAAAACCCAAGCATAAAATAAGAGGAAAATGGCTAAATAACTGAAAATAATATAAAGTTTTGGTGGATCAAAGCCTATAATTCAATAATGTGATAAGACAACAAATTTCTTAGATTGATTTAGAGACATATGTATAGTGTCCAGAATGAAGTAGTTGATAATCCCATTTACTCTCTCCGAGTTAGGCCATCCAAATCATTGTAGTCAGTTCTAGGCATCAAATGAGCAATGGTTGAAAGACTTGGGAAGAATGAGGTAGAGAACTGGAGTTAATTCAATCCAGTCCAATAAATAAAAAGTATCCACTATGTGCCAGACACTGTTCTAAGTGCTGGGGATACAATTAATAAAAAGAAACCTAGTCCCTGCCCTCAAGGAACTTACAATCTAATGGCGGGGGGGGGGGGGAGAGAAAACACACAAAAGTAGGTAGTAAAATAGGATGGGGGGAACAACGGAGGATACATTATATTATGAAGTTTAAAAAAATAAACAAACAGGAAAAGCAGGAGATGCACAGTGAAGTGAACTTCCAAAGTCCAGCTTCTGCTGAGTTACACATGTTCTGTTTGTCCTTAGTATGCAAAACTGAGAGCAATGGAAAGAAGTTACAGAGAGGACAATTTCAGATACATGGTTGGCAAAAATTCCAGTAGATTGTCCCTAACATTTGGTCTTGAAAGGAAGTGTGGATGACTGCTTGTTGGAGATGTTATACAATGAATTCTTAGTCAGGTATAGGTTGGGATAGTTGGCCTCTAAGGTCCCTCACAATTATAAGATTCTGTGATTCTATGGTCATCAAGATTCCATCTATAGAACTCTAGTGATTATAAACTCATTATTCTGCCAGTGAGTTCATACTATTTTGGAAAGGTCCTAACTGTTAGTATTCTTTCTCCCTTATATTAAGCTGAAATCTGCCCTCCATAATTTCTAACCTTTGGTCAAATCAGAACCAGTCTAATAGTTTTTCCTACTGATTATCCATCACTGACTAAAAGACAGCTATAGAAGAGTCTTCTCTTCTCCAGGCTGAATATCTATAGCTCCTATGGCATAATATTCAGAACAAGTGATGACTGATAAACTGGTATTTTCTAGAATAATAGGTAAAATTATTGTTCTTTCCAAGAATAAGAGGTAATTATTGTCTGGCTTCCAATTCACAGAACATTCATGAATTAACCTCTCTCTTTCTTGAGTACATAGGCATCTTTTCCAGATGTTGTCTGAGATGACCCTCCATTTCTCCTGTTTATAGCTTTTCCAAATCCTGCCCACTAGGTGAGGGTGTTCTCCCTGGGTCTCTTCTTTACTGTGATTATCTACTCTCCTGACTAATTTATTACTTTTATGCAAGTGACCTTTAAATATAGTGGTAACACAGGACTTATCATCAGTTGGTTCCAGAAGGCATGAGTGGCAAAAACAACAAGTACCAAATGAATTTTTCCCATAAGAAATAATGTAAATTGAAATAATCCATTTCTGAACCTCAGAAATATCACATTTTACTTGGCAATTCATAAATAGATGTTTTTTTCTTTTTTATTTAAAAAGAAATATACTTTTAAAAAATCAATTGTTTCACTTCTCTAGTCCCCAAATTCCCTCTCTTTATCCTGTAAACCACTTCCACATTCCTACCTTGTCCCCAGTCACAATGGCTATTCATCATGGGATATGCAGGACAAACTCAAACCACATTTAAGTACACACATCCATTTGCTTCAGGGACATGGGAATGGGGTAGGGTTGTGTATAGAGGAGAGGCTGCCTATGTGCTGTCTGAAATAATGAGCTCCTAGCACCTGAAAATATTTTGCAAGGAGAACAGCATGAAGTATCCCCCCACCCCACAACATACCCAGCCTGCTGCTCCCTTTCTTGTGAGGGCTGAGGCAGAGCTCAAAAGAGAGGCAAAGAAGCTTTCTTCTTGAAGGCTGTACTGGTGGGAGGTGGCTGACAACAGCTTCAAAGAGGAAGAGGAGGGTTTCAGAAAGTTCAACTGGTGGCTGACAGTAGCCTGTGCTATGTCTATTGGCTCTTGTTAGTTCTCAGAGAATGTTGAATCTCAACTGTGGCTAGAATACTTATTTTCTGACTCTTCTTCCCTCTCCCTCCAACTTCCCTGCATTACCCAAAGGCAACTGGTAGAGAAACAGGCCTTCAGGACAGTGTGGGGGACCTGCCCCCTCTGCACCTCACATTAGCTCATCAGTGTGGATTTCATTTGGGCTCTGCTGATTCTATTTCCTTTGGGATCAGATCTCCATGAGCTTAATTGGGCTTTACTTTTTTTCTGTTTAGAATTTTATTTTCCAAATTACATGTAAAAACAAATTTTGACATCAAATTTTAAAAACTTTGTGTTTCAACTTCTCTTCCTCCCTCCTGTCCCAGTCCCCACCCCCAAGAACTCAAGCAATTGAATATATTATGCATGATTAGTCATGCAAAACATTGCCACATTAGCCAGGTTGTAAAAGAAAACAGACAAAAACAAAACTTCAGATTAAGGAACTATAAAAAAATATTATGCTTCAATCTGCTTTCAGATACCATGAGTTCTTTCTCTGTAGATGGATTGCAATTTTCATAAGTCCTTCAGAGTTATATTGGATCATTGCATTGTCCTTCACAGAAAATCATCTTACATTCACTTTGCTTCAGTTCATGTAGGTCTTTCCACGTTTTTTCTGATAGTATCCTGTTCATCATCACTTTTATATAGTACCTTAAATTTGACAAAGGATTTTTTTCATGGTAGCCCAGCAAAGTAAGTACCATACATTTTGCCATTATAATCAATAATCATAACTGTTTCCCTCCATCCTATTCCCTCCTCATAATATTTGCTCTATTTTCTATCTTCTTTTACCCAATTCCTCCTTAAAAGTATTTTGCTTCTGACTGCCTCTTCCCCTGCTCTTCCCTCCCTTCTTTCACCCTTCCCTTCTTATCCCCTTTCCCTCCTACTTTCTTCCAGGGTTAGATAGATTACTCCTCCCAATTAGGTGTGTATGTTATTCCCTCCTTGAGCCAACTCTGATGAGATTAAGGTCTTTGAGCTAATTCTTATATGTATAAGGCTCCTTCACTCCCCCATACCTCCCCCATCTCTCCCCCCACTCCATATACCCTTTCCTGCTTCTTTCATGTGAGATTTCACCCCATGCTGCCATTCCCCAATCCCCACCCCAATGTATTCCTCTCCCCATTAATTTTTTTTTTTTTAGTGAGGCAATTGGGGTTAAGTGACTTGCCCAGGGTCACATAGCTAGTAAGTGTTAAGTGCCTGAGGCCGGATTTGAACTCAGGTACTCCTGACTCCAGGGCCAGTGCTCTATCCACTGCACCACCTAGCTGCCCCCTCCCCATTAATTTTACCCCAAAGATGTCATCATGAGGCAGCTAGGTAACACAGTGGACAAAGCACCCTCCCTGAACCCAAGAGGACCCAAGTACAAATTCAGCCTTGGACACAAGACACTCATCAACCCTGACTGCCCACCCCCCAAAATGAGAGAAACAAACAAAAAATAAATGCTTTACAGGTATCATTTCTTCATAATCAATTCCCACCTGTGTGTTCATCTAAATTTATTCCTATCATCTGCCCTAATACTCAGAAGGCTCTTATGATTTGGACATATCATCTTCCCATGTAGGAATGTAAACAGTTTAACCTTTTAACACCTCTCATGATTTCTTTTTCCTGTTTATCTTTTTATTCTTCTCTAAGGTCTTACATTTGAAAGTCAAATTTTCTATTCAGTTCAGGTCTTTTCATCAAGAATACCTGAAAGTCTTCTTTTTCATTGAAATCCCATTTTTCCCCTGAAAGATTATACAAAGTTTTGCTGGGTAGGTGATTTTTGCTTGTAAATCCAATTCCTTTGCCCTCTGGAATATCATATTCCCTGCCCTCTGATCCTTTAATGTAGGAGTGGCCAAATCCTGTGCTATCCTTTCCATGGCTCCACAGTATTTGAATTGCTTCTTTCTGGCTGCTTGCAATATTTTCTCCTTGACCTAGGAGCTCAGGAATTTGGATATAATATTCCTGGAAGTTTTCCTTTAGGGATCTCTTTCAAGAGGTGATCAGTGGATTCTTTCAATTTCTATTTTGCCTTCTGCTTCTAGAATATCAGGGTACTTTCCCTGACAATTTCTTGAAAGATGATTTCTAAACACTTTCCTAGATCATGGTTTTCAGGTAGTCTAATAATTTTCAAATTATCTCTCCTGGATCTATTTTCCAGGTCAGCTGTTTTTCTAAGAAGATATTTCACATTGCCCTCTCATTTTTATTCATTTGGATTTGCTTTATTGTGTCTTGGTTTTTCATAAAGTCACTAGGTTCCATTTGATCCATCCTAATTCTTAGACAATTATTTTCTTTAGAGAGCTTTTGTCGCCTTTTCCATTTGGCTTTTCAAGCTGTTGACTTTTTTCTCATGTCTTTCCTGCATCACCCTCATTTATCTTTCCATTTTTTTCCTAGACCTCTCTAACTTTATCTTCAAAGTTCTTTTTGAGTGCCTCTATGGCCTGAGACCAAAATGTTTTTTTTTCTTGGAAGCTTTAGATATAGAGGCCCTGACATTGCTATCCTCTTCTGAGGGTGCACCTCTATCTTCCTAGTCACTAAAGAAGCATTTTATGTTTTGTACCTTTCTCTGTCTACTCATCCTGCCCATCTTTCACGTGATGGTTTTTTTGTGGGGGGGGTGAGGTAATTGGGGTTAAGTGACTTGCTTAGGGTCACACAGCTAGTAAGCGTTAACTATCTGAGACTGGATTTGAACTCAGGTCCTCCTGACTTCAGGGTCGGTGCTCTATCCACTGTGCCACCTAGCTGTCCCTTTTTACTTGACGTTTAACTCCTTCTTAGTGTGGGGTCCTGCTTCCAGGATGTAGTGTCACAAGCTTCAGGTGGTCCTGGGTGTTATGATTCAATGAGGTCCAGTTTCTTCACTTGTCTGGCCCTTTCTCTGGTCTGTAGATAGTCCCAGGCCAACTTGCCAATCAACCAGGCAGCAAAACTTTATGTGCTGTGGTTGCTAGCTCCAATGAGCCTACACCCCTCCCCAACCTAGGCTGCCACTGCTCAAGGTTTCTTCCTGGTTCCCCACTGGGGTAGGACATCCAAATCCCCCTTTGCCCCGCATACACCCCCATGGACTTCCCCATGCTAGCTGTTTAGCCCTATTAGCAAATTGTCAGCTTAGTTCCAAAAGACATTGGCATTGCTGCTGATTCAGAAGCTGGGAGTAAGTTTCTCTGGCACAGCCTGCCTGGGGCTATATCTCTGTGGGCATGATTGTCGGGCTGGACTCCACTCCCAGCCTAACTTCCCATTCTGCTGAACTTCCAAAGTGTCTTTGGCTGGAAAATAATCTCAGCCATCTTTTTGTAGGTTCTACTGCTCCAGGAGTTATTTTCTGGCTGTGTTTGGAGTTTTTTAGGAGTAACTGTGTCAGAAAATTTGAGCATTTTCTGCCTTTCTTCTGCCATCTTGGCTGAGTCCCTGATCTACTGGGCTTTACTTTCTTTTTTTTTTTTTTTTTTTTTTTTTTTTAGTGAGGCAATTGGGGTCAAGTGACTTGCCCAGGGTCACACAGCCAGCAAGTGTCAAGTGTCTGAGGCCGGACCTGAACTCAGGTACTCCTGACTCCAGGGCCCATGCTCCATCCACTGCACCACTAAGCTGCCCCCTGGGCTTTACTTTCAATCCAATGTTTTGTTATGTCTTGCACACTAAAAGATGCTAACACAAATCCCCAAAATCCCACACTCCTCAGGCAACAGAACAGCCTCATCAGTGTACTCCAGGGATGGATGAGAGAGTTTTTAAGTATGACATTTGACTTCAATGGAATGGAGTAAATTTTGATTTCCCCATAGTGATTCAATGAACATCTAAATTTAAAAGGGTCAGTTCAAAAGCAAACCCAAGCCCAAGGGGGAAAGGAGGGGACGATTCTATTCCTAGGATTTTATGGTATGATCATGGATTTTCCCTTTCTGGGAAAGTGAAAAAAAAATTTTAAAGTACCAGAAAGTACACGAGAAGTATGTGGGGTTCTGCATTGAGTGCAACTATTGTGAGACAAATATGCCAGTCTGTGTTTCATACAGAGAGACAGGATGCAAGGTAGTGTCTTGACTCACACAGGTTTTAGCATGTGCGACAAGTGCTGAGCAGGTATTGAATGCTGAAGCATTTTTTTTTCTCATTGAAATGTGTAGAATACTGAATACTAAAACTAGCAAGTTTCAAAGTCTATGTGAGTGAAGGTATGACAGTATATTATTACCTAGTCTTAGTTGAAAGAAGAAAGGAAAGGAAACAAGCATTTATTAAACACTTACTATGTTCTAGGCATTATACTAAGTGTTTTATAAATCTCATTTGATCCTCACAACAACCTGAAATGTATGTGACGTTATTTCCTCCATTTTATGACTGAGGAAACTGAGGTAGATAGAGGTCAAGGGACTTGCCCTGGGTCACACAGCTAGTCAGTGTTCGAAGCTGGATTTGAGCTCTGATCTTCCTGACTGTAGACCCAGTGCTTTATCTGCTGCATCACCTAGCTGTATCTAGGAGCTAAGTATCTTTGTATATGGGATATGAGTGGAAGAACTGGACTTAATATTGCCTCTTCAGCCCTAGCTACTTTAGATTCAGTGGGGTAAACTTTTCTAGTAAGAGCTCTTAAAATTAGTGAAATATGATTCTAGAATATTTTATTTTATTTTTTGTTTTTTGCTTTTTGATTCTGCAATATTTTAAATAGAGCTTCTATATTAGGGAAACAGAACAGGATCACAGACACAGAATACTTTTGATTTTACCTTTGCCCCTGATATTACATATCTAATCAATTTTCACTTCCTAATGATTCAGTCCAGGCACCTTTTGCATTTATCCCCTACTCAATGCTCTCCAAGCCACCACCCTTATTCAGCACTTTCTCACTTCTCATCTGTATTATTGCAATAGTTTCCTAATTAGTCTACCTTGCTGAAATCTCTTTCTTTTTAAATCCATCCTCCACATATGTGACAAAATAATGCTTCCAAGTAATATGTCTGACCATGTCCATGTCTGATGAAAAATATCTGTAGTGGTCATTTATTACCTCCAGGATCAAACAAAAATGTTTTATCTATTATTTAAAGCCCTCTATAATCAGGTAGCTACCCACTAATCCAGTCTTTGCTTAGACATATCTCTTTATACATTCTCCATTTCAAACAAACCAAATTATTAGCTATTGCCTAAATACCATGTCATCTCCATCATTTCTATACATTTGTATAAACCATCTTTCATTCATAGAATACATCCCCTTCTCATCTCAACCCTTGAGAATTCTTATATACCTTCAAGGCTTAGTTAAGGACTACCCCATAAATGAGGCCTTTCTTCATTGCCCGAGCTATTTTCACTTTTCCCATCCTCAAGTTTTCTAAGAGCAGTTTGATTTCACCCTGGTTTCCATGTCCTCCCTATGTCACATTCTACTTATCTAAGTACGTGTGATATTTTCTTTTATAGAATGTAAGTTCCTCAAGGGACTGTTCCATTATTTTTCTTTGTATTCCAGTGACAAATATGGCACCTTGCATATAGTATGTACATAAATATTTGTTGCAATGAGCACTAAGTTTGTGCTCAAACACTGCAGAATCATTCCATAGTAGTTTCTGCAGCACAAAAGCATGATCCCTTATCTATTTACTGACACCTGATGCAATACCTTCAATTTGTAGGAAATGGTTCTTTCATCTCCCAAGGACAGAGGGGACAATTGGACTCAGCCTTCCCAAAGTGAATATTGCTACTGAATTGGCTGAAAACTGATTGCTCACAAGTCCCTTGTGCTTCTGTGCTGGCCCCAAAAAGATAAGGAAAGCAATAAAGTCGAGAGAGAGAAATCTAGATGGATCATAGCAAGCTTTGTAAAATATACACTAATGACATTTTCCAATGATGAAAGAAAATAATTCAAACATATACCCTCAATGTAACGTGACCCTTTCCAAGCTTTGATGCATCAGTAGGAAAGTGGACAGTATGAAGCCCTTTGGGACAGTACTTCTGTCATGTCAATCTATGTTTTAGGCTTTTATCCTATTTGAATTGTGGCCATTCCTTCCTTTTTCTGATTACTAATCATTTGCCACTCTGATAAATTTTGCCTCCTTATAAAACCTGAAGAACCATTACATTTACAGGGAAAGAGTTTTCCTTTCCTTTTGGAATCTGTAGTTAGTATATTAGCATAAAGTGGTGGGCCTTCTAGATTTTCCTATGTTTCCTTTCTCTTCTAATTGAATTGAAGGTGGGGAAGGGGAGGGTATGCCCACCTTGTGTGTTCACCTTTGGAGGAACATACCCCAGAAGCCCATGTATCAGCTAGGAGGATGGAGATATTTCCTTCATGTTGATTCTCACTGGATCTCTCACTGTGATTGGAGTATGTCCGGTTTGGGCAGCAGAAGCATGGTCTCATTACAAAAAAGACAGTGGCTCCTAACATAACACTCTATGTTTGCAGGCTTTGGATAAGAAAGAAGAGTAGCTAAAGGCTTTGGTTAGGGAGGAGCCTTAGGCCTTTACACCAGGAGTCAGCATGAAGACCAGAGTCCTTGACCTTGCTGAAGCTTCTATTGTTACTATGTCTGTTCTTTATGCTTTTAGGTGAAAGAAATTGGAGGTGGCTATAACCTTGTGAGCTTCTAAAGATCAGAGGAGTAAGCTATCAGGAGATCTGGTAGTGTAGACCATGTTGGGTTTTTTGACCATCATCAAGACCTGGAAGAATGACCTCTGGGACACGGCACAGTAAGAATTTAAATGACTGAATAGTCAGCAACTATGTAGAATTTCAACTCTAATTTGTTGTAAACAATATTATGCAGAATTTAGATTGATTGTGAAGCCAACTTTGTTGGGAGTAATGCTATGTCAAAATTGTATTAAGACTAAGCCTACTATCCCCAGGGACAGAAGTGGTAGAGGGAAAAGTATGTCACCAGGTGCTTGGGAAATGTTTATATTTTTGTATTTGCTAAAGCTGCCCAGTAAATATCAATTTGTAAAACACACATACCATAATAGAAGGAAGAGAAGAGAAGGAAAGGGAGGAAAGAGGAGTAGAGAGGGGAAGAGAAGAGAAGGGATTGGACAGGGATGGGGAAAAAAGGGAAAGGAAAGAAAGCAAAACAATTAGACATAGGTCATAAGTATCTGGGAAGGGTAAAGATATAGAAAAGATACTACATCTAATTTGAATCAGTGCAGACCTGAGTGCATCTGTGGCAGGAGGTATTTTTCTCTTCCAGGTCCTCAGAGGAAGCAATAAGGACACCGTAATGCTTCAGTGTATCTATAATGAGAAGCAGTAACTTTCAGGCATTTCCCCTATAGGATTTATCCAATGGTCCAGGCTCTAACACTTTTTTCCACCCTGAAATGCCCTGCTGAAAAGTATTGTGAGGAATGGAAATGAGTAAATTGTGCCTTCCCATTTCTGGATCCTTGAGAGGTGGTAGTTTAGAAAATCGATATTCTCAAAGCATTCGGCTTAATTTACCTCTTTGTTACTAATATTATATTCTATTTTAAATAAAATCTTTGACTTTACTATGATGTTGCTTGATTTATGTTGGTTTGGTCATGGAAAATTCATTGGGGGTTAGTAGGCAGTGGGATTAAGATCGGACATTATCACTCAAGAAGCATGGACCAGGAAATAGCCAATAAGAAACTCAAGTACTATACTAGCAAGTTAAATATTTAGTCTTTCTAGTCATTTGATATTTTTATTTCTATCAGTTATCATAGGCTACCCAGATGAGTCCTACAAAAATTATAGGCTCCAAGGCTCTTCTGGGGGAAGATTTTTACAACTCTTTGAAACCATGATTAGATTCTCTTTCTCTCAAATCAAATGAAGGAGCAGATTATTTATTTTCTAGACCCATTTCCCCATGGACATAAAAATGTTATCAGATCAGAGTTCCTCTGTGCTCCATCCCCATCCTATTATGTTCCCTTCCCCCTGCTTTCATATACTTCTTCACATGCCTGCCCTCAATATAGAAATTTGTCATATATATTCAATATGATAAGAGGTAGCACATGTTGGAGTGGATTGAAAGGGAAACCTAGGAATCAGGAAAACGAGGATACAAGATCTGCCTCTGATATATACTTAGTGGCCATGGGCAAGTCAATTAACCTTTTTATTGGGTTAGTTTCCATAACAGTAATACCCTACACTGATGAGATAACAGGTCATAACTTCTCCCCTGTCCTTCTCCCACCCCAACTCAACACAGTAATATCTCACACTACTGCTCTTCAGGTTCCCTACATGTCAGTCCAATTAGAGCACCAGCTATTTCTCAATTTTGTCCTATACTCTCCCCTTTTTCTATGCATTCACATTAACTGTCCCCTATGCTTAGCTCTTCCTCATCTGTTCCTAATGAAATCTTCTTCAAGAGTTTGCTTAGATATCATAAGAGGCAGCTAAGTGGTGCAATGGATAGAGCCCTGAAGTTGGAGAGACCTGAGTTCAAATATGACCTCAGACACTTAGTAGCTATATGACCCTGGGTAAGTCATTTAACCCCAATTGCCTTAAACATCTGGGTCATCACTAGTGATCCTGATGTATATCTTGCCACTGGACTCAGATGGTTCTGGAGGAGAGAGTGAGGTTGGTGACCTTGCACAGCCCTCCCTCACTTAAATCCAATTCAGTGCAAGTCATGACATCATGTTTCTGTTTGAGAATGAAGGACAAACAACAGCAAGGTAACATCATGAGATAACTTAGTATGTACATAGAGGTCCAAACTTAGAGACTGGAAGACCTCATATGGGTATGGGTATGGATATGTATACATGTGTGTATATGATGTATATGTGTGCATATACATACAACTATACATATACATGCACATGTACAAACATCCACATATACAAATACTGTACTTTACTGTGAAGGACAGATAAGGTTTGATAAAGAAGGAAAATGAGGGAATGGAAAATATTGGGATTTGACTTATTTTCAGTCTTACAGGAATGCATGGCAAACTGTTTCCCAAGGCAGTCATGAAAGATTTCACTGACTAGAAATGGGAGTTCCATATCTAAAGAGATAAGGAAGAGTGCAGCAGTTCTAACTTGATTCAGTGACTTTCTTCTTGCCCTGCTTTCTTTTGTCATAGGCACTTACTCATTTTTGTTTTTGTTATTTGGGTTTTTGGTTTTTGTTTGTTTGATTTTCAGTGAATAAGCAAGATTTAGTGTCCCCTGATGCCTTCCTTTGTAATATAAGCATGCGTGGCACATATTAAGCACTTAATAAATTCTTGTTAACTTATTCATTTTGTGCTCTAGTTCTAGAAGTAAGGCACCCATGGAAACACAGAATTAGAGAGATGAAATACTTCAATACTGCTGGTCCTTTCACCCAGTGCTCACTACTGGTCAACAAGAGATGTGGAGGGGCCACTTGCAGATGACCTTTTTTTTTTTTTTTTTTTTTAGTGAGGCAATTGGGGTTAAGTGACTTGCCCAGGGTCACACAGCTAGTAAGTGTTAAGTTTCTGAGGCCAGATTTGAACTCAGGTACTCCTGACTCCAGGGCCAGTGCTCTATCTACTGCACCACCTAGCTGCCCCTCAGATGACCTTTTTATGGATGGGCACACTGTTGTTTCCTGCCACTGCTGTTATCTCTGTGTGTGTGTGTGGGAGTTGTGATGTCTGCCGATAGCCAGTGGAAAATGATTTTTTGTGGTAGGGGAATGGTGGGCAGAGATTTGCTTTCTTTCAATGAAGCAGTAGAACAGTCTTTGGCTTTATTTATCATCTATCTATCTATCTATCTATCTATCTATCTATCTATCTATCTATCTATCTATCTATCTATCTATCTATCTGTATGTAAATGTATATATGTGTATATGTATATATTTGTGTATATATGTATTATATGTATATGTGTATAGATACGTGTATATGTATGTGTAAATGTATGCATATGTATATATACACAATATGTGTATATGTGTGTACATATATATACATATATGCATATACACGTAAACACATGTATGCATACATGGATCAATATATTTATACACCTATACCTAAACCCACAAACACACATGTGTGTATAGGGGTGTGTGTAGGTGCATACATGCATATATGTGTACATGTGTGTATGCACAAGTTTGCATATGTGCATACATGTGCACATGTATGTACACATAATATTGTGAATGTGTGCATGTGCATGCATATGTATGCTTGTGTGTATATGCACACATATACACATATATCATACACGCACATATACACATACATATCCATACATCATATCCATGCTCATATCCATATCCATAACCATCATATCCATATTCATATCCATCATAAGCATATACATACATGTATACATATATATGTATATACACACACATACATCTCAAGGCTTTTGCTTGGCCACCAATTGTATCTCATTCTCAGAAGGAATTCTAATAAAAGTCTCAGAAAATTGCTGAAATTATCAAATTAAATGACTTTCTGAGGGTCATACAGCCGGTCGTGTCAAAGGCAGAGCTTGTACTCAGGTCTTCCGGGTTCCAAGGTCAGCTTATATTTACTTCCTAATAGTGTTTCCTACCTATTGGAGCTGTCCAAAATTACAAAACGGATTCATCATGAGGTGACATATTTTACATAACTGGAAATGCTTGGGAAGAGGTTGGATGGTCACTCATCAAGTAAATTAAAGAAGGGATTCTGATATCAGGGCTAGATTAGATAACCTCTAGGATCCCTTCCAGTTCTAAGATTCTCTAATTTTACATTTATAGTACTTAGTCAGATTTTCTTAGATTACTTTAAGTAAAGAAGCCCAAAGTCTCTTGTGCTATAATTTTAGCCCTTTTTCCTCCTGTTCTTTTGTCAGTAGGAATGGAGAACAGCTGGTTACCATCTTCACTATAATTATTCATAATGCACTTGAAGAATTTTAAGTCTCTCTAGTGAGAAGACAAATACTTAAGAACAATTGCTTTAATGGTGATTACTACCACAATATGCCAACAACCTTCACTCAGAGCTAGCTCAGAGAAGAAACTCAGTTTTATTCTGGTTAGAGTCAATGACAAACAAGATCTTAGAGGGAGAATATGGGAAATTGGAAATAATGAAAGATTTAGAGAAAGAAGCAATCTAATCCAATGTAATCCAGCAATATCATCAAATACCTGCTATTTTCAATTTACAAATTTACAAATATAGGTGCTAGAGATATAAAGACAAAATTAAAAATAGTTCCTATACCTCAAGAAGCTTAGACTAATGAATGATTCACTCAAGAGATCTTCTGAGTAAAATACTTAAGAGGACAGAAACATATCTTAACTGAGATTCATGAAATTATACTACAATAATTACTATTTAAATCATGTTTCATGTTGTGGAATTGACCCTAGCCTCTTGACTATGCCAGTGGAGCTGAACTTCTGACAGGTTATATTGTATGGACAAGATTTTGAATAATGCTCCAAGAATAAATGGAGTAGAGTCTTATTTTCTAAGCATTAGCCTAGTAATCATGGGGAGGCACATTACCAGTAGGCTGTCTAGTCATGAAAATTTTTGGCTAATGCAAATTTAGGAAAAAGCAATGAAGAGATAATGGGCAGAGGTTTCTCTCCCCAGAGGCTTATAACATATCTTTGATCACCATCTGGAAAGAAGAGAGAGGCTTCTTTGGTCAGTTAAGGTGTTAATACCTCTCACCTCAATTTCTCCTAAGTAGCCAATAAACCAAAAGAACCCACAATAAATAGACAGGAAAGAGGCATAAAATATCTGCACATCTGAAATCCACATAGGGGACTGCATCAGGAAGAGACCACCTTGGATGCTCATGAGAACTAGACTCTCACTGGCAATTCCCCTGTTACAGTAATCATTCAGGATGCCTTAGATTATTTAAGAAGTAAAAAAAAAAATCCTGTTATTATACCTCTAATACTAAACACCAGACAAAACATAAAGCAAGGAAATATGTATACCACAAATATATTCACAATGATATTTGAGACTCCATGTTGAAGAGGTGATGGTGAGTTCATCTAGATGCCCCCATTTATACATGGCATTGTGTTGATTAAATAAACTCCAAGATACCACAAAGGATCCTGGAAGAGATTGGTGATCATTTAAAGGAGTTTGGTCTATTCATTCACATAGGAAATACCAAGAGGATGAAGAATGTCTCGTTCTTTAGATCTTGTCCAATGGTGGAAGAGACAGTACAGATTGAAAATGAGTTGTGTATGGATTGGAAAGGAAGTAAAAGAAGGGGCTGAATTGTTTTCAGGAATTTGAAAGTATTTTTTACTGACAAGCTTTCCCCAATGCCAAAGGCCCATCAGTTCAATAGAAATATTTTACTTATCTTGTTCTACAACAGCAAGACCTGCAATACCATTTCTTTTGAAGAATTAAAGATCACACAGAAGACAGTAGAAAGGCATACGGTAAGATATCAACAATAAATGATGTCATCAGGGAATTGTATGACCAAAAGAAAAGGTGGTCTGGTTCATTCGGTAAGAACAAAAAAATGACAGGAACAAACTGGAGTATGTTCAGAATGTTCTACTGGTCCCTTCAACTTGTAGTGAGAAATTATGGAATGCCTCCAACATGTTGGGTGAACTTTCTTCTGGGCATGATCAAGAGTTATACAAGATGAGTTGCCATGGGTAAACTGTGACCTCTATCATTGGAGAAAACTCCTAAGTCAATGAGATCACATATCCATTTGAATATGCAATTTATATTCAGTATTACCATTGGACATATGATCTCATTGATGTAATAATTTATAACATAATAAATTTATAAAGAGTGAGGTTTCATAGACAGTCATAAGATCATTGACTCAGAGTTGGAAATGACTTCACTGGCCACCCAGTCTAAATCCTCCAGGAAGATAAGTAATTTGCCCAATATCACACAAGTAGTAAGCATTAGAGGCAGGATTTGAACACAGATCCTTTGACTCTAGAGATTACATTCTCCTACATTAACATGTAGAGAAGCAGTGTGACATAGTGAATAAAGCCAGATTTAAATTCAGGAAGATGCGGGCTCTAGTTCAATGTCTCACACATACTGGTTATGTAATTCTGGACAAGTCTATGAGTTGCACAGAAGGTAACAACCTGAATTGATAAAAGTTGTTTCATTGAGGGAGGAAAGGGGAGAAAGAGAGTATGGGGAGAGGATGTACATAGATAGATAGATAGAGTTAGAGATATATGTATAGATGCACATGCATATACACATATGTGTATACATACACATGTTCACATATGTATATGTACATGTGTATGTGTATATGTATTTGTGTGTATACACATCTTTATGTATATATACATGTACTTATACATGTATTTATAAGTATGAATCCCAGAAGTAGCAGTACCCTTAGGGACAACTTAATCATGGCTACCCAGATCATTAATTCCCCCCAGGGTGGAAATCTGCAATCAGTGTGATTGGGTCAAATATTATACCCTTTATTTTGAGACCACATATTTTTAACCCCACAAGTTCCATGGGTGGTAGAGGAAATTGGTTTCAAAGAATTTACATTTCATGGGTAAAGACATCTGTTACTGCCTTTTCCCTTCCCTGGTTTTATCTCCTTATCTCCTACCAACCTGCTAATTTAAAATGTTATACTGAATCCATTTTTTATAGTTTCCAAATCCTTAAGGTTTCTCCTTAGTTTAAAGGGCTTCTCTGCCAGGTCTGATATTTGATCTCAGGACGATTAAACCTGATACTTTGGTGGAAAGAGATTACTGCACTGCTGTCAAGTCTTACGTGGAGGGACACTGCATGGGGGCCTGGGTAATTTTATTCCTTCTGAAGTTTCCAGATACTAAAAATCCCCCAAAGTGTAAGAGAAATAGTGAGGTAGACATAAAAGCCGATAATGTAAATTACAAACAGTGTATTTTCTTCCACAGAAAGGTGCAATGGCATGGATGATAAAAATATAATAGGAAATTCCAGGTAACAAACACATCCTGACTCACTCACAGTCACAGGCTGTGATGAGGTTTCACTTCTCTCTCACTCACATAGAAAAGCAGCATGTATTTAATGAGGAGCTAGAGTGTCAAACAAGATAGCAGCTGGGATAAGATTATGACTTCATTTCTTAGGAAAAGCCTTGTGATCTCATCTACAATGCCCCTGACAGATGGCCATTCAATCTCTGCTTGAATACTTCCAGGGCCTGGCATTTCATTACCTCAAAAAATAGCCCACTTCATTCTGGGATAACTCTAGTTGCCAGGTTTCTTATATGGAGCTAAAATCTGCCTCCCTCAAATCTTCCACAAGTGATCCTGATTCTGCCCTTTTAACTTCATTGGACCACTTTACAGATGAGAATACTTGCTGACTAGGTAGTAAGTGACTAGGTAGTAAGAGACATTGGTGAGATTTGAATTCTGGCCCATTTCCCCCAAGTTAAAAATAATTCTACTGCATTACATTTCATTAAAATAATGATATAGCCTCTTCAATATGACAGATTCAAATATTTGAATAAAGCCTATCATGGTTTTATCATCCCCAAATCTTATTTTTCAATATACATCTAATTCCCTCAAACCTTTTCTAACATGACATTGTTAGAAGTCTTCTTGGCCTCTTCACAACTCTTCTCCAGCCAATAATCCACAGTCTCTTGTTGTTGTACAGTAATTTCTAGAGTGTCTAACTCTTTGTGACTCCATTTGGGGTTTTCTTGGCAAAGATACTGGAATGGTTTTCCATGTCCTTCTCCAGTTCATTTTACAGATGTGGAACTAAGGAAAACACAGTTAAGTGACTTGCCCAGAGTCACACAGTTGATGTCTCAGGCCAGACTTGAACTCATTAAGATGAGCCTTCCTGCTTCCAGGCCCAGCACTGTTCACTGCACCACCTTAGATGCTCATATAATCAATGGCCCTTTAAAAATATGAAGCTAAGACCTGAGTTCAGTACTTCAGATTATATGCTCAATAGTCACAGACTAAAAGGCTAAAATACACCTAATTCACATAAATTTTTTCAGTCACTAACACCTTTTTCATGAAGAATCCATAATCTATTAACCACCCGTCATATTACCCTGTATTGTCTCATCCTCATTTAACCATTAAGCAGCCTGCCATCCTAACTTTTGTCTACATCCAAATGGTTAATAAAAATGTTGACCAAGATAGGGCCAAGTACAGTCTACTAGCATAGCATTAGAAAAAAGTTTCCTTGAAATTATCCTCAAGGTAACAATCAATACTATGGATACAACTGCTCAGTCAGTTATAGATTTACATATAATGCCAGTCTTTAAGAGACTACCAATGCCTTTCTCAAATCAAGATAAACTATGTTGAGGACATTCCCTTCATCAATCATTCTAGCTATCCTAGCAACAAAGGAAATGAGATCAGTTTTGCATGACGTTCTTTGTGAACCTGTGCTGGTTTTTACTGATCAGCACTTTCTTTTCTAATCACTCACAAATCATCTGTTTAATAATCCATTCTGGAATTTTGCCATAAATTAATAGCAAGTTCATCAATCTGAGAAACCCATGATCTACATTTTTGCTTTCCTCCAATAATCAGGAAAACATTTGCTTGTTTTCAAGATTCTGTTCCCTCAATCTATGTGCTTGCTAAAAAATTACTAGGATTGTATTCGTTACCTATGCCTTTTTTAAAGTAAGGGAACATAAAATTCATCTGAACCAACCCATTTCAACTCATTGAAAATGAAATCAAAATTATCTGACTGATTTAAGGTCTCAATCCTCTCATAAAGAAGAACCCATGTATATATTTTCCAGTTTAAAAACAATTATCACGATTTAGAAAGGATATGATGGTTAAATATTTTTTTTCTCTTCTGTATCAGCATCTTGTTGTACTGTTTCCCTAAGAAAGCTGATAGATACTCATTCCTTTTGTTTAAAATTGTATGTAAGTCTTCACTGAGAAAGTGGTCTTTGGAATCTCACCCATGAAGTGGTTGCTCTGTCAAGGACCTTTCCCAGTCAGAACTCTGGAAGCTGTGACCTGGGATTATCCAGCTAGAAATCCAGATGTTGGTGCTTCCCTGATTTGCTGATGTATGTCTTTATTACTGTAGTTGTTATTAGAATTGTTATTGTATCTTTGTTTCCCTATTTCTATGCTCCTGAAACCTATTGTCCTTGTCTAACTCACTTTCCTATAATTAATAAAGTTCTTGTGACTCTAGAAGAAGTGTGAGTGTGCTTATTATACCTCACAAATCCTTAAACCTTTACAATACACACAGTCAATGAGAGAATTTGTTTTCCTTGACTAAACATATTTCTTTTATGGAATATGTTTTAATTATTCTTTTAACAATTGAATGGAGAAGTGGCAGGAGGGAAAGAAAATAGATATCTATAAATTAAAAAAACCCCTTTGGATTGGAATGGGTATACACACATAAATATATACAAGGAATAAACATGAAATATATATGGAATAAATCTATGTGGAATAGGTATGCGATATATATATATATACACACACATAGGTATATCCATATATCTTTATGTATATGTAGATAGCTAGCTAGCTAGCTAGCTAGACATATGTATATATTTATATGTAGAGTATATATGAAGAGTGGCCAAGAGGGAAGGGTAGTCAGGAGGATGCTTAATGACTCTTATCCTTTGAACACTGCCTAAAGGAACTAGAGATGTTTAGTCCAGAGAAAACAATACTGGGCTGGGGTTGAAGGTGGAAATGATAACTGTCATCAAATAATTGAAGGGCTATCATGTGGAAAAGGAATTATTTGACTTATTCTCTTTGACCTCAGAGAGTAGAACAGAATCAGTGTTGGGGGAAAGTTTTAGAGAGGTTAATATAGACTTCCTAGTAGTTAAAACTATCCAGGAGTGAGTGGGAAGAGCAAAGATTGGATTGACACTTGCTGTGTTACAGATATATTTTGGGGGAGGGATTGTAAGTTGAAGCAGATAGTTACTGAGATCCTTTCCAACTCTAAAATTAGGTGATTCTGTGATTCTTATATCAAATTATTTCATGAATCTGCATGCTATCCTGTTTTTCTTTTTCAAATTAGGAAGGGCTTCCTTTCTTAAAATTTATTATTTATTCATTTTTAGCATTCTTTTCTTTTTAAAATTTGAGTTCCAAATTTACTCCCTCCCTCTTACTTTCTCCCCACCCAGTGTTAAGACAAGCAAAATAATATCAATTAAACAGGTGAAATCATGCAAAATATATTTCCATATTAACCATATTGCAAACAACCCCCTCCCACCAAAAATCCCAACATGATAAAGTCAGAAATTTACCCTTCAATTTCTATCCAGAGTTCATCAGTTCTGTCCTGGAGATGGATAGCATTTTTTCATCATGATTCCTTTTTTTGTAAAGTATTTATTTTATTCTGAACTTAAATGAAACAAACATTTCCATAATACGGTAGAATAGTATTATAGACTAATCCCTCCCTTCCCCTCCACTGAGGTGGCAAGCAATCTGATATGGGTCATACATGTATGATCATGTAAAACATCACCGTACTTGTCACCCTGTACAAGCAGACTAAAATCATAAAAAATGTAAGAATGTGAAAAATAGCATGCTTCAATCTGTCCCATCAATATCAGTTCTTTCTTTAGAGGTGGATAGTATGTTTCATCAATAGTCCTTTGAGATTGTCTTGGATCATTGTATTGTTGGGAATAGTCAAATCATTCACAGTTGTTCATCAAACAATATTGTTGTCTCTGTGTACAGTGTTCTCTTGGTTCTGCTCACTTCCCAAAACATCATTTCATACATGTCTTTCCAAGTTTTTATAAAGTCATTCTGCTCGTCATTTCTTATGGCACAATAATATTCCATCACCATTATATACCACAGTATGTTTAGTCATGCTCCAATCATCATGATTCCTTTGGAATTGTCTTGGATCATTGTATTGATCAGAGGAGCCAAGTCTTTCACAGTTGATCACTATCACAAACATTGCTGTTACTGTACACAATGAATTGCTGGTTATTATCACATTGCATCAGTTCATATAGTTCTAATGTATTTCTGAAGTCATCCCCCTCATTATTTCATATGGCACAATAGATACCCTCATAATCATATGCCACAACTTGTTTAACCTTTCCTCAATTTATGAGCACCCCCTTGATTTCTGATTCTACCATCATAAAAAGCTATAAATATTTCTGTACATATAGGTCCTATTTTTTCTTTGATCTTTTTGGGTTATAGATCTAATAGTGATATTGCTGGGTAAAAGAGTATTCACAATTTTATAATCATTTGCATATAATTCCAATTTGTTCTCCAGAACAATTGGACTACTTTACTGAGAGTTTATTAGTATGCCCATTTTCCCACAAATTTTGCATCATTTGTTATTTCTGATATGCGTGAGGTGGTATTTCAGAGTTTTAATTTTCATTTAACTAATCAATAATTTTTAGAACATTCTTATGTGACTATAGACAGCCTTGATGTCTTCTGAAAACTGTTCATATCTTTTGACTGTTTATCAATGGATCATTTAAAAAAATAAAATTTATTTACTTATTTAGAATTTCCCCTACCTTACGTGTAAAACCAACTTGTAACATCGATTTTTAAAACGTTGTTTTCCAAATTCTCTTCCACCCTCCCTAACCCCCCTTAAGAACACAAGCAATTCACTATAAGTTATACTTGTGCAGTAACGCAAACATAGCAGATAAAAAAAACTTTAGAAAAAGGAACTACCAACAATACAAACAAAAATATACTTCCACCTGTATTCAGATACCATCAGTTCTTTCTCTGTAGATGGATTGAATTTTTCATAAGTACTTCATAAGTCTTGGGTCATTGTGTTGCTGAAAATAACCATCGTTCTCAGCATATCATGTTACAACATTGTTTTTTATTTTGTATACAGTACATTTCACTTTGGATCAGCTGATGTAAGTCTTTCCAGGTTTTTCTGATAGCATCCTGCTCATCATTTCTTATATAGTAAACTACATTAATGTAGTACTTTAAAGGGAGATTCCCTTACAAAACACCCATTAGATTGATTATTACTACAACAATAATTTATATAGTATAATAATTTATAATATATATAATAATTTATATAGTACAACAATAATTTATATAGCATTTATATAGTACCTTATACCTGACCAAGATTTTTCTTCACAATAGCCTAACAAAGTATCACCATCATCATCACCACCACCACGGTCATCATCACAATACATTGCTCTTGTCTCTGCTTCAAAATTTTTCCCTGTTACAATTCTGTGTTTCCCTCCATCCTATTTGCTCACCGTGGTATTTATTCAATTTTCTACCTTCTTTTACCCTATCCCTCTTCAAAAGTATTTTGCTTCTGACTTCCTTTCCCCAAAACTGCCCTCCCTTCCCTCACCATTCCCCCCTTATCCCCTTCACCTCCCATTTTTCCACAGGGCAAGATATATTACTATACCCACTTGAGTGTGTGTGTTATTCCCTCTTTGACCTAATTCTGATGATAGTAAGGCTTATTTACTCCCCTGCTCCTCCCCAGTCTTCCCCTCTACTCCATAATCTTTTACTTGCTTCTTTTAAATGAGATATTTTACCCCATTACACCTCTCCCTTTCTTTTTCTCACAGTGCAATCCTCTGCCCCCTTAATTTTATTTTAAAGATGTCATCATGGGGCTGCTAGGTGACATAGTGGACAAAGCACCTGCCCTGGATTCAGGAGAACCCGAGCCCAAATCTTGCCTCATACATAAGACACTCACCAGCTGCATGACACTGGCCATGCCAGCCAACCCTGGATGCCCCACAAAAAATGATAAACAAAAAATAAATGCTTTGCAGATATCATCCCTTCAAAAGTAATTCTCACTTGTGCCCTCTGTCTGTTTTTTCCCTTTCAGGTGCTCTAATACTGAGGAAGTTCTTATGAGTTAGAAGTATCATCTTCCCATGTAGGAATGTAAACAGTTTAACTTTCTAACATTGCTCATGATTTCTTTTTCCTGTTTACCTTTTTTATGATTCCCTAGGTTCTTGTATTTGAAAGTCAAATTTTCTATTCAGTTCAGGTCTTTACATCATGAATGCCTGAAAGTCCTCTTTTTCATTGAAGTCCTATTTTTCCCCCTGAAAGATTATACACAGTTTTGCTGGGTAGGTGATTTTTGCTTGTAATCTGAATTCCTTTGCCCTCTAGAATATCATATTCCATGCCCTCCAATTCTTTAATGTAGAAGCTGCTAGATCTTGTATTATCCTGGCTGTGGCTCCACAGTACTTGAAGTATTTCTTTCTGGCTAATTGCAATATTTTCTCCTTGACCTGGGAGCTCTGGAATTTGGCTATAATATTCCTGAAAGTTTTCACTTTGGGATGTCTTTCAGGAGGTGATTGGTGGATTCTTTCAATTTCTATTTAACCTTCTGCTTCTAGAATATCAAGACAATTTCCCCTGATAATCTGTTAGAAGATGATGTCTAAGCTCTTTTTTTGATCATAGTTTTCAGGTAGTCAAATAATCTTAAATTATTTCTCCTGGATCTATTTTCTAGGTAAGTTAAGGAGATATTTCACATTGCCCTCTATTTTTTCATTCATTTGGATTTGCTTTATTGTGTCTTGATTTTTCATAAAGTCATTAGCTTCCATTTAGTCAGTCCTTATTCTTAAGCAATCATGTTGTGCAGAGAGCTTTTCCATTTGGCCTTTCGAGCTGTTCACTTTTTTTCATGACTTTCCTGCATCATTCTCATTTTTCTTTTCATTTTTTCCCCTACCTTTCTTACTTTATCTTCAAACTCCTTTTTGAGTGCTTCTATGGTCTGAGAACAATTAATATTTTTCTTGGAAGATTTTGATGTAGGAGCTTTGATTTTGTTATCTCCTTCTGAGGGTACATTTTGATCTTCCTTTTCACAAAGGAAGTTTTCTGTAGTCCACATTTGTCTGTTCATATTCCTAGCCTATTTCTTGACTTTTATGTCCTTCATAAAGTGGGGCACTGCTTCCAGGAAAACAAGCTTCCAGGATACCAAGCTTCAAGGGGTCCAAGGTAGTATGATTTGAGAAAAGGCATGTTCTGCTCTTTCCCGGCCCGTGCTCTGGTCTGTATGTTAGCTCAGGCCTGTTTGATCTTTAACCCAGAACAGAAATATGGTTCACAGTGGTTGCAAGCTAAATCTAGAAACATGGAGTCCAACGGTCTGAGTGTGGTTTGGATGAATGTCTTACCAAGCTTTTGGCAAGGGAGGGAGATCCAGGCTGCCTGTCAATATCTCATGCAAAAGCTGTCCACATCTACCTCTACATGACTTGGATGAGAGATCGAGTCAGGTGGGAAAGAGAGAAAACCTCCAGGTTTTGTGTGGCAATAAGAAAGAGTAGACAATGCCTCATTTAAAAAATTTGACTCTATATACTTGTGAAATGAAGATTTTATTAGAGAAAAGTGCTGTCAATTTTAAAAAATATTATTTCATTGTCTATGGCATATTTTAGCAAAATGTAGTTTCCCTGATTATCTCTTTTAATTAGATCTACTTTTGCTTTTAATTGTCTGGAATAATGATTTCTACTCCTGCATTTTTTACTTCCACTGAATCATAACAGATTCTGCTCCAGCCCTTTATTTTAATTCTGTATGTGACTTTCTTTCAAGTGTGTCTCCTGTAAACAATACATTGTTGGATTCTGGATTCTAATATATTCAGCTATCCACTTCTATTTTATGGGTGATCTTATGCTGTTCATATTTGCAGTAATGATTATTGCTTATGTTTCTCTATCACATACACATACACGCTCTCTTTGAACCGATTTTGATGTGAGGTTCAAACATTACCTGCCATCACCACCCCATTTCTGCCTCAACTATAAAAGCTCTTTCTTGCATGCCTCTCTTATGTGAGAAAGATTTTCCCATTCTACATATCCCCTTACCCTTTGCCCAGCATATTCCTCTTACTTAACCCGTCACTTCTAATTTTTAAAGAATTACTTTCTTCATAAGCCTAATGTACTTCTTTTTCCATTTGACTAATTCTGCTTTTAAAGGAGTTTTTTCTTCATCAAATTTTTCTGCTTCTTTTATCATTTGGTCAATTCTGTTCTTTTAAGATGTTATTTTTTTCAGTACTTTTGTGTCTCTTTTGTAAAGCTGTTAATTTTCTTCTCAAAAATTTCTTGCATGACTCTCATTTGTTTTATAAATTATTCCTCTCCCATCCATCTCTTAAAAAAACAAACAAACAAACAAATCTTGGGGGAAGCTAGGTAGTGCAGTGGATAAAGCACTTCCCCTGGATTCAGGAGGACCTGAGTTCAAAACTGGCCTCAAACGCTTGACACTTACTAGCTGTGTGACCCTAGATAAGTCACTTAACCCTAATTGCACCCACAAAATCAAATAAATAAATGAATGAATGTATAAATAAATAAATAAACAAACAAGTAAATAAACAATCAAATAAATAGATGAATAAATAAATAAATGGAAAATAAATATATATAATGAATAAATTAGTATGCAAATAAGCAAATGAATGAATGAATGAATAAATAAAAAAATAAAAATAAATAAATAAATAAATAAATAAATAAATAAATAAGCTTTTAGGAATTCTTGTTAGTTTGGGGTCCAAATAACATTTTTCTTTGAGGCTTTAATTGTAACTGATTTTACATTCTTAACTTCTTTTGAGTTTATGTCTTGTTACTCCCTGCCACCATATTGGCTTTTTATGGTTAAATTAATTTTTGTTGTTTGCTCAGGCCCTGCTTATCTGGGGATGGTGTGTCAACACCCCAAACTTCATGCTTTTGTGCTATTTTTTCCAAAGCTAATTCTGGGGATCTGTGTGTCTTTGGTCCTTCTGTGGTGATATGAACTGAGAAAAGGTGCAATCATTTCTCTCCTAGTCTGCACTCTGCTCTTTGATGATAAAGATCTTTGATACTCTATAGCTACAAGTGCTAGTATTCCTCTCTGTCTTGGAGCTTCAACCAAGGCCTCTACTCTCTTGTGACTGACCAAAAGAGCTCTTCCTCACCCTGAAACTTTGACCCAGAATTGCATATGGGCAATAGAGTTGCCAATCAGTGTCAACTGCAACCAGTTTCAGCAAAGAGTCCCTAGTAAGCTTTTTCTGATTAGTTGTCAGACCCTCTTACTGTCATCTCTGGAATGAGAGTTATCAAACCTGCTACCTCTACTCTCATAGCCACATTCAAAGCTCAGAGCTGCTGTTGGTACTGCTTGCAACCTCATACATTGGCTTTTTACCTCAGTGTTACAGACCTCTCCTGGTGACAGCCAAAGATTTTTTAGACTGGAAAAAAAAAAGTCTCACTCTGAACTTTTGTTGGCTCTACCATTCCAAAATTTTATTTGAGGAGTTTTGTAAAAGTTGTTTTGAGGAGAATGTTGTAAGAGTTCAGCTGAGTTGCTGCCTGTAAGCCACCATCTTGCCTCCTATCCCTCTGTTTATTTATGTGATGACCTCATACCCTTCTTTTAAAGCCAATTCAAATACTGCTACCTCTAATAAGCCCTCTGTAATCTCCTGTTTGGTGATGACCTTCTTTTCTTTTCAGATAACACACAGCATTTCTTTGTATGTCTTTGCTTCTTTTATCATGTAGTATGCCTTATAGCTATCCATGTTTATTTCTTATAACTGGCATTAGAACACAAGACCATATTTTTTTAGAGCAATGACCACATCTTATTTAAACTTTGTATCTTCTCCAACACCTAACATCTTGCTCTGCATGCAGCAAACATTTTATTAATGTTTGTTGTTGTTGCAGGCACTTAATAAGTGTTCAAGGAATTGAATCACCATCATAATTCACAATAAACATATGGCATCCCCTACTGCACATGGGGGTCCCTGGGCAGGTGGGAGATTAGATTAGAGTAGACTTCATTTCTCCTCCCAACAAAGCTATCTCATGCAGCATGATTTTCCATCCATCACACATCAGGTTCTTTATTCTTGGAAAATTTTGATGATCATTTGACTGTAGAATATAAATTATTCTCTTTCCTATGAAAATGGAACAAGGTTTTTGTTTTTTATTCAAAAATAACAAAAGAGAATTATTTTAATTATACAAAAATATGGAGAACATGAATATAGGCAGGTCATGTATGTGCAGAATTTTATAATCTTGTACAGATGGTTTGGAGGATAGAAAAGACAGAATTGCATGTTTTACTTATTCAAAATAATGATTCTGGGTAGCCCTTTGTCATTCTAAGTGTATTTCCTGGCAGAAAACAATTTTCCTGGAGGTCTAAGTTATGGCTCAGATCACGTCTTCTCCTGTGTGCAGGTCACTATGCTAAGTGATAAGAGCATAAAGATGAAGTATGTTATGAGTCCTGACCTTAAAACTTTTATAGTCTGGGGGCACCTAGGTGGTGCAGTGGATAAAGCACTGGCCCTGGATTCAGGGGTACCTGAGTTCAAATCCAGCCTCAGACACTTGACACTTCCTAGCTATGTGATCCTGGGCAAGTCACTTAACTCTCATTGCCCCACAAAAAAAACAAAAACAGGGGCAGCTAGGTGGTATAGTGGATAGAGCACCGGCCTTGGAATCACCAGTACCTGAGTTCAAATCCGGCCTCAGACACTTAATACTTACTAGCTGTGTGACCCTGGGCAAGTCACTTAACCCCAATTGCCTCACACACCCACACAAAACCCCCCAAAACAACAACAAAAACAACAAACCTTTTATAATCTAGGATAAGAAATGTGCCATCCAAAGGTAATTATAATACAAATTGGAATAAAGTAAATTCAAATGAAAGGCCTACAGAAAGTGTTATAAGAAAATCAAGGAGAGAGAATGCACAGCTTGGTGATCAAGAAAGGATTCAATCAAGTATTTATTAAACACTTTTAATGTACCAGGAACTGTGCTAAGTTTTAAAGATACAAAGAATGGTAAAAACATGATCCTTCTCTCGGGGGGCTTACATTTGAAAGTAGAAAGAAACATGTGAATAACAAGATACATATATATAATATATACAGTACAGTACATATGTACTGTATTATATATATAAAATAGTACAGTAAATGGAAGGTAATCAGAGAGAAAGGCATTAGTAATGAGGGAGCTGGAGAATATTTCATTAGGTATCTTTTGGTCTGTGAGGAACAGCAAGTAGGCCATTGCAACTAGCTTATAGAATGAATAGAAGTAAGTAAAGTTAAGAAAAGCAAAAGGTAGAAAGTAGCTGGGTTGTAAAAAGTTTTAAATGTCAAATAGATGATCCTGGAAATAATAGAGATCAGAGGTAACAAATGATATCTTGAAGGAAGGGAAAGTTATTAATAGCAAAGCACTCCAGAATTGGAGAATAGCATCATTCAAATCACAAGGATAAAAAAGGGGAGAATAAAATCAGGGATTAGTGAATAATTTAGTTTACCAGAAAATAATGTATGGGTCGTGCAATGCAACCAGAAAAGTAGCTTTGCACATTATTGTGAAGGGTCTTATACATAGTACTTTGTGTTTGTTGAATTGGACGGTGGAAGTCCTTTGATGCCAGTTAAAAAGTTGATACTTTGTTAGGAAAAGGGAAAACGGTGAAGGTTTTGATTACAAGAATGATATGGTCATATTTGTACATTGACTTTTCACAAAAATCTGAAGGATGAATTTATAATGAGGATAAGATTGGAAGACAAATTAGGAAACTATTATAATATTTGACACAAGAAATGACAAAGGCCTAAACCAGAGTAGTAGTGGAATTTGAAGTAGTAGAATTTGAAAAGGAGGAGAAAGATTTCAGTGATTGTCATAGAGTTGGAATCAACTGGAGTTGGCAACTAGTTCAATGTGGAAAGAATAGCAATAATTCTGAGGGTAAAATAGAAGGAGGTGGCAGATATGATTCAGTTTTCAAACCTGGGTGACTAGGAGAATAATGGTACTGTGAGATTTAAAATTGGATATAAGAGCATTAAACTCCCCTTAAACCTTTCTCTTATATATCTCCCAGACCAGTAAGAGAAAGAAGCCTCTGAGCTTTAGTTAGAGATGGATTACTTAGCTTTTATTGTTTGGGAATTAATTAGCCAACAAACAAGGTGATGCTGATTAGAGAAATAGGAAAGTAGAAATACAAATAAATAGTCTTAGAACTAAGCTTAGTCTATATTCTGTATAGAACTCACCAAATCCCAAAGCCACCTCTGAGGCTGAGAACCACGTCAAGCATGTGCTGTTACTTAGGACTAGGCTGATCACCAAACCATGCCATCAACCCTGAGTCAGCATGTGTGTGTGCAGAGTGAGAGAGAAACTACTTCAGTTCTCTCCTCATTTTTAAGCTCGCACCCTGGAAGTGGAGTGCTTGGTCACGCTCTCCTGAGCATTAGCAGATGCACGGCTGTTCGTCATGGTCTCCTCCCCGAAAGGGCAGTCCTTCAAAAACTGGCATCCTTCAGTTATTGTTAACAAATTCTTTTAAATGTTAGTTAAACGCTTTCATTTTTTACCACAGTACCATCAACAGAAATAGAGAAGTCAAGATGAGGAGTAGACTTTAGGGAGAAGGTGTTGAATTTATTGAGATAATTCAAGAGTTGTCCAATAGTCAGTCAGTCAGTCAGTAAACATTTATTAAGTACCTATTATGTGTCAGACACTGATAAGATCTGGGAATACAAAGAAAGGCAAACTATATTCTCTATGCCCAAGGATTTCACAACTTAGTGAGGAAGACAACACATAAAAAGAAACTAATAATTTGGGGCCTGATGAAGTCGGGAGTGAAGCTGGGTGGAAATGTAATGACACCTTCCCTGGCTATTCTTCTTCAAAGAAGAATCCAAAAGGAACTCTCTATGTACCTTCCACTCTCTCTAATCAGAGGGAAGGTGTACTTCCAAAGATAAGAGGTTCTAAGGAGGTATAAGTTTCAGAGATGTGATCTTGAAGGATGATAAGATTCCAAAGTCCAGAAGTACATCTGAGTTGCTTGTTGATGCAGAACTGGTGTTTTGGGGAATGATTTAGTCTAAAGATGAGTACACAGGAATTCTCTCTATATATGAAATACCAATCTATGAGAACACATAAAAACACCAAAGGATGAAATGAAGAAAAAGAAGATAAAAGGGCCCACAATACTGTACTGGGAATGCCAAAATGAACCATAAGATTATGGAAATGGGACTGTTTCAAGTGACAGTGAGGCTCAAAATATAAATACTATACAAATAGCTCAAGTTGAATGAATAATATCATAGGAATTGAGAAGGGCAAAGAAATAGTAGAATTTAGAATAAACCTGACTGCCTATGTTTTTGGGATATTGTCAATGGAAAATTCCAAGAGAATGCTTATAAGATTGACATTAAAGTCACTAGAAAAAATATAAGGCATCCTATAGTCAAAATACATACTTTCCATCAAGACCCAACTCATATGCCACCTCCTACAAGGCACTTTTCTTGATTCTCATAGTTGTTTTCTTGTTCTCTTAACATAAGCATGTAGATAACTTGTCTTATTGCCTGTTATGTTCCTCTAGTAGGATAGAAACTCCTTGAAGAAAGAGACTATTTTGTGTTTTGCCTTCATCCTCAGTGCCTGGTATAGTATCCTATACATAGTAGATACTCTCTAAATTCTTTTTAGATTGTGTTAGATTACAGAGGGGGAGGGATTCTTAATGATAGTGAAAAATAAATATATTCCAGAAAAAAAGAGAATAGCTTTCATAAAATGTACTGATCCAGGAACAGTGTATAATGCTTGAGAACAAGTAGTAGTCCATTTTTTTCAGAAAAAGAATTCTATGTTTGAAGAATCCTGTTGGTCAATAGTCTTTCAAAGCTATATACCATGATCCCCATTCATACATTTAATTTTACCAGCCAATCAATGGACACGTACATACATATACAATTTTAATAGCACAGCAAGAAAGACAATTAATTCCCCTCTTCCTTAAGTATACACAATCTTTTCCACAAACATAGTACTTTGTACTCTATATTGGTGCCCCATAAATGAGAGAGGACACTTATGAACATGTATAGAATGTATGTGACTGGAGAATATGAATGGAGGGCACATCTAGGTAAGTGCCCTTTGGTTAACATATATGTATATGGGGGACAGCTAGGTGGTGCAGTGGATAGAGCACTGGCCCTGGAGTCAGGAGGACCTAAGTTCAAATCCAGCCTGAGACACTTGACACTTACTAGCTATGTGACTGTGGGCAAGTCACTTAACCCTCATTGCCACACCTAAATACACATACACACACACATGCACATATACATATATGCACATACACATATACATACATATATACATATATGTGTATGTGTGTGTGTGTGTGTGTGTGTATTCACACACACACACACACAGTTACCCTGAGAGCCTCTCCACTCTGCTGGGCATCATTTTATCTCTACTGGGAATTTATAGCAGTCTTAGGGTAACTGAATTGCAATCTGATACCATTGGTTGGGTTTTAGTTATTCAGCCTTTTTAGGGCTATCATTGATTATGACCATATGCTTGGTATGGATAGGTGGCACAGTGGATAGATTGTTGGGCCTGGAGGAAGTCTCATCTTCTTGAATTAAAATCTGACCTGAGACACTAGCTATGTGACTCTAGTCAAGTTACCTATCCCTGTTTGCCTCAGTTTCCTCATCTACAAAATAATCTGGAGAAGGAAATGACAAATCATTCCAGTATTTTTGCTAAGAAACCCCCAAATAAGGTCATAAAGTATCAGATATGACTGAAAATTACTGAACAACAACAACACACTGGGAAGAAATGACTAATAAAGTCACTGGTAAGGAGGCCCAAAAAGTTATGAACCACTAAATCCATCTAGACAGGTAAAAAATGTTAGTTGAAACCCCAAGGGGTTGGTTTTTACCTATATAATTATTGAATGAATAGGAAATTTAGTTGTTAACATCTAGATCTAAATTGGATACAAGAGACTGGAGTTCAAGGAACAAATTAAGGCTCAATGCTTAGATTTTGGATTTATGTATGTAGAGATGATTAGTGCACTCATGGTAGTAAATGTGAGCACCAAAGAAGCATCTGTAGATAAATCTTAGGCTTATAGATCTAGGATCGATAAGATATCACTTAGTCCAACTCTCTTATTTTATAGATATTTCTAAACTGATACAAAGGAGATTAGGTTAATTTCCAAAGGGCAGTTGGATAGCAAGTGTTGAAAGGGACAAAAGCAAAGGACAGAGCCTTAAAGAACATCCATGCTTAGATGCTTAGATTGGGATTCTATATCAATGACATTGAATTATTAACAGATAGGAGAAGAAACAGGAGAGGGCAAAATCATTATAGTAATTGGAGGCAAGACAATGCAACAAGAGTATGTCAACAGTGTCCAATACTTTAAAAAGATCAAGAAAGATGAAAACTGAGAAAAAACATTAGCAGAGCATAAACCAGGAGAATAGTAACAAATTTCTCTTTAGATCATACCATCTTGGAAGAACTGAAAACTTACAAGTCCATAGAAATATTTTTGAAAACAGTTGCACAAAACTCCTGAAGCTTGGGATAGTGTACCCTCCACCCTGGAAGCAGGGCCCCACTTTAATGAAGAATTAAAATTCAAGAAATAAGTGGGAAAATGAGGAAAGAACAGAAAAATTCAGACTATAAAAAGTGATTATGTTACAAGGAAGATCAAAACACATACTCAGAAGGCATAACAAAGTCAAAACTCCTACATCCAGAACCTCAAAAAGAATATGAATTGGTCTCAGGTGAAGGGCAAGCTCAAAATGGGGTTTTAAACAAACAAGTAAGAGAGGTAGAGGAAAAATTGGGAAGAGAAATGAAAGTGATGCAAAAATATCATGAAAACAAAGAATCAATAGCTTGGTAAAGGAAGCACAAAAAATCATGAAGGGAATTATATCTTAAATACCAGACTAGGCTAAATGGTAAAATAGGTTCAAAAATCTATTGAGGAGAACAATGCCTTGAATATTTCTGAATAGCAAAACTGGACAAATAGAAAAAGAAGCACATTTTTGGGGAGGTGGGGTGGGGCAATGAGGGTTAAGTGACTTGCCCAAGGTTACACAGTTAGTAAGTGTCAAGTGTCTGAGGCCAGATTTGAACTCAAGTCTTCGTGAATCCAATGCCAGTGTTTTTATCCACTGTACCACCTAGCTGCCCCCAGACCCACTCATTCTGTTTTTTGGGGGAGGTTAAGTGACTTGCCCATGGCACACACCTAGTAAGTGCCAAGTGTCTGAGGTCAGATTTGAACTCAGGTCCTCCTGATTCCAGGGCAGGCGCTTTATCCACTGTACCACCTAGCTGCCCCCTATGCCACCTAGCTGACCCCTACTCATTCTTTAGGATAAGAATATTTAGTTTCAATTTTTTTTCAGCAAAAGAAGGCAATTGAGATCACCTGCTTATCAGGCTGAACAGCTCAGCATATGGTCCGGACCCAGGCAGGAACAGACAGTGCTTCCAGCTCACCTCAGAGTCTTCAGTGCCTGAGGCTCAGGTCATGGACTGCTGAGGGGGTTCAGTGGTAGGCCTGGGTGAAGTGGAGGCAGTCTCTGCTGGAGCTGGGGTGAAGTGCCCTGGTTCTGAACCAGTGGGCTGAATTGAGTGTTGATGGACCAGTGGGGGAGGGGCACAGGCAAGCCAAGCTTCCAACCATAGAGAATCAGAATTCAAGCAGACTTCTGTTTTCAGGTCAAAGAGAAAGCAGCCATTGTTACTCATAGGTCAGCAGGCTGAGAAGAAGCCCAATTACCCATTGGGCCATGCTGTAGCTCAGAACAATGTGTCCTGGAAGCAGCAATACACATTAAGAAGGACTTACAAGCCAAGAAATAGCCAGCCAGGATGAGAAGGCATAGATAGCAGGAGATCATCAAAAACTTCTTTGGGGGAAAGGTAGACCAGAATACACCCTTAGAAGAAGATAATAACAAAGTCAAAGCTCCAACATCCAAAGCTTCCAAGAAAAATATGAATTGGTGTCTGGCCATGGAAGCACTCAAAAGGGACTTTGAAGAGAAAGTAGGAGAAATAGAGGGAAGATTTAGAGAGATAGAGGAAAGAATGGAAAGAGAAATGAGAGCAATGCAGGAAAGTCATGAGAAAAAAGTCAACAGTTTGAAAAGCCAAATGGGAAAGGAATAGAAAAGCTCTCTCAAGAAAATAATTGCCTAAGAATTAAGATTGAACAAATGGAAGCTAGTGACTTTATGAGACACCAAGACACAGTAAAGCAAATCCAACTGAATAAAAAAATAGAGGGCGATATGAAATATCTCCTTGGAAAAACAGCTGACCTGGAAAACATATCCAGGAGAGATAATTTGAAAATCATTGAACTACCTAAAAACCATGACCAAAACAAGAGCTTAGACACCATACTACAAGAGATTGTCAGGGGAAATTGTCCTGATTTTCTAGAAGCAGAAGGTAAAATAGAAATGGAAAGAATCCACCAATCACCTCCTGAAAGAGATCCCAAAAGGGAAACCTCCAGGCATATTAGAGCTCCCAGGTCAAGAAGATAATATTGCAAGCAGCTAGAAAAAAGGAATTCAAATACTGTGGAGTTGCAGTAAGGATAAAACAAGATCTAGAAGCATCTACATTAAGAGACTGGAGGGCATGGAATATGATATTCCAGAGGGCAAAGGAAGTGGGACTACAGCCAAGAATCACATACTCAGCAAAACTGAGTATAAGCTTTCATGGGGGGAAATGGTACTTCAATGAAAAAGAGGACTTTCAGGTATTCTTGATGAATACCTGAACTGAATAGAAAATTTGATTTTCAAATACAAGACCCTAGAGAAGCATAAAAAGGTAAGCAGGAAAAAAATTATGAGGGATATTAAAAATTATTTAAACTATTTACATTCCTACATGGGAAGATGATATTCCCAACTCATAAGAACTTTCTCAGTATTAAGGCAGCTGAAAGGAATATCCTTAGAGGGCACAGGTGTGAACTGAACATGAAGGGATGATATCTGTAAAGCATTTATTTTTTTATCCTTGTTTTTTGTGAAGTAGGCAGGGTAGGGCTTATATCTCCTGACAGATGTGGGCTCAGCGACTCCTGGGTCCAGTGCTGGTGCTTTGTCCACTGTGTCACCTAACTGACCCATGATGACATCTTCAAAATAAAGTTAAGGGGTAAGAGGAATGCACTGGAAGAAAGGGAAAGGGGGAGTTGCATTCGGAAAAAGTAGTTCACATAAAAGATATAAGAAAAAGCTTATGGAGTAGAGGGGAAGATGGGGAAGGAGCGGGGAGTGAGTGAGCCTAACTCTCATCAGAACTGGCTCAAAGAGGGAATATTTACACACTCAAGAAGGGATGGTATTATATTTTGCCCTGTGAGAAAGTGGGAGGGAAAGGGGATGGGGGTGGAGAGGCAATGGAAGGAAGAGCAGATTGGGAGAGGGGGCAGTAAGAAGCAAAACACTTTCAAGGAGGGATTGGGTGAAATAAGATAGATAATAGAGTAAGCATCAAGGGGAGAGTTTAAGATGGAGGGTAATACAGATAATAATAGTAACTGTGAAAGAAATGATGAACAGGATGCTATCAGGAGGACATATGAAAAATGCAAACCATCAACAGAGATAGAACTGATGTTATCTGTATACAGATTGAAGTATAATTTTATTTGTTAGCTCCTCTTTCTAAAGGTATATTATCTATTTTCTTTCACAACCTGACTGAGAACATGTTTTGCATAACTGCACATGTATGACTTATATTGAATTCTTGGATTTCATAGGGAGGGATGAGGAGGGGGGTAGGAAGAAAATTTGAACACAAAGTTTTAAAAACAATCATTGTGAAAAGTAATGATGAACAGGGGGAGTTCAGAAAGACCTGAAAGGACTTACATGAACTAATGCTGACTGAGAGGAGCAGAACCAGGAGAACATTGTATAAAGTAACAGCAGTATTTTGTGATGAACAATGGTGACAAATTTGGCTCTTTTTAGCAATGCAATGGTTCAAACCAATTTCAAAGAATTTCACAATAGAAAATGTTCTCAAAATACAGAAAAAAAGAACCGTGGTCTAGGAATGCAGATTGAACCATACTGTTTCTACTTTTCTGCTGTTTTTTATTATTCTTTTTGAGGTATTTCTCTTGTATTCTGATGCCTTTGTAACAATATGACTCATTCGGAAATATGTTTAATGTGATTGCACATATATAACCTATATTAGATTGCTTTCTGTCCTTGGGAGGAGCGATGGAAGGGAAGGTGGAAGAAAAATTTGTTTTTTTTTTTTTGTTTTTTTTTTTTTGGGGGGGGAAATGGGGGTTAAGTGACTTGCCCAGGGTCACACAGCTAGTAAGTGTCAAGTGTCTGAGGCTGGATTTGAACTCAGGTACTCCTGAATCCAAGGCCGATGCTTTATCCACTGCGCCACCTAGCTGCCCCGGAAGAAAAATTTGTAACTGAAAATCCTATGAAAAGAAATGTTGAAAACTACCCTCATATGTAACTGGAAAATAATCAAATACTGAACAAAAAAATAAATAATATTTTGTTTCCAATTAATTTTCTATCTTTCCATGTCTCCTTATTACTTGTAAATTTTTATTGCATCATGATCTGAGAAGGATGCATTTACTATTTCTGCCTTTCTACATTTGACTGTGAGGCTTTTGTGCCCTAATACATGGTCAATTTTTGTGTATGTGAGAATGAGATAATTTGGATACTATATATTAGTGAGGCAATTGGGGTTAAGTGACTTGCCCAGGGTCACACAGCTATAAGTGTTAAGTGTCTGAATCCGGATTTGAACTCAGGTCCTCCTGACTCCAGGGCCGGTGCTCTATCCACTGCGCCACCTAGCTGCCTGGTACATATATGTTTAATATTGATATTACTTCATTGTCTATGGTACCTTTTTTGCAAGATGTGGTTTCCTTTCTTATCTCTTTTAATGATATCTATTTTTGCTTTTGCTTTGTCTGAGATAAGGATTGCTATCCCTGCTTTTTTGTTTTATTACTTCAGCTGAAAAAATATTTTGCTCCAACCTTTTACCTTTACTCTGTGTGTATCTCTCCGCTTCGAATGTGTTTTTTTTGTAAACAGCATATAGTAGGATTCTGGATTTTAATCCACTCTGCTATTCACATCTGTTTTATGGGAGAATTCATCTAATTCACATTAACAGTTATGATTACTGTCTGTTTTTCTCCATCTTGTTTTCCCTTTTGTTTGTACTCTTTTTTCTTCTTTCATCCTATTCCTCTTCACCAGCATTTTGCTTCTGACTACTGCCTCCCTCAGTCTACCCTCCCTTTTATCAGCTGCCTTCCCATTTCTTTTCACTTTTGTCCCCTGCTTCTGCCCTCCCTTCTATCACTACCGCTCATATCCCCTTATCCTTTTACTTCCCTAAATGGTAAGCTAAATTTCTTTTTCCAAATGAGTATATATGTTATCCCTCTTTGAAACAAATCACATGAGAATAAAGTTGAAATGATGCTCACTCCTGCATTCTTTCCCTCTATTGTAATAGGGTTTTTTGCACCTCTTCATATGATATAATTAACCCCACTCCACCTCCTCTTCCCTTTTCTCCCCATATACTCCTTTTTTCACCCCTTAATTTTCTTTATATCACCACATCAAAGTAAATTTTTACTTATACCCTCTATGTATACTCTTTTTATCTGCCTAAATAGAGATATAGCTCTGAAGAGTTATAATTATTATCTTCCCATGTAAGGATGTAAACAGTTTAACCTTATTTAATATTTTTTCCTGTTTACCTTTTTATACTTCTCTTGAGTCTTGTATTTGAAGATCACATTCTTTGTTCAGTTCTGGTCATTTAATCAGGAAACTTTGAAAGTCCCCTATTTTATTGAATGTCCATCTTTCCCTCTGAAAGAGAATGATCAGTTTTGCTGAATAGTTGATTCTTGGTTGCAATCCAATCTCCTTCACTTTTCAGAATATCATATTCTAAGCCTTCTGATCATTTAATGTTGAATCTTTCAGGTCCTGCGCAATCTTGACAGTGGCTCCATGAAATTTAACTTGTTTCTTTATGGCTGCTTGCAGTATATTCTCCTTCACCTGGTAATTCTAGAATTTGGCTACAATATTCCTAGGAGTTTTCCTTTTGGTGTCTCAGGAGGTGATTGGTGATTCTTTCAATGACTATTTTATCCTCTGATTCTACAATATTAGAGCAGTTCTCCTTGATAACTTCCTGTAATATGTTGTCTAGAATCTTTTTTTTTGATCATGGATTTCAGGTAGTCCAATGATTCTTAAATTATCACTCTTGGATCTATTTTCCAGGTCACTTATCTTTATGATGGGATATTTAACATTTTCTTCTATTTTTAATTCTTTTGATTCTGTTTGACTGATTCTTGGTGTCTCACAGAGTCATTAACTTCCATTTAATGAATTGTAATGTTTAAGGCAGTTTTTTTTTTTTCAATAAGCTTTTGCACCTCCTTTTCCATTTGGCCAATTGTTTTTCGCATTTGGCCATTTGTGGTTTTTTAAGGAATTGTTTTATTCAGTCAATTTTTCTGTTTCCTTTTCCAAGCTGTTGACTCTTTTTTTATAATTTTCTTGCACAACTTCCATTTTTCTCATTTCTTTTCCCATTTTTTTCTTCTACTTCTCTCATTTGATTTTCAAAATCCTTTTTGAGCTCTTCCAAGGTTTTTTTTTTTTTTTCATCTTGAAGCCAATTCATCTTCCCCCTTGAGGTTTTACATATAGGTATTTTGGCAGTATTGTCCTCATATGAGTTTGTGTTTTGGTCTTCCCTGTAGCCATAGAAGCTATCAATGGTAAGGGCAGTTTTCTATTTCTTACTCATATTGTAGCTTATTTTTTGACTTTTTAAGTTGAGGTCTGATCCTGGGGAACAGGGGCCACTTTTGCAAGGTTCTTGTGCTGGTGGATATGGCCTGGTTACTGGTTTTCTGCTCTGAGGCCTCTATTGCTTGCAGATTCCTCACCAGCTGAGACTTGCTCCCTGTGCTAGAATGGCTTGGTATGGTTGAGCCTATCTTATGGGTGGTTCTTTAGCTGTCTATTTGCCTTCTCAGCCAGGGCTGGCAGTTCTCCAAACTAACCTGATATGCCACCAGCCTGCTGAGCCAGTATAAAGGGACCTCAGTTTCTGGTCTTTGCTGTGGCCAAAAGCCTCCAGCTGACTTGCCCAGACCCCTCCACACTGCACTGAGTTGAGCTGTGCTACACTCCCCTTTCACCCAAGTGAGACTGATCTTTCCTGAAGTCTTCTAAATTATCTCAAGTTGGAAGATTGTGTTTCTCTGTGTTTTTGTTGGTTCTTTAAGTTCAGAATCTGTTTTGAGACTTAATTTAATGTTGTTTTGAGAGAAGCTCGGGAGAGCTCAGGCAAGCTCCTGGCTTCTCTCTGCCATCTTTAGGTATTACTTTACTCACTATTCTTAGTACCCTGTACAGGTACTAAATTAGTTTTCATAATATAGTAAGCTTTTATAAATACTTGTTGACTGATTGATAGATACACCCAAAGGGATGTTTTTCCAATTATATTCCTGATTGACTGTAGCATTCAACATTGTTGACTACTTTCTCTTTTAGTATACTCTCTTTTCCCTGGGTTTTGCTTACTTAATTCTCTTTCTTCTGGTTCTACTTCTATGGATGTTCCTTACTCTTCTTTGCTAAATCATCAATCATGGTCCCTACCTCCATTCTTTTCATCTATCCCAAGGCTCTGCTTCAGGACCCTTTTCCCTCTCTCTAGACTCCCTCCCTAGGCAACCTCACCAACTTCCATGGGAACAATTGTCTGCTCTTTTTATCTTTGATTGATTGATTGATAGATAGATGACTCCAGAACCATTATATCTAACCCTTGTGTCTCTTCTGTGCTCCATTCTTTCATCACCAACTGCCAATTGGATATTTCTGACTGGATATATTGGAGGCATTTTCTACTCAACATGTTAAAATGAAAACTCATGATCAATTTCCTCCACCATCCTCAACCCACCTTTTTCTACCTTTCCTATTTTTTTAGAATACTACTTTATTTCTAGTCATCCAGGTTCACAACTTTGGAGTCATCCTTAACTTCTTACTCTCCTTCACCTCACCCCAATTATTGATTCTCTCTCGACAATATGGCTTCAATTTATTTCTGTTCCCTGTACATGACAATCCACCCCCTGTCTCTGTATCTTTACTCTCCCTTCTCACTTCCACATTTTTGAATCCCTAGCTCTTTTCAGACCTCAGCTCAGTTACCACCTCCTAAATGAAGCTATTCCTGATACCAAGAAGATAAATGTTATAGTGGATAGAATGGTGGAAGTGAAGTCAGGAAACCCTGAATTTGAATTCCACCTCAGATACTTACTCAGGTATGGGGCTCTAGGCAAGTCACTTTACCTTTTTCAGTTTCTGTTTCCACTTTAGGAAAATGGAACTAATAAGATCACGTTCCTCACAGGGTTGTTGTGAGGATCAAATGAGATAGCACATTCAAAATGCTTTTAAATCTTTAAGTTCTATGTTAACATGTACTATTACTACTAATGGCATGCAACTATGGATGAACTTCTGAACTGAGATCCTATGGAGAAACCAGGTGTCCTAGGGACACAGAAAAGGGCAGCATGTGGGGCATATTATGTATACCCAGATGGCCTTCTTAGAAAATCAAAGGGAACTATCAAAAATATTTTTTATTAAATTGTTAAAATGAAACTTGATGGAACCTTCTAAAGGAAAAGCAAATTCCTTTAAGAGGAAGCTGAGAGACTAGCAATAGAAAGGTATTTTTTTTTCTTTTTTTTCCCCAACATGACAGGCTAGGGTTAGACACAAGGTCAAACTGTGGGTCACAAGTTTCCACTGTGCTAGTGAGCTACCTCAGCCTGATTTGCATTTTGCTTTAAACACCTGGGCTAATTCAGTAAATACATGTAGTTTGAGGCTGCAAGCTGACAGATCTGCTACCCTGATTACACTGCTGCCAATTACTCTAAATTCTCCTTGGAAAAGGGGGAATATTAAGTGTTACCAGATAAGGAGACTAAACTATTTAACTTGTCAGATTGGACTATTAAATCTTCTCTATGCTCTATCTGTAATTTCGATGTGCTAATTATCATATATTTAGTAAAGAGAGTGATAAGGTTTACAGAAGAGAAATGTGATAAGCAATTTGGGGAACGGGGGCATGGTGAATGCCTTCTTTAAAGCTTCTCTGATTGCCAAATGGAGAGTCCTGATAAGAACTCTAACCAGTCAACTATGAACCTTGTTATTTCTCAACTGCAAATGCTAACACTGAGCCCTAAATAGAGAAAATGGGTCTCACATATATTCATTGTACCCAATCCCCAAGAGATGTCATTGCTCTGAAAAACCCAGAGAACTATAATGCACTGTATGCCCTTTCAAGAGGGACTGGAGAAAGAAGGCCTATATTAGAGTCTTCTACTTTCTCTCCACAGGTAAGAAGCCAATGTTATTGTGTTGCTTTATGTTTTACCTTCTTTGTCAGGTAGCTTGATTGTCTGCCACTGACATGGTCACATTCAGGCCTCCCAAATGAGCCTCTCAGACATTCTCTGTCCTCTCTTGCCTTCCCACATACCCCTTTTCTTTTGGAAATACCAAGAGACTAAGTGTGTGATAAGTTATATAATATTCTGTCCTTATTGTTCCCTACCTCTCTGCTACTAAGGAAGAATGCATGTTTCATTACCTCTTCTCTGAGTTATTAATGAATTTTATCATGAAATTAACAATCATCAAAACCCACAAACATTTCAATATTCAAAGAAGAACAAGGAAGGGTTCACTTTCTTATGAAATTACTTAACTAAAGAGGATCTTTCTGCATACACATATACATAGACACACACACACATATATATATAAACATATATATGTACATGTATAAAACACACATCTGTGTATACAAATACAAATAGGCATATGCCCATGTATATTAGACATAAACATACATGTTTTTGTGGGGCAGCTAGGTGACACAGTGGTTAGCGTGCCAGCCCTGAAGTCATGAAGACCTGAGTTCTCATTTGGTCTCAGACACATAGTAACTATGTGACCCTGTGCAAATCACTTGTCCCTGTTTTCCCCAGTTTCCTAATCTGTAAAAATGAATTAGAGAAAGAAAAGGCAAATCATCCTAGCATCTGCCAAGAAAACCTTAAATGTGTTCATGAAGAGTTGTACATGACTGAAAATGACTGAATAGAAAAATTGAATTGCATATGTACATATATACAATATATATTATATATGTGCCTATATATAATATTACATATGGTATTTATTCAGTTGTGTCAAACTCAATTAAAAAACAGATCCCTAGGCAGACCCAACCCCAACAAACTAGGAGCAGGCCTTGGGAGCCACTGAATCAGGAACAACAACTACTTCTGGAACTCAGCCCACAGAGGGTAAGGGTCAAACAATAGACCAGAAGGAGAATACAGGGTACTTTTGCAAGCATTGAGGCAGGACTCTGTTGTTTTGCCCATTCTCAGATCCAGGCTGCACTCTTGGGTGGCAGTCCCAATCCAGGAAGGAGCACTAGCACACAGGAACTTACAGCCACAGTGGACCTGGACACTCCTCATAGTTCCAGGGAAGAAAAGCAGGGTTGTGATTACTTACAGGCCAGGAGAGTAGCAAACATACCTCTCCTTAAATCATACCAACTTGGAAGAACTGAAAACTTACAAATCCCTAGAACTATCTCTGAAAACAGCTACACAAACCCACTGAAGCTTGGAATGGTGCACCTTCCATCCTGGAAGCAGTGCTCCACTTTAACAAAGCATTAAAAGTCCAGAAATAGACTGGGAAAATAGCAAACAGAAACAAATCCCAATAGACTTCTTATTGACTTAGAGAAAAACAAATTAACTATTTTATTGATTTTTTCCCATAAAACCAGCTTTGTTTTATTTATTAATTCTATAGTTTTCCTACTTGCAATTTTTCTAATCTCTCCTTTGATTTTCAGAATTTCTAATTTAGTATTTAATTGAAGATTTTTAATTTGTTCTTTTTCTAGCTTTTTTTAGTTGCATGTCCAATTCATTGATCTCTTTTTTTCTCTATTGTATTCATGGAAGCATTTAGAGTTATAAAATTTCCCCATAGAATTCTTTTGGCTGCATCTGATAAGGTTTCGTATATTGTCTCAATGTTGTCATTTTCTTTGACAAAGTTATTGATTGTTTATATAATTTGTTGTTTGACCTACTCATTTTTTAGAATGAGATTATATATTTTCTAATTAATTTTCAGGCTATCTTTCTATGGCACTTTACTGCATGTAAGTTTTGTTGTATTATGATCTGATATTCCTACCTGATATCTGATATTTCTACCTTTCTACTTTTGAATGTGAGGTTTATGTGCCCTAATACATGTTCAACTTTTGTGTACATGCCACACACTGCTGAGAAAAAGGTATGTACTTTACTATCCTCATTCAATTTTCTCCAGAGGTCTATTATATCTAACTTTTCTGAAATTCTATTCACCTCTCTAACTTCTTTAACACACACATTTACTTACATACATACCTACACACATACATAGGTACATGAAAGGCAGGGGCATGTGGTGAATTAAAAAAGCAGGACTAAATGTCAGAGCCAATAGTATTCTTGGGAAAGGAAATGACTACTTTATAGGGAGTGAGGGGAGATTTTTATAGGAGATTAAATTACAAACACTTGATTGTATCTTATCTTTTCCGGTAAGTAGCACACAGATCACATGAGATAATGCTTATAGAGCTCTTTGTAAACCTAAAAGTCTATATCAGTTTCAGCTCTGATGACAGTGATGGTGATTTTGATACAAGGTGAGGGAGAAAAAAAATGCCCTTTCTGTGTTTCTGTTCATTTTATATCCACATTTTAAAACAGAAAACAGGGAGCCTTGAGAAAACTGATTCAATTTGTAAGGGTGAAGTAATGAAGAGATGGAGAGATTATGAGTGGGCCCAAACCTCTGAGGACTCCAGGAGTGCTAGGGCAGGCTTTTGAAAAGGACAGATAAAAGCACTGGTGTTATAACAAAGAACTTAGCTGAAAAACAACCTCAAACTTCTAACCATTAGTGAAAAGTGAGAAAGAGCGATGATGCATTTGAAGGAACAAACAAGATTTTACCTAATGTTCAAATGAATTTAGTTGAATAAATCAGCTAAAGTCAGCTTAATCACACAAATACATACCCCTACGTGAAAAGAGGGTTTAGTGGACTAAAGAATTTTCTGTCTTTTTTGTCTTTTTTATTGGTGCTTTTTTTTTTTTTTTTTAGTGAGGCAATTGTGGTTAAGTGACTTGCCCAGGGTCACACAGCTAGTAAGTGTTAAATGTCTGAGGCCGGATTTGAACTCAGGTACTCCTGACTCCAGGGCCGGTGCTCTATCCACTGCACCACCTAGCTGCCCCCTATTGGTGCTTTTTTTTTAACCCCATAACCCCATAACCCCATAGTCATTTTGAGTTCCATAGATTCTCTGTGTACCCCACTCCCCTTTGAACTAAAAAGAAAAAAAAGACAGTTAATGCAAAACCTACAAAGTAACAGTGTATGAGAATGTCTATAGCATTCTATATATGATATAAATGGATAGTTGGGGGAAGGGGGAACAAGCACTTACTAAGTATGTATTATATTCCGGATATTGTGCTATTATTGTTTTTTTTTTAGTCATGTTAAACCCTTTGTGACTTTCTTTGGGGTTTTCTTGGCAAAGAGACTTGAGTGGTTTTATGATTTGCTTCTCCAGATCAATTTACAGACGATGAAGCTGAAGTAAACTGGGTTAAATGACTTGCCCTGGGTCACACAACTAGTAAGTGTCTAAGGCCAGATGTGAGTTCAGGGATGATGAGTCTTACTGACTCCAGGCCTGGCGCTTTATCCACTATGCTAACTAGCTATTGCTATGTTTGGGGAAAAGTCATCAGCATTGAGGAAAATAGGGAAAGGTGTCTTGCAAAAGGTATAGTTTTAGCCAAGATCCGAAGGAAATGAAGATGAGGGAGAACATTATAGGTTTCGCGGTGGGGGGGGGGGGGGGCGGGGCAATTAGTGAAAATGTATGGAACTGGGAGCTGGAGTGTCTTATGCTAGAAAAGCAGTGAGGCCAGTGTCACTGGATGGTAAAGTTCTTAAAGAGGAGTAAATATAAGAACACTTGAGAAGTAGGATGATACTAGGTTATGAAAGGCTTTAAGAGCCAAACAAAGCTTTTTAGATTTGATCCTGGAGGTTTTATTGAATGGGCTGTTTGTGACATGGTCAGATCTGTATCTTGGGAAGATCAGTTTGGAAATTTAGCAGTGGATGAGTTCTCTCCCTGTAGATGGACTGCATTTTTCATAGGACCTTCAGAGTAATTTTGGATCATTGCACTGTGGACAATAAGCAAGTCATTCACAGAAAATCATCTTACACTATTGCTGTTATTTTATATACAGTACATTTCATGTTATATCAGATTATGGAGGTCTTTCCAGGTTTTTCTGATATCATCCTGCTCATCATTTTTTTTAGTAAACTACATTTATTTGGTACTTTAAGGAGAAATTTTCTTACAATAAATCCATGAGGTTGATTCTTGCAACAATGGTAATAGATAACAGTTATATAGTACCTCATACATGACAAATAATTTTTTCACAAAAGCCCAGCAAAGTAGATACCATACATTTTATCATCTGTAGGCATTAAAATTAGTCTCAGGATCCCTGAGCAGAGCTGCCCCTCCCACTCCATTTCAGCTGTGGGGGGGCCTCGGAGCTGGGCTAAGTTGCGTGCACGAAAAACTGGAGAGACTCTAGGGTTTGCTTTGCCCAGCCCCCAGCACAGGCAGCACGGGGCTCGGATGGTCCTGGGGGGCCAGCCCGAGTTTCACCTGAGAGAGAGGGTTAATAAAAAGAGACACTGGGGGTTTGCAATGGGACGGAGTTAGGGGCTTTTCAGGGTTCGTTGCTACAGTGCAGAGAGGGAAGTTAGAAAGGGGGAACACTAGAAGGTCTGTTGGTACAGAGACTCTAGAGATGCTGGGGTCATCGCTACAGTATAGAGAGGGTGGAGAAAGAGCTAGCTAAAAGGTAGAGAGATGCCAGAGGAATGAGGATGCTAAGGGGTTTTTCAGGGGGGTCAACAAAGTGAAGGGGGCTTGGAGTTAGAAGAAAGGAGCAGAGCAGTGAAGCAGGGGGCTTTTGAGTTAAAAGAAGAACAGGACTGAGAAAGTTGGAGAGGACTGAAGGCAAACCTGTCTGAGCAAGGTGTGGCTGCAGGCCACAGCGGCAGCAGCTAGCATACCTTTAGGAGAGAAAGTTGAAAGGGAAAGTGGAGAGTTCATTGGTTGAGGTTTCAGGTTATACATTTTATTTTCCTGTATTCTTATTTCTGAATTGTTTCATATAAATAAACCCTGATATGATTATTTAAAAAAGAAGCTGTTTGCTTATCAATTTGGGAGGAGCAGTGTGGGAATTTTTAAATGGCCCTAACAGACTGGCTTAGGAAATTAATAGCAGTCAGATAGCCAGCCAGTCAAAACTCCACAGATTAGCCACCAGTTATTCAAATATTTTAACATTTGAATGGTACCATGAAGGGATTTATGACCCAATTATAATTTTTCTAAAGTTATAATTTTTCTTATAGTTATAATTTTTCATAAAAGTACAGTTATATAATTTTTCAGATTATATATAGACAATAATTTTTTATACGTCATCAATCAGTTCTCATCATCATCATCAATCCATACTCATTGTCATCAATCAATCCCCATCTTCATTCAATCATAGATCCAACAACCAATGAATCATCATCATCATCTTAGATTACTCTTGCCTCTGCTTTAAAATTTTTTTCAGTTACTATTGTTAACTGCTTCCCTCCATCCTATTCTCTTCCCCATGATATTTAGTGTTTTCTATGTTCTTTCATCCTATATTTCCTCAAAAGTGATTTGCTTCTGACTGCACTCTCCCCCAATATGCCCCCACTTCTTTCACCCCTCCCTCCTTATCCCCTTCCCCTCCTACTTTCCTGCAGGGTTAGACTACTTCACCCAATTGAGTTTGTATGTCATTCCCTCCTTGAGCCAACTCAAATGAGATTAAGGTCTTTGAGCCAATTCTGATGAGTGTAAGGCTCATTCATTGCCCTGTTCCTCCTCCAACTCTGACCCCCACCCACTCCATAAGCCCTTTCCTGTTTCTTTCATGTGGGATTTCACTACATTCTACTTATCCCCTTGCCCCTCCCCCAGTGCATTCCTTTCACCCCTCAATTTATCCCTAAAGATATCATGATGGGGCAACTAGGTGACACAGTGGACAAAGTATACACCTTGGATCCAGGAGGACCCCAGTCCAAATCTGGCCCCAGTCACAAGATACTCACCCACTGCTCAACTTAAGGCATGTCACCAAACTCCAACCACCCAACAAAAATGATAAGCAAACAAAAAAATGCTTTGCACATATCATCCCTTCATAATCAATTCCCACCTGTGCCCTCTGTCTAAATTTATTTCTATCATCTGCCCTAATACTGAGAAAGTTCTTTTGAGTTAGATGTATCTCTTTCAGGAGTTGATTGGTGGATTCTTTCAATTTCTATTTTACCTTCTGCTTCTAGAATATCAGGGCACTTTCCCTGACAATTTCCTGGAAGATGATGTCTAAACTCTTTCCTTGATCATGGTTTTCAGGTAGTCCAATCATTTTCAAATCATCTCTCCTGGATCTATTTTCCAGGCCAGCTGTTTTTCCAAGGAGATATTTCACATTGCCCTCTATTTTTTATTCACTTGGGTTTGCTTTATTGTGTCTTGGTTTCTCATAAACTCACTAGCTTCTATTTGCTCAATCCTAATTTTTAAGCAATGATTTTCTTCAGAGAGCTTTTGTACCTACTTTTCCATTTGGCCAATTTGGTTTTTCAAGCTGTTGACTTTTATATCATGACCCTCCTGCATCAATCTCATTTCTCTTTCCATTTTTTCCTCTACCTCTTTTACTTTATCTTCAAAGTCCTTTTTGAGCATCTCTATGGGCTGAGACCAATTCCTATTTTTCTTGGGAGCTTTGGATGTAGTATCCCTGATGTTGCTATCCTCTTCTGAGTGTATACCTTGATCTTCCTTGTAACTAAAGAAACTTTCTATGGTCTTTATCTCTCTCCATGTGCTCATCTTGCCTGTCTTTTACTTGACTTTTAACTCCTTTTTAAGGTGGGGCAATGTTTACAGGCTTCACTGTAACAAGTTTCAGGGGGTCCCATGTGCTACAATTTAAGGAGGGGCAGGTTCCTCACTCACCTGGTCTATTCTCTGGTCCATAAATAACCTCAGGCCAACTTGCTAATTAACCACACATCAAAACTTTGTGTGCTGCACTTGTTAGCTCCCATGAGCCTGCACCCCTCTGCCACCTGCACCACTGCCACTCAAACCTACTTCCTGGTTCCCAGCAGGGGTGAAACACCCAAGTTCTGCCTCAGCACCAACAGAGACCCCTATAATCTCCCCACTGCCAAGGGCTCAGCCCTCTCACCAGACTGTGAGCTTAGTTCCAGACAACACTGGTACTGTAGCTGATTCAGGGGCTCTGGGGGTTTCTTTCCTTGGTGAGGCCTGACTGGGACTAGATATGTGTCAGCATCACCATGGGTTTGGGCTCCACTCTTGCCCTAGAACAGAAGCCCCTTCCTGCCACCTTTCTAAGCCATCTTTGGCTGGAAAATGATCTTTGCACATTCTTTTATAGGTTATTCTGCTCCAGGAGTTGTCCTATGGCATTATTTGGAGGTTTTGGGGAAAAAACAACAACATATAATAACCCTTTGAGGTAGACACTATTTATTCTTTTTATTTTGCTGTTGAGGAAAATGAGGCAAGACAGAGTTTAAATGACTTGAGCAGGGCCACACAACTAGTATGTGTCTGAAGATGGATTTGAACCCAGACTTTCCTGACTTCAGGTCAAGTACTTTATCCACTCCACTACATAGCTGCTGTTAAATGAAAGAAAAAAGGAAAGAAAGAAAAAGGAAGGAAGGAAGGAAGGAAGGAAGGAAGGAAAGAAAGAAAGAAAGAAAGAAAGAAAGAAAGAAAGAAAGAAAGAAAGAAAGAAAGAAAGAAAGGAAGGAAGGAAGGAAGGAAGGAAGAAAGAAAGAAAGAAAGAAAGAAAGAAAGAAAGAAAGAAAGAAAGAAAGAAAGAAAGAAAGAAAGAAAGAAAGAAAGAAAGAAAGAAAGAAAGAAAGAAAAAGAAATATAGATAGATACATTCATAGGGATATGATAGGATGTACAATGTTTTCACCATTCTGGAAAATAATTTAGAGTTGTATGAGAAAAGTGGCCAAATTTTTCATCCTTTTTTAAGAAATACTGAACTTAAATACAAACTGAAACAAACATTTGTACCTATATAGAAAAAAAAGATTGTGCATGAAACTGAATCTGTATTATGTGTAGCTTGCTGTATTTTTAAACATGAAATTTTCAAAGCTGTACTCTTTTGTTATTCTTTCTGGATTTCCTTCTGTTCTTATCTGTGCATTAAAAGAGAAAAATAATACATATATAACGTATATCAGATTATTTGCTGTCTTGAGGAGGGGGAGGGAGGGAGGAAAATTTGATACTAGAAATCTTATAAAAATGAATGTTGAAAACTATCTCTACATGTAACTGGAAAATAATAAAATACTTTTATAATTAAAAAATAGAAAAATATTAAAATTTTCAATGACCCTCCTTCCAATCAGTAGGCACCCATTTTTATAGTTTTTTTTAAACAACTTAATGTAATAGTATGGATTTTTGGTGTTTATGGGGTAATAATAAATAAACATTTAAAAATATAACAAAGGATTATTGTGAGTTTATATTATAATTATTATAGTGCTTTATATAGCTTCAGAAAAACCTACCTGGGAAGTTATGAAGTTGATTGTCTGTACCTAGGTTCAAGACTTTACATTTGTACCTATTGAATATCATTTTATTCAATTATTTTTGTGTTCTACCCAGTTATTCTCAAAGAATGGCATCAGAGTCACTTGGAGTACCAAAGACCCTTTCAATGCATTTGGAAAGTAAAAACTATTTTCATAATAATTCTATGATATTTAATTTCTAATGAAGCAAATGTTGACAGATATCATATATATAAATATTTGGGGGATACTCAATGATTTTAAAAATGTAAAAGGTTCCTAAGACCAAAAATTTTGAATGCTGCTGCTCTAGAATACAAGATCCCCTTGTATCCTCATTCTGTTACCCAATTTACGTAATCTGTACTTTTGATAGCATGCGTCCTCCTCTACTATTTGTCACTGACAAAAATATTTTTAAAAATGTTATTGATCTTTTGTTTTGACATTACCTAAATTTTCCCAAGTAGTCCTCCCACTCATACCACCCAGACAATCTTGCCCTTTAACAGACTGGTTTTTGTCTTTTTATATATCTAATTTAATTTTCAGCTTTAGATTCTATCCTTCCTTACAGTTTATCTCCCACCAATTGAGAAGTCAAGAAATACAGAATCCTTTACAAATAGAGTCATGCAAAACAACTTGCTTCCTCACTGACCAAGTCCTCCTACCCATCTCCAATTCAATTAAAAAAATTCTTTGAAGTTATTGATTATTTCTATGATTTCTTGTTTAATCCACTCATTCTTTGGGATGAAATTATTTAGTTTCTTATTAAATTTGTCTCTTTCCAGGACACCTTATTACACGTAATTTTCTTGCATCATGGTCTGAAAAAGGATACATTTACTATTTCTGCCTTTCTGCATTTTACTGTGAGGCTTTTGTGCCCTAATAGATGGTCAGTTTCTGTGAGGATGACATGTATTGCTATATTCCTTTCAATTCCCATTCAATTTTCTCCTGAAGTCAATCATATCTAACTTTTCTAAAATTCTATGCACCTCCTTAACTTCTTTTGTATTTATTTTGTGGTTAGATTTATCTAGTTCTTAGAGGAGGAGGTTGATATCCTTTACTAAAATATTTTTTGCTATTTCCTCTTGTAACTCACTTAACTTCTCTAAGAATTTGGATGCTATTCCACTTAGTGCATATATGTTTAGTATTGATATCACTTTATTATCTATAGGACCTTTTAGCCTGATGTAGTTTCCTTCCTTATATCTTTTAATTAGATATAATTTTGCTTTTGCTCTGTCTGAGATCAGGATTCCTCCCCTGCTATTTTTACTTCAGATGAAGCATAATATATTCTGTTCCAACCTTTTACCTTTTCTCTGTGTGCATCTATCTGCTTCAAATGTGTTTCTTGTAAACAACATATTGTAGGATTCTGTTTTTTAATCCACTCTGCTATTTACTTCCATTTTATGGGAGAGTTCATCCCATTCACATTCACAGTTATGATTACTAACTCTCTATTTCCCTCAATCCTGTTTTCCCCCTTATTTCCTTGTTTATACTTTTGTACCTTCTTTCACTTTGTTCTTTCTCACCAGCATTTTGCTTACCTCAATCAAATGTTTTTATTTTTTTTTATTTTTGTGGACCTCTGGAGTATAGTTTTAGTAGTATTATTGCTGACTCAAAAGGCACGTATGGTGTCATAGTTTTTTGGGAGTAGTTTCAAACTACTTCTCAGAATAGTTGGACCAAGCAGAGTTCCACCGACAGTGCTTTACTCTACCTATTACCCCCCATACCCTCCAGCATCATTCCTTAAACTATTCTCTTTTATTAGCCAGACCGATTTGTGTATTGTTCTAAGTCAGAGTTGTTTTAATTTTTAGCTCTCTAATTATAAGTGATTTAGACCATTTTTATATAACTACTGATACCTTTGATTTTTTCATCTGAAAACTGACTCTTTATATCTCTTGACCTTTTGTTAATTGGGCAAGGGTTCTTATTCTTATAAATTTGATTTAGTTCCCTATATTGTTGAGAAATGAGAACTTTATCAGAGAAAAACTCTGCAAATAATTTTCCATTTCTTATTTGCCCTCTAACTTTAGCTGCATTGTTTGTGTGTGTGTGTGTGTGTGTTGCACAAAAACTTTAATTTCATGTATTTGAGATTATGCATTTTTTTACATGTCTCTCTCTCTCCTGTTTGGTCATAAACTCTTCCCTAATCTATTGATATAGATTATTTTCTTCATGTTCCACTAATTTACTTATATTATCACCCTATTTCCAGATTATCTTGGTATAGAGCATGAAATGCCCAGTTGCCAAGTACATCCGATTTCTGTCACACTTTTCTAGTTTTCCCAAAAGATTTTGTCAAATAGTGATTTATAGCCTCATTACCTGGACTCTTTCAGTTTTATCGAACACTATGTGACAGAGCTTGTTTCTATATATCATAAACCTAATCTGTTCCATTTATCAATTAATCTATTCTTATCCAGTATGGAATTCTTTCAATTATAGCTTTATAATATAATTTGAGATTTAGTATTTCTGGCTCTATTCCTTCCAATTTTTTTTTCATTGATTCCCTTGATGTTCTTGACATTTTGTTCTTCCAGATAAATTTTATTATTTTTTGCAGCTCTATAAAGGAAACATTTGGTATCTTAATTGGAATATACCTATTTTGATAAGTAAATAAATTTAGATATCATTGTCCTTTTTTATTCTATTGACTCAAACTACACATAAGCAATGAGCATTTCTCTAATTATTTAGATTTGCCTTTGTGTGAAAAGTGTTTCATAATATTGTTAAATTTATATTTGTGTGCCTGTATGTGTCTTGGGAAGTAGAGTCCACACATTTTATATTATCTTAAAATAGAATTTTTGTTTCTGTATCTTCCTGCTGTTTTTCTCAGCATAACATATTGAAATATTGATTATTTGTGTGTTTATTTTATGTTTTGCAACTTTGATGAAATTGTTAATTGTTTCAACTACTTGTTTTAATTGCATCTCTGGGGTTCTCTAGTTTGTTTCCTCATTTCCTATGCTGATTCCTCTTCTTTTTTGTCTTTTCCTTAAGTACAATATTGAATAATAGTGGTGATAATGGATACCCTTGCTTCACCCCTGATCTTATTGTTGGGGCTTCTAGTTTATTCCTACTAGAGATAATATATCTCCTCTTGGTTTTAGATAGATCAAAATTCCTATGCTTTTTTTTCTTTTCTTTTTTTCTTTTTCTTTTTTTCAGCAACAAACATTTATTTTATTTTCCAGTTACATGTAAGGGTTGTTTTCAACATTAATTTTCATAATATTTAGAGTTCCAAATTTTTCTCCCTCCCTCCCTTTTCTCCCCCCTCCACAAGATCGCAATCAGGTTATATATGTACAGTCCACAAGTGTTCTTTTTATCAGCTCTTTCTACAGGGGTGCATAGCAAGCTTCCTCATTAGTTCATTGGGATTGTCTTGGATCATTGCACTGCTGAGAGTAGTTGTCATTCACAATTGCTCATTGAACAATACTGCTGTCACTATGCACAATGTCCTCCTAGCTCTGCTCACTTCACTATACATCGATGTCCATTAGTCTTTCCAGAAAAACCTGGTCTTTATAGCACCAAGAGTTGCTATAAATTTTTTGTACAATTTCCCCCCCTTTTCTCTTTTTCATGATTACTATTATTAATTGTTTCCCTTCCATCCTATTCCCTTCCCCATAATATTTATTTTATCATCCATCTTCTTTCATCCTATCACTCTTCAAAAGGGATTTGCTTCTGTCTGTCCCCTCCCCCACTCTGCCCCTCCTTCTTTTGCCCCTCTCTCTTTATCCCCTTCCCCTCCTATTTTCCTGCAGGGTTAGAGAGATTACTCCACCCAGTTGATTGTGTACATTATTCCCTCCTTGAGCCAATTCTAATGAGATCAAGGTCTTTGAGACAATTCTGATAAGTGTTAGGCTCATTTACTGCCCAGATTAAACAGATTACTCCACTCAGTCGGGTGTGTCTGTTAGTCCCTCCTTCAGGCAGCTCTGATGAGTTTAAAGTCTTTGAGCCTTTTCTGATGAGTGTAAAATTCATTTACTGCCCTGCTCCTCTCCCATCTCTTCCCCCACTCCATAAGCCTTTTCCTGTTACTTTCATGTAGGATTTCACTTCTGACCTTTCCTCTCCCCCAGTGAATTCCCTTCACCCCTCAATTTAACCCTAAAGATGTCATCACTTAGCTAAGTGACACAGTGGACAAAGCATCACCCCTGGACCCAGGGGGATCCCAGCCAAAACCCAGCCTCAGACACAAGACAGTAGCCCACTGTACAACCCCAGGTATGTCCCCCAGCTCCAATTTTTTATGGTTCTCTAGGGTCTTGTATTTGAAAGTCAAATTTGCCATTCATCACAAATATCTGAAAGTCTTCTTTTTCATTAAAGTGCCATTTTTTCTGCTGAAAGATTATGATGAGTTTTGCTGGGTAGGTGATTCTTGGTTGTAATCCCATTTCCTTTGCCCTTTGGAATATCATATTCCATGCCCTCCGGTCCTTTAATGTAGAAACTGCTAGATCTTGTGCTATCCTGACTGAGGCTCCACAGTACTTGAATTTTTTCTTTTCGGCAGCTTGCAATATTTTCTCCTTGACCTGAGAGCTCTGGAATTTGGCTATAATATTCCTAGGAGTTTTCCTTTTGGGATCTCTTTCTGGAGGTGATAGGTGGATTCTTTCAATTTCTATTTTAGCTTCTTCTAGAATTTCAGGGCATTTTTCCCTGAGAATATCTTGGAAGGTAGTGTCTAAGTGCTTTCCTTGATCATGGTTTTCAGGTAGACCAATCATTTTCCAGTTATCTCTCCTGGACCTATTTTCCACTTTGGCAGTTTTTCCCAGAAGATATTTTACATTGCCCTCTATTTTTTTAATTCATTTGGATTTGCTTTATTGTGTCTTGGTTTCTCATAAAGTCATTGTCTTCCATTTCTTCAATCCTAATTCTTAAGCAATTATTTTCATCAGAGAGCTTTTGTATCTCCTTTTCCATTTGGCCAATTTGACTTTTCAATCTGTTGACTTTTTTCTCATGTCTTTCCTGCATCACCCTCATTTCTCTTTCCATTTTTTCCTCTACCTCTCCAACTTTATCTTCAAAGTCCTTTTTGAGCACCTCTATGGCCTGAGACCAATTCATATTTTCCTTAGAAGCTTTAGCTATAGGGGCTCTGATGTTGACATCTTCCTCTGAGGGTGCCCCTTGGTCTTCCTTGTTACTAAAGAAACTTTCTATGGTCCTCACCTTTCTCTGTCGGTTCATCTTGCCTTTCTTTTACTAGACTTTTAGTCCCAGGTGGCATGATTTAAGGAGAATCAGGTTCTTCCCTCGCCTGGCCTGTTTCCTGGTCCTTAGATGACCCCAGACCAACTTGCTAATCAACCAGCTTTGTGTGTTGTGGTTGTTAGCTTGGATGAGCCTGTGCCCCTCCCCCACCTGGACCACTGCTACTTAAGCCTACCTCCTGGTTCTCAGCAGGAGTGTAAAATCCAAGTTCTGCCTTAGCACCTGCATAGACCCCTCTAGTCTTCCCCCTGCCCAGGGCTCAGCCCACTCACCAGAGTGTGAGCTTAGTTCCAGATGACACTGGTTCTTCAGCTGATTCATAAGCTCTGAGGGTCTGCTTCTCTGGTGAGGCCTTTCTGGGACTGGATCTGTGTCAGGGTGACTGTGGGGTTGGGCTCGACTCCTGTATTAGCACAGCAGCTCCTTCCTTCTGACCTTCCAAGCTGTTCTTGGTTAGAAGATGATTTTAGCACATTCTTCTGTGAGTTTTGCTGCTCTGGGCATTTTCCTATGGTGTTATTTGGATGTTTTTTGGAGCGATCGTGTCATGAGTTTGGGAGCTCACTGCCTTTCCTCTGCCATCTTGACTCCACCTTGGAAGTTATTCCTATGCTTTTAAGTGTGTGTGTGTGTGTGTGTGTGTATGCTTTAACAGATATCAGTAGCTTTTCTGAATCTTTTGAAATAATAATATGATTTTTGTGATTTTTATTCATTTGGTCAATTCTGGTTATAGTTTTCATAATATTGAACCAGCCCTGCCTTCCTAGTATAAATCTATCTTGACTATACTATATGACCCTTGTGATGTAATCTCTCTGAATGTATTTAATTTAAAATTTATGTATCAATATTCATTATACAATGAGTCTATCATTTTCTTTCTCTGTTTTGCTTTTCCTAGGATTAGTTATTAAATTATATTTGGATCATTGAAGTCATTGAATAAGACTCCTTTTTTTAACTTGCTTTTTTCAAACACCACATATTACTTTTTTTTGTTTGTTTTTTGTTTGTTTTTTTTTTTAGTGAGGCAATTGGGGTTAAGTGACTTGCCCAGGGTCACACAGCTAGTAAGTGTTAAGTGTCTGAGGCCGGATTTGAACTCAGGTACTCCTGAATCCAGGGCCGGTGCTCTATCGACTGAGCCATCTAGCTGCCCCAAACACCACATATTACTATTAATTGTTTTTTAAACCTGTTGGTGCAATTTGTTGTATAGTCATAGGTCCTGTTTTTTCCCCCCTTAGGGGGTTCATTTATGGCTTGTCCAGTTTATTTTTCTAAGATAGCTATTTTACTATTCTATTTCTTGTTCTTTTAATTGAGGCAATTTATATATTTTGTAAATATCAACCATTTCCCTGGAGTTGTCAGCAAAATAGCTATTAATAATTCCTTTAATTTCCTCTTTGCTTGTGATTTCATTCTTTTTACTTTTATACTGGTATTTTGATTTTCTTCTTTAAACAAAATATGCCAATGGCATATTTATTTTGTTGCTTTTTTCATAAAATCAACTCCTAGATTTATTAATTTATTCAATTTTTATTTTTAAGTTTATCAATTTCTCCTTAGATTTTTAGATTTTCTATTCTGCTGTTTAATTGAGGATTTTGATTTGCTCTTTTCTACTTCTTTTCAGTTTTTACTCAATTCACTCTTCTGTTCTTTCTCTTTTTATTGATATAAGCATTTAGAGATATAAATTTCCTCCTAAATACTGCTTTAACTGCATCCCACAAATTTTGGTATGTTGTCAATATCTTTAATGAAATTATTGATTTTTCCATGACTTGTTATGTGACTCACTCATTTTTTAGTATTAGGTTATTTAATTTCCAATTAATTTTTATCAATGTTTCAAAGGCCCCTTGTTGAATATAATTTTTGTTGTATTATGATCAACACAATATAATTTAGTATTTCTACTTTCCTGTATTTGTAGGGAGGTTTTTTATATCCTAATATGTGATTAATTGTTTGTGATGGCACTCATAATTGAAAAATAGCTATATTCCATTTTATTTTAATTTAATATTCTACAGAGGTCTTTCATATCTACATTTTCTATAATTCTGTTCATCTCCTTAACTTCTATCTTATTTATTTTGTTTGGTTTTATATAGACCAGAGAAGAGTAAGTAATTATTCTTTTCACTTGTGTTTTTACTATTTCTTTCTGTAACTCCTTTAACATTTCTTTAAAAATTTGGAAACTATGCCATTGGGTGCATAGATGGTTTAGTGTTGGTATTAATCCATTGTCTATGGTGTCTTTTAGCAAGATGTAATTTCCCTGCTTATCTTTATTTTATAGTTGTTTAGAGGAGAAGCTCAGCTGCTTCCTCCACTCTGTCATCTTGATTTTCCACCTTTCCTAAAATCTAAATCAATTATATCCACAGAAATACTTCCATGTGTTAGTTTAATAATTCTCTCAAAGAAGGAAGTGAGTTTAGTCTAGCACAAGCTGTTCTTGATGATGTTCATGGAGTTTCTTTGTGATCATAGCTTCCCTCTCTAGATATTTACTAACCATTACTTTAATTATCCATTCTAAAACTTGTTCAGGAATCCCACTTTTCATTTTCCATGAGTAGTTTAGCTTGGTTTTTACTCCATGGAATAACATGCATCCCTGATGTTATCTCTCAGGCTTACCTGACATGTCATCACCACACAAATTGATTAACTTTTTGATACTGAACTATTCTTAACTCCTTCAGTTGCTTCTTCCCTCTGTTTTGAAGCCTGGAAGGTTCCAGGCTTCAAACTCCTCCCTAAGCCTTTCTTTATAGAGAGCTCTGAGCTTTCATAACTTTCCAGATAACTCCATTTTCCATTAATAGCTCAGTTTGATTTAGACTCTATGGAATGTTATAACCTCTGGTCCCACCCCTCATGCTTCTCAGCTTCTTTCTGTGTGTTGTTTTCCCCCATTAAATTGTAGGTTCCTTGAAGACTTTTTCTTTTTTAAAAAAATTGTATTCCTAGCACTTAGGACAAAGTCTTGTACACAATAAACACTTAAAAATATTTATTGAATTGCAGTAAAAATTCCATTAACCTATAGAATGAAACCTCTCTTCTCTTCCCTTTTTTGGAAGAAGGGGTAGGTACAATTTGTGTTTCTACAGTCCTATAGTTCCTCTCTAGTTTTTTTTAAATTGTCATTGACAATAGCTTGGGTATCACATCTGTCATTTTTTTTTAGGACCTAAAGATGTTGTTTATTCGCAACAGGTAAATTGAATTCTTCAAGGGAAGCTACTTGCACTCTTACTATATCTGTATTTATTATGGGTATCAATTCCATGTTTTCATTTTCATCCTATTATTTCCAAGATAAAGCTTGAAAGGGTGAAGATAAAACTCCAGTCTATGGGAGGGAAGTTTGATTTATCATATAGTTTCTGGGATCAAGACTGGTCATTGCAATTAAACTGAGTTTGACTTCCTTTCAGTGTTGTCACTCACTATGTACTGTATACCTGACTTTGTTTATGTAACTATACATCTCTTCATAAAATTTCATACTCATTATGTTTGTGATATAATAGTACTCATTAAATTCATATATCCCAACTAGTTTAGCTATTCCTTACTTGATTGATACTTGTTTTGCTTGCAGATTTTTGCTCACCACTAAAACAATATTCTGTGAATATTTTAATGTCTATAGGACCGTTCTTTATGAACCAGTATGAATAAATCTCAACTTCTTGGTTTAATCTGAGATAAGTTGAACTGTCTGAACTGGTTTGAACTATTTTGGTCCAGATTGAATATGTTTCAAGATTTTTTTAAAACTATTTTGGAATTTTTTGCCCTGGTTTGTGTATGTTTCTATAATAGCCTGAACTTGTTTGAAATTGTCTAAGATAGCTTGAAAGTCTTTGAAGTACCTATTTTGAAGTAGTTTGAATTACTGTAAACTGATTTTCATTCTTATGAACCAATCTGAAGTTGTAGAAGCTGTTTTAAACTTTTCTGATGTGGTATGACTATATTCAAACTGGTCTGTTCTGATTTGAACTCTTCTGAACTCTTTTGAATTGTATCTTAATTAGTTTGTGCCAGTTTGACCTACTCTGAACTTGGTGATCTCATTTCAACTAGTCTGAACTAGAATGTTCATGAATAATTACCTGTATGATATAGAATGGTTTCTTACATTGATTGGAAAGCTGAAATAGATAATCTCTAATGACATTTCCAATCTTCAGATTCTACAAGTCTCATTTTCCCCCCAATAAATCTGAAAAGCAAAAGGTTAGGATCTATAAAAGCAAACTTTAAGAACATGATGTCTTCTGAGAAAAGTTAGTTTTTCTATTTAATGTGGAGGAAAGAACAAAGAAAAGTTTGAGGAAAAAAGGGAATTTATATGTTTAATGTGATTGTACATATAAAACCTATATCAGATTGCTTTCTGTCTTGGGGAAGGGGGAGGAAAGAGAGAGAGAAAAATTTGGAACTAAAAATCTTATGAAAACAAATGTTGAAAACTATTTTTACAAGTAACTAGAAAATAATAAAATACTTTTATGATAAAAAAAGAAAAGGAAATTTGCCCCCTCCATAAAACAGAGTTTTATGCATTTGACTCATTTGGCTTAATATTGTTATGGAGCTAAAGATTTAAATTTCATTCCACCTTTAAAAAGGATTGTCATTAAAGTCTCTGGGCAGCTTTTTTTTTTTTAATCTAAAAATCTGCCTTACCAATTTCAATACTCTTGTAAGATCTCATTACATCAATCAACTTAAGGTTACATTCATAATTAGCCCTAAATTAAGCATTTTCATATACCTTCTCTGTATCCCACAAGTAATACTTATACTGATATTACTAATAATAGCTACAAATTATAAAGATTTATAAATTCTGCAAAGTACTTGACCTATATTATATAATTTTTATCACTGGGATATTTAGAAGTCCATCAGAAGAATGGTCCCACAAACAAGTAATTTTGTTTCCTTAGGCTGATAAATAAACCTTGTAGAAACAAGTTTATTCTCTTTACAAAGCCGAGAGCAGTCATGTCTATCCTTCAAAATGACAAGACTGGCTGAGTTATACTATACTATTGGAAAGAAAAAAAAGGCCAGAGGATCTTTCAGTAGTTAATTTGTGTCTGTGTTAGTCTTAGATGAGATTTTCTTTGAAGATATTTCCACTTGAGCCATCTCAAAGATGGTGTCATTTGACTTTCATGCTTTCCAGAACAGGCATGGGAATTATTTCTTTAATGTGTCCCAGGGCTTTATAAATGGCAAGGTCATATCTTTGTAAGATTTCTGACAAAGATGAAAGGTCCCTTAGAGTCTCTTTCCTGAGAACTAAATCCAAGATAAACTTTAGATTTAAAAAAAAAAACTTTTAAGTTGAGTGATGTTGTGGAATCTGAGAAAGATCTTTTCCCCCTCATTTATCCAAAAAACATTTACTAAGTGCCTACTGTGTACAAGTCCCTATGCTGGATGCTGTCAGAAACACAGCAATAAATATGACATAGTGTTTGTTCTCATACAGCTCACTGCAGACAACTTTAGGCAGAAAGTGCTAAATGCTATATGAGAGATATATAGTCTATGGGATTGATAGGAAGAAGACGTTCAATCTAGTTGCCAAGAGGGGATATGGGAATCAAGGAAGGCTTGAAGGAAGAAATAACATTAGAACTAGTCCTTGAAGTATGGATAGAATTTTGAGAAGTGGAAATGAGAGAATATTTTGGCAATAGCAAACAGCATGCAGGATGTGTGAAGACAAAAAAAGAGTACAGTATGTGTTTAGAAAGCAATAAGCAATGTAATTTGACTGGATTCTAAGGCACTTTTAAAGGAATAGTTATGGATAAGGGTGGAAAGATAGAAATGAAACAATTTATAGAGGACCTTGAATGCTGGACAAAGCAGTTTCTACTTTAGATAGTGCAAAATAGGAATACATTGAAGTATGCTTTCTTTTTTTTGTAGGGTAGGGTGTTGAGAAAGGTATGAGTTAGTATGGTACTGTTGGGGGAAAATTCCTGTCAGGAAACCTATCTACAAATTTGAGCTCTGAGAATCACCAAACTTTATGCCTATGAGAAAGGCAGTTGATTTCTCTGATTATCAGTGTGCACACCAGCAAACTGGGAAGAATAAAACTTGCCCTATTCCTTATTGAGGTCATTTTGAGGAAAACACTTTTCAAAACTTAAAGCAATATAAAAATGACCAAAGATGTGATCATGCCAATGATAATAAGAATGGGTAAAATATGGATGATGAAGTGACTCATACTCCCTGAATGTCTGTGATGGTTATGATAGAGAGGACAACAATTAATCCTTTGCATAATCAAGGCTACTAATTATAGGTTCATTTTCAGGGAGAGTTTGAAATCTTTAAAAATATGTTAGAAAATGATTACAGGGGCAGCCAGGTGGTTCAGGGGCTAGAACACCATCCCTGGATCCAGGAGGACCTGAGTTCAAATCTGGTCTCAGACACTTGACACTTACTAGCTGGTTGACCCTGGGCAAGTCACTTAACCCTCATTGGCCCGCCAAAAAAAAAAACAAAAAACAACGGGGGGGTGGTGGTGGAAAGAAAACTATTACAACTGTGTAGGTGAGAGGTGATAAGGACCTGAAACAAGATGATACATTTGTGATTGGAGAAAAAAAAAGAGAATGAGAAATATTTCAGATATAAAATCAACAGGACTTGATGATTAAATAAGGGAAAAGGAGAATTAAGGAATGGCTTTTACTTTCCTTACTTTTGTGTCATCGATAGAAATTATGAAATCATGGAAGAACAAAAACATAGGCAAGTTTGTTGAATTATTGTTGATTATATTATCCTGGTTTTCTTACACCCTCTTTGATCTTGAAAATTTCATTACATCACAATGCACCTCAATTTCCTCATCTATAAAATGAGTGATATTGTAGTAGATATAAGTCACAGATTAGAAGAATGTCTGCATTGAGAAAGACCTCAAAGCCCAAACACTCCCACTTCTACCTACACAAGAATCTCTTCTACAGTACAAGTGTTTATATAGCCTTTGCCAAAAGACTTTAAGTGAAAGGGAACCCACTAATACCAGTCAGTCCTTTCTAGTTCTGTAAAGCTCTAATTATTATGAAGTTGTTTATTTATATCAAACCTTAATTCCATTCTTTTCGGTTTTCACATTAATTCTAGTTTTGCCTTCTTGGGACCAAGCAGACCAACCATAATCCATCTTCCCTGTAACAACCTTTCAAATCCTTGAATACAACTATCATATCCTCATGTCCCCTCTAAGTCTTCTCTTCTATATGTTAAATAATCATGGGTCTTTCAATTAATTCTCATATAAAATGAGAATTATAACTCATTCACTATCTTGGTTGCAGCTCTGAGGATATTCTCCAGTTTGTTAATGCCCTTCTAAAATGTGGCACCCATAACTGAAAATAATTCCCTTAATAAGATAAGCCTGATAAGGTGTATTATCCCTTTAGTCATGTATACCATTATTTCTCTTAATGTACTCCTAAAATTTGGGGGGGCTCAATATTATAGTGGTGATAGCAATTAATCTTGAAACATGAAAAACTCCAAGTCCTTTACTGATAAACTGTTTTCTTACCTATGCCACTCCCATCTTCTGAATGTTTTCAAATCCAAACTTGGCTTTTAATTTATCCTTAATAAATTTAATTATATGATTCAACCATACAAAATCTCTCAAGATCCAGATTTTGTTATCCAATATATAAACTATACCTCCCAGTTTTGTGTCATATGAAATTTAGATAAGCTTTCCACTTTTCTAAAATCTAGGTCACTAATGAAAATGTTAAAAGTCGCAGAGCCAAGTGCAGATGTCTGGGGAACTCTACTAGAGACTTCTTCCAAGCTATCCAGTATTAGCTACTGAATATAATACAGAGTGTCTTTGTCCATTCAACCATCTCTAAATCTACTTAACATCATTATCTAATCCATGTATTCTCATCTTTCCCAAAAGAATAGCTTGAGAGATGATGGTAATTTTTCCCCTAAATTTTAGTTATATTATATTTCAGCATTCTTCTGATCTATCAGAATAGTACCTTTGTCATGAAAATGAGTTTAACCTGGCATGACCTTTTTTTTTTTTTAATCATTCTGTCTTTTTATAATCATTGTTTTCTTTTCTAAATGTTTGCTAATCAGGGGCAGCTAGGTGGCACTGTGGATAAAGCCCCGGCCCTGCATTCAGGAGTACCTGAGTTCAAATCCGGCCTCAGACACTTAACACTTAGCAACTGTGTGACCCTGGGCAAGTCACAACCCCAATTGCCCCACAAAAAAATTAAAAAGAAAAAATAAATGTTTGCTAATCATCCCGTTCTAAAATTTTGACAGGATTCAAAATCAAACTCGATTGACTATATTTTTCAGACTCTTTTCCCCTTCTGTCCCCTCCTCCCTCCCTCCCTTCTCTCTCTCTCTCTCTCTCTGCAAAATCAATACATTGCCTTTCTTCATTACCAGGACAGCTCTCCATTCTCCAAGATATATGAAAAATCACTGACAGTGACTCAGTAATCACATTTACCAATTCTTTTGGTAATCTAATTACTAATTCCTTAGGGCCTGGTGACTTGAAGTCATACAGGTCAACTATGTTTTCTATTACTATCCACCAATTTATCTTGCACATCAGATCTCTATTAATCATCTCTCTAACCTTTACATTATAAAGCATCCCATCTACCTTGAGGAATGGTTTCAACATTTTTGTAATCCTTTTTCTCTCCCAAGGTAGAAAAAAATATAAGAACAAAAATATCCATTCTGCTGGAGCCTTAGCTTATTAAGAGTAGTAAAAATACTGACATTTTTCTTACCAGAACAGATCTCTATTTTGTATTCATGCTGTTACCTGCTCTTCTGTGTGCATTCTCTTAAAATCAAAGTTGGTCAATAAGTTCTCTCAGCATCAACATCAGTCTCTTTAGACAGCTACCCCTTATTGCAATTGTTTCTCTTTGTGTCTTCAAAGTTTTCTTCTTGTTAATGCTCAAAAACTCTAAACATTGGAACCATTATCCTTTAAGTTTCTTCTCTCCAAGAATATAAAGTGCTTTTCAAGATGCTCACCTTTTCTCTTTATTATCATTCATTCTAAAATGGGTAAGTTACTTTCTCTTCAAAGTATCCTTCATTTCAATTTAAACCACTTGTTTTTCTTTGTTGGTGGTAATCAGGTCCAGGATAGTTTCTTTTCTCATTGGTTCTTCTACCTTTGTAAGACTAAAATTATCATTAAGGCAAGCTGCAAAATTATTTGATTCTTGGCTTTTGGCTTAGTAAGACTGCTAACATAGATGCAAATAAGTGAAGTCCCCCATTACTATTACATCATGCCTTCATGGCAGATTTATTTTGATTGGCTTTCTCAGTTTTTTGAGTCTATATCATCTTTCTGTCCAGGTGATCTATAATATATTCTGATGAAAATTTCACTTGTTTCTTTCTTTCTTGATCTTCACCCAAGAGGTATTTCCCATCATGTTACCTACCCCAAGGCCTTGGATTTCCATATATACATATACTTATAAGGATTTCATTTTTGGTGATTTATTTTACTTTTCAACTAAAATTATATATGTATTTATATTCACATTTGAGCATATGTATGCATAAACATATATGAGATGTTTGTATTTATGTAAAATGCTACTTTATTTTACCTTTTATCTATCTTTCATTTTTGATTGAAGTATCTTTTTCAGAACCATATTTTAATCATAAGTACAATTATAGAGAATACTACCGGTATCATGGGATTAACTTTTCCTTCCTTACTTTAGAATTTCTAGCTCACTTTGCTTATTACTCATATGTTTCTTATCTCTGAATAGACAATTAAGAACATGGCCTCCTTTTTGGAGTTTTTCTTTTTGTGATTTTTAAGACACATTGTTATTTTTTTTCTATATTATAGTGACTCTCTAGATATGGCTTGCTAGATATGGTTAGACAGTCTCCCCCCTCCCCCACTTCCTTGTTGTTGTAAAGACCTTTTGATTAGATTTGGAAGTCTTGAGATAATTTTTTTTTTTTGCAGGGCAATTGGGGTTAAGGGCCTTTCCCAGGGTCACACAGCTAATAAGAGTTAAATGTCTGAGACCAGATTTGAACTCAGGTCCCCCGAATCCAGGGTCAGTGCTCTATTCACTGTGCCACCTAACTGCCCCAAGACAAATACATTTTTTATAAGATCTTTTTAGTTGTATTCAGTTCGCAAGACCAAAAAGCTACCGTCTCTTTTTCTTTAACCTATACACCAAAAATTAAACTTCTATCTTCATCTATCAGCTACTTAACTAGCTGTGCACTTCTCCAAACTGCCTTACTCTTCTAAAGCCCTTTCTTTCTATCCAAATTAATGATGAGAACACAAACAATTTATTGTAGAAGATACGATTTTTGTTGGAACTTAAAGAAGCCGTGGAAGTCATCAGGTAGAAATGAATACAAAGAAAACAGTCCAGGCCTAGAAAATTCCTTAAGCCAAGAGATGGAGCATCTTGTTCAGTGAAGAAAAAGGAGACCAGTGTCACTGGAAGAATGTTTTGGAGGAGTATGTTGTACAAAGACTCGAAAGGTAGAGAAGAGCTAGGTCATGAAAAGCTTTGAATGAGAGAGGATTTTGTATTTGATCCTGGAGGTGAAAGGGAATCACTAGATTTTATTGAGTGGGAGGATGACATGGTCTGATCTGTGCTTTAGAAAAATCACTTTGGTGGCTGAATGGAGGATGGATTAGAGTGTGGAGAGATGGGGCAGGAAGATCCACTAGCAGCATATTTCAATAGTTTAGTCATGAGATGGTAAGGGCATGCACCAGAGTGGTAGTATTATCAAAGGCTAGTAAGGGGCCTATTCAAGAAAAATTTAAAAGGTGAAATTATAGCCCTTGGTAACAGATTATATATGGGGGTGGGGGGTCAGAGATAGTGAGGTTTAGGATGACCCCAAGGTTGTGAATCTGAGGGACTGGGAGAATGGTATTATCTTCAATAGCAATATGTAAGTTAGTAGAGAGCAGATACAGGGACAAAAGTAAGAATTCTGAGTTTGGGACATATTGAGCTTAAGATGTCTTTTGGATATATAGTTCAAGATGCCAGAAAGGCAGTTGAAGATGTGAGATTGGAAGTCAACAGGGAAGTTAGGCCAGAATAGGTCGATAACCAGAAGCTTATAGTTATCATGACTAACAAGTTTTGGGAGGTTCTTTGTCCTGTACTCATGTTGATATCTAGGGAAGATGGATCACCTTTCTATGTAATGCTTCTTCAATAAATCCCTATCTTATTATCCCTCAGTTGAATGTCACCAATTGGAAGTAGGGGGGTAGAGCCAAGATGGCAGAGAGAAGCCAGGAAGTTAACTGAACTCTCCCAAGCTACCCTCAAAAACAACATTACTTCAATCCTCTAAATGGATTCTGAAACTATATAACCCACAAAAGACAGAGAGAGACACAATCTTTCAACTTAAGACAATTTAGAAGACTTAAAAAAAGGTCAGTCTCACTTGGGCAAAAGAGGAGTACAGCACAGCACAGCGCAGTGCATTGTGGAGGGGGTATAGGCAAGTCAGCAGGAGGTTCTCAGCCACAGCACAGCAACTGAGGCCCCTTGATCCTTGCTCAGCAAGTTGATGGTAGAGCAGACCAGTTGTGAGACATGCCAGCACTGGCTGAGAGGGCAAACTGCTAGCTAGAGAACCATCCACAGGACAGGCATCACTAGGCTAAGCTATTCCAACACAGGGAGCTTGTCTAGGTTGGTGAGGAATCTGTAAGCCACAGAAGTCTCAGAGCAGAAAATCAGTGATCAGGCCCAAGAAGCAATAGCTCCTGTGACCCAGGAGCAGATCTCAACTTTATAAGTTTAAAAAATAGGCTACAATATGAGAAAGAAACAGAAAAGGACCCTTATCATTGACAGCTTCTATGGTGATAGGGAAGACCAAAACACAAACTCAGATGAGGACAATACTATCAAAATGCCTACATATCTTTAGCCTCAAGGGAAGAGATGAATTGGTCTCAAGACCAAAAAGCCTTCTTGGTAGAGCTCAAAAAAGATTTTAAAAACCAAATGAGGGGGCAGCTAGATGGCGCAGTGGTTAAAGCACTGGCCCTGGATTCAGGAGTACCTGAGTTCAAATCCAGCCTCAGACACTTGACACTTACCAGCTGTGGGACCCTGGACAAGTTACTTAACCCCCATTGACCCAACAAAAAAAACCCCAAAAAACAAAACAACAACAACAACAAAAACCCAACAAAAACCAAATGAAAGAGGTAGAAGAAACAATGGGAAAAGAAATGAGAGAAATGAGAGTTACACAAGAAAACTATGAAAAAAGAGTGAGCAACTTAGAAAAGAAAGCACAAAAAATGACTGTAGAAAACAATTCCTTAAAAAATACAATTGGCCAAATGGGGGAAAAATTGGACAAATGGAAAAGGAGGTGAAAAAGCTTCCTGATGTAAATAATGGCTTAAAAATTAGAATTGGGTAGATGGAAGGGAGGGAGAAAAATTTGGAACTAAAAATCATATAAAAACGCATTTTGAAACGATCTTTACATACAACTAGAAAATAATAAAATACCATTATGATAAAAAATTAAGAAAGAAAGAAAAGAAACAGGATGAAAAAGGGGGACAAAAGGTTATAGATTTACCCAGTTGTAATGTTCATGACATGCTCTTGAGTTCATTCCCCAACTCCCATGAGTGTTAAATGAACTACAGTCCTGGTCTTCAAGGATCATATGGGTTAACAGTTTTGTGGTAGGGGTTGTGGAAGAGAGGTGTTTTATTCATTCATCTTTCAGTCATTTCTAACCCTTTGTGACCCCATTTGGAGTATTCTTGACAAAGATACTAGAGTGACTTGCCATTTCCTTCACCACCTCATTTTATAGATGAAGTATCTGAGGTAATCAGGGTTAAGTGACTTGCCCAGAGTCAAACAGCTAGTAAGTGTCTCAGGCCAGATTTGAACTCAGGAAGATGAGTTTTGATTACTCCAAGCACAGCACTCTATCCATAGTGCCATCTAGCTGCCCAAGGAGGGGTGATTTGAAATTAAAAATAATTACAGTCAAAATTAGCATATGAAAGGATAAGAAAGTGAAACAAACCATGTACTAGAGGAGTTCAGAACAGAGAGGGGCCATTTAAACCTTGTCAACATGAAAACCACTATCGTGAAAAGTTCGATATACTTTGGAATGCAAATATGCTGGCAGGCTTTATTATTTTCTTGTAAGGTACAAGAGTATGAGATTTGAAAGGATATTCAAAGAGAATTTGATCCAAATGTACTGGAACAAGAAGCACAGTTGAATAAGCACTTGGCAAGTGGATATCCAACTTTTGTCATAGCACCTTCCTCCTGAGGCACTCCCCTCTACTTTAATTATCTTTAATTGGAAGATTTTCCTTATGCAGACCTGAAATCGATCTCTCTGCCCTCTTTAATAACCTTAACAGGGTTATTCGTCTCCACTCCAATATGCAACCCCCACAGACAGGAGGAGTTCCAGGAGGAGAACAAAGACTTACTCAGGATTGGGTACATTATGACATTTTTATATTGCTTTTTACTTATAATGAATACAATTTTAAAATAGAAAAACAGCAATAATAATGCCACCTCAAAATTTGATATTGCTTCAAATTGTTTTCCTCACAAGGCAGGTAGTACACATGCTATTTTCCTCCTTTTGTAGGATAAGGAAACTGAAACTTCAAATGTTCCATTCACTTGCCCAGGATTATATAGCTAGTTCAATGCCAGAGCTTGGATCTGTAGACCTATTTTTCCTAACCTTATTTCTTGTATTTTATAAACTGTACAACACTGCTTTGTCAGACAAGCACATAAGTAGATAAGTGCTGCTTAGCTTGCTGCCAGCCACATACACCTACACCTACATCAATCTAATCTATCTAACAAAACACACACACACACACACACACATTGAAGTTACACAAATGACACATGACTTTGAAAGGCAAAGAGAAGATTTCATATTTGATCCTGGAGGTAATCAAGAGCCATTGGAGTTTATTGAATTGGTGTTGTTCAGTTGTTTCAGTCATGTTGGACACTTCATGATCCCATGTGGGGTTTTCTTGGCAAAGATACTGGAATGGTTTGCCATTTTCTTCACCAACTTATTTTATAGACACTGAGGCAAACAGTTAAGTTACTTGGTGTCGCAAGCTAGTAGATGTCTCAGGCCAGTTTTGAACTTAGGAAGATGAGTTTTCCTGATACCAGGTCAAGTACTCTATCCATTGCATCATTTAGCTGCCTCAATTTAATATGTAGCATGCTATTTTCCAACCTATATTTAGGAGGATCAATCTAATAGATTGGTGGAGGGTAGATTACAGTGGTAAGAGCCATGTGTCAGAGAAATCTACCATCAGGTCTTTGCAATAGTACAGGTATGAAATGTCAGCGTGGTCGTGACAGTGCCAGAGGGCAGAAGGGGAATGTAGAGGAAATGATACAAAGATAGAAAAGACAGGACTTAGCAATTGATTGGATATGGGGTAGTGACAGAGACAGGCTGAAGGTATGGGAGGAGTCAAGGACCACATCTAGGCTTTAAACCTGGGTAAGTGAAAGGACTCATCCATGAAAGATTGTACATTACTGGGGAGCAGGCACAGCAGGAGCCACGTGGCAACATGACCAGAAAACATGAATTTCCCTGCTAGGTGGTGCAGTGGATAGATCAGTGGGCCTGGGATCAGGGAGACTTGAGTTCAAATATAGCCTCAGACACTTATAGTTGTAGCAATTCACTCAACCCTTTTGCCTCAGTTTCCTCATCTATAAAAAAAACAGCAAGAGAAGGAAATGGCAAATCATTGCAACATTTTTGCCAAGAAACCCCCATAGGGGGTCACAAGGAATCAGATGCAATTGAACAATAAGATATATTCCTTTCTTCCTTGAGACACCTGTTACATAAGACATTTCATGACCTTTTACAATCATTAGTATCCTTTCCCTACTGAAATTATTTTGCATACTTTTGCAAATGCTTTATATTTACTTATTATACATGTTGTACTCACCTGGGAAAACAAAAACTCCGTTATAGTAGGTAAAACTTTATTTTTCTCTTTGTATTTCTAGGGATATGAGACAACATGGTGTAGTGGATAAAGAGCTGGCCTCAGAACCTGTAACACCTGGGGTCATACCCTCCTCTGACACATTGTTCCTGTATGAACTTGGGCAAGTCACTTAACTTTCAGTGCTCTTGGAAACTCTAAGAATATATCAGGAAATTTGCTGGCCTAAAATGACAGAAGAAATGTCCTTATCCAAAAATTCCATGTGTCAGCAAAATCATCATTCTAGTCCTTAGCCCTATAGCTATTGCTAGGGAATGATTTTCTTAAATCCATCTACATGCAAAGGAAACATTACAGAGCCTCAAGAACACCTTAGTTCTAGCAAGGAAGGAATGTGGTAAAGAAGACAAATCACTTACTCTGGAGTCAGAACATTTAAGTTCAAATCCAACCTCTGATATTTACTGTCATAATCCTTGGGTGGGGGGGGGGCAATGAGGGTTAAGTGACTTGCCCAGGGTCACACAGCTAGTAAGTGTCAAATGTCTGAGTCTGGGTTTGAACGCAGGTCCTCCTGAATGCAGGGCCAATGCTTTATCCACTGTGCCACCTAGATGCTCCCTGTCATGTTACTTTGGGCAAATTCATTTACCTGCCAGGGACTCAATTTCCTTATCTGTAAAAATGAGGGGGTTGGACTAGATGACCTCTGAGGTCTCCTCCTCTAGGCATAAAATCATGTGATCTGAATTCCTAAAATGCTGATGTGGCAACATTACTGTCTTTTTCTGAGAAATAATGTAAAGGCAGAAATCAAATGTTTAACTCAAAATGTGCTATCTGGCAAGTGTTTGAGGGGAGCCAAGCCTAAAAATATGGGAGCCACTTCAGCTCTGCTACTCTGGAAGAGATGAATCATTTCTGCCACAGCATTACCACTGAAATAGAGTCTTGTGTTCCCTTTTACAATTCACGGTAAGGTATCTAGGCTGTAAAGCAGAGTCTAGATTCAAACCTAGATCTTCTGATGCCAAACTAAGGAATCTTTCCATGATGCTAAAATACTTACATTGATTTATTCAACAGCCTCATGCACTGTCACAGTCACTGGTGGATTCACAACTTACTATAAGTCTCAGATAATGATACTTAAATTCATCTTAAGTACATATGGTATGACAATCTTATTATAAGAATGTTGTTGTTCCCCAATTGATAAATGGTCAAAGAATAGGCAGTTTTCAGAGAAAGAAATCAAAGCTATCCATAATCTGATGAAAAAATGCCCTAGATCACAATTGATCAGAGAAATGCAAATTAAAACAACTCTGAGGTATCACCTCACAACTATCAGAGTGGCAAATGTAACAAAAACAGAAAATATTGGATGTTGGAGGGGATGTGGGAAAGCTGGGACACTAATCCTCTGTTGGTGGAATTGTAAAAGATCCAACCATTCTGGAGAGCAATTTGGAACTATGCCCAAATGGCTATAGAACTGAGCAAACCCTTTGATCTAGCAATACCACTGCTAGGCTTATATTCCAAAGACATCCCCAGAAAAAAGACCCATTTGTAGCAAAATATTTATAACAGCTCTTTTTGTGGTGGCTAAAAATTGGAAATCAAAGGAATGTCCATCAATTGGGGAATGGCTAAATAAACTGGGGTATATGATGGCGATGGAATATTATTGTGCTTTAAGAAATGACAAGCAGCATGACTTCAGAAAGACCTGTAAAGACATGTATGAAATGATGTACAGTGAAGTGAGCAGGATCAAGATAACATTGTGCACAAAGACAGCAATATTATTTGATGAAGAACTGTGAATGACTTGACTATTCTCAACAATACAATGATCCAAGACAATTCCAAAGGACTATCCAAATCCAAAGAAAGAACTGATATTGATGAAACAGACTGAAGCAGGCTATTTTTAACTTTCTTTTTTTCTTTTAATCAAGTTTTCTGTTACAAAATGAAAAATGTGGTAATGTTTTATATAATCATACATGTATAACCCATATCTGATTGCTTGCCACCTCAGCATGGGGGGAGGGGAGGAAGAGAAGGAAGGATAAAAAATAGAACCTAAAACTATAAACAAAACTGCTTATTACATTTAAAAAGAATATCATTGGCCTTTCAAACATCTGATGTTTGTAGCAAAGTTGCTCTGCTTCACACTCCCAGACTCTACTGTCATCAATTTAAAGCCTTATCAGCTATATTACTCCCAAGGTTGGATCCCGTCACCAGCATCACAGTTCCATTTCACTATTCAACATCAATTAACCTTTTCCAAAAGCATGTTTACTTTGATGATAGTAAGAACAAAGTACAAACATTTTCTCATCCCAGGATACTCTCCCTGATATCTGTCTCTGGAGAATGGGTTCAAAATTTAACTCAGTTCTTTCTTAACAGTAATCATATAAGGTTCTTATCCAAATACATAGTGAATACTAGATGATTCCTCATTGTGACTTCTACTAGTCTGTGTCTAAAAGGTTAACTCAGGTACCTTCTTGACCCTTGATACTAAGCTAACAGCAAAATCTAGTCTGGACTCTCATTACTGGATTCCTGTTATCTTGATCTTTTGAAACAAACAGGTTGTGGGTAGATGGAGAGATGGGAATGGAATAAGCATTTTTACATATGATTTTATGGGGTATTCAGGAAAAAATCAACACCTCTGGTATGAGGGCTTATCAGGTCTTTTCAGGACTGCTCATCCACCTGTGGTCTCCAACTGGCAATCAACTCTCCAAGAAGTTGTAGCTTGTGCAGTGGACTTACCCTAGTAAAACTCTCTCTTATGGGCTAAGTCAGGTTGATGGTAACAAACAGGCCTCAAACCCACCTGCAAGTTAGGGGAATCATACTCCAAACATGTGAAGACTTCTCTCAGTGGAATGAACTTATGAGAACAATTTATTCCAATGGCCATGAAGGTTGTTGAAGCAGGTGCTGTGGAGAACTTAGTGCTTGGTCAGACTTCGAGGATGCCAAGGCCATTCACTGCATTCTGGGCCATTGCTCATCATCTTGATTTTGGACTCCAATGACTCAGGAAGATAGAGTAAGGCTGAAAGTTTTTGCAGCTCTGAATCACTTAAATCCAGCTCAACACATTCCATGATGACATTGGTCCTCTTCAAAAATGAAGTACAGACAACAACTATGTGCTAGGCATTTTAAGTGTTTTATAGTTATTATCCCATTTGACCTACACAACAACCAGGAAGAGTCCAGTGTGCTCTATTCACTTCATTAGAAAAAAATATACCTAACAAGAAGCAAGAACCAAAAACTGCTGGGGTGAGAATGTCCCAAAGTTTCTCTTTTATACCATTATCTCTCACCAAGATTATACCATCAGAACTGCAGCTGAAGACCATGACTTTGAAGAGAGAATGGCAGAGGCTGCCTAAGACTTTTGTTTTCATTTGAAAAACAACGGAAAGGCCTTTCTTTCACCACTTAACAGACTAGAGCCAGCAACTGAATGTCGTCCCAGTTTGCATGGCTTTCCAAGAATAACTTGCCTTACTACCCATCACTACTGTCCTGGAAATTGTTTCTTCCCCTTCTCCACTTGGGGAATCTATATCATCCAAGTGAGGAGACACATTCTGCACATGTGCTAGACCCTCATTACCCTTTATATGTCATGCTACAGAAAACATTTGTAGATATGCAGACTATTAAGTCCTGCAAAAGACCTTAGAGATCATCCAAATCAGAGAATCAAAAGGATCATAGATTCAGTGCTGGCAGGGACAACAGTCTATCTAGTCCAACACTTCCCTTTTACAGATAAGGAAACTACCACCCAAGATGAAGATGTGATGTGCCCATAATCTCATAGTCAATAAGCAACAAAAGCTTCTGACTCCAGATACATTGTTTTTTTTCCATTCCATCTTCCTGATCCCTCAAGTAGGGAGTATGAATCTGTCAGAGAAGTGAAAGAACTTGCTTTGGGTCACATACTTGGTTGGTCAAAGAAAGACAATTACAATCTGGATCTTTTGCCTCTTCCCTTTTGCAGCATTATATTCATAGTTATTGCCTATTGAGTCTTAAGTGAAGAAGAAAAAGGTTTCCTATTTTGAATTTGGTTTTTATTCAGTCATTTTTCAGTCATGTCCAACTCTTCATGACCAACTTTGGGGTTTTCTTGACCAAGGTTTGCCATTTCCTTCTGTTAATTTTACATATGTGGAACTGAGTTAAAGTGGGTGACTTGCTCAGGGTCACACAGCTATCAAGTATCTAAGGCTGGATTTGAACTCAGGAAGAGGAGTCTTCCTGACTTCAAGCCCTGTACTTTGTACACTGAGCCACTTAGATGTCTTACTGCACCAATAAATTTAGAGAAGTTTTTATTTCTTTTGACTACTTCTATTCATAGGTTTGTGACTCATAGATAAGAGTGAATAGAGACTTTGAACCTCAGTACTCTCTTCTATGGAAATTCACCCAAATTACAAATGATAACTAATCCCAAGGAAGTAAACTTTCTTAGGGGAAGAAACACTTCATCTGGACTTAAATTTTATTCCCACAGGCAAAGTGAAAAGTAAAATATAAATAATTATGATATCTATATGCCTCAAGTCACACACTTCCCCTGAGTCATAGATGATGACTGAGGGATACCTGTGGTGAGCCTGGGATGAGATTCTGAGCATAGAAACAAATTGTTTTATCTCTTCTCTGCCTTGGGAGACTTTCCTCAGTAATATTTTTCTGCTGCCACCAGGTAGGGATAAAAGCTTACCCTACCCACCGTTCAATGGAGAGATCCCCTGGGTAGCCACTCTTCAACACTGAAAAAAATGATAAAAATTTGAATATTAAATAAATCTACTCAGTATAACAATAGATAATAGGTAGTTAAATCTTACTTAAAGTTCTAGTTGAGTCAGGAATTGTTTTCTTGCCTTCTCTTTTGAAGGTTTGTATTTCTTTCCTCATCTTCATACCTAGTAGAAGGCATTTCTCCTTTATTCTCAGGGTACTTTTCTTACTCTATGAAACAACTTATGTTGATGCTGCACCTGTACTTTGAAGAAGGGAGAGAGTTGCTCCTTTTTTGAAGGGAACTAGGGGACAATCTTCTACTCCAACCTTACTTTTTAGTCTTTAACAACCTACTCCATGTATTTTAACTCTTCAAAAATTCTATAAATTTTATTTAAGTTTAATTCAACACATGTTCCTTGAATATCTGGCCTTCTGTGTATAAGTCCTTGTTCTAGGTACTGTAAAAGACTCCTATATTTTAAAAGATCTAAGGTATGATCAATAGGAGTATTTTATCCAAAGATTCAGGTTGCAATCCATCTATGCCTGTCTATCTTTAGGTTATAAAAACCTAAGCAAGGGGTAGAGACAAGAGTGAGGGGATAAAAAAGATATTAGGGAGATAGAAATTATAGGACTTGGGGAATGACTGGATGTTGAGTGTGAGGAAGAGCAAAGAGTTAAAGTTAACTTTAAGCATCCAAGACTGGGAGGATGCTGTTATGGTTAATAGAAACAGAAAAGTAGGAAAGAGAGATGAGTTTCCTGGGAATTAAAGTAAGCTATTTTTGACATGCTAGTGCATGGAGAGCATCCTATTGTATATAAGTAATTGGCAGTTAGAAATATGGAACTGGAGCTGAGGAGTTATAGCTATAAAATTGGCAACTAATAACATAGTTGATAGCTGAGGGTATCAGAGTAGATGAGGATATCAAATGAAAAATTATAGAGCTAAAAGAGGAGAAGAGAGGGAAAAAATAGAAAGCTTAAGAAATGAACCTTGAGGTATCAGAGGTAAAGGAGGAAGCTTTTATGAAGACTAAAGATTTTTTTTTAAATCCAGAGAGATAGGAGAAAAGGCAGCAAAGGTAAAGGAGGATGAAGATTGGAAAAAAAGGAAGGGCTTGGATTAGACTTTTAAAGTCCTTCTTAAGTTCCTTCCAACCCATAACTGTCTATGAGTCCTTTATATCCTTGATATTTTAAGCTTCCCATTTCTCAAAAAACTTGATTTTGATTCATTATCTCTTTTGACCCTACCCCAGTCATAAATCCACTGTCATTTGTCCAGGCAATTCCTTCATATAGTCATTCCTCATTTATTTCATTCCATTTTAGCACCTGCATTTTTTATGTCTACAGCCCAGTTCACAGTATGATTACTCCTGCCAGACAGGACCATACATGAATACATTCAAATCTACACATATTTGGAGAGGAAGATAGGTATCCTATCTGAGATGCTCTTCTTTTTTCACTCCCCCAAAAGAAAACACACCCCAACTTCATTTTCCTAGGTGGAGATGAAGCTTCACATCAGAGAATTAGGATCATTTTATATCCCCACCCCCATCCAGAATAAATTTAACCACTTATTTTCCTAGGCTCATTTTTTCTGTCTACAAAATAGGAACAATGATATTAGCTTCCATGTCTTTTTACTACATTTCAGTATTATGAAGTAAATCTGGAAGTTTTGTTGAGCTGGTCTATATAAATATGAGATGTTATTAGAGCCATTATTAATAGTCACTAGATGATTGCCATTCTTGGAGTTTTCCATTATGTGATAACATCTTTGCAGACCTGGGCGGAATTTTGAATTGTCAGCATAAATTATACATTTTAATAATTCATTTACATCATGACACAGAAATCCCCTTCTCTCTTCACCCAGCATTATTTCCCCATCCTGCCATTGATACAGCTTGGAAACCAGATTCAATTGTCAAGGAGAAATGCAGGTGTTAGGAGAGATATGCCAATCTTATTCAGGGTGTATTGACATTTATCTGGCAAACCCCTCTAATTAGAAGATTCTGTCCAGAGATGAGTATAGGAGTGGAAGACTACCACCAATTTAAAGCTGACTTCTCCAAAGTTAGGTCTATGGGTTTATTATTAAAACAACTTGAATCTTGTTCCATTTAAATCTAATGATTACAGCTGATAAAGTATAAGCTCTTTGAAGGCAGGGATTGTATTACTTTTGTATTTGTGTCCCCAGTGCTTACTACACTACATGGAATATGGTAAATGCTTAATAACTACTTGTTGATTGTCTCAAAAATGGGTGACTACTTCAGGGGCTTGTAGAGTATCTCCACAGAACCTACTACTGCCTTCCCAAAGCAGCTAAATGGTACAGTTGGACCTAGAGTAAAGAATTCTTCCTGAATTCAAATCCAACCTCTACCATAGCTCTGGAACCCTTGATTAGTAAATTAATCTTTCCCTTCCTCAGTTTTCCAAACTCTCAAATGAGGATAATAGTGCTTACTTATAGGGTTGTTGTAAGATTCAAATGAGATCATATTTTTAAAGTGCTTAGCACAATGCCTGGCTCATAGTAGGTGTTTAATAAATGCTTGTTCCTCTCCCTTCTAGACTCAGAATGCATAGTCTTTTATTGTCATTGTGAAAGGCTCACTATGTGTGCAAAACACTATCCTAAGCTACCCTGAGGGAAGGTAAAAGAAATAGAAAAGACATTCTATGCCTTCAAGGTTACCCATTTACACTGGAATTTGGTATTATTGTCTCACTGATCTAAAGATGGAAGGGAACTCAGGGAACATAGAGTCCAATCCTCTCGTTTGATTTTTTAAATTTTTATTGTTTTTCAATTAATAAAAATATATCTTCTCTCCCTTACACTCCCAACCTCCTGGCATTATGCAGATGACAAGTTGAGATTCAGGAGTTCAGTGACTTGTTCAAGGTCATATTAGTAAATATCTCCTGTGCTATTAATAACCAGCATTCTGTCAAGAATTCAGAAAAAAAAAAGTTGCTAATAAGCTGCACCGAACTTGCTAATAAGAATGGGCTAACATGGGGAGAGAGGTCCCTGCTGGGGACATGCATGCGGGGCGGGAGGGGGGGGGGGATGAAGCCCTAGAGTGTAGGATTTACCATCTCCTTGGCCTCCTGCAGAGACAGATGGTGAAACTCCAAAGGAAGGGAACATATTTCCCCACTCACTTGTTTTTTTTTTTTTTTTTCACGAGTAATCATTATTTGACCTTATATTTAAAATGCTAATTTTATCCTTTCTCAATAGTGCACAATCTCTGTGAAGACTTCAACATCCTCTTTCCCCACTTCTCTTACCTCAGGCTGTTTTGGAGCAGTCATATCCCTCTTTAGGGCTAATGCAAACTCAGGTGTAGGGACTGGACAAAGACCTTCCTGTGTGAATGTTTAAATCATATTGATCCCAATCAAAAAGGATGAGATGAGACATTGATATTGTTGTCTACACAAGAAGAGAATGTCCATATGAAAAATGTAGATAAAGGATCTGGATATTTAGAACACCTGTGAGATTGATATCTCCTTCCTGGTGATTGGTACCTTGCAGAGAATGCCAGAACATAGTTTTAAATATGTAAGAAAATGACAGACAGCTGATTAGCTTTCCCTCTCTCCACAGAGGACAGGAGGCTAGTAGTCACTGAGCTTAATCAAGGGATTGTGAGTGAGAGGGAAGAATTTCCAGGTAATGAGAGCCCATCACTAAAAGGAAAAAAAATGAGTCAATCAATTGACAACCATTTATTAGGTGCCAACTATGTGCCATGTACATAATAATATAAATTTTCAATCTCTGGAGATCTTTAAATGACTTAACAATTGTCTACTGAGTATTAACTATTTATAGGGCTGTATGTTAGACCTTATTCAGGAGAAACTAAAAGGTAGAAGGCATGAATTAGAAAGTAAGGAGCAAAGTCCCCAGTGAATTGCTTTAGGAGCCTATCAGTAACAGAGATGTGCATTCATCTTTTTATCATCTTTGTTGAATTTGGTATTGAACTTTTTGGAGTGAATGGTATATAGGAACTGCAATAAGTCTGATCCCACTTTCCCAAAGGACCAAGATGACATAGGAAACAATTTGTCCCTGGCTTTGTGGAGAATGTATGTGTCTTCTATTTTTGCTGTATTTATGCAGTATCCCTCATTTAAATTTTATTTTTATTTTATTTATTCATTCATTTTTCATTCAGTCATTCATTTATCTATTTGTTCATTCATTCATCTATTTATCAGCTAGCTAGTTATTAATTCATTCACTCATTTATTTCTTTATCTGTTTATTTTAATGAGGGAGGAGGATTTGCCACACGGCCATTCCCCCTCTAACTTCTATGTTGTTTCTTAAGACTCCCTCCAAGTCTAACATTTGAAGATTATGTCCAACAACTCTTAATACTCTTTGGCAAACAAAGTTTAGGGACATGGATTTCTAATTAAATACAATCTGAGAGAGTTTATTACACTTTTTGCAGCAAATGAATTCATATTTAGGTAGCCAATCACCTCAGCACTGACACCTGTCTGTCTGCCTGTTTGTACCTCAGGCTCACTAGCCCATTTTATTTCTTTTAAGAAAGTCCTCTGAAACATGACAGTTGCAGTGAAATATGAGGAAGTAAATAAGATACATTGGCTTCCTGAGTCAACAGCTGTGATTAAAAAAAAAATATCAAAATGTTTTGGTGTGTGTGAAAAGCCCATCATTTTATGTAGAGATACCTATTTTTTTCAATTTATACATAGGGTAAATAGTTTATGGTGAACTTGGAGATAAAGAATTTTCTTTAGGAAAGACAAAAATTAAAGTTTGGGATTGTTCTGACCGATGAGCTGCCATAAGCACCACACCCTGGGCTTAACAAGTCAGTATTTCAAACTCAGAAATGGGCTCCCTAATGTGGACCTTGGACAGCATATTGATCTATGAGATGAGAGTATTTCCAGATGATTAGGAGTCAGTCAAGGGAAATTTCCCCTTTACTTCTCATGAATCTTGACTGGGATGTTTGGACCCATCTAAATAGTAGTGGGCTTTGAACAAAAGTTCATTTCAAACTCTCCTCCTGTGTCCTCAGGGCAGTAGTGATGCCTTAGAGACTGACATTTGGTTAATCTGGTTCTTTGCTTCTTGGAAAAGGATAGAGAAATAAGAATGGATATATGCATATATGTCTGTGGAGAGAGAGAGAGAGAGAGAGAGAGAGAGAGAGAGAGAGAGAGAGAGTTAGTTTTCTTCATAGATATGGACAATATTGGCATCCTTGATTTCCTAGGGGATAACCTTCTCTTGCAATATATCCTGAAAAATTTCAGAGAGCTTCTGTATGAACAGTGGACCACCTTCTTTGTAGATATCTGCTGGGATGGAATCAGTACCAGGAGTTATTCTGACTTTATTGTTGTATGCCTATGAAACCTAGACAATCTGTCAGCACCATGTCAGAAAATTGTACCATTTCCATTTGAATTGTCTTAGGAAGATTATGAAGATAACCTGAAAAGATAAGTGGAAACTGAGGTCCTTTCTCAAGTTGAACTGCCAAGTATTTAAACTCTACTCTAGAGAGTGCAACTCCAGTGGGTTGACCATGTTGTTTGAATGCCAAACATGTTTACCTAAAAGACTAGTGTATAGAAAACGCATTGAAGGTAAGTGCTAATGCAGAGGTCAGAAGTGATACAAGAACATTCTCAATGTTTTTCTGAAAAACGTTGGCATTGATTGTGATGCATGGGAGATTCTGGGACAGCCAAGCATGGTATGCCCACTTCAAAGAAGGCACTGTACTCTATGAATAAAACAGCATCACAGTAGCACAAAACAAATGTGAGATGCACAAATCCAGACATCTCCATCCCAAATATTCAAATGGAATAATTGTACCCAATCTGTAGTAAAGCCTTCTGGAATTTTATTGGTTTAATCAGCTACAGTCAAACACACTTTACCTTGACCCCAACATTATGCTGTCATTGCTTCTTTTTCACATACAAAGGATGAACAACAGCGATAATACATATAACAAGTTTAAGGGGTGCCTATTGAACAGCGTAAGTTTGGAATATATCCCAAGTATCAACAAGTCAAGGATGAGGTGTTAAGCCAAAAAGGCAAAAACAAAAATCCGACTTCCAGGGAGCTATATCTATGGAGGGGGTGGGGACTAGAGGAACTGGGAGAGAGATGATATAAGATGAGTCTACAAATGCTAATTGTTGTGAGGTGGTATCTGGAGAAGATCTTAACATACACAAAAAATACAATCTTGTGTTATTAGAAGGCATTTGGTAGATTTTTCAACCATGATGTTTTTCTATCTTGCCTTATAGCTTCCTTAAACATGCTGTGAAGTAGAGTTAGGAACTGTGAAGCATCTCAGAAAGTATACAACCTCTGTTGATCTGGTGGCAAAAATTCATTCCAGGCCATTTCCCCTTAGTGTTATGTGTGTCCAGACTGAAGGCAGCTATTCAGTGCAGCCATGTGCATGACACAACCAGAGGAATAGTCACAAGTCTAATTGTAGATACAAAGAGAAAGAGATATAGGAATGCCAGACATCAGGCTCCCCTCCATTCCCCCCACTCCCTGCCAACACACACACACACACACACACACACACACACACACACACACACACACACACACACACCTCTCTCTCTCTCTCTCTCAATTCTTTGCTGTGACTTGGTCCTGCCTACTTCCTTTTCTCCTCTTTGCATGGTATGGATTTTGTTTGCAGTACAATGGAGATCATGGTTTGTGTGTATCCCTTGCTAAGCCCCATAAGATCCTCCGATTACAGTGCTATGGGGCTATATATAACACCTACATTGTTAATTAAGTCTCCTGTCTTCAAGAACTGTGTTATGGGACCAGTACCAATGGCAGCAGTAGATGCACTTCATCTCTTCCTTCTTTGTGCTTGCTAAAAGTAGCCTCACCAAGCATGAGCATCCTATGTCCTCACAATCATTGGCATAAACTGCTGTCAGACCTTTGCTGTCCTTCTTTACTAAGGAAGTACAACTGTGGTTCTATTCATATTAGCAGTGATCCCATAATCAGGATGGTGAACACAGAGTGGCATAAATTCTGGAAGTGGTTGAACTGTGGAGAAAGAACAAGAGCAAACCTGGTTTAATTAACAAGAGTGCTGGATTGGAGTCAGGAAGACCTAGAGTTCAACTTTTCTCAAATCCTTACAAACAATAACCCTAGGTAAATCAATGAACATTTCCTAGCCTCAATTTCCTTATCTTGAAATGGGTGATAATAATACCACTTCATTCACAGAGTTATTGTGAGGATCAAATGAGATAATCTTTATAAAAAAAACTGGCACATAGTAGGCATTTATTTATTTATTTTAAATAAAAGTATTTTACTATTTTCCAGTTAAATATAAGTATAGTTATAACATTTGTCTTCATAGGATTTTTAGTTCCAAAATTTTCTCTCACCCTCTCTTCCCTCCCTCCTCCCCTAGATGGAAAGCAGTCTGATATAGGTTATATATGTACAATCACATTAGACATATTTCTACATTAGTCATATTGTGAAAGAAGAATAAGAACACAAGGGAAAAACTTCAAAAAGAAGGAAAGAAAAAAAATAGCCCCAAAGTAGAAACAGTATTGTTCAATTTGCTTTCATAATCCACAGTTCTTTTTTCTGGATATTGAGAACATTTTCTATCATGAGTTCTTTGAAACTGTTTTGGATCATTGCACTGCTGAGAAGAGCCAAGTGTATTACATAATGTTGCTGTTATTGTGTACAATGTTCTCCTGGTTCTACTTCTCTCAGCATCAGTTCATGTAAGTCTTTCCAGGTTTCTCTGAACTCCTGCTCATTGTTTCTTACAGCATAATAATACTCCATATTCATATGGAGTATTCATATACCACAATTTATTTAGCCATTCCCCTATTGATGGGCATTCCCTCAATTTCCAATTCTTTGCCACCACAAAGAGAGCTGCTATAAATATTTTTATACATGTTAGTCCTTACCCTCTTACATAGTTCTCCTTACCCCACCTCCAGCATATAGCATGCTGTTTTTATCCATAGTAATCACTCACTAAATGTTTCTTCATTTATTCATTCAATAAATTATGGAAGCATATAATATCAGACTTGGAAGTGGCCTTGAAAGTCATCTATCATAGTCCCTTCATTTTACAAATAAGGGAACAGAAACCAGAGAAGAGAAGGGATTTGCTCCAAGTCACACAGCTTATTAATGACAAAACTGGAGTTAGAACCCTATTTTCTTTTTTTAAAATGTAATAAACATTTTTTATTTATAGTTTGGGGTTCCAATTTTTATTCTTCCTTCACTCTCTTCACTCCCCCTTCCATGAGGTGGCAAGCAATTAGATATGGGTTATACTTGTATGATTATGTAAAACATTACCACATTTGTCATTTTGTATAAGAAAACTTGATCAAAAGAAAAAAATGAAAGAAAATGAAAAATAGCATGCTTCAGTATGTTCCATCAGTTCTTTCTTTGGAGGTGGATAGTAGGTTCCATCAGTAGTACTTTGGGATTGCCTTGGATCATTGTATTGCTAAGAATAGTCAAGTCATTTACAGTTTTCATCAAACAATATTACTGTCTCTGTGCAAAATGTTCTCTTGGTTCTGCTCACTTCAGTGTACATTATTTCATACATGTCTTTCCAAGCCTTTCTCAAGTCATCCTGTTTGGCACTTCTTATAGGACAACAATATTCCATCACCATCATACACTAGAACCCTATTTTCTAAGGGGAAAAACACTATATATTTTATAGTCTTTAATAAGAGGAATATTTTCCTTTTACACCCAAATCCTATGCAAGCAGTTTTCAAATTTTAACATTTTACATTTTAGTACCTACAAAACCTCTCTAATTTACCTTCTTCTTTCCACCCCTTCCCCATCCCCACCTAATGCTAATGCTAACCTATTTGTTCAGGAGCATAACACCTTTCACTACTCCAAGGTTCTTAACCATTTTTTCTTTTCATGGACACCTTTCATTATCTGAGAATGTCTATGTACTCCTTCTCTGAATAATGTATTAAGTGCATAAAACAAAATACAGAGGATTACAAAGGAAATCAATTCTGTTGAAATATATATGAGTATATATATGTATATATATGTATATACATTCATATATATTTAAAGTTCACAGAGCCCACATCAAGGACCCCATCTGAAACCAAGAATACAAATTATAAGTACTTGCCAAGGATTTTTCATTTTTTTATTTGTGTTTCTAGTTTATGACAGAGTAGGCACTAAATAAACACTTTTTGATTGGTTAATAGGTTAATTGTTTGCAATTTACTGAAAAAAAAATTTCCCTCTTTGGAAATGATTCCTTTGTCATCTCTATAGGATAGCTCCAAATAAAAGCCTTTCCTTTCTCAGAACCATTATAGACACTGAGCAGAGGCAAGAGGGTAAGGTGCATAGAGATTTGGAATTGGAATCAAACAATCATACAATAATAGTCTAAAACTGGAAAGGAACTTAGAGGCCATCTAATGCAAACCCCTCATTTTTCTAATGAGGGACTGGATCCCAGGAAGTTTTAATGACTTGCTGAAGTTTCAGAGATGCTAAACAGGTGCAAAGCTGTGGGTATAAGTCCCAGCCCACCTTTTCTTTGGCTCCATTTCCTTTTCTGTGAAATGTGGATGTTGGATTCCTTCAGTGATATCAAGCTGTACATAAACTGATATGTACATAAAGATCCTTACTGTAACCTATTAACTGTTTTAAAATGTAAATGTATCTATGGGGTTTTTTGGGGGGAATAGGGGGACAAATAGGTGGTACAGTGTCTAGAACACCAGGCCGGGAATTAGGAAGGCCTGAGTTCAAATCCAGCCTCAGATGCTTAATATCTATGTGACCCTGGGCAAGTCACTTAATCCTATTTGCCTCAGTTTACTCATCTATACAATAAGTTGGAGGAGGAAATGTTAAACCACTCCAGTATCTTTGCCAAGAAAACCCCCAAAGGGGTCACAAAGATTTGGACATGACTAAAAACCTGTTGAAAAACAATAACAAATGGAATCATAAATTTAGATCTGGAAGAGACCTTAGAGTTTGTCAAGCCCAGGCCCCTCCTTTTGCAGATGAAGTAATTGAAGCCCAGAGAGGTTAAGCTTCTTGTCCAAGGTCACAAAGCTAGTAAGTCACAGGGCTATGATTTGAACCTGTAAGCTCAAATTCTAAATCTAATTCCAGTGTACTATTCACTTCTTATAATGCTTCCTTTCACTATATAAAAAACATAGAATTTTGAGCTAGCAGGGAACCTAGATGTCACCAGGTCCAACCCACTCATTTTTGCCATAAGGAAACAAGACCAGAGGCATAAAATAACTTTATACAAGTCAGGCAAGTAGAAATTTTGCAGAACAGGAATTTAAAGTCTGTCTTCTGACTCCCAATTTAGTGCTTTTCCCATTATGCCAAGTAATAACTCTCCATTTGCTTCCTTATCCAATAATTAGGGGAAAATAGAAGGATTATTATTATCTCTTTTTGGCTGGGCAATGAGGGTTAAGTGACTTGCCCAGGGTCATATAGCTAGTAAGTGTCAAGTGTCTGAAGCTGGTTTGAACTCAAGTCCTTCTAAATCCAAGGCTGGTGCCTCATCCACTGCACCACTTAGCTGCCCCAGGATTATTTTTAATCTCAAGAAACTCTAATTGTATTTCCTCAGTTTCCTACTGCAGAACTTTTGTTTCATGAGTTATAGGGATTTCAGAGGTAAGGATTGAAACATGCCTGTGCCTGTCTTACCTGTCCTGTAAAACACACAAGTACAATGGGGAGACAGAAGTGATTGGAAACTCTAGACCAGAGGCTGTATACTGTCCTTGAGTTTATTAATATCACCTGATCCTTTATTTTAGGACCCAGAAATGATGTCATTTTTGCCCATAGTGGTGAAAGTGCAACTTGACTTTTAAAGCTTTTGGCAGCAATACTGGTGAGGGCCACAGGATGGCAATGCTAGAAAAGTAGATGACCCTTTGGTTACAAAGGGAGCTGTGGAACTCCCCACTCTGTAAAGCAGAAAGCTGAACTCTTGCTGTGGTTAAAATGACGAAAAGGAGTATTTCAAGAACATCTGTATTCCAAATATTTATATTGGAATTAAAATGCTTTTTAAACAAATTCTGGCACTGTTTACCTATTTATAAAGCTTAGAGGGTTGTGTGTTTTTCCCTCTTAAAGAGTAATGAGTAGGATCTCTGCTTTTATGGCTTCAGTAAATGCTGAAGTTGCGTCCTTATGTATCAACTTATGAGTATTCATCATCACATGGTAGATTTCCAAAAAGCTAAATGATTTCTATTATTGTTCCAAACCCAGGATATCACTGGTAAAGACAATGCCTAATAAAAAATTTCCTTCTAATGTGCATTTGTGACTATTCTATGACTGATAGTAAGAGAGAGTTACCTAAGGCAAGGACTTTTATAGGATTACAAAGCCAGTAAGTAGCTGTCTCAGGACTTGAACCCAGGTCTTCTTGATCCTGAGGGAAGTTTTCTACCCATGGCCACACAACATCTACAAGCAAAATGATACAATAGTTTTGTGAAAAGCTGTTGTGTTTTGGAGTAAGATGTATCCATCTATCTATGTGTTGTTGTTGTTTATTCTTCATGCTCAAAGAGGACCATGATATCAGGGTGATGTCATGACTTGTAGTGAATTGGATTTAAGTAAGAGAGGGCTGTGTAAAGTCACCAACCTCACTCTCTCTTCCAGAGCCATTTGGGTCAAGTGACAAGATATACATCAGTTCTGCTAGAGATGGCCTTGGATGTTTGAAACAAACAGGGTTAAGTGACTTGCCCTGGGTCACACAACTAGTATGAAGTGTCTGAGGCTGGATTTGAACTCACATCCTCCTTACTCCAGGGCCAGTGCTCTATCCACCATGCTACCTAGCTGCCTCATCTATATGTAGAGATAGATGATAGATGAGAGAGACAGACAAATAAACAGATGAGACATTTGACTACCTGAAAGCAACTCTACCAAATAAAAGTGCTCACATTAGTTTAGGAAACTTGTTCAGACATTAGGGGTCAAATATAAAGTAATATACTAGTTCAAATGGTTAAAGATTCAGAATTGAGCTATTGCATGATTAATAGAGAAGAGAGGGAGAGCTATTTCTATGAAGGAATCACTTCAGGTTAGGGAGAAAGGTAGGAAGAAAGCATCTCAATTTTTTTCTTTTGTCCCCATTGGCTGGAAGAGGATCATACTTTGGAAGATTTCCAATCTTCCTATTGAGATCTTGGCAGTATCCCTGGAACACCTGAAGGCAGTGACTGCATTGGAAGCCAAGGACAGACTGGGCACATATTCACAGCTCTACAAAGAGCCCTATAGATGATTTTTACCATAACTAAAGAGAATATCTTGAAGACTCCAGCAAAAGAACTTATAGGAGCTGTGAGTTATACTATTCCTACATGTGCTTTCTAAGACTGAGCCCACTTTCTCCCATATTATATGTATATTGGTGGAAGAATGTGTCATAGACCTTTGGGGGGGGATAGTTTTCCCCAACTGCTCTTCCATTACATTAGTAAACATGCCTGTCTATAGGTAATTAAGTTTGGATAACTGATTGATAACAAACTCATAACTATGGCAGGGCTCAAGAGTTATATTGCATTAGGGACCCCCCAAAATAGCAATAAACAATAAACAATAAAACCCACAAAAAGATGGCTGAAATAATTTTCCAGATTAAAGGGGGCTGTACCGGGCTGCAAGAAGAGTCCAACTCCATGATCACACAAAAACAAATCCCAGACACACTGTGCAAGAGGAACTTATACCTGAGCCTCCAAATCAGCTGCAGCACCATCATCTTCTGGAACTAAGCTTACAGTACAGTGAGAAGGCTGAATGGCTGACCGGGGCAGGGAGGAAAGTGGAGGGGTTTTTGGGGGGCCTAAGGAGGAATTTAGCTATCCCACCCCAGCAGAGAACCAGAAAGAAATCCTGAGTAGCAGGAGGCCCAGGTTGGGGAGGCGCACAGGCTCATAGAAGCTAATAAACACCACAGCACTCTGCTGGTTAGTTATCTAGCAAGTTGGCTTGAGGTTATCTTTGGACCAGAGAACAGGCCAGGCAAGAGAAAAACCTGCCTTCCTTCAAACCAAAACACCTGGGATCTTCTGAAACTTGGGACAGTGTAGCTCAGAATTAGGACCTTATTGTAATAGGTAGTTAAAAGTCAAGTAAAAAATGGCAAGATAAGCAAGGAAAAAAAAGTTGAGAACTAGAGAAAGTTTCCTTAGCAACAAGGAAGATCAAGGTACATCCTCAGAAGAGAATGGCAACCTCAGGGCCCCAACATCCAAAACTTCCAAGAAAAATATGAATTAGTCTCAGGCAATGGAATCAATCAAAAGGGACTTTGAAGAGAAAGTAGAAGAGAAAAGGAAAATTTAAGAGGTGGAGGAAAGAATGGAAAGAGAAATGAGAGCAATGCAGGAGAGTCATGAGAAAAAAGTCAACAGCTTGAAAAGCAAAATGGAAAAGGAGATAGAAAATCTGTCTGATGAAAATTATTGCCTAAGAACTAGCATTGAACAAATGGAAGCTAGTGACTTTATGAGAAACCAAGACGCAGTAGAGCAAATCCAAATGAATTAAAAAAAATAGAGGGCAATATGAAATATCACCTTGGAAAAACATCTGATCTGGAAAATAGATCCAGGAGAGGTAATTTGAAAATCATTGGACTACCTGAAAACCATGACCAAAATAAGAGTTTAGAGAGCATCTTCCAAGAAATTGTCAGGGAAGATTGCCCTGATATTCTAGAAGCAGAAGATAAAGTAGAATTTGAAAGAATCCACCAATCACCTCCTGAAAGAGATCCCAAAAGGAAAACTTCCAGGAATATTATAGCCAAATTCCAGAGCTCCCAGGGCAAGAAGAAAATATTGCAAGCAGCTAGGAAAAAGGAATTTAAATACTGTGGAGCTTCAATAAGGATAAAACAAGATCTAGCAGCATCTACATTAAAGGACTGGAAGGCATGGAATATTATATTCCAGAGGGCAAAGGAACTGGGTCTACAGCCAAGAATCATATACTCAGCAAAACTGAGTATAGGGGTAGCTAGGTGGTGTAGTGAATAGAGCACTGGCCCTGGAGTCAGGAGTACCTGAGTTCGAATATGATCTCAGATACTTAACACTTACTAGATGTGTGACCCTGGGCAAGTCACTTAACCACAATTGCCTCACTAAAAAAAAAAAAAAAAAAAAAAAAAAAACAAAAAAAAAAAAAACCTGAGTATAAAATTTCAGAGGAAAAAATGGGATTTCAATGAAAAAGAGGACTTTCAGGCATTTGTGATGAAAAGACCTGAACTGAATAGAAAATTTGACTTTCAAATACGAGACCTTGGAAAAGCATAAAAAGGTAAGCAGGAAAAAGAAATCATGAGGGATATTAAAAGATTAAAGTATTTACATTTTTACATGGGAAGATAATACTTAGAATTCATAAGAACGTTCTCAGTAAAGAATACACACAGGACACAGGTCTAAACTGAATATGAAGTGTTGATAAGTGTAAAGCATGTTATTTTTTGTTTATCCTTGTTCTTTGTGGGGCAAACAGGGTGGGGTGTCTTTTGTCTGGGGCCAGATTTGGGCATGGGGCCTCCTGGGTCCAGGGCTGGTTCTTGTTCCACTGTGCCACCTAGTTAACCCATGATGACATCTTTAAAATTGGGTTGAGGGGTAGAAGAAATAGACTGTGGGAGGGACAAGGGGAGAGGTGGACTGGGGAGTGGTAGTTCACATGAAGGAAATTTAAAAATTTATGGAGGGGAGGGGAAGAGGGGGAAGGAGTTGGGGAGTCAATGAACCTTAATATCATCAGAATTGGCTCAAAGAAGGACTAAGATACAAACTCAAGTTGGTATAGTAATATATTTTTTGCCCTGAGGGAATGTGGGGGGGGTAGGGATATAAGGGTAGGGAGAAGAGGGAAAGGAGGGAAGGGCAGATTGGGGGGAGGGAGCAGTAAAAAGTAAAACACTTTTGAGGAAGGTGAAGATGTTCTGCATGACTGCATAAATATGATATATTGAGGTACTTGACTTCATAGAAAGAATTGAGGAGGGAGGGAGGAAGAAAAATTTAGAACACAGACTTAGCTTAAAGACCATAATCTCATCAGAGTGGGTTCAAGGAGGGAATAACATTCACACCCAATTAGGAGGAGTAATCTATTTAAGCCTAAAGGAAAGTAGGAGGGGAGGAGGATAAGGAAGGAAGGGTGAAAGAAGGGAGGGCACAGAAGGAGAGGGGACAGTCAGATGTAAAACACTTTTGAGGAGGAATATGGTAAAAGAAGATAGAAAATAGAGTAAATATCATGGGAGGGGAATAGGATAGAGGGGAATCATTATGATAATTGACTATAATGGCAAAATGTATGGTACCTACTTTGCTGGGCTATTGTGAAGAAAATTCTTTGGCAAGTTTAAGGTACTATATAAAAGTTATAATGAACAGAATGTTATCAGAAAAACCTGGAAAGACCTACATGAACTGAAGCAGAGTAAAATGTACTGTATACAAAATAACAGCGATAGTGTAAGATGATCTGCTGGGAGACGTGGTTATTTTCCACAAGGCAATGATCCAATATGACCCTGAAGGAATTATAGAAATTGCTATCCATTTACAGAGAAAGAACTGATGGTATCTAAAAATAGATGGAAACACATTTTTTTCTTTGACAATTCCTTAATCTGAAGTTTTATTTTTTAACTGTTTTCTTTCATAACCTAGCTAATGTGGGGCGTTTTCCATGACTACTCATATATAACTTATATTGAATTACTTGAGTTCTTGAGGGTGGGGGTGGGAAGGGAGGGAGGAAAAGAAGCTTTAACACAAAGTTTTTAAAAATTAATGTCAGGAGACTTCTGGGGGTGGAGCCAAGATGGCAGAGAGAAGATAGGAACTTTCCTGAGCTTTCCCATATTTCCCTTAAAACCAACATTAAATCAAGCCTCTGAACAGATTCTGGAACTACAGAACCTACAAAAAGAGCGACAAAATCCTGCTATGTGAGATAATTTAGAAGACATCAGAAAAGGTCTATCTCATCTGGGTGAAAGGGGAGGGCGGCTCAGCACTACTTGTCCCAGCTGACAGCTCACCTCAGCAAAGTTCAGCTCAGTGTGGCTCAGCACCACTTGTCTCAGATGGCAGCTCACCTCAGCAAAGCTCTGCTCAGTGGGCAGCTCTTTCAACATAGGTCAGCTCATTGGGCAGCTCAACACTGTTGCAACTTGACACAGCCAAGAGTTGGGCAGCTGAGAGTCGGGCAGCTGAGAGCGGGGCAGCTGAGAACAGTAAGAAGCTTTCAACAGCGAACCCTGTGCCCCAGGAGCAGACTTCAACTTGATAAGTTTAAAAATACCCTACAACATGAGCAAGAAACAAAAAAGGACCCTTACCATCGACAACTTCTATGGTGAAAGAGAAGACCAAAACTCAAATGCAGATGAGTTGGTCAAAATGCCCCAAAGTAAAGACTCAAGAGGGAAGATGATCTTGTTTCAAGACCAAAAGACCTTCTTTAAAGGGCTCAAAAAGGCTTTTAAAAACCAAATAAGAGAAGTAGAAGAAAAAAATGGAAAAAAGAAATAAGAGAAATGAGAGTTACACTGCAACAAGAAGCACGAAAAAAGATTGAGGAAAACAATTCCTTAAAAAATAAAATTGGCCAAATGAGAGAAAAAAATGGCCAAACAGAAAAAGAAGTGCAAAAGCTTATTGTGGGAAATAAGGCCTTAAAAATTAAAATTGAGCAGATGGAAGCTGATAACTCCATGAGACAACAAGAATCTGATGAGCAGAATCAAAAGACTAAAAAAATAGAAGAAAATGTGAAATACCTTACTGGAAATACAACTGACCTGGAAAATAGGTCCAGGAGTGATAAACTGAGAATTATTGGACTACCTGAAAGCCATGATCAAGAAAAGAGTTTAGACACCATATTCCAGGAAATTATTAAGGAGAGCTGCCCTGAAATTGTAGAATCAGAGGATAAAATCAACATTGAAAGAATCCATTGAACACCTCCTGAAAAAGACCCCAAAAGGAACACTTCAAGGAATACTGTAGCCAAAGTCCACGATTATCAGGTGAAGGAGAAAATACTCCAAGCAGCCAGAAAGAAACCATTTAAATACCATGGAGCCACAGTCAGGATTGCATAGGACCTGGCAGCTTCAACATTAAAGGATCCCAGGGCTTGGAATGATATACAGGAAGACAAAGGATTTTGAATTACAACCCATGATCAACTACTCAGCAAAACTGATCATTCTCTTTCAGAGGAAAAGATGGACATTCAATGAACTAGGGGACTTCCAAGGCTTCCTGAGAAAAAGGACAGAACTGAACAGAAAATTTGATCTCCAAATATAAGAATCTAGAGAAATATAAAGAGGTAAACAAGGCAAAGAAAAGGGTTGTTCAATGATGTTAAACTTCTTGAGTCTATATGAGGGAGAATAATACTTTTAAATCTTGAGATCTGTATCTCTGTAATGGTATTGTTATTAAATCAACTTTGACGTGATGATATAAAGAAACATAAAGGGCAGAATAGAAGGAGACTAGGGGGAGGAGAGGAGGGGGGAGGTGGAATGGGGTTAATTATATCATATGAAGAGGCACAAAAAGAACCCATTACATCAGAAGGAAAGAAGGGAGGGGTGGGCATTGTTGCAAACTTACTCTCATCAGATTTGGTTCAGGAAGGAAATAAAATACATTCCCATTTGTATAAAGAAACTTAGTTTCCTATCTCTCTCTCTCTCTCTCTCTCTCTCTCTCTCTCTCTCTCTCTCTCTCTCTCTATTTATTTTTAGTGAGGCAATTGGGGTTAAGTGACTTGCCCAGGGTCACACAACTAGTAGGTGTTAAGTTTCTGAGGCCAGATTAGAACTCAGGTACTCCTGACTCCAGGGCCAGTGCTCTATCCACTGTGCCACCTAGCTGCCCCTCCTATTTAAGGAAACAAAAAGGGGAAGGGGGAAAAGGGTGGTATTGATAGAAGGGAGGGAACAAGTGGGGGGGAAAGGGGCAAGAGAAAGAAGGGCAGCTAATAAAAGGGAGGGCAGATTGAGGGACGCAGTGGTCAGAAGCAAAACACTGGTCAAGTGGAATAGGGGGAAAGAAAGGGAAAAGATTACAAAGGGGAAAAGAAGATGGAGGGAAATAAACAGTTAATAATTTTAACTATGAATTTGGATGGGGTGAACTCTCCCATGAAACAGAAGTGAATAGCAAAGTGGATTAAAAACCAGAATCCTACAATATGCTGTTTACAAGAAACACATTTGAAGCAGAGAGATACACACAGAGTAAAGGTAAAAGGCTGGAGCAGAATAAATTATGCTTCAGCTAAAGTAAAAAAAAGCAGGGGTAGCAATCGTTATCTCAGACAAAGCACAGGAAAAAGTAGATCTCTTTAAAAGAGAAAAGGAAGGAAACTACATCTTGCTAAAAGGTACTACAGATAATGAAGTAATATCAATATTAAACATGTATGCGCCAAGTGGTATAGCATCCAAATTCTTAGAGGAGAAGTTAAACGAGTTATAAGAGGAAATAGACAGTAATACCATACTAGTGGGGGATCTGAATCTTCCCCTCTCAGAATTAAATAAATCTAGCCACAAAATAAATAAGAAAGAAGTGGAAGAGGTGGATAGAATGTTAGAAAAGTTAGACATGATAGCTGTCTGGAGAAAGTTGAATGGGGATAGAAAGGAATATACCTTTTTCTCAGCAGTACATGGCAAATTTTCAAAAATTGACCATGTATTAGGGCAGAAAAGCATCATAGTCAAATGTAGAAAGGCAGAAATAGTAAATGCATCCTTCTCAGATCATGATGCAATAAAAATTACATGTAAGAAAGAGCCAGGGAAAAGTAGTATGAAAATCCATTGGAAACTAAATAATTTCATTCTAAAGAATGAGTGGGTCAAACAACAAATCACAGAAACAATCAATAACTTTATCCAAGAGAATGACAATAATGAGACAACATACCAAAATCTATGGAATACAGCCAAAGCAGTGCTTAGGGGAAATATTATAGCTCTAACTGCTTAATGAATAAAAAAGAGAAAGAGGAGATCAATGAATTGGGCATGCAACTTAAAAAGCTAGAAAAAGAACTAATTAGAAATCCCCAATTGAATACTAAATTAGAAATTCTGAAAATTAAAGGAGGAATTAATAAAATTGAAAGCAAGGAAACTATAAAATTAATCAATAAAACTAAGAGCTGGTTTTATGAAAAAAAAAACAATAAAATAGATAAACCACTGGTTGATTTGATTAAAAAAAAGAAAGAAGAAAACCAAATTACCAGTATCAAAAATGAAAGAGGTGATCTTACCACCAATGAAGTGGAAATTAAATCAATAATTAGGAACTATTTTGCCCAACTGTATACTAATAAATTTAGCAATCTAAATGAAATGGATAAATGTTTACAAAAATACAAACTGCTCAGGTTAACTGAAGAGGAAATAACATCCTTAAATAAGCCCATATTAGGAAAAGACATTGAACAAGCTGTTAATGAACTCACTCAGAAAAAATCCCCAGGACCAGATGGGTTTACAGGTGAATTCTCCCAAACATTTAAAGAACATATAATTCCAACATTATGCAAATTATTTGAAAAAAATAGGTGAAGGAGTTCTATCAAATTCGTTTTATGACACAAATATGATGATGATAACAAAACCAGGCAGAGCCAAAACAGAGAAAGAAAATTATAGACCAATCTCCCTAATGAATATTGATGCTAAAATCTTAAATAAGATATTAGCAAGGAGATTACAGCAAGTGATCACCAGGATAATACAATATGACCAGGTGGGATTTATACTGGGAATGCAGGGCTGGTTCAACTTTAGGAAACTATTAACATAATCAACCACATCAATAAGAAAACTAACCAAAATCATATGATTATCTCAATAGATGCAGAGAAAGCTTTTGACAAAATACAGCACCCATTCCTAAGAAAAACACTAGAGTACTTAGGAATAGGTGGAGCTTTCCTTAAAATAATAACCAGTATCTACCTAAAACCATCAGCAAGCATTATATGTAATGGAGGTAAGATAGAGGCCTTCCCAATAAGATCAGGGGTGAAACAGAGATGTCCATTATCACCTCTATTATTTAATATTGTACTAGAAATGTTAGCTTTAGCAATCAGAGAAGAAAAAGGAATTAATTAAAGGAATTAGAATAGGCAAGGAGGAAACAAAACTATCTCTCTTTGCAGATGATATGATGGTATACTTAGATAATCCTAGAGAATCAACTCAAAAATGACTTGAAACAATTAACAACTTTAGTAAAGTAGCAGGATATAAAATAAATCCACATAAATCATCAGCATTTCTATACATGATCAACAAAGTCCAGCAGCAAGAGATAGAAAGAGAAATTTCATTTAAAGTAACGGTAGATAATATAAAATACTTGGCAGTCTACCTGCCAAGACAAACCCAAGAACTCTATGAACACAACTACAAAACACTTTTCACACAAATCAAATCAGATCTCATTAATTGGAAAGATATCAATTGCTAATGGATAGGCTGAGCTAATATAATAAAAATGACAATTCTACCTAAATTGATGTACTTATTTGGTGCCATACCAATCAGACTACCTAAAAATTATTTTATAGAGCTAGAAAAAATAATAGCAAAATTCATCTGAAAAAAACAAAAAGTCAATAATATCAGGGAAAATAATTTAAAAAATGCACAGGAAGGGGGGTTAGCTGTACCAAATCTGGAGCTCTACTATAAAGTGACAGTCATCAAAACTATCTGGTACTGGCTAAGATATAGAGTGGAGGACCAATGGAATAGGATAGGCACAGGAGACACAGTAGTAAATGACATTAGTAATGTACTGTTTTATAAACCCAAAGACCCCAGCTTCTTGGATAGGAATTCAGTATTTGATGAAAACTGCTGGGAAAACTGGAAGACAGTATGGCAGAAATTAGGCATAGACCAACATCTGACACATTATACTAAAATAAGGTCAAAATGGGTACATGGTTTAGACATAAGAGTTGACACCATAGGTAAATTAGGTGAAGAAGGCATAGTCTAGCTTTCAGATCTTTGAAAAGGAGAGCAGTTTATGACCAAAAAAGAGATAGAGAATATTATGAAATGCAAAATGGATGATTTTGATTACATTAAATTAAAAAAGTTTTGTACAAACAGAAGCAATGCATCCAAAATTAGAAGGGAGTCAGAAAGCTGGGAAACAATGTTTATGGCCAGTACTTCTGATTAAGGCCTCATTTCTAAAAAATATAGGGAACTAAATCAAATTTATAAGAATCCAAGTCATTACCCAATTGAGAAATGGTCAAAGGATATGAACAGGCAGTTTTCCGATGAAGAAATCAAAGCTATCTATTGCCATATGAAAAAAATGCTCTAAATCATTATTGATTATAGAGATGCAAATTAAAACAACTCTGAGGTACCACCTGACACCTATCAGATTGGCTAATATAACAAAAAAGGAAGATGATAAATGTTGGAGAAGCTGTGGAAAAATTGGAACACTAATGCATTGTTGGTGGAGCTGTGAACTGATCCAACCATTCTGGAGAGCAATTTAGACTTATGCCCAAAGGTCTATAAAGCTGTGTATACCCTTTGACCCAGCAATACCACTTTTGGGTCTTTTTCCCAAAGAGATCACAAAAAAGGGAAAAGGACCAACAAGTACAAAAAAATTTATAGCTGCTCTTTTTGTGGTGGCAAGGAATTGGAAATAGAAGGGATGTCCATCAATTGGGGAATGGCTGAACAAGTTATGGTATATGAATATAATGGAATTCTATTGTGCTGTAAGAAACAATGAGCAGCAGGATTTCAGAGAAACCTGGAAGGACTTGCATGAACTGATGATGAATGAGATGAGCAGAACCAGAAGAACATTATACACGGTATCATCTACATTATGTGATGATCAACTGTGATAGACTGGATTCTTCTCACCAATACAGTGGTACAAGAAAGTTCCAGGGGACTCATGATGGCAAAGGCTCCCCAAATCCAGAGGGAAAAAAAGAACTTTGGAATATGGATGCTGATTGAACCATACTATTTCTTTTGTTTTTGGTGCTGTTGGTTTTCTGTTTTGAGGTTTTTCTTTTTTGATCTGATTCTTCTCTCATAACATGGCTAATGCAGAAATATGTTTAATGTTATTATGTATATATAACCTACATCAGATTACCTGCCATCTAGGGGAGGGGGACAAAGGAGGGGAGGGAGGGAGAAAACTTTGAAATTGGAAATCTTATATAAACAAATGTTGAAAACTATTTCCACATGTAACTGGAAAATAATAAAATACTTTTATTTTTTTAAAAATTGATGTCAAAATTTGTTTTTACATATATTTTAGAAAATAAAATTCTAAGCAAAGAAATAAAAAGAGTTATATAGTATTAGGAAGATAATCCCCAGCCTCTCAGGGTTAACCCCAAGAAATCTGTAGTCTTTCTTCTGGGTATCTGACTCATCACTATGATCTATAGTTAGGATAGTAACTCTAGGTCAAAATGTGACTACTTATAGGGCAATGACAGTGAGCTTACATCCATTTGAAACAAATGGAGTTGATAAAATTTGAGAGAGTCTCTGACATAGGAGAAGAGTTCTTTAAGGGTTAAAGGACTATAAAACTGCATACTCTTTAACCCAGTAATTTTACTACTAGATCAGTATCTCAAAGAAATCAAAGAAGAATGAAAAGACTTAAATGTACAAACATATTTTAGCAGCTCTTTTTCTGGTGGCAAAGAATTGGAAATTAAAGGGATAGCCATCAATTGGGGAATGGCTAAAGAAGTTGTGGCATATACATGTTAGGGAATACTACTGTATTATAAGAAATGATAAAGAGGATGGTTTCAGAAAACCTTCATAGACTAACATGAACTGATACAAAATGAAGTGATCAGAACTAGGTGAACAATGTGCACAGCAACAACAATTATTGTATGATGATCAATTGTGTATGACAGCTATTCTGACCAATATGATGATCCAAGACAATTTTGAAGGACTTATGATAAAAAATGCTGTTCACCTCCAGTGAAAGAACCAATGTAGTCTTAGTACAGATTGAAGCCTATTTTTCACTTTATCTTTCTTGCTTTTTTGTCACATGGCTAATATGAAAATGTTTTATGTGATTTCACATATATAATTCATATTATATTTCTTACCTTCACAATGGGTGGGATGGAGAGAGAAAATTCAGAACTCAAAAATTTTGAAAAATGAATGTTAGAAGTAAATAAATGATGAATTTAAAATGGGAAAAACCACATATAGATGAACAATGAAAAGAAGTAATGCTAGCCCAAACTAAATATGTAATTTTAAAAAACAACAACAAAGCAGTAAACTCTATATAATTTTGCCCAATATTTTTAGCCACATAAGAATCATGGAAAGAAGCCTAATGCAGCAAGGTGAAGGGATTAGAGGTGATGATCTTAACCTGGAAGGGGCATCTTATTCTGTAGAATTGAAACCTCCCTCAACCTTGACACTGACTCATTCATGGCTGTCTACTCATTGAATCAGGTCATCTAACCAGTTCAGAATCCAATTAACTGCACTGTCATCTAGCATACATATTTCTATCATGCCCAGAAAACTGCCATTTATAAATTTGTCTTCTCTCTCACCTAAATATCAGAAGACTCAAAGCTGTGTCTCTTCCCCCAACCTTTTCAACTGATTCTACAGTTGTCTACAGGCTATGAGAGAGGACAGAAGAACAGAGAGCTTGCCACAGTAGTGAAAAAAGAAAGGTTTGCAAGCATTGATCTTGAGCAGTCTCAAAATAGAAGGTAAGATTTGAAAGTACCAATGCCCATCCCTTACTCCCTTTACAGTAAGACAAGTAATAAATACTGAGTTTTGATTGGTCAATGAAAGGAGGATTCCTAAATGGAAGGTCAGTCCTAGGTGTGTGAATAACAATCATCAAAAGATAAATAATTCTTCACTCTCAGTTTGTCTTACATATTAAAACTACAATTTTATCATGAGTGGCTTCCAAACGGGGCCCTAGAATCAGCTTTGTGTGATGGAATATGACTATCTTCTCCCTACTGTGCACCTGACATCTGTTTGACAGTGCTGCACACAGTCTCTTGCAGGGAGCATGCACTTAATAAATATTTGCTGAACTAAATTAAGTTTTCCGTATTTGAAAAGGCACTTGCAATAGCACTCTAAGTTATTAGGTTGCTAAACTAAATTGTTCTGTTTTACAGTCTTATTCATCATGTTTAATTTAATTTGAGTCTGAGGATGGCTAATTGGGTATGTGTGCAAGCCTTGTGCAGAAATACCCCTAAGGTAAATTAAACCTAATCAATGGTCGAGCAAAAGTGACGCTTAGGGAGTTAACATTTCAATTAATACTCATGGTGGATACATTCATGCAAAAGAATTTTTCCATTAAATTTTATGCTTTTTGGGGGAAGGGGGCATATTATGTTTATTGCTATAAATACCCTAGATTGAATTTGATTCCAGAACTAAAAAACATCTCAACAAAAATGTAAATTCCCTTCTTCCTGGTATTTCCTATGTGAAACTGAATGCAGTTGACCTCTCCCCTAACAACTTTCCTCCTTATATCTCCATTCTGGACACAGGGTCATATTTCCCTGTGATTTATAGGCAAGGACTACTATAATATATTACCCTTTTAGAGTTGATACCCTAGAGGCATGTGTGGAAATGCTTTCTTCCATATCCCTGTGACCAGTCACTGACTACTCTTGACAAACTCACAAAAGGAAAGAGATTTCTCAGTGACGAGTGTATCAATCACCAGCATGAGTTATGCCCTGGTGAAAGCTCTAAGCCAACCAGACAGGGAAAGCAGAGCTGTTGCTGCCCCTAGGTTATGTCTGGCAGGCTGAAACAGAATCAAATGGAATGGAATGGCATGACCAAAGCAATTTACCAAGGTTGAGCTAGTTAGTGTAGTGTAGCTGTATAGGGTCTTGGCCTTCACTTTTGGTTTTTCCAACCTCTGTGTCATCCTATATTCTTCATTCTAATTCTACTCACATATCCAACTTGTTGTAAAAACTTAAGAATCTTTAACCTTCACAACATTTCTCCTATATGCCCTATTTCCCCTGCCAAAGCCACCATTCTGTTACTAGCACTTTTCACTTCCTTCCTGGACAGTTGAAATAATCTTCTAATTGGTCTCCCTAATTCACACCTCTAGCTGCTCCAATCTTTTGTTGCTATTCAGTTGTGACAAACTCTTCATAACCCCATTTGGGATTTTCTTTGCAAAGATACTAAGGCAAACAGGGTTAAATGATTTGCCCAAAGTTACACAGTTAGTAAGTGTCTGAAGCCAGATTTTAATTCAGTAAGATGAAGTCTGGTACTCTTTCTATCATACCAACTAGTTGGTTCTAGAGGTTCCCCTGAGGAATTAGGAGTGCTTATCTCTAAGGCTATTAACTCAGCCAGCCATTCTTGTATGCTCCCCTCTGCTAGCAATTAGTGACTACTGTCTTAGTTCCATTTAACCGATTAATATTGATTACCTTTTACAAAAGGATTTTTATTTTATAGCTAGAGCAAGAAAACAATACCAAGGGAATATAGGTATCTTCTCTCCTATTCTACCTTAGTCTCTAGGGAGAGCAGGCTCATACCTACCACAGTTTCTACATAGCATTGGACCTACCTAGTACAATTCCAAGTGTGATGCTACTATATATGCTATGATAGTTACTGTGGGAGTGAGCCTCAAAGTTGTTTCTGGCTATTTGGCATTGACTGATCACAGAACTCAAGATGCATTCCATTACCAGATTTCCTGGTGCATTGCTCTCCTAACACTTTCAAAGTCATGAGGTTATAGCTTCCTCTCTCCTTCCACTAAAAGCAAGAAAAATAATTGTAGAGTCAAAAAAGCAGAGGCCCATATTGCCAGGCCACATGTTGGCCTCAAAGAATGGGAAAGCCTGAGGCACATAGTCACTTATCTGGATGAAGAATGCCACAGGATTGAAGGAGTCAAACCACATAGTAATCAGCTCTGCTGGACCAGGGCCATTGAATGCCTCTAATTTCAGGTATAAAGCCAGTCAAAGAGGCTTCTCTTTACCACACAAACCAGACAACTGGAACCAGTTACCTACTATCTGTTCATGCTCCAGATCTCTCCAAGACATGATATGTCACTGACTCTTCACAAGTAGAAGACTCCCCAGCCTCTTCTCTATTGGGAATTAGATCAGCCAAGCATCCTTGTGCTTTCTCACCCACCACTGTTACACAAGGAGAAGTAGAAGTCAAGATCCTTCCATTAAAGGTCTCACATTTTAATGGAAGAGACAATATGCAATTAACTATGTATATACAAGATGATATAGATCTAGATATGGGTACATGTGCATATATGTGTATCTATCTATACATATATGTATATGTTGCATGTGTATATAGCATGCGAATATAACATATACATGGCTACATGCATGCATGTGTGTATAATACATATGCATACACAGAGAGTACAAATGGAAGGTAAGAGAGGGAAGGGAATTGAAAGGATGGTGATTGGGAAAGGTCTCCCAGAAAGTGAGATTTCAGCTAAGTCTTGAATTAAGCCAGGAAAGCCAGAAGATGGAGAAGAGGAAGGAGGGCATTTCAGACATAAGAAACAATTAGTAAAAAGGAGCCAGGAGAGTGTTGTCTGTTAAGGAATATGAAGTAGGATGGTGCAGTTGGATGATAGAATGTATGGAAGGGAATAAAACATAAAAAACCTAGAAGGGTGGAAGGGACCATGTCATGAAAGGATTTAAATGCCAAATAAAGGATTTTTTATTATTATTCTGGAGGTAATAAGGAGTCACCAGTTTTTTTAAGCAGTGGGATGACATGGTCCAACCTACACCATAGGAAAATCACTTTACCATAGAAGAATGGAGTATGGATTGGAATGGAGTAGCTAGGTGGTACAGTGGATAGAGTGCCAGGCAGGAAGTCAGGAAGACTCCTTTACCTAAGTTCAAATCAGACCCTGGCCAAGTCACATAACCTTCTTTCCCTCAGTTTCCTCATCTGTAAAATGAACTAGAGAAGGAAATGGCAAACCACTCCAGTATCTTTGCCAGGAAAATTCCAAATGGGGTCACAAAGAGTCATATATGACTGAATAACAAAACCTCTAGAACTCTGAGGTGGAGATGCAGTTGGCTTCACTATGAATCCTCAATGATTATTATAGTGACTAGAACTTATGCTTTTGACTGGTTCCTAATAGCTTACACTGTGATTTTGTCCAAATTATCCAAAGTTGCTGAGCCTCATTTTCACCATCTGCAATATGAGAAAAATAAAGTCTCATGTGTCTCTTTCATAGTGTTGTTATGGGGATCAAGTGAGCTCATGAATGTAAAAGTTCTATGAAAAGTATAAAGTGGCATATGGATAGGAAGAAATTGTATTATTTCAGTGACCTCGGAAATAATGGTGCCCTGCTGTGCTTTGAGTCTGAGCTTTCATAAGACCAAGACACATGTCTGTGGATCAGTAAGTAGTATGTATTTTTCCTCTGTAAACCATTCATTCTTTTAAAATGAGAGCTGCCACTGTTTTCGAAATACTTCAGCACATTTGGAGTCTTAATTACTTATATTTTTTGCCTTTTTATAAATCAAATAACTTTTTTAAAATCCTCAATTGGTTTTCAATTGGTTTTAAGGATTTTTTTATTATGAGCTTAAAATGATAACTTTAAAATTTAAACATCAATAAAGTTGACAATACCTGACCAAACAAAGCTGAGGACAGATATTTACAGAGTCTGTCCTCATGTAAGCTGACAAATCTAGAAAAGGGAACAATAACCATGAAACAACTGTGAGTGAATACACCCATCTCAACATGTGTCCCATCTCAGTAGTCATGTGTTGTCCAAATATTCCTCCAAGTAGTTGTTCCTCCTTTTTTTTTAGAAATGAGTTGGAAGACACCACAATTTTGAGATTTTTGAAAAAAGAATCATAAATTCTTTATGATTTTGTATCAGTGTGGTCTTGAATCCATGGTCTTATTCATTACAGACATCCCTTTAACTATATACCCAGCAATTTAACTTGTTTGGACAGCTCACTAATTCATAAGACAATTTTATTTAATTTAATTATGAAAATATTTTAAAATGCCTTTTTTGAACAAGGAATGTTTCTGGACACTGGAGCTACAAAAACCAAACAAACAAAAAGTCCTGTCCCTAAAGAAGTTTCCAGTCTATTGGGCAGTTGATTCTATTGTTAAAGAGTTCTAATTGTTCCTAAATTCTTCATTCATAGAAGGCATGTACAGAAAGCCATGAGAAAACCTTCCTTTTACCAGCTCCTCTCTTTCTGATTATATTATGCAAATGAGAAGCTGATTTTTTTCCCTTTTTTCCCTTTATTTTTGCAAAATGATTTTCCCATAATGTTACGGGCAAAGGCACATGCATGAAGCAAAAATGAAATCATTTAATATGCATTTATTAAGTGCCTACTCTGTGGTAGGCACAGGAGATGCCAAAACTTCCCCAAGTTACATGGATTTACAGAAGAAAAGAAGAAAAGAGAGCATCATGATTTCTAAGAGACAATGGAAGTGACCAAATAACTCAAATATTGGAGGCTTCAGTTCTGAGACAAGTAGAATACCCTGAGGCCAAGAGCTCTAAATTAGGAGACTTCTGATACAACTGGGCCTGATGCTCCCTTGCTTTGTGTGTGTCAAAACTGCAAATAGGGCTGGGGACCATGGGAAGGTGTAGGAGCAATTCCTGATCCTAGATAGAAGGCAATATACAGCATAGTGGGATTTAGAGCCTATCCATTCCATGACACCCATCTAGCAGTGTGTTTAGGCTATTGACATTTTCTCTTGGTGCTGTAAGCAATATTTGTTTGTTTGATTTTGTTTCTTTTTCCTTTCCTTTTTTTTTCTTTCTTTCTCTTTCTCTCCTTTTTTTTTTTTTTTGGTGAGTCAATCAGGGTTAAGTGACTTGCCCAGGGTCACACAGCTAATAAGTGTCAAGTGTCTGAGGTTGGATTTGAACTCAGGACTCCAGAGCCAGTACTCTGTCCACTGCACCACCTAGCTGCTCCTGTTTGATTTTTTTGATTGTTTCACAACGGACTAAGACTGAACTCTACAGATGGAAGAGAATAAGAAACAACACTTACCCAAACTGGGGTAAGTGTTCCCTTAATAAAGTTGTTCTGAATAAATATTCCAAGCTTAAATCTTTTGATAGTCTGTTTGACTTATAGGAAGAAAGGGAAAAGCTAACGATATGATAAAATCTAATGTTCCCAAAGGAAATACATGGAAATTTGATTTTAAGAGATCTCCAAAGTACGAATTTCTTTCTATGTGAGTACAGAACTGCTTTAAGCCACAAGAATTTATCAGAAATTGGTTTTGTTTGTTTGTTGTTGTTCTGAAATGTAGACTATCTGCATTAGTAGCTTTACACGAATAAGCTTCAGTACCACAGCTTTTACAGGGGTGATATCCGTGAGACTAGCATTTTCCCAGCTGCCTAGAGAAACATCTAAAATAGTAGATATTCATGTATCTTTTATTTTACTCTCTATTTTTGACCAGGATTTGTTTCAAAAGTTGAGGTTCTTCAGAGAAAAGGATTGATGAACAATAGGGAAGTAAAATGCCCTCCTCTTCTTTAAATAGTGACCCAGTTGCAATAAAAGCATACCTTTAGGATATGAGCTAGAGACCTAATGAGTAAGTACATCCACAGAGAACCTACTGTCATTTAATAGAGGCTCTTTTGCTACTGACTAGACCAAATCTGTGCCCTGCCTTTTACCTTAGCCCCACCTTATAATTTTAGGCTTGCTACTTGGTATTATAAAAGTGTAGCCCATGTAAGCTCTGAATAATCCTTATCCCAACTTGAACTGGAATTAAATAAGTACACAAAGTCTGGACAGTTACATCTTCCCTTGAAAGTTCTAGGGGTGCTACCAAAGACCAAGGACATGATTTTGTAATGTCATTAGCACATGTTCACACTGGTATGTTTCCTTACCAGGCTTGTTAGTGGAGAATGATTTATTCAGAAAATCTTAATATAGATTTTTAAAATTTACTGAAGTTGTATAGCAAGTACAGTTAGAACAAGATATCCACTTCTAAATTTGTAACATATTTCCTCATATGTCCCCATATCATCCAGTGGAAAGCAGGTCTGTACTTAGTGATCACTTGTGACAAAGTGGGGTAACTTGTTGTTTCTCATCTCTAGAGGTTCTTTTCTCCCCTTTGTGGGTTGGTAAAGAAGTTCCCTTTAAGCATGATGAATCTGCATGCTTATAGTTTTTGGTTCCCTATGCAGACTCTACTACTAGTTGATTTAGTAAGACATTTAGAACAGCAGTGGGATGATGGAAAAGCCAATATCCTCTTGGTTCCTTCAAAGCTGAAAGGTCTTTCTTCAGTCCAATGGGGGAATGGGGACCAAGGCTGAAGCTGAGGCTTCTTTCCTTAACAGTAGTTCTTCCTCTTGGGAGTTCATAAAAGACACATCCTTCAGTTTCCAGAATCCCTCTTTTTTCAACATACTTGATAATTTATAGATAAACCCTGGAGGCATGAGCAAGTTTCTCAGCTTAATGAAGAAGACTTCCTGCATGGGGTCTCACTTTACCTAAAGGCTTCTAAAGACTTTTCATACTTATTGTAAGGTATTTTTATTGATTGAATGAGACCTGTCTTCACTTAGTTAAGGTTTCAGAGGTAAAATGGATTGGGTTGGTTTCAACCTCACCTTTAACAAAAGGTAGGTTTAGGGACAGGGAATGTGGTCAGAAAAACATTCTTTTTTAAAATTCTTTTTTGGGGCAGCTAGGTGGTGCAGTGGATAGAGCACTGGCCCTGGAGTCAGGAGTACCTGAGTTCAAATCTGGCCTCAGACACTTAACACTAGCTGTGTGACCCTGAGCAAGTCGCTTAACCCCAATTGCCTCACTAAAAAAAATTCTTTTTTAATTATCAAGCATTTTTTCTCTCCTCCCAACCTTCCTCCCTACACTGGGAAAAAGGAAAAGAAACACAAAGCTCTTGTAACAAATAAGCATAGTCAAGCAAAACAAATCCTCATATTGGCCATGCTCCAAAATGTATGTTTCATTCTACATATTCATTCTATGTCCTCTCTATTAGGAGGAGAGTAGGATTTGTCATTGTTTCTCTGGAATTATGACTAGTCATTGCATTGATAAGAGTTCTTAAGCTTTTCAAAACTGCTTTTTGACTGAGCAAATTCTGATGTGTTGATATAATAAAAAATGATGGAGACACTAAGAAATCTGAGAAAACTTGCCTAAGCTGATAGATACTGAAGTGAGCAAAACCAGAAGAACCAGTTGTACAATAGTAACAACTTTAAAAAAAATTTTTTTTAGCTGTGTGACCCTGGGCAAGTCACTTAACCCTCATTGCCTCGCCAAAAAAAATAAAAAAATTAAATCTCATCGATTCAATGACCAACTGCAATTTCAGAAAACTGATGATGCAACTTATCTCCTGCCAGAATAGTGGTATTACTGGGTAAAAGGGTATTTGCTAGTATATAGTTAGGTCCTGATTAGTACACATAATTAATCTAATGAAATAGTAACTTTATTCAGATTTACACTGCAAAATTCCAAAGGCCTGGAACCTATCAATGTATTTTATACAATTATAACTTCAAATAGTGAAGATTTGAATGCATGAGATTATTTTAAGAGATTCATTACTTGAACTAATCAGAATGTAGCAGTAGTTGCAAATTGCTTTTCAGAATGGTGGGATCAATTCACAGCTCCACCAACAGTGCATAAAGGTGCCATCAGAAATATTTTCCTGAGTACAAACTGCCTACAGAGAGTTTCCTTCAATTCCTGACTATGGAAGGGGAAATGCTTTATGTTCTTTTTCTTCTTGTATTTTATGTCTCAAGTTTCAATTATGAAAGCAATTTTAATTGGATTTTTTGGTTCATAAGTGCCTATTGCATTTTAAATAAATAAAGAAGCAAGATCTTTGAACCTTCTGGACCGAGCCAAATTTAAATTTAGTTCACTATATATGGAAGATTGCTGATAATGTCAGGGGTGCATTTCCACATGCCTGGAGAGAGAGGATTAGGGTCTTATCCATAATATACTATTTTTATAATGCAGGAGTGGCCAGGCAGGGATGCAGAGGAAGGTAGGCAATTCCTGGAGAGTTTCAGGAGCCTGCCTTTTGACTTTAAATGAACAGTGAAAGTGGAACATTCAGTAGTACCAGTGCTTAAATGCTTGTAGGTGCTACATATTTTGTGGCACCAAGAGAGAACAAGACCCTTCTGGGAACTTTGAAACTTTCTACCCCAAATTGGAGTTTTACTAATTCATGCTACACTTGTATAGAGTACTTCAGAAAGGGGTGATCATAGAACCAAAGTAAAGGATATCATCAATGAAATATATAATAAAAAATAAAAATGGACTTGTCATATGTGAGAGCAAGTAATAACTGATAGAAAATGTTTAAACTCAATTACAAGCCTAGGGATGTAAGAACTTCCAAAACATTTGTTGGACTTCCAGTATTATGGGGATTAAAAAACGGTTATTGGATATTGTGATTTCAATGTCATTAATGACCTTTGAGGAAGTAGTTTCAGTAGAATAATGGAAATTAGCTTGTTTGGAGTGAGAATGGTTCATGAGTAAGTGGAGGCATAAAATGCATATACGTTTTTTATTTTTCCACCAAGTAGTTTGGTAATGGAGGGGAAGATAGAGATTGGATGGTACTGAATTCAGTTCATCTTTACTTTTCCCAACTATATGTCATGCCAAAAACTACCCTGAAAAAAGTAGTCACTTAAGCCAAAACAGATTTTATTTGCCAAGTAGAAGAAACAAAATCAGATTTCTCTGAACAGTGTTCCTTTGAAGTGTATGGCACTACTTTTTAATAGGGAAAATTTTAATCAAAGGAAAATGCCTAGGATGTTCTGCAGTTTCTATGTTTTCATTCAAATTTTGTAATATCTATGTCTTAAATTCTAAAATATTTTGCCTCATAATCAGCATCGTAATTGTGCAGGTGTATGCTGGTCATAGGGGTTCTAATTCCTAAGTGTGGACCAAAATAGAGTTAATCTTCCTCTTTGCTCACTAGCAGCTCTTTTTTTGTGGTGAGGCAATTGGGGTTAAGTGACTTGCCCAGGGTCACACAGCTAGTAAGTGTTAAGTGTCTGAGGCCGGATTTGAACTCAGGTACTCTTGAGTGCTCTATCTACTGCACCACCTAGCTGCCCCTAATAGCAGCTCTTTTTAGGGCTTCCATGTTGAGTAGACCCAGTGCTGCTTTTTGCTATCCAGTTTCCTCTAATACATTCAAGGCTCATTAAACCCTTTACTATATTGGAGTTGGAAGACAAAAACAAAACAAAGCAAAAAACCCTTTCTTACATCATGCTCCTTGCTCAATTGCCCACTTAAGATAATTTCTGAAGAGGTAACCCATACATAATTTTTAGTTGCATTTCAACTTCTAAATTTCTTGGTCCATGGGATCTTTTAGAAATATTTCTCTTCCTACATCCTCTCTTATTTCTTCTGCACCCCTTCCCTAGCACTGGGCCTTCTCAAAATTAATATAAGGTTTGTGGAGTGTACCATTAACTTCCTCCTTTGCCCCAGACCATTCCAGAAGTAACATGGGACTGCTGGGCAAAGGAAGACCCATGACTACTGAGGCACTCTATTTTTCATGCCTTCTCCTTCAAGCCTTACCATATTCTATGTCTCCCAGATCCCATGTAGGACTTTGAGGAATAAAGTGGTAGGAAGACTTACCAGTACCAGTTGGCATTCTGACTTTTTGCTTTCCCCTGTAGTCAAGCCTTCTTAACTTCTCTTCAATGAGTTGGAAGATCACCAGGACTTATATGCTTTGTGTATTGCTGCTGCTTTCTAAGGTTTTACAGGCTTTATCATCTAACCTGTCTCCTTGCCATGCATAATAACCCAGAATATCATCTGACCTATTTAGGTAACTTAAAGTTCCACTGCTCCACTTTAGAACTTCTGGACCCTTCTCATCTGCACTACAGCTAATTTTCTCTTATGTATTGTCTCCTGTAATTAGATTGTGTACTTCTTGAGATCAGGAACTATCTTGATTTTTCTGTTTTTGTATCTGCACTTAGCATACAACTATGATATGTACATTCATTCATTCATTCATGTTACCCAGAAAGTTATTGTTAGATAAATGCTGAATGTCTGTGACTAATACTCGCCTTTAAATTGTGGTCTTTCCTAATGCCTCCTAAAGTTAATGACTTTCCCAATAACCCCCACAAATTATTTTCTATCTCCTTTGTATAATTTTTTGTCTGTCTATAGATATAGGCAGCTATAGGTGCCACAGCTATGGTTGGCACAGTAGATAGAATACTGAACCTAAAGTAATTAACTCTTTTCTGCTTGAGTTCAAATCTGGTCTCAGAATTTATTAGCTGTGTGACCCTGGACAAATCACTTTACTTTGTTTACCTCAATTTCCTCATCTGTAAAATGAGCTGGAAAAGTGGGAGGGGGGGGAAAGCTGGCAAACCACTCCAGTATCTTTGCCAAGAAAACCCCAAATGGGGTCATGAGGAATTAGATACAACTAAAACAGCTGAACAACAAAAGCAACTACCTATCATATATTTGTCTGTCTGTCTATAAATGTGGTCTAGCTATACTGGAAGTTCTCAAAATTCAGTAACCATTTCATTTTTTTCTTAGTATCCATAGCACTTAGCACATGCCCTGCAATCATTGCATCCCAAGCACTTGCTCAGAAGCTAAATGCAATGTAACTATGCTTTAAAAATATATTCATGAAACTAAGTGGTGTTTAATCATAGGAACATTTTTCCATGTCTACCTCCAAGAATCATTCTGTTACATTATCTTCAAATCTTGAAAATGGAGATACCTTTTCCAGATGAACTTTTGGCTTCTACATGTCTAGCAAAGGGTGTTAAAACATTAAATTACTAACAGACATCTGATTTCTAGCATTACATGGCTTCTCAAGAATTATCACTTCTACTTATCAGAAATGATGTATTTTAGAAATGAATTTTTCTCTTCTAGATAAGACTTCATAAATAAAAAAGTGACTTATATACTGCAACTCCTCAATTAGGTCAAAATTGTCTCCGTGCTAAGCCAAAGTGTGTTTTATTTCCACCTATCCCTGGGAAGAGGGAGGAATGAGTGAAGGGAGGGAAATGGAGAGGAAGAGCAGCACTAATGCTACTAGAAATATTTGGGATAACAATTGGAGCATCAAGCTGAGGAGAGGCTGTGAAAAGGTTTTATAAAACTGAACACTCCTCATGTGGGATCATCCTTGTGGAATCATTCTTGGTCATTTGAGCTGTAATCTAGATTAAATGTCAGACTGTATTGTGATTTGGAATTATGATCACAATTTTTCTAAAAGTAACCAGTGTGGATGCTATGCAAATATCATACAATATTAGCTTTCTAACAAATTAAGAAATACACAATGAAGGACATTGATACTTATTTCTGTCTTGCAGGTATTTGTTAGCCATGCATCATCTCTGGGAATTAATCTGCTTTTGTATCATAATATCTGTAGGACTCAGCACATCAAAGTTACAAAGAGACTTTTTTTTTTAAATTTGAAAATTAAAGGAGGCAAATGGTGATACTGGAGGTGGTAGGAAGACTCAGACTTAAAGATGCAGTCTTTATTTTGTACAAGGGAGGTGTCTTCATCTTTGTGTATGTGAAAAAAACACTCTGGAATTAAATTATTGTGTCAGTCATTTTGGAAATCAGACAAGGTTTGAACATCACAGACATCCTCCTACCCTATCCTGGAATATTTATTCATAGGAGTTAGATCTGTAAGGCATCTTAGAGATCAACTAGTTTAACCCTCTCCTCCCAATCCAATTTTACAGATTAATAAACTGAGTCCCAGAGAGTTTGTGAGATACTGGAAGTTACATGAATAAAAGGTAGCCGAACTAGAATTTCAACCCAGGTTCTCTGAATTCCAGTACATTCTTTCATCTTCCATACACTGCTCTTCCTTGGGCAACCCAAGTTGTTCTTCTTTGTTGTTTATTTTTAAAGGGAAATATTAATCCCTCTGAAAAGAATGTGAAATGGTAGATATAAGTTACATATACTGTAATTATTGAATAACAGTCAGCATACTTTAATAGAATGTACTTGGAGATAGCTAATAGGGGCTCCCTTTTTCTGGTGGCTTGTTTGTAGTCCAGTAACCAAGGGAATCAAGATAGCTCAACATTATGGAGTAGAGTGCTCACTGGCAAATGTAATAGTGGGGATCCATTAAATCAATCACTCAATCACCCAATCATACCACCTCACTTAAAGTAACTAACAAGCTGCCTAATACCTTAACGAGGTGAGAATACTTTTATTGAATCAATTACTGAAATTTTTTAAACTAAGTATTTTTCAACTTAGAAGTCTTTCAAAATGGTTGGATGAAATGGGAGTGACATTGCATAGGTAGATTTTGGATAAGGAAACTTGGCCATGCCATGTCGAACATATATAAAACCAGCAAGCTCATTTGGAGTTTAATATTACAATATATGGCAGTGGAAAAGGGAAAATAATTTCATCAAATCCCTAAAAATGAATAGCTTTGGGTGGTACAAGACAAGAAAGATAGTCTTCTCCCCTTCAATCTCTTAAAGAGAGGAGGACTTTATAAATCTTGAAGGGTCAGTAGATTTATATTTTTTCATTGAAGTCTTTGCAGCATCCCTGGAAGAGTAGGGGTGGTCTGGAATTATGCTCAGCTTCCGCAGCATGAGCTGACAACATATTATACATAATGAGGAAACACAGCTTCAAGTCTCTAGAGGGAAACACATACAAAAGCTATTCCATGCCTAAGGGCAGTTGAATGAGAACCCCAGGAAAAAAAGAAAAGGACTTCCAACAAGGATCTATGAATCCCTCCCCTTTTGCCATATAGGCAAGCTTGAGATGACTTTCCCCTGTGCTCTGTATTTAGGGGTGAGAGAATGTCACAAAATTCTTTCAGAGAGATATTGTGCTAATTGTATAAACTATACTATTTTAGTAAATAATCCATTTTTAAAAGCAAAAAATAAGTCTAGATTACTAATTGTTATCAACTTGTAATTTTGAAGGTAAGCACACTAGCAAGGGGTCATTAGATTGTTATTCTTGTTGTCGTTTAGTGATTCACTTGTGTCCAACTCTATATGATCCCATGGACTTTGTGCTCTAGGTTTTCCTGACAAAGATATTGGAGTACTTTGCAATTTCCCTCCCCGGTATGTCCCCGTTTTATAGATGAGAGACTGAGGCAAATAGGGGTAAAGTGACTTCCCCAAGGTCACACACTTAGTAAATGTTTGAGGCCAGATTTGAATTGAAATCTTGCTGACTCCATACCCAGTGCTCTATCCACTATACTGTATATCTTCCTATTGGATGCAGAATTTTAAAAAAGAAAAATACTCTCAGGCCCTCAGGGTTATCTCTAGAGTCCCAAGAGGAAAATCTCTTTGGACTTGACCTTCCAGTACAAGTGGGGAGTTGGAAGAGTAGCTCCAGAGTTGTGCTGCACAAGTAACATGCTAGTCTCTAAAAAGAGGGCCCCAAAGATGAAAAAGATAGAAAAGGGAAAGCTTTCTTTATTCAGTCATATCTAGGAATTCTGGTACATATTGCAAGTTCAAGGGATGGAACCATGGGGAGAAATTCAGAAGAGATCCCAAGAACACTGTTGGGATAGAGCAGGACTAGGTTGGGCTCAGGAAGAACTCCCTTGGGGTCTAGGAAATTCTGAGAATCCCACCTTTGGCACATACTGCATTCTACAAGCAACGTTCCTGTGAGCCACATATATTCAGGACTATGTTATCCTTTCGGAAAACAGGGATCTTCAGAGTATAGTCTCTGTTTCTTGACTCCTAAAAGAGCTAAGTAAGTGAAGTATCATATGAGGAATGTTTTGTGGAAGATAACTTCCAGAAGGTTGTTTCCCTAAACTGGGTTCAGTTAGGTAGTGGGCTGATAAGTGCCAGGAGGTGGAGATTCCATAGATAGAAAAGAGGGCAAGTCATAGATAAGAGATGATGACACAGAAATGATGACATGGAAGTATGCTATGGAAGGAAAAGTATCTTTTTAAGTATAGCACCTAGAAGCAAAGTTTCCCTACCTAGCTATAGCTTTATTCATCTCAGTCTTCCTTAGTTTGGGACATTACTACAATTAGCCTTTGATAAATATCTCTTCAATTTAACTGATAATTGTAACAATTAGAGGCTTTTCTTTGGAATGAAATATGCTAAGTCAAAGTTGAAAAGTAGTTCTCTGAGTTTTATTGCAAGTGCCAGTACCTATTGAAATGAAGAACATTTAGCACATGTACACAGCCACATGGTCAACCTTAACTTCTCATTCTCATTCATGCTACATATCCATCCACTTGTTAAATTTTCTCATCTCTCTTTCCACAGCATCTCTCCCATATGTCCCCTTCTCTCTGCTCACATTGATATGACCGTAATTGATGGACCTTTTGGTCAGTCTGATAAAACCTATGGACACATTCTCCTCTTCTTGATTCCAAGTCCACCCTTCTCTCCTTCAGAAACCTATTTGGGTTCCTGGTCTGAGAATTCTCTACATTTAGGCAGAAAAGTCTACTTAATGCCATTGGTGGGGGGGGGGTGCACAGTTCCTTTATCATTAGATGAGGAATTGTTAGAGCTAAAGATTTCACCAGCTGTTTGCAGGTCAGAGAAGAATGATGAATCTGATCTCTTGGTTATGTGTATGTGTGTGTTGTTTTGTTTTCCAGGTTGAATATTAAGTATCTAAAATCAACACGTTATATTAAAAAGGGAAATAATTCCAAAATCAGATTAAAACTGGTTGAATAAGGTCTCAAAACATTAAAAAGCAATTAGAAGTACAAAAGCCCTAAGAGCAAAATTTTAAAGCTCAGTTAAAGTAACTAAATGGCATCTCTGAGCACAATGGCCCAATTCTAATAACATAAAAGAACTAGGAGCAAAACATAATATGTAATTCTTAAGAAGAAAAATAACATTTCATAATTTGAACCTTAAAAAGCAATATTAAACTAGGTAATCTTAGGGCTAGAAGGGCCTTGGGGATTCATATGAGACACCCTTGCCTCCCTTTCTTCTCTTAGGTGAGGAAATTAAGACCTATAGAGGTTAAATTGTGAAGATCAAATGAGATAAAGCACCTAATACAATGACTGACACATGGGTGTTATATGAATTCTAGTTGTTATTGTTGCTGTTTTGTGTAGTATCTTGCCTAAATGACTTATAGTAGAATTTGAATTTGAACACAGGTCCCCTGATTCCCAAACCAGCACAATTTCCTTTGTCGGTATATTTCTCTTTTGGGAAAAAGTACTATTTTAGCACTAATATTGGAATTATAGGGCCTGGATTTGAATTTTATCTTTTTTACTAGCTGTTTGGCCCCTAGCCAAAGTGATCAACTTCCCTGAAACTTAATTTCCTTATCTATCAATGAAACCAATACTTGTACAACCTATTTCACAGTGTTATTTGGGAAGAAAAGGCACTTTATAACATGTAAATCGTTACATAAAATTGTTATTATTAAACCTCATGTTAGAGCTCTCTGGATTCAATACCAATGAATTCTTCAAGAACTATGGCTTCAGAAGAGGCTTCATCAAAGGCTGAGTGGTCCAAGCTGGGAGTCATGAAGAGTAGGCCCTTAGGTTAATGCTACTACCAGTTATAGCTGAAATGTATAGACTCAGAGAATGTAGCACAAAGCCAATAAGCACAATAGCTTTAGTCCCAACACTGCACAGTAAACTGCAGTAAAATTTATCTTTTCTCTCTAACAGGCAGAACTGCCTGACAAAGAAATGAAGTGCCTTGACTAGTAGTGAGTTACTTATCACATAAAGTATTTAAAAAGAAACTGGATAACTACTTGATAGAAATATCACAAAAGGGATTTCTACACTGGGAAAGGCATTGGAATAGGTGATCCCTGTAGCCCCTTCCTGCTCTGAGTCTGTCAATCTGAATGAAAATATTTGCCTGTGTTGGTATTTATAATTTTTAGAAATCTTATTGACAGCATATTTCTCTATTATGTTTCCTGCCAGCTAATTTATGAAATATAAAGACTAAAGCTGGTTTAAAAATGAATTTACTTTTCTATTAATCTTTTTTCTCAATATATTCTAAAATGAACATATTAATCTCTAATAAATGTTTAAAGTTTCCTTCCAGTCTCCCTTTCATTAATTATATTTGGCATCTCAGTCCTTTTCCCTTCTATATCATTGATGTGTCTCCTCTGTCTGAGGTGGTGAATATCCCCAGTAACATCAGACTCAAGAACACTTTATAGACTTGGTGATTTAAGTTACTGTAGTTTTTAAAGTTTCAATACAATAACAAAACTCACCAAGACTTTAAGGAGAGTAGCCATTTCCTAATGAAAGATAATCCAAGTATTTAGCCCAGCATGCTCATTTATTAGATGCACTGTGGGTTTGCTACTTGCCAAGGACTATAGCTTACTTAGATGTCCTGATGAGCAGAAATGTGCTGATGACTCAGGTGAATTCTCACTAGGGATTCAAGCAGATGGAATCCAACAAATTGAACTTAAGAGCTCTTCTCACTGTCCTTTCTTCGCTCCTGCAACTGTTAAGTGGCTCCCTGCCTGGATTGGGAAACAACACACAAAAAAGTAGTGATGATCTTCTACAGGTTCCTAGAAAGGAAAAGCCTTTTGGAGTACTTTGACTCTAGTTCTCCTCTATTTTGTCAGTAAGCTACAAATTTTTAAAAAGTGAGAAAGAATTCATATAAAGTCCCTTTTGACCATATTTAGGGAACACAGAAGAAACACAATCAGTGCACAACCACAAAGTAGCAAGATGTGAATCACATAATGACGGCTAAGATGTATTTATAACTTTAAGGTTTGCAAAGCATTTCACACATATCTTATGTAATCTTCATAATAAACTTGTTATGAAGGTATTATTGCTATTTTTCCAGATAAGATAGGTGAGACCGAAAGGTTGAATTACTTGTTCAAGTCATACAATTAGTAAGTATCTAAGGCAAGATTCAAACTAAGTTCTTATCATAAAACTGGCTTTTTGTCCACTGTACCATTTAGCGTGGCTTCTATGTGAAGCAAATGGATTAACTCAAGGGCATTATACATGTCAAATCCAAACACTTTCATCTTGGTTTTTCTCTGCTTGTCTGTATGAAATGAAAAAAATGCCTAAGATAAATTCCTTAGTCCTACCTCAGTGTCTCCACCTGGAAACCACAGTCCAATGGGACTAATACTACCATCTGCTACCTTTATTCCTATTCATGTACTGCTGAACAGAGTGAAACAATTCATATAACCATGCCCATTGGGTCTCCTACATAAATGTGTTACATAATTTTAACTAGTCCCTCTTGTAGCAAGACAATTCTTTTACTCTTCTTTCATTTCAATCAACTCTTAAACTTACCAAAGCAACTATTCAATTTTTTAAAATCTTTCTCAAAGTTGCCCATAGCATCTTCTCCTTTCTCTTCCTCTCCCCTGTTAGTCTTTCCAGTTCAGTTCCTTCCCTCTTATTTCATTGAAATAAAGATTAAGTATTTCACCAAGAGTTCCCCTTTTCTTATTCTTTTTATTCCATATCACTCTGTCTTCCTTTAAAATCTCCATCTAACATAAATATATGAGCCTTCTCCTTGCAAAAGTAAATTCCTCTATATGCAATATTTCTATGATTCAATTTCTTCCCATATTCTTTAACAAATTGTTTTCACTATTCTCAATACCTTTACCTTACTCTCTCTGTCCATTAACCAATTCACTAAGTCCTACATTGTCATACTTCTGCCATCCTTAAAAACATCCTCATTTGATACAACCATTATCTATCTTCCTATAGCTATCATCTCCTTTATTTTTAAACTTCTTGAAGAGGGGCAGCTAGGTGGCGCAGTGGATAAAGCACCGGCCCTGGAGTCAGGAGTACCTGGGTTTGGATCCGGCCTCAGACACTTAACACTTACTAGCTGTGTGACCCTGGGCAAGTCACTTGACCCCAATTGCCTCACTAAAAAAAAAAAAAAAAACTTCTTGAAGAATCCATCTACAATTAGTATATCTACTTTATCTCTGATCACTGGCTTCTAAAACATTTGAAATTTGGTTTCTGACTTTATTATTCAATTGAAACTTCCCTGTTCAGAGTTGCCAATCATTTTTTGACTGTGAAATCCAGTGGTCTTTTCCCAATATTGATTGTCCTTGACCTCTGAACAGTTTTGATATTATTGATCTATATCTCCTTGATATTCTCTTCTCTCTATGCTTTTGTGACACTGCTGTGTACTAGTTCTCCCAATGTATGTCTGATGCCATGGAGTAGGTGGCAATACCTTAACTGTATATGTGTTGTAAAGGCCACTAGGACCTCTTCCATCCTTATCAAGGGGAGTGCTAACCTTCTCTCCTTTCATACAACACTCCCGATGTATGTCTGAATACTCCTTCTAAATATCTTTTGCTGGTTCTTCATTCATGCCATACCTTCCAACTGTGGTTGTTCCTCAAAGTTCTATTCTATAAAAATCATTTCCCTCTATACCCCATTTAGGGTTGATAACTGTATATGGGAGTCACAAAAAATTTGACAGTAAATGTTTAATTTGTATACCTATTTTATATACCTATATACCCATGGTTGCATAAAAATGTCTTTGGTGAAATGGGGTTATGAGTGGAAACCATTTAAGTAGCCCTGTTCTATATTATGAGAAGCATCCTGCTTGCATAGTAGATTATTAGACATATAGTCAGGAAGTTCTAAGTTCATAATGCAGCCTCAAACACTAATTACCTGTCTCTCTTTGTAAAATCACTTTTTTTGGTGCTCAATGAGATATTTGTAAAGTGTTTTACAAAGCTTAAAGGACTTTATTGTTGATGTTATTACTTCACTTGGTGATCTCATTAGTACCCACAAAGTCAATTATCATTTCTGACCAGATTTGGGGTGTTACCTTTAATTAATAATTATTTGACACATAAGACATCATTTCTAACTTTATAACACCTCATCTTTATAGTACCTTCTCTTTCCTCACAAAGCAGTCACTCTGGTACAAGTTCCTGTTACTGTGACCTGTACTATGACAGTAGCCTTCTGGTTGGTCTCTCTAGCTCAAGTTTCTCTGCATTCAAATCTATTCACTACTCCATCGCCAAAAGTTCAGGTGTCACCCATCAACACCCCTCTCTCCTCCATCTCAAAATCCAGTGATCCTTTGCTATATCCAATTTCAAATATAAACTTCTCTGTTTGTCATTTAAATCCCTTTAAAACATGGCCTTCTTTCTATACCTTCCTAGACTTCTTATACTTTACTCACTTCTACATTATTATTCATGCATAGTGGCTTTTGTACAATTCTGTTGAAACCCTTAACTTCTTTCTTTTTTATTTTTTATTAGATTTCCTTCACTCATAAAGGGAAATAATTATATTTTTCATTATTATTGTTTTGCTGTTTTCCCCTATAACTTGTTTGTCTTTTCCTTCAATATTTAGATGATATTTCATTTGGTGCTTGTATATTAAGTATTGAAATTATCACCATCTAAATTTCCTTTCAGCAAAAAGGTAGTTTTCTCCTCTATCTGTTAATCATCTATTTTTACTATTGCATTTTCTGAAATCATGATTTCTTGTCCTGCTTTTTAAAAAAAATTAGTTAAAGCATGACAAATTTTGCTCTATTCCTTTGTTTTAACTGTTCAATTCTTTATTTTTCAAGTGTATTTCTTAATATACATACATACACACATACATATATACTTAAAATCCAACTATACATATATTTTGGATTTTTAGTTCTAATACTTTTTTATATCCTCTTCCACTTTATTGGGTAAGTTTATCCTATTAATATTTATGAGTATTAATTGTGTATTTCCCAATAGAAAGTACTACTGACTGGGTCAATAACCCCTTTTCAGGCCAATAACCAGCACATGACACACATAGTAGATACATATAAAATTGCAAATTGTTCCCCAAAGGATGGTTGATGTGATTTATATAGATGAGACAGCAAATGAAACCATTAGCTTGCTCAGTCTTCAGATCAGTTTATCAAATTGTACTGAAACCTGAATTTTTTCACTTTGGCCCCATAAGTTTTAGAAGCACATGGCCCAGTGACACTGTGGGGATTTATATTGATTTGGAACAATGCAGTCTTTAAACATCAGACATGCAGTTACCATGACAAGGCTTATGTGATTATGGGTCATGAGAGTAACAAAAGGCTTGGAAACTTATCTGCAGCAGTTAGTTAAAGAGTAGCTGAAAAGTTGTTAATGACCATTAACAATTGTTAATGACCACTTACTTATCCATAAAGATATTTTCCCTTGTTTTCTGTCTGTTTTAGAGTTTTTGCTACAAATTCTGGTGAATATCCCTTGTACTTTCTGTCCTTCATTCCTTTTCTCCCTTTCTTACCTTTCCTTAGCATATCTTCCTATAATTTTAAAAATTTCTGTCCTTTTAAAAAATAATAACAATTTTATATAAAGTTTTGAGTTCCAAATTCTATCACTCCTTCCCTCTCTCCCCTAACTCCTCCCTAAGGTTGTAAGCAATCAGATATAGGTTATACATGTACAATTATGTAAAGCATTACAATATTAGTCATTTTGTATTAGAAAACTTGAATAAGGGGGCAGATAGGTGGTAAAGTGGATAAAGCACAAGCCCTGGATTCAGGAAGACCTAAGCTCACATCTGGCCTCAGACACTTGACACTGGCTGTGTGACGCTGGGGAAGTCATTTAACCGTCCTTACCATGCAAAAAAAATGAAAGCAAGTGAAAAATGGTATGTTTCAGTCTGTTCAATCAATATCACTTCTTTCTTTGGAGGTGGATAGTATGATTCATCATTAGTCCTTTGGGGTTGTATTGAATCATTGTATTACTGAGAATAGATAAGTCATCCACAGTTCTTCATTGAAAAATATTGCTGTCACTGTGCACAATGTTTTCCTGGTTCTGCTTACTTTGCTATGTATCATTTTATATAAGTATTTCCAGGACTTTCTGAAATCATCCTGTTTGTCATTTTTTTATACTACAATAATATTCCATCACCATAATATACCACAACTTTTTTAGTCATTTCCCAATTAATGGGCATTGCTTTGATTTCCAATTCTTACCTACCACAAAAAGAGCTGCTATAAGAATTTTTGTACAAATAGGTCTTTTCTTTTCTATTGGGGTTGTCTTTTGGACATAAACCTAGCAATTGTATTGCTGGATCAAAGGATATGCAATTTTACAACCCTTTGGGAATAGTTCCAAATTGCTCTCCAGAACAGGCAGATCTTTTCACAACTCCACCAATAGTGGATTAGTATATCAGTTTTCCCACATCCCTTCTAACATCCAATATTTTCTTTTCTTTTTGTTATATTTGCCACTCCAATAGGTGTAAAGTGATTCCTCATTTTTCATTTGCATTTCTCTGATTAATAGCAATTTAGAGCATTTTTTCATATCACTATAAATAGCTTCGATTTCTGTGTGAGAGCTGCCTGTTCATACCCTTTGACCATTTATCAATTGGGAAATGACTTGATTTTTTTCTTTTGGTGAGGCAATTGGGGTTAAGTGACTTGCCCAGGGTCACACAGCTAGTAAGTGTTAAGTGTCTGAGGCTGGATTTGAACTCAAGTCCTCCTGACTCCAGGGTTGGTGCTCTATCCACTGTGCCACCTACCTGCCCCATGACTTGAATTTTTACAGATTGGGCTCACTTTTCTATATAATTAAAAAATGAGGCCTTTATCAGCATAAATCTGACAGATAAACTATTCCATGCCCTTTTAATTTGCTTATGGCATCACCCTTTATGTGTAATCCATATACTTATTTTGACCTTATTTAGAATACATTGTGAGATGTTGGACTATACCTAGTTTCTGCTATACTATTTTCCCATTTTCCCAGCAGTTTTTGTTCCAAAATCTTGGGTCTTTGGGTTTATCATATACTATATTACCATAGTGTAATTTTTACCTACTTTATTCCACTGATACAACTCTCTATTTCTTAGCCTATACAAGATTGTTTTGATAATTACCGCTTCATAATACAGTTTTAGATCTGGTACTATCTGTATTTTAAAGCCCAAATGAAATGCTACCTCTTATAGGAAGATTTTTAATATTCATTGCCATTTCCATCAACTTTCCCTCTTAGACCTCACATATAATTTTTCACCTCTCTAATAAACTTAACATTCTATATAAATTATATATGTTTATTCCATCCCTACCATAGCTTAGGAGTTTCATGAGTGTAGGAATATTTTTTCATCTAAACTTTGTATTTTGTCTAACATTACTAAGTACTCTGTAAGCATTAAGTGTGTAATAAATGTTTGTTGCTGGATTCTCTGAGGTGTTTTCCAAGACTGGAAGCACCAGTCAAGCTGGAAACACAAATATAGCTTGGCAATGAACTGTGTCCCTCTTGTCTGAGGACTAGGGTCACAGAATCAAAGATAATGTATTTGAAGGAACCTTAGAAGCCATCTAGTACAAAGCCTCATTTTTAGGGTGAAGAAACTGAGGCTCAGAAATATTAACTGACTTGTTCATGTTTATACAATTAGTAAGTATGAGACATGAGATTTAAAGCAAGACCATACTGACTCCATTACCAACACTCTGTCACTTATATTATACTTTCTCTAGCCTAAATAATTAGAAATACCACCAAATACCCATTAAACTGTTCTGAAAGCTAAGGGCAGACTTCTATTTGCATCAGTGGAGGTGGCCATGCTGATGCAATCAGATATCCTGGAAGTCCTGAAGAAGGCATCCTTCTAGATCTCCAAATATGGAGTTTTCTGCTAAAATGGTGATTTTAAATGATATTTTGTAAAGAAGATTTACTAGCTCCTACAGTAAACAGGTTCTTGCAGGAGGCAGTGAATTTTTTATAGCCAATGCAACTGTGTTAGAAACAATTATCATCACACTCCTTACCTTGGGGAAGTTTGCAATAAGTATGACTTCAAGAAGTTGGGATTCCTACTAGGAATTGTAGGTTCTTTGTTTCTTCTAAGAGGGAAGAAGGACCTACTCAAAATCTAACTTGCATGGAAGACCTTTCCAATTAATCTCTCTGATGGTACCTTCTCTCTGAGATTATATTCTATATATCTTGTATGGATACTTATTCAGATGTTCTCTCCTCCAGTAGGGTGTGAGCTCTTTCATAGCTGGCCATGATTATTTTATTACTTTGTATTTATGACTAACAGATGGATTATGAAAAAAGCTGCATCGAACTCACACTGCTAAGGAATAGATGGTCATATGAATGAAAACTTTTCCTTCCTCCTCTACATTACTGAGCAACATAGGGATTGTACAGTGCTCAGCCTATGTCAGAGGACTTGGGTCTCATGGCTGGTTCTTAAAAATAATGCTCTTTCTGAGTCATGAATGCATGTTTGAATCGTGTTATGTATACTTAGCATAGGGACTGTGAAAATAAAATAGAAGACAAAAGAATTATTAACTAGTTTCTAAGCTTTTCTGCCACCATCTTGAATCTGAGCACCAATCCATTTCCTGCATCAAATTGAGTAGACCATGAGCCTCTAGTTCTCCATGAAAGACTAGATCTTGTTTTGGAGCTTTGTTGATGTTTCTGGAAAGAAGGATGTGTTTTATGGGTAAGATGTACTAAATTAAATAGTTCTTTTGTTAGCCGGTTAAACTGGATAGAGCATGATAGAGTAGTCATAGTCACAGAAATCTAGGTTCAAATCCTTTCTTTGCTATTTAAAAAAACAACAACTATGTGATCGTGAGCAAGTCACTAGCTGAAACAACTTCCTTATCTTTAAAATGGGATGAATTATAATTGAACTACCTACCTTACAAAGATATATTTTAAATACAATAAATGATAATCAAAATTAAGAGTCCTGGAATAGGTGTTATGGGATGCACAGTCTCCTCACAGCTCTGCCACCAAATTCCTCTATCATCCTGAGGAAGTCCCTTCTACTCTTTGGGCCTCAATTTCCTCAATGACATGTGTGAATCACTGATTTCAATCTTTTCTTAAAACTATGACATTTCATGATTCTATTAAAGAGTTAAAGTCTAAAGGCTCTTTGATCCTCTGTTTTCTCACATGTCAAATGTGCATATTACTGCCACTCCATAACTCACAGGGTCTTTTTAAAAAACAATAACATGAAATAAGATGTGATAAGAAGAGATAATCTCAAATACCATTAAATTTGGGAATAAGTCATTTAAATAATTTTCCTTTTTAATTGATATATTTTATCACATTAACTTTTGAATATGTTCCTACTCCATCCTTCTAGGCCACCATCTTTAATGCAGAAAAAAATATATAATGAAATCAACAAACCAAGCAAAACATTTGAGTACATTTGACAATGCATATAATATACCAAATTTATAATCTCCTATTTTTTCAATGGAAAATGGAAGAAGGTTGTGGTGCTGGAATTTCATTTTTTCAATGTTTCTCAAGGGATAAGCTAAATCATTATATGTACATAGTTTTCCATTCATTTTTTATGCATTCTATTTACATTGTTTAAGTAATACTATATACTGACTTGCTGATCCTGCCTTTTTCATGCTGCATAAATTCAAGATTCTCCAAATTCCTCATGTTCTTTGTTTTTTATGGCAGAGTAATATTCCAGTGAACTAATATGCCACAATTTGTTTTGGCCATTCCTCAGATAATGAACACATACTTTGATTCCAGTTCTTTCTTAGCACAAAAAATTCTGCTGAGAATATGTTGGTATATGTGGAACCTTTATGTTTTCTATTTCCTTGAGGTGTTTAGTATTGTAATCTCTGGACCAAAGAGCAAGGACATTCTAGTCATGTGTTCCACATAGTTCAAAATTATTTTCATCAGCTTCATGGGTTTAATTATCATATGTATGTTGATGATTATTAGATCTATTTATTCAGCCCAAACTTCTCTCCTGACTTTCACTCTCACATCTATAAATGCCTTTTGAACATCTTGAACGGGAAGTCTCATAGACATCTTAAGTTTGACATGTTAAAAACTAAATCTGGGGCAGCTAGATGGCACAGTGGATAAAGTACCGGCCTTGGATTCAGGAATACCTGAGTTCAAATTCGGCCTCAGACACTTGACACTTACTAGCTGTGTGACCTTGGGCAAGTCACTTAACCCCCATTGCCCCACAAAATTAAAAAAAAAATTAAAAACTAAATCCATTATCTTCCCATTCAAACCCTCCCTTTCTCCCAACTTCCAAATCAATGTGGAGGGCACCATCATCCTCCCAGTCACCCAGCTCACAATGTAGGGGTTATCCTTAACTTCTTACACGTTCTTACCTCCTAAGTCAATTGCCAAAATAAATACACACACACACACACACATATATACATATATACACACACACACACATATATATATATATATAGACATATACATACATATATATATATATATTTTTCTGTTCTCTCCTTTGATATTGCCCACTACCAAGGTGTAGTTCTTCATCAACTCATACCTGTACTACTCCAATGGCTTTCTGGCTGGTCTCTACACCTCAAGTTTTTCTTCATTCCAGTCTACCCTCCACTCAGCTGTGAAAATGATCTTCTTAAAGGACAAGTTTGACCATGTTAACTCCTATTCAATCAATTCGTGTCTTTATATTGCCTCTAAAATCAAATAAAAAATCTTCTCACTTTTAAAGCCTTCCATAATCTGGCTCCTTCTTCCCTTTCCATTTTTTTACACCTTACACTGCTCCCCATAAATATTCTGTAATCCAATTACACTGGCCTCCTTGCATATGTTATTAGAACATGACACTTCCCTGCCCCCATTCCAGCCACTTTCACTGGCAATGCCACAGGCCTGGGACTATCTCACTCTTTCTAAGCTTCCCTGGATTTCTTCATGTCTCAGTAAAATTTATACTTTTTGCAAAAAGCTTTTCCTGAGACCCTGCCCCCCACTTAATGCTGCTGACTTCTCTCTATTGATTATCCCTAATGTGTACCCTGTTTATATCTTGTTTGTACACAGTGTTCATTTTGCCTTCCTCATTAGACTACTGTGTTCTGAGAGCAATAATTATTTTTTCTCCTTTCTTTGTATCCCCAGAACTTAGCATGGTGCCTGACACTTAGGAGGTGCTTAATTGATGCTAGTTGACTGATTGGTTAGTCATGTTTTCCAAAAAATTAGAAATTACATTCCAATGTGGCCAGAACAATTCATAGCTCCTGCCAATATTGTGCCTGTCAACATAGCTCCTCAAAGATTTGATTGCTTATATTTTGTTATGATTGGCAATTTTCTGAGCATCAGGTCAAACATCAGATTTGTTTTGATTTTTATTTCTTAGCATTAGTGATTTGGAGCTATGAATGAATGAACAAAAGAGACTCTATTAAGCATTTAAAGTGTGTCAGACATAAAGTTAAGGGCTAGGAATACAGAGATAAAAGGGAGATAGGCCTTGTTCTGAAGGACTTTATTCATGTTTAATAAAGGCAAACAACATATAGGGAATGTTTCAATTACAGGACAGATGGAAAAGACCAGGGTTCCTTTGGGTGCGGGGACTAGGCAGATGATAATACATCTTCTTAACCTCATTTCTTTTGGTAAATATCTTTCTGATAGTTGAAAAATTGTTGTTCATATTTCATAATCTTCCTTTGGGAAACTGTTTGCTCATATCCTATGAGCAAAACTATTTGTCCATGTTTGATGACTGCTTACTTATTCTTTGGAGAATGACTTTTTATCTTAAATGTGTGTGTGTATTCCATTTGTTGATTGGCTTTCAGACTTCAAGCAAAGGTATTTGATGCAGTTTCCCCTCTTCTCCCAATCGGAATTTTCCTTTCTTAACCTAACTTCTTTTATTTTGTTTCTACAAAACCTTTCAAATTTCATGTAACTGGAATGATTGCTTTTATATTTTCTCATCTCCTTTAATCCTGGTTAAGAATTTCCCCACAGTAATAATTTTTAAAAATACTTCTATTGAATTCCATTTATTTGAAAATGGCATTATATTTTATATCAAGCTAGAAGATTCATTTGGAACTTATTCTTTCATATGGCATTTGATCTTTATCTAAACCAAACATTTAATTTATTTGTTTGTTTCCCAAATTGCTCTCCAGTTTCCCCAAGTATTCTTTTCAAATTGGGAGTTCTTCCCTGTTACGTTCTCAAGTTTAGTGAACTTTTGTTTATAGCATTTAATTATTTCTCATTCCTACTGATCTACTTTTCTAACTTTTAGTAAGTGATCAATGATTTTGATTATTATTTTATAATTGGAAATTGGAAATATTATCCTTCCATTCTGCTTCATTGTTATCATTTATATTTCTCTTTAGTTTCTAAATTTTTTAAAATGAATGAGTAGTATTTACAAAACAACCTCTGGTATTTTATTTGATACAGCAATAAACTATAAGTTAATTTAGGCAATTTCAACATTTTTGTTATTTTGGTCTGGCTCCATCATAAGTGATTATCTTCCACTTGTTTGATTCATCATTTTGAAAGACTTCTGTAATTGTATTATGTATAAATCTATATCTATATACATTAATTATGTGTTGGTAGAGTGAGTATATGATATTTCAAATGTTTAGCTATTTTGAGAGGAATTCTACTTTCTGTTATATCTTCTGGGATTTTGTTATGTAGAAATGTTGAATTTTTGTAACATTTTATACCAATATTTTACTGATGTTCATTATATCAATCAGATTACTTGCTGATTTTTAGGAGTTTTTTGAGCTAACCATTATGTAATCTACAAATAGGAATAATTGCTTCTATTTTTCACAATATTTATGCCTTTAATTTATTTCTATTGTCTTATTGCTAACAGTACATTTAATGTCAATATTACTTCAGAAGATTCATCTAATCTTCCAATCCAAAAAGATGTCTGCTTGTAGGAAACTGGAGAGGTATGGGGATGTGCCTTAAAATGATGAGATTTGTTTTCAATGCCATAATAAGACACATTTCCAGAGGACCAATGTTAAAATAAGCTATGTATATTAGGTGATAGGCTCAAAATGCAGATTAAAACATTCCTCCTTGCATATGATTAGTGAGGGGATATTTCCCTTATCTATGCATATTTTTATGAAGGTTTTGTTTCCTTCCTTCTTTCTTTCCTTCCCAGTATGGGGAATCCATTCAAACATGTTTGTATGAAGCCATTAAAGACTATAGTTTTTCTTTGTTTACCCCTCAATCTCACTGTTTACATGTCGTTCTCCAACATCTTTTTCCTTCTTTCTTCCTTTTTTCATCCTTCCTTTCTTCCTTCTTTCCTTCTTTCCTTCCTTCCATTTATCTGTGGCAGATATGAGGAGATAAAATAAAAGCTTGTGAAAATGAAAAAAATGTTTTAAAAATATTTCATATATCTTTCAAAGAGAAGAAATAAAAGGAGAAGGGACCAATATGTGCAAAAATTATTTATAGCACCTCTTTGTGGTGACAAAGAACAAGAAACTAAAGGGAATGATGACCAATTGGGGAATAATTGAACAAATCATGATATATAGAGATGTAATAGACTACTATTGTAATACAGTAAATGATGAATGGGGAATCTCTTCAGAAAAAAACTGCAGGAAAATTGTATAAACTTAGAACATAGAATACAGAATCAGGAGAACAATTTATATGATAATAGTGATACTGTAAAATATTCCACTTAGGAAACAATTAATAGCACTTATCAATGCAATAAAAAAACACATGATTTTGGAGTACTTATAATGAATGATCTTGACAAAGAAGTGATGGACTCAGGGTATAGAATGAGACATTTCTTTATTTATGTGGGAATTTATTTCCCTTGACTATGCATATTTATTACTAAAGCTTGTTTTTATTTTTAAAATTTATTTTCAAGAGTGAGAGTAGGAGGGAGAGAATGTAGACTTTTTAATGTAAAAAATTAAAATAACCATTATTTAAAAAAACAAAAGTTAAATTTCTCAAGTCACTCATTTATTTTAACGGTTCTTATTACATTGATTATGTGAAAAAAGCAGCACATTTTTGTCCCCAAAGCTTCTCATTGGAGTCAATATCTTTGGCATCTTGAGCATTGGGAAGTTTCTGCTTATTGCATCTCTCCTGATTCTGTCTCTTAATCTGGGGATAAAAGCAGTAGGCAAACAACTAAAAGTCTGGTTTTGAAAATCAGTGTCTAGGGAGCAGCCAGGTGGCACAGCGGATAAAGCACTGGCCCTGGATTCAGGAGCACCTGAGTTCAAATCCCGCCTCAGACACTTGACACTTTACTAGCTGTGTGACCCTGGGCAAGTCACTTAACCCTCATTGCCCAGCCAAAAAAAAAAAGAAAGAAAAAAAAAGAAAATCCGTGTCTAGCTGAAAATTCTTTGTAGGTTAGGGAATCCATTCAATTGTATTTGTATGAAGCCATTAAAAACTGTGGTTTGGCTATATTTACCCCATAGTCCCACTGTTTGCATGTATTTCTACAGGTGCATGCACAAGGTACTAATGTCAAATGCACAGCAAATGAGACCCCTTGTATCTGATGTAATTTCTATATTCTATTCCACTGATCTAGTTCTCTATTTCTTAGACAGTACCAGATTGTTTTGATAATTACCACTTTACAATACAGTTTGATATCTGATACTGATAGACCACTTCCTTTCATATTTTTTTCATTTTTTCTGATAATATCCTTGAACTTTTGTTTTTCCAGATTAATTTTGTTATTATTTTTTCTAGCTCTATAAAATATTTTTGATAGTTTGATTGGCATAGCACTGTATAAATAAACTAACAGGTAGGATTGTTATTATATTGGATCTACTTACCAATGAGTAATTAATATTTTTTCCAATTGTTTATATCTGACTTTATTTGTACATAACTTTTGATGAAGAAATACCACTACTAGGTCTGTATCCCAAAGTTATAAAAGAGAAAGAAAAAGGACCTATTATTTGTCTAAAAAATATTTATAGCTGCTTTTTTGTGGTGGCAAAGAATTAAACATTATTGGCTACTCATCAACTGGGGAATGGTTTAATAAGTTGTGGCATATTATTATGGTGGAGTACTATTGTACTGTGGGAAATTACAAGAGAGAGAATTTCAGAAAAACATGGCAAGACATACAAAATGATGCAAAATGAAGTGAGAGGAATCAGGTTATCTTTGTGCACTATAATAGCAATGTTTTAACAATGGTCAAGTTTGAAAAACTTGCCTACTCTGATCAACACAATGAACCAAAACAATTCTGAAGGACTCATAATGAAAATATGCTATCCACCTCCCGAGAGAGAACTAATGAACTGAGTGCAAATTGAGGTATATTTTTACTTTCTTTACTTTTTTTTTTTTTTTTTGGAAATATAGTCAATATGGAAATCCGTTTTGCATGACTTCACTTGATTAAGTGAAAACTTATTTCTTGCTTTCTCAAGTAGTGGGGCAGATGGGAGGGATAGAATTTAGAATTCTAAGTTTTAAAAAGTGAATGTTAGTTTTATTCACATGTAATTGAGAAATATTTAATAAAGTAAATATTATGTGTAACTCCCCCCAAAAAAAGATCCAGTAAAAAACAAACCAACACATATAGGAGAGTCTTTGGGAGGAAGAATTTGGGTTTATTTATTTATTTGGGCTTTTTTTTTAACCTTTGATGTCTTTTTGCACTAATTTTTGTTTTATTTTTGGTTTTCAAGCTTATTTTTCTTTCTCATTTCCCCTCCCCAATGTAGAAAAAGGAAAATAAAAACAAAACCCTTGTAAGAATCACACACATGCACAAACATATACATACATATACACACATATATATATATACATATCTTTGTATATTATGCATATATGTATGTATATTTCAACAAAAAATCCTATTGTCATTGTCTAAAAAGCTTTTCATTCTACATATTCATTTTGTCTGTTCTTTGTCAGGGGGTGGGTAGAGAATATTTTATCATTGTTCCTCTGGAATCATCATTGACCATTGTGTTCATCAGAATACTTACATCTTTTGGGGCAGCTAGGTGGTGCAGTGGATAGAGTACCGGCCCTGGAATCAGGAGTACCTGGATTCAAATCTGGCCTCAGACACTTAATACTTACTAGCTGTGTGACCCTGGGCAAGTCACTTAACCCCAATTGCCTCACTAAAAAAAACCAAAACAAAACAAAAGAATACTTACATCTTTCACACTTAATTGTTTGTTTTTTGCAATATTATAGAATAAAATGTGCCTTTAGTTCTACTTACTTCACTCAGCATCAGTTCATAAATATATTCCTAAGTTTCTCTGAAACTATTTCTTCAATTTATTTTTCCACAGTAGTATTTCATTACTGTTATATACCATAATTTGTTCAGCCATTGGCCAATTGTTTTGTATCACTTTTCCCCCAATACTTAGCCAACATAAAAAATACCCACTAGAAATATTTATGTACATGTAGAATTTTTCCTCTTGATTTCTTTGAGATATAGGTCTTAATAGTAGTAGCTGAGCCCAAAGGTATGTGGATTTTAATAATTAGGTAGGAATAGGAATGGGAAATCATTTGAAATTGGATGGATCAGTTCATAACTCCAGCAGCTGTGCATCAATGTTCCTGTTTTCCAGAAGCCCCTCCAACATATTTTTGTCAACTTTGCCAATATAATGGGTATTAAGTAGAATCTCAGACTCAATTTAATTTTCATTTTTCTAAATACTGATGATTTGGAGAAAATTTTTATATGGTTATAGATAGCTGGTCTTCCCCTCCCCTGAAAAAAAACTGGTTTTTTCATATCTTTTGAGCCTTTATCAATTGGATTATTTTATTCTTATATATTCAAATCAATTACTTATATAATATTGAAAGGAAATCTTTATCAGACAAACTTGCTGTAAATTTTCCCCCAGTTATTTATTTCTCTTCTAATTTTGGCTTTATTTGATTGATTTTTACAAAAAAAAAGTGAATTTTATGTGGTGAACATTATCCATTTATCAGCTGAATCCTCTTTGCCACTTATTTGCTCATAAACATTTCCCCTCTCTGAAAGGTAATTCCTTCTTTTGATTTTTATCAAGTGTACCATTATATCTTAGTTATTTATGTATCCATTAGAATCTTTTAATAGTGTCTGATGTGAGCAGGGAGAAATGCTTTGGTAGTATTAATTTGATTATGGATTATTTGATCTTAATAAAGTTTTTGTTTGTTTTTTTTTTTTTTGCAGGGCAGTGGGGGTTAAGTGACTTGCCCAAGGTCACACAGCTAGTAAGTGTCAAGTGTCTGAGGCCGGATTTGAACTCAGGAACTCCTGAATCCAGGGCCGGTGCTTTATCCACTGCGCCACCTAGCCGCCCCCCTTAATAAAGTTTTAAAGAAAAAATGGAAGGGAAGGAGAAACTTTCCCAAATATTTATGACACCACAGACAGTATCAAGAAAAACATGGGAAGAATAGTAAAAGAGGAGAGAGAGAGAGAGATGATAGACAGACATATACATATACATGTTTGTATATGTGTGTTGTATAAAGAAGATTAACTTCAAAAAGGAAATCCATTAATTATAGGAACCAGAGAAAAAGGAATGACATTGTTATGAAACCAGACTGTAAATCAAATGACCAGAAGAAATAGATGAGAAGGCCTGGAAATAGAAAAGAAACTTGACACAGAAATATAATATTTTATTGATGGGAGCTGTTGGTTATATAGACAACTGATGAATTCTTTTTCTTCATAAAAAGTAGCTCACCTGATAAAGTCTTCACTTGTCTTAGTGATTGTTTCCTTGTTCAAAAGGTGAATGGGGAAATGAGAGAGACTGCTATTCTCGAAATTATTCTGACCAAGAAGGAGGACTTGGTATAGAAAACTTAATAGGGGGCAACTGGTGGTACAGTGGATAAAGCACTGGCCCTGGATTCAGGAAGACCTGAGTTAAAATCTGACCTCACACACTTTACACTTACTAGCTGTGTGACCCTGGGCAAGTCACTTAACCCGTATTGCCCCACCAAAAAAAAAAATAGAAAAGAAATCTTATTAGGAAGTAGCAACTTGATCTCAATATTCCTGAAGTGGAAACAGAGAAAAATCCAGGCCTAACTTGATATGTACCCTAGTTTTGGAGAGGATAGATTTAAAACAACTGAGAAATAGGACAGGTAGCATCCTATAACCAAACATTCTCATAGAGAACTTGGCCCTAGAGTGATGAGCAACTCTCAGGAGGCAATTTTTGAATGGAAAAGTAGATATATTTTTTGAAGTAGAAAAGGTTGAGCTGAGAGAAATATTCATAAAAGGATAGAAACTGTTGTGGAATTTTCAGGAACTCTTTAATTAACTTAAAGATGTTAGCAAGGGTGGGTAACAGGAGTTACACAAAATAAATAACAAGCTGCCTTGTAAGCCTAGTCTCAGAGGACTAAGAGAATCCTCAGAGGGCTCAGTGTAAGATGAAGCATCAGACAAAATACTAAGCACAACAAAAAAGGGTTGTTATTTTGCTTGTTTTTACCTATATTGGAGGCAAAAGGATTGGGTCACTGCTAAGATGGATAAGATGATTATAACAGATGCCACAGAAAAGACTTCATACTCAATTAATTGTCCTGTTATCTGCAAAGGATAATGATCTTTAACCTTGAAAATATAGAAAAAATAGTCAATAAGGAATTGAAATAAAAATACAAGATAAAGGAATATTATCTAGAATCTCTCAGTGAGTTCAAGTCACTAAGTCATGACAAACTAGATTATAGGAGATTGAAAGTACTGAAGGATATTGTTATTAAGCTTCTGTAGATGACCTTTGCAAATCACAGAGAAGGGGAATTATTGAAGGAATGGAGATAGTTTAATTTTTCCTAATCATTCAAAAAATAGAATAACATTAAATTCTGTAAATAATAGGCCAACAAAATTGATTCTGATTCTTTATAAAAAATTGGTTTATAAACATTGAAAAGGGAAACCATGATCATGAGAGCATGACTTCAAAAGTATGCAGTTAAAAACTATCCTCATTTTCCTTCATAGCCTGTGTATGTTTGTTTGTTTGTTTGTTTGTTTTGCCATGATTCCTGCTGGATCATCTCTGAGGGGCTATGTGGGGTCCAGAGGAAATAAGAGCTGAGGATAATGAAATGCAGAAGAGGCAAAATGTTACTTAAATCATTTTATCTAATTTTCAATATTATTTATTGAATGTATGTGTTGAACCTCTTTTTTCCCTTTCCTTATTATTACTGCCCTTGATGCTCTAAAAATCTTTCCTAGTAGGTTAGAAGATTATGTGTTGGAAGATGGGAGCAGTTGAACCATAGACTCCTAGATCTCATTTTATGTCTTCTCCTGCTAAAATAAATGGGTTTAATGGTCATGTATTTGGACAGCTAGATTAATACAAATGGGGTGGGGTTGTCTCCCTCAAAGGTAGAGAGATCTCTGAACTCTTATTGCTTTAGGTTGATTTTTCAATTTAGTCACACTGCCCATGATCACCAACCTTATCATTTTATTTCTGGCTTCAATCTGTACTCTATGATTTCTTCATTAAATATCTAGAATGCAAATAGACAAAAAATAGTGTCCCTTATGCTTCCTTGAAGGAGCTCCTTCAAGGAAGTTTTTTTTTCTCCTCACGCTGGGTGATACTTTTAAGGTCATGGTTCACAGGAGCTTCTCACAGGTAAAGAAGAATCATTTGTATTAGAACACCTTTGAAGACTCGATCAGAAGGGCAGAAAGATTTTTCTCATATCAAGTAGCTGTAATTTCATGGCAGACAGCACACCTCTGTACCTCCCTTCAAGGATTCTTCTAAAAATCCTTTGATATCTTCTTCTAAGTCTAGGCATCTCCTCCTCCTTTCAGAAATTGCTGAATTTAACTTTTATAATCAGGTCTTTTCCCCTCTTCACATGAAATAAATTTTAGAAAATGAAGAAGAAATAAATTCCAAAAGAGAGAAAATCATATTCTTACTTTCAAAAAGAGAACAAGAGTTATCAATTTAAAAATTCTGTGGAGAAAGAAATGATGGTAAACTTTGCAGTAATTTTGGATTTATATTTGTAAATACTTCAACAAAGTCTTTTTTGGATGCATATCTCATTGTTCTGTAAAAGTGACCACAGGGGCAGCTAGGTGGCACAGTGGATAGAGCACTGGCCCTGGAGTCAGGAGGACCTGAGTTCAAATCCGACCTCAAACACTTGACAACTTACTAGCTGTGTGATCCTGGGCAAGTCACTTAATCCTAATTGCCTCACCAAAAAAAAAAAAAAGAAAGAAAGGAAAAAAAGAAAAGAAAAGAAAAGTGACCACAGACTTGAAGACTGTATAAGGAGAACTCAAACTATGGCAGCTCTTATCAAGCTTGAAAAACTTTGATTACAGGGCCAGAGATAGATTTCATGTGTATTGTTTTTGTGGACTCATCCTGCTATGTTTGAATAGGGTCATAACCAGATTAATTATAGGGTGATAGATTTTTTAAATATAGTCACTTTTTTTTTTTGCCTTTTTTTTGCTGGACAAGGAGGGTTAAGTGACTTGCCCAAGGTCACACAGCCAGTAAGTCTCAAGTGTCTGAGGCCTGTAGGTCCTACTGAATCCAGGGCCAATGTTTTATCCACTGTGCCACCTAGCTGCCCCACATGTAGTCACTCTTAAAGATAATCTATCTGCTTGCATGTGGAGGTGGGAATATAGACTCAATTCCATGCTTTTTTTAACTGCTCAACTAATGGTCACATGTAATTAAACCAACATGCCTTTATTTAATGAAGTAAGAGAAGGTTGATCTCTGGCTACCTCTCATTTTGGATCTTTTTGGTTAATGACATAGACTTTCAATAATATTAAGAAACTCAGAAGGGTAGGTCTTGGAATTCTGTTTCTAATATATAGTTCTACACTTCTACTGGGGCAAAGGAACAAAGAACATTTATCCATGATCATTCACAATCATGTACTTTAAATTGATCTTCTCAGTTACAGAAACATAGTTACTCAAAGTTGAATGGGACCTCATAAACTATTCCAATTTATACCTGCACAAGACAACATAATTGTCAGTTTGTTATTTATTTTGTCCCCCCCCCCCCCTTTCTAGTTAGGAGGAAACCCAGTGTCTCCCAAATCAGTTCTCTCTACTTTTGTTTAACTCTAACTGGTAAAAAAAAAGGTTTTCCTTGTCAAACAGGTTTTTAACTCAGGCTCTATTCTTTCAGGATCTATCTGGTTACAGTCTATCCCCCTCCATAGTGTCCTGATTACTAACATGTTTTCAGAAGTTAATGTCCTCTGCCATTGGCTCAAACCCTAATACAAATTGTCTCCCCTATTTTAGAGAACCAATGACTAATACCCAACTTTCATTTAACCACTTAACTTCTAATTCAACTGGGGCCATCTCCAATCATTCTGATGTATATCTTGCCACTGGACTCATATGGCTCCACAGGAGAGAATGAGACTTGAGTTTGCACAGCCCTATGTCAATTAAATCCAATTCACTGCAAGTCATTACAACACCCCAATATCATGGTCCTCTTCAATAATGAAGGATAACAACAACAATAACTAACTTCTGATTAGGTTTTACAAAGTGATGTTTGCTTCAAAAACAAAACAAGAACATTCAAACATTTCCCCTGACTCCTTCAGGGAATAAGCCCCCTATAATATCTCAGCTTGTGGGGAGTGGATGGGAAAGCTTACATCTTTATAGGTCAAATCTACGTAGAATGAGTTTCACTAAATTCAAGTCTAAAACTCACTGGATTCTCAGAGCTTGCTGAACTGGCTACAACACTGGCATATATTCCTAGATTTCTAGATTCCCATGGCTCACATTTTTAGATCAGAGACTACATTCCCTGTACCATGAATGGGAAAGTAGAAAATAAAAATCACATTTCTTGTGGCCCCATAGCATAATGAGGGAAGGCAGAGACAACCCTTGGGCTTTTTCTGCTAAACCACATGCTATTATTTATTGCAAGTAGAATTCTTCATCCTCAGGTATTAATACAAGGAAAAGCCACACAGGTATCATGCCAGGCCTTTAAAAAATCCACAATGCGAAGTGAGGTGGGAGTAATAGAAGGTAGATTTTAATTTGAAAAAAAAGTTTTAAACCAAATTGATTAATTAATTACATGTTAACAGTTCTGGCTATGCTGCTTCTAACATATGATAGGACAATGTATACTACTGATCCATTTTCTTCTCTAGTCTTCCAGAAGCATATTTCCTAGTATCTTCTACATACATGGCTCCATCTGAGGTGGTGTAATCATGTACCAAATGTCCATTACACTTACCTCAAATCCAAATGTGCCTCTCCATATCTATCACCTTTTGCTACTAGTTCTGTCTTCTGGAGACTGATGAGGACAAATCCAATAGAATTTCCATAAAAAAACAAAATTAAGGGTCAATTATAAACCAAGCACTGGGGGCATACTTAATAACATAATCCCTACTTTAAGGATTTATCTACATATTTACAAAACAAACATAAGGTGAAGGAACACAAATAAATAAATAGTAATTAAAAGTAATAGAAACTTGGGGATTAGAAAAGACTTGATGTACAAGGGGGTGTTTGTGTTGCATATTCTCAACATGTGAAGAAGGATTCTAGGCAAAGGGAATAGTGCAAAGACACAGAGATGTTGTATTGATAGAATCTTATATATAAAGGAGAAAAAAAGGTCAGTTTGGCTGGACTGAAGAGTGGGAAGAGAGTAATATATAACAAGGTAGGAAAGATAGATTGGGAAAACATTGTGGACATACTTCATTTATTTGTTTTTTTGTTTGTTTGTTTTTGTGGGGCAATGAGGGTTAAGTGAGTTGCCCAGGGTCACACAGCTAGTAAGTGTCAAGTGTCTGAGGTCAGATTTGAACTCAGGTCCTCCTGAATCCAGGGCTGGTGCTTTAACCACTGCACCACCTAGCTTCCTCCTGGTTTAGCTTTTAAAGTATGTCTACAGGGGAAGCTAGGTGGCATAGTAGATAAAGCACTGGCCTTGGATTCAGGAGGACTTGAGTTCACATTTGACCTCAGACACTTGACATTTAACTAGCTGTGTGACCCTGGACAAGTCACTTAACCCTCAATGTCCTGCTGGAAAAAAAAATAGCTAAACCAAAGAATCAATATTTTATCCTGGAGACAATAGGAAGTCCCTGGAATTGACTGAGCAGAAAAGTAACATGGCTAGATCTGATTTTAAGGAAAATTACTTTAGAAGTGTTTTATGATATGGATTGGAGTCATGAAATATTTGAAGCAGGGAGATCAATTAAGAAGTTGTTTTGGTAATTTAGATGAGGGTCTAAACTAAAGGTGGTGGCCAAGTGAATAAAAAGAAGGTGTCATCTCAGATAAAAGAGATGTGGGCATAGAAATGATAAGACTTGGCAAATCATTTGATATATTGGATGAAAGAGAGTAAGAACTCAAGGATAATGCTAGAGGATATGAACCAGGGATACTGGAAGGCTGAGGATACCTTAACGTAAATAAGGTAATTTAAAAGACAGGACAGTTTTGAGGAAAATATAATGAATTCAGTTTGGGATAAGATATATTTGAGATGGTTCCAATTTGAAACATCCAATAGGTAATTGCTGTTGGGAGAGTAAAGCTCAAGAGAGAGATAGGGAAGGGGGTTGAGGTATTCATGTGCATAAAGAGACACTGACAAATAGACAAATAAACATACAGATACAAATACACAATATGATACATTATATTGCATATAATATATAATATGTGATATATTGTGTTAATTATGTATAATATGTGTGGTTTTTTTGTGGGGCAATGGGGGTTAAGTGACTTGCCCAGGGTCACACAGCTAGTAAGTGTCAAGTGTCTGAGGCCGGATTTGAACTCAGGTACTCCTGAATCCAGGGCCGGTGCTTTATCCACTGCGCCACCTAGCCTCCCCTATAATATGTTTTCATATACATATTTAGAAGTTGTCCCAAAAGTCTTAGTGCATTTTAAGTTTTTTTGTTGTTGTTGTTGTTTGGTTGTTTGGTTTTGGTTTGGGTTTTTTAAAATCACTTTAGATGACACTATTTGAAATTTTAATTATTCAATTTCTTTTCCATTTATTTAATTTTGAATAACAAGTATTTAATTTTAATTTTAACAAGGGAGGGTACCTTGTCATTATGCATTGTGTGTGACAGTTTTTGGATAATGTTTTATCTGACTAGTCGTTTGATACAGGCTATCCTCTTAAATCTCAATCATTGGATCTATTTCAATCAGATTTTTTTTCTTGTGGAAGCACATAAAAACATTTTTATTCATTAAAATCATATTATTTGGGTGATTTTCGGGCTAGGATTATAAATTACATCCTTTCAATCAGTGAAGAGCAGAAACTTACCAAAGTGGTGAATAGAAAAAAAAAGAGTGATAATGTTGAATCTTAATAATAAAAATATCAATAGTTAACATTTTAAATCATCAGCCACATATACAGATAGTCAAGCCAATCTTGCTAAAGTAATACAACACTATGTAGGAGAGGGAAATAGAAGGAAACAGGTGCCAAGCAAATCAAATCATAACCAACTTTTCTTCTGTCTATCCTCAGACCCATATGGAGACATCCTAGGACTCTGAAGCCAAGAGCCTTGGGAATAGGAGTGGTCTCCAAATTACTAGAGTTGCCTTAGCCCAGCTAAGTTCTAACTAAGGGAAGAAATCATTGCGAAGAAGGGGTCCATCTTTCCCATAACCCCCAGCCACAACTACTGATCAGCTGCCACAATAAGTAAATATATATAAGAACCCTGGGAGTGATGGCATCCCTCAGACCAATAGTCCTACTTCTAGCTAATCCCTTACAACCATAATCAGTGAAGGTGGCTCCTTTGAAGAACGGGTAGCCATACCTACTACCTGCCAACCAACTACCTTTCACAGGGTAGCCAATCAAATCCAACTAAACAGCAAGGAATTATAGTGAGAAACAGGAGGCATTATGCACTTAGAAGGTCAAGCTACCACCACCACCTTGACTACCATCTTCCCTGAGATCCTAATACAAACAGTCCTATTTGAATCCCCAAACCTAGCCCAGGATCCAGTCTTCTTCCTTGAAAGTAACTCCTCTGGAGATGGATCCTGACAACTGCTTCTTCAGGTTCTTCAGTCACATCTATTGAATACCTGCATTTTGTCAGCAAATTATTCGGAACTGTCAAATGTTTCAAGAATAGAAACTGATAGGAAGAAACATTATTGTCTATTTCAGTGCTGCACTATAAATACATGAGCCTTTCCTGAAAGTCTGAGTTGTACTTGAAATATTCTTTATGTGGTGCCCCACCACCCATCAGAATATGAGCACCTTATAAACATGTACTTTCTTACTTTTACATTTATATCCACAGTGCTTTGTATATAATAACCTCTTAATAAATTATTTTATTCATGTATATATGTGCATGTGTGAATACATACACATACATAATTATTTATACATATATGTATGTATACATGCAAATTTTATGAGGTCTTTTATAGACATGATAATTACAAATGAGACCTCTTAAGATTACTGAAAGAGAATATAGAGTAAGATAAAAAGAGAACCTAGAACAGAATCTTGGGAACAAAATATGGATCATGAGCCACTAAAGGGAGAGAATGGACAAAGAGAAAGAGTATTAAAGGAGAGTAGCATGATGAAAAGTCATAGAGGAGAAAGTATTTGGGATGAGGTGCTCAACAATGTCAAATGCAGCAGATACGAAGGGAATAATTAAAAGTTAGAAAAGATATTCATATCTGTCAATTAAAAAACACTGTTATTTCAAGAGCAAATTAAATTTAATGAGGAAGTTAGAAGCCAGATTGCAAAGGGTTGAGGATTAATGAGAAAATAGAAAGTGGGGTTCAGGACCCTTTTCAAGATTTGTTAAGAAAGATAAGAGGGAAAAATGAAAAAAAAATACAAAAGAAAGAGAACAGTGTATGATAGTTTAAAGGGATTACAGATTCCAGGGAAGGCTTTTTAAGGAAGGGAGAAATGTATGTTTGTAGGTTTTATGGGAAGATATCAATAGAGAGGGAGAGGTTAAATGTTTGAGGAGATGGATAATTGAGGTAGCAATCTGCTCAAGAAGATGACGGAAGATAGGCTTAAGTGTGCATGTAAAGATTTTGATCCTGGCAAGAATGGTCACCTCTATATCAATATTCATGTCAAAAACTTTCAAATACCTAACAGCAGCTTGTATGTCACTCCAAGTCTTCTATTTTCCAGGCCAAACATTACTGATAATGTTAGAATTAGAGTAAAACATTATTTCTTTGTGTATTATGACTATATCCAAGAAACGGCTGCAATAACCACACAAATAGCCAATAGAGGGAATAGACATGATTTAGGTTGGGAATTGAACATGTATTTCTACTTTAGGGATAGCTTTATATGCTGGTTCACATTCTTCTCTACATTGTGACATTGTCATTTCTAGTAATTTTAGCCATTGTACTGATGGTCTATCAGTTCTCAAGTCAAAATTTCTTGCCTTATTACTACTCTACTACTAGAACCTCATTATCATTCAACACTACTTGATCTCTTAGATCTCTGAATTAAAGCTTCTTTTTTTATTATAACCTCCTTCCATATGGTTTATCTTATTATCAGATTTAGTCTTCATTGTCATGGTACCTAAAACCTTTCCCACTCTACCTAGTCTATTAAATTTCCTTCCTGGCCACAGTAAAAAAAATGTCATTAGTATTATAACCTGGAATAGATTATTGGTGGTCACTGAGAAATCAATTTCAGTATAATAGTAGATACAGAAGCCACATTATAGAAGGTTGAGAAGAGAGAAAGTAGTGAGGAAAGAGAGGCATTTGATGACTTTCTACATATGTGTATATAATATATATTATATATATATATAATATACACACATATATGTGTATATAATATATATGTGTGTATATATGTATATATATGTGTGTGTATATATGTATATATATGTGTGTGTATATATGTATATATATGTGTGTGTATATATGTATATATATGTGTGTGTATATATGTATATATATGTGTGTGTATATATATATATATATATATATATATATACAACATAGCAATGAGAGGAGAGAGATAGGTCAATAGTTATATAGATTCAACAGTCCAGGGTAAAGCTTTCTTTGGTTGGAAGAGTCCTGGCATATTGAAAATTGGGTAATAATCAATGTAGGTGGGGGAGGAGAAGAGTAGGAAGAGGACAAGGAAGAAGAGGAGGAAGAAGAGGAGGAGGAAGAGGAGAGAGAGAGATGCTTTTGAAGATGCATTAGAGTGGGGATGGTGGTTAGCATGAGGTTCTGGAGAAGTTAGGAGGGAATTAATTTGCCCCCCCCCCATCACTGGAAATGATAATAGATTAGAAATTGTTAGGCTTATTGTAGAAGGGACTTCCAAAGTGTGAGGGAGTCAAGGGACAACAACCATATGTTATGCATGTTTTCATTACTGGAATAGCATTGGACACAGAAAGAAAGAGAAAAAAACCATCTCTGCCTTCAAGGAGCTCACATTCTAATAGCTATGTACATACAAGATGTCCATAAAGAATATGGAATAGATGTTAAGTTTTTCAAAACTGATATGGTCATCAAAAAATCAACGTGCTGGACTAGAATTTACAAAGTATTTTCTTGCCCCAAATATAGAATCTTATGATATAACTCTATGACTGCTCCTCTCTTTATGCCCTTGATCCTACCTCCCCTTTCTGAATCCGAAAGGACTTATTTCCACTTTCTCTGACATTTTTAATGTCACAGAAATACGATAGGTTAGAAGGGGCCTCAGGAACCATCTAATCCAACACATACATGAATCTAATTTTCCTTTATATCACACCCCTAAATGGTCACCCTGCTTTTGCTTGAAAAACTCTAGTGAGGAGACCCATTATTTCCCATATAAATCCATTAATTGGCCAGCCAGGTGCTACAGTGGATAAAGCACCAGCCCTGGATTCAGGAGAACCTGAGTTCAAATCTGGCCTTAGACACTTGACACTTCCTAGCTGTGTGATCTTGGGCAAGTCACTTAACCCTCATTGCCCTGCAAAACAAAAACAAAAACAAAGAAACCCATTCATTCCATTTTGGGAAATCACTAATTGTTAGAAAACTGTTCCTGATGTTAACCCTATTCTTTATTTTTTTCACCTTTCACCCAATGCTTTTTGTTCTGCTTTCTTGACTTAAGGACAACAAAGCTAATGGCGTTTCTACCTTGTATTTCTTCTAAAATTTTAAGGCAGCTATTATGACCCCCTTCACCATCCTGGTTGCCTTCCCCCTGATGCTTTGCAGTTTATCAATAGCCTTCCAAAAATGTGAAACCTAGAGTTGATCAAATAATTCCTATGTATACTGATAAGGGCAGTAAGTTTCACTAGTCCTATATACAATGTCTCTCTGAATTCATCAGAACATTGTATTAATTTTGTTTGGTTTTTCTGTCACAGAACACTACTGATTCACACTGAACTTGCAGTCCACTCAAACCATGGTGTTGTGTTTTTTTTTTTAATATGAACTGTTATATAGGCATGTCTCCCTAAACTTCTACCTCTGAAGTTGATTCTTTTTGTTTTTCTTTTTGTTTTTATGGGGCAATGAGGGTTAAGTGACTTCCCCAGGGTCACACAGCTAGTAAGTGTCGAGTGTCTGAGGTCGGATTTGAACTCAGGTCCTCATGAATCCAGGACCGGTGCTTTATCTACTGTGCCACCTAACTGCCCCCATCTGAAGTTGATTTTTAAGCAACAAAGTATGATATTTTGCATTTATGCTGATTAATTTCCATCTAATCCAATTAAGATAAGTGTTCAACAACATCAAATTCTTTTTTGAATTTCAACTGTTGTCCATAGTGTTGGTTATTCCCCCAAGCATTGCTTCAGCTAAAACTTTGATAATCATGCCAATTATCCCCTAATTTAAATCACATGTTCACTTTTTGCATAAGTTCAAGTAAGTCTTTCCAGATTTTTCTGAAATCATCCTGCTTGTCATTTCTTATAGAACAATAATATTCCATTATAATAATATACTACAGCTTGTTTGCTTCCAAAGGTTTGTCATGCCAGGGTGGAAGTGGGGATAAGCTCTCACTCTCTTTAAAATGCTCCAATAGCTTGAGTCTCAAATAGCCTCTGACAACCGAAGCCCAACTCCTGGCCTTCTTGTGGCGGAACTGTGTCCACTAATAGGAGAAGGGGTGAAGGCGAGTCACTGGCACCTTAAAACCAGTCGCTTCGGGCAGGTGGGGCTCGTTAGCCGTGGCAGGCAACCCGCCTAGGGGAAGGAAACCCTGATTTTAAACCTCTGCTGCCTTGCGGCTATACCCATATATGGGAAAGGGTTCAGGAGTTAACCCTGAAGAAAAATCAGGAGTCGGAATCTCTTCGGCAGTTGGATGTTGGACATCACATCCCTCTGGCAACTCCTGCAGCGGCACTGCTGCCAAACTTGTACTGGCTCTGCCTCTCCTTTGGATCCACCTGTGTCACGGAGAGGGAAAACCTGCTGCATGGGCAACAGCTTGTTTTACAATTGATCTGCCCAGGCCAGCGCCCTGGAGAGGACACTCCAGCTACTCCTCATGGGGTAGATACAACATGGCATGCGGCAGTTACCGGTTATAAGTCACTCAGGAGCTGCGGCTCCCGTATCCGACTGCACAGCCACACTGTGGCCTGTGGCTCTTCAAGGCACTGATCCATGGTCCTCCACGACTGATGGAGGCCTACACAGCTTATTTAGCTATTCCCCCAATTGATGGGCATCCCTTTGATTTCTAATTCTCAGACACCACCAAAAGACTTGCTGTAAATATTTTTATACAAATATGTCCTTTTCTCTTTTGGGGGGATGTCTTTGGGCTATAGACTTAGCAGTGGTATTCTTGGATCAAAGCAAATCACAGTTCTATAGCCCTTTGGACATAGTTCTGAATTGCTCTCCAGAATGGTTGGATCAGTTCATAATTCCACCAAGAGTGCATTGATGTATTATTTTTACCACAGCCCCTCTGACATGTATCATTTTCCTTTTTTGTCATATTAGTCAACCTGTATTGATGTGAGGTGATACCTCAGATTTATTTTAATTTGCATTTTTCTAATCAATAGTGATTAAGAACATTTTTTCATATGAGTACAGATAGTTTTATTTCTCAGTTTGAAAACTGCCTGTTCATATCCTTTGATCATTTATCAGTTGGGGAATTATTTGTAATTCTCCATAACCTTTTAAAGATTACTACCAGTAGAGAATAGTAATTCACAAGGATGAATTTCATTTGAGCCTGGTAACCTGAACTCACCAAGTTAATCAATAAGCACTTACCAAATCCTTACTATGTGTAAGACAATGTATTAAGTACTAAATATACAATGAGGGGGCAGCTAGGTGGTGCAGTGGATAAAGCACTGGCCCTGGATTCAGGAGTACCTGAGTTCAAATCCGACCTCAGATACTTGACACATACTAGCTGTGTGACCCTGGGCAAGTCACTTAACCCCCATTGCCCTGCAAACAAACAAACAAACAAACAAAATAGACAATGAAATCCAAAACCAAACCAAAAGAATCTTTAGTCTCAAGGAATGCAAATTCTAATGGAGGAAAAAATGTGAAAATAAATGTCTGTGTGTATTGATTTGTGATGACTCAATCTCTCTATATTTTCTTAAAGTTAAACCTATTTTGAGTTCTGTCCTCCCAGGCTAGCAATCATTCTCCATAAGAGAGAAAAAGAGGTTACTAAGGAATTAAAGAATGCTGCTTTTTTCAATATCTGTTTTTAGTGTCTCCCCCACATGAAGAAATAGTCCTCTTTCTATTTTGATCCTACTTTCCCCCCAGATATAGTGAAAAAAAACCTTTTTTTCTTGTCTAGATTTTTTAAACCAGTTTATCTAATTCGGATCTTAAGCACTCCTGACACTATTCCTCTGGCAACTCCTGCAGCGGCACTGCTTAGTTTTATTTTCATCCTTTATTATTGTATTGACATCCATTTTTACATGTCATTTAGAAATTCAGATTGTTTGGTGAATTCCTATTTATTCATGTTTTTATCATTAGAAAAATCTCCCATTTCCTCCCTTTTAGAATAGTTGCATTTTTTTTTCTTCAAAATTTATTTCATGAGAACCTCATAATCTCCTTGGTTTGGGTTTCTCTAGGGAATTTTATTCTATGGAAACTTAAATAGCCTTTCTCTAAATCCTTTCAAATTTGCCCTCATAAAATCTATATCTTATCTCAGATTCTGTCTAGCATTTCTTTCTTTTTTGGTCTCAAATAGGATGGGGTAATTATTTTGCCCTCCTCCCTCCCTACTAAGGATCTTATATTTCTTATCTAGTCACTCATTTCCCCCTTTTTGGCAAGAATTGGATTGAGAAAAGAAGATGACTCATTTCTCACTTTTTCAAATTTTAAATTATTAAGTTAAGTCAACCTATTAATCAGTAAATGTTGATTAAATGTCTGCTATTTGTCAGGCGCTGTAATGAAATTATTCCATGCTTTATTTCAGAGAGGGAAGTTCAGTGATTGTTCACATAAGTGAAGTCTCCTGTCATGACTATATTATGAATCTGTGCCAGGTTTCTGATGTGTTTCCCAAACTTTTCATTTATTTTCTTTCTCTGTCTTTCTCCAATCCCTCCATTGGGACCTTAGGTTAAATGCAGTGAGTGTCAGTGTATCCTGGAGGAATGGCTGACATCTTATTAACCTGGCACAGCAGGTTATTGCTGATACTCCCCAGCAGGCTAACAGGTTAGTTGGGAAGGCAGGATGGAACTAAAGCAATATAGTTTCTACAGTACTCCAGAGCACTTCCTACCCAGAGGCAGTGAGAACAAGCAGAGAGAGAGGGAATTTCCAGTGGCAATCTACGGGGAAAAATTCCAGGTAAATTCACAAGGGTAGTAATTCATATTTAGCCAGAGGAATTATGAACAGAGAGAGGTCTCCCTGGAAAAATCATTCTGCGTGATACAAATGCAAGTTGACCTTTCTGTTAGAGGAGAAGGTAAAGGGGTCTGAATTATGCCACTCTATGCCTTACTTAGCTTAGATGAAATAACGAAAAGGATTAGATAGTATTGAAAAGACCCCATAGTATGAGGGCAGTATGCTGCAAAGGATAAGGCACTATACTTCAATTCAGGATACATATCTGATTTTAAATACTGATACATGTTTATTTAATTCTGGTGCATATTTAATCTCTCTCTCTCTCTCTCTCTCAACTCTTACTACGTAACTTACGTTCCTGGACCTCAGCTTTCTCACCTGATAAATGAGGAGGTTGAACTAGATGGCTTCTAAGATGCCTTCCTACTTTAAATCTGTGATCTTATGATGAAAACAAATTGAGAAAAGAAGAAAAAAAATAGATTCTTCAATAGGGAAGGGATAAAAATCAGAGTCAAGAGGTATGAAAATAAAAGCATATGACATTAGAAAAGGGGAAAACCCTCTTTCTCATCAGAATTATGGAACAGTTATCAGGCACAGACTATGGTGGATGAATGGAGGCCTTCTAAGGAAGCTACAACATTCCAATGAAACACTCACAGGTACTCTAAAATAGGGGGATTTTATTACCGAGAGCAGGAGAAGTGGAAGTGGTCTCAGATGTTATCAAGTTCAACCTTCTCATGAAGAAATGAAGAAAATGAAGATAAGGGAAGTTAAATGCCCTGCCCCAGGTTACACAGATACCAAATTTCAGAGGTTATATTTCAACCCAGGTCCTTAAAATCTAGAGTTAACAATCCTCCCACTATATCACACTGCCTCCATGACAGAAAATAGTATTAGTAACTTCCTGAGGAGAGGCACAGGAATAGCTTTAAGCAAGCCTATCATGGTTAATGTGGATTTTCCATTATTCAAGAAAATATTCATGAGACATAATGGAGGGCCTGAGAAGTCACAGGTCTATTATATACTTTCCTGACACCTGAGGGAACAAATGACACCAGCAGAAAAAAAAAAAAAAACCTGGAATATTTCCAGTAATTACTAGCATAGACAACAAAAAATTTCACAGTTACAAAAGTTTAGAGTCATTGTTAAGCATTTCTTAAGTGCCTATAATATGGCAGTTATTGTGCTAAGAAATGAGGATATGAATAAAGACAAAAACAAAACAAAACAGTCTCTGTTTTCATGGTTCTCACTATCTAATGGGGGAGACAACATGCATACTGCTATATATGTATGCACAAGATATATACAGGAAAAATTGGAGATTATCAATGGAGGGAAGGCACAAGAATTAAAGGGGAAAGTTACTATGGTGACAGGGAAGATCAAGACCCAAATTCAAAAGAAGATAAAAAAGTCACAATAGTTACATGAAAAGTTTCAAAGAAAACAATGTTAATTGGTCACAGAAGAAAAATAATTCCTTGGAGAGCTCAAAAAGGATTTTAGTAATCAAATGAGAGAGGTAGAGGGGAGAAATCAGAAAAAAGAAATGAGAATGATGCCATAAAATTATGAAAAGACAGTTAACAGCTTGGTAAAGAAAGAACAAAATATACTGAAGAAAGTAACACCTTAAAAACAAAATAGGCCAAATGGTAAAAAGAAGTACAAAAATCCACTGAAGAGAAGAACACATTAAAAAGTATAATTGACCAAATAAAAAAAAAGAGATATGAACATTCATTGAAGAAAAAACTCCTAAAAATATAGAATTGGAATAGTGGAAGCTCACTCCATGAGGCATCAAGAAACAATAAAATGGGGCAGCTAGGTGGCGCAGTGGATAGAGCACCAGCCCTGGAATCAGGAGTACCTGAGTTCAAATCCGGCCTCAGACACTTAACACTTACTAGCTGTGTGACCCTGGGCAAGTCACTTAACCCCAATTGCCTCACTAAAAAAAAAAAAGAAAAGAAACAATAAAATACAGTCAATAGTATTAAAAAGTAGAAGGAAATGTGAAATAAAAATAATGTAAGAATTATTGCTATTTAATGTGATTGTACATATATAACCTATATCACATTACTTTCTGTCTTGGAGTGGGGGAGGAGGAAAGGGAGGGAGAGAGAAAAATTTAGAGCTCAAAATCTTAGAAAAACAAATGTTGAAAACTATCATTACATGTAACTGGAAAAAAACAGTATTAAGATGGAAAACAAACAAACAAAAATAGAATTATTGTACAACCTTAAAGCCATGATGAAAAGGAGACTAGAGATCTCATTTCAAGAAATTATTAAAGGAAACTGCCTTGATGTACCACAACTACAGGATAAAATAGGAATTGAAAGAATTTATCCATCACCTCCTAAAATGAAAATGCCTAAGAATAGTATAGCTGAATTTCATAGTTCCCAAGTGAGAGAGAAAAAATTATAAGCAGCCAGAAAGAAATGATTTAAATATCATGGGGCCAAAATCATAAAAATACAAGATTTAGTAGATACTACATAAAAGAATTGGAGGGCTTGGAATGTGATATTGTGGAAGACAAAGGAGCTATAATTACACCTCCAAATCACCTGCCCATCAAAACTGGGTATAATCTTTTGCAGGAAAAATGAAGATTCAGTGAAATAGAGGAATGTTAAAAATTTCTCACGGAAAGACCAGAGCTAAATAGAAAATGTGATTTTCAAGCACAAGACTGGAGAGAAGCATAAAAAGGTAAACAGGAAAGAAAAATCATAAAGTATTTGATATGGTTGAACTGTTTATATTTCTGCATGGAAAAATTATGTGTAACTGAAAATTTTTATCATTATTAGGACCATTTTTAAAGAGTATACATAGGGGCAACTAGGTGGTTCAGTGGATAAAGCATTGACCCTGGATTCAGGAAGAACTGAGCTCAAATGCAGCCTCAGACACTTGCCATTTAGTATTGACTAGCACGTCATTTAACCCTCATTGCTCAAAAAAAAAAAGTATACATAGATAGTGGGCATGGGTGTGAATTGACTATGATAGGATTATATAAAAAATTAAATTAAATTAAGAGGTGAGAAAGAGGGAGAAGGCAGAGGTAGAATGGGATATATTGTCTCATATAAAAGAGGCATGAAAAGAAGAACTTTAACAGTGGAGGGGGAAATGGAGGATTAATGGGTAATGCTTGAACTTTACTTTTATTAGAATTGGCTCAAAATGGCAATAACATACACAATCATTTGGGCATTGAAATCTATGTTGCCCTACAGAGAAGTAGGAGGTGAGAGGGGTAATAGAAGGGAGTGACTAAAGGGAGGGTAGATTGAAGGAGGCGAATTGTGGAAGGCAATTTTCAAAAGCAAAACAGACTTTTGATGAGAGAGAGAGAGAGAGAGAGAGAGAGGGAGAGGGGAAGACAAGGAGGAGGAGAAGGAAGAGGAAGAAAAATAGAATGAAGGGAAAGACACAATTAGTAATCATATATAACCATGAATGTGGCTGGAATGAACTCACACATGAAATGGAAGCAGTTATCAGAGTGGACTAAAAACCAGAATTTGACAATATGTTGTTTATAAGAAACAACTCAAAGCAGAGAGATACACACAGAATAAAGGTAAAAGGTTGGAGGAGAATCTCTTTTGCTTCCCTTGATGAAAAAAAAAAGCAGGACTAGCAATTATGATTTCAAACAAAACAAAAGCAAAACCAGATCTAATTTTAAAAGATTACCAAGTAAACTACATTTTGGTAAAAGGTACCATGCATTAACAATGAAGTAATGTCAATACTGAACACATATATACTACATGGTATAGTGTCCAAATCCTTAAAGGAAAAGTTAAATGACCTAAAAAGGGGTAATAGTAAAACTATACTAGTGTATCCAACCATTCAGGAAAACAAGTTAAAACTTCACCCAAAGGTGCATCAAACTGTGCATACCCTTTAATCCAGTAATACCACTGCTTGGCTTATAACCCAAAGACATGTCCAAAAAGGGGAAAAGACCTATTTGTACAAAAATATTTATAGCAAGTTGTTTTCTGGTGGCTAAGAATTGGAAATCAAAGGAATGCCCATCAATTGGGGAATGGTTAAATAAACTGTGGTATATGATTGTCACTAAATATTATTGTGCTATTTCAATGACAATCAGGATGATTTCATGAAGGTCTGTAAAGACTTGTATGAACTAATGTATAGTGAAGTGAACAGAACCAGAAGAACATTGTGCACAGTGACAGCAATATTGTTTGGTGTACTTTGAATGACTTAAAAATTCTCAGCAAAACAATGATCCGAGACAATCCCAAAGGACTAATGATGAAGTATACTATCGACCTCCAAAGAAAGAACTGATTTTGATTGAGCAGACTAAAACATGTTATTTTTAACTTTCATGTTTTTCTTTTATTCGAGTTTTCTTATACAAAATGACTAATATGGTAATGTTTTACATAATTGCATATGGATAACCTATATCTGATTGCTTATCACCTTGGGGGAAGGAGGGGAGGGAGGGAAGGAGGAATAATATTTGAAACTCAAAACTTTAAACAAAAATGTTTATTATTTTTTAAAAGTAATTATAAACTAAATAATCCAATGCTAAACAAATCATAGAAACAATCACAATTTCATTAAAGAGAAAGACAATAATAAGATAATATACCAACATTCCTAAGATAGTGCCAAAGCAATACTGAGAGGAAAATTTATAACTGTAAATGCTTACATCAATAAATAGAGAAAGAGCAGATCAGTGTATTGACCTTTAAAAACTCCACAAAAGAACCAAAAACATCCTTAATTAAACACAAAATTGGAAATTCTGAAAATCGGAGTGATTAATAAAATTGAAAACACAAAAATCATTGAACTAATAAAACAAAAACCTGCTTTTATGAAAAAAAATGGAAAAGATTGATTAATTTGATTTTTTAAAATAGTGAGGAAAGTCATATGATCAGTTTCAAAAAATGAAAAGGGTGAATTCATCACCAATGAAGAGGAAATGAACGCAATTATTTTGTTTAATTATATGCCAATAAATTTGATGATAATCTAAGTGAGATGGATGAATATTTACTAAACTAAAAATGATCCAGAATAACAGGAGAGCAAATCGAATACTTAAATAAGACAATGTTAAAAAGATATATTAATCAAGTTATAAATAAGCTATTTAAGAAAAAAATTACCAGGACCAGATGGATTCATAAGTGGATTCTCCTAACTATATAAAGAAAATTAATTCCAACATTACATAAATTATTTGGAAAAATAGAAAAACTAATTGTCATGCCAAATGCTTTTATGACATCAATATATCACAAAGATCATACACTATGACCAGGTGACATTTATACCAAGAATGCAAGGCTAATCCAATATTAGGAAAGCAGTATAATTTACCATATCAAGAACAAAAATTATCAAAATCATATGATTATCTCAATAGATGCAGGAAAAAACATTTGACAGCATAAAACACATTCTTATTTAAAATACTGGAATAATAAGTAGTATCTATCTAAAAACATCAGTAAGCACTATTTGTAATGAGAATAAACTAAAAGCTTTGCAAGTAATATCAGAGGTGAAGCAAGGATATCCATTATCATCACTATTATTCAATTTTATACTAGAAATACTAACTATAGCAAAAAGAGAAGAAAAAGAAATCAAAGGAACTAGAATAGACAATAGAGAAACAAAATTTCACTTTGTAGATGATATGATGGCATACTTACAGAATCTTAGAGAAACAACTGTAAAGAATTAATTGTTGGGGCAGCTAGGTGGCACAGTGGGTAGAGCACTGTCCCTGGAGTCAGGAGTGCCTGAGTTCAAATCCGGCCTCAGACACTTAACACTTACTAGCTATGTGACCCTGGGCAGGTCACTTAACCCCAATTGCCTCACTAAAAGAAAAAAACAAAGAATTAATTGTTATTTGAGGTTTTTATGCCTCAGCAGGCACTGGCCTGGGGCTCCGCAAACCACATGGTGCTCCACCCACTGGTTGTAGTCGTTGCTACAGTCACTGCCGTCTCTAGGCTTCCAATAATTATAATTTTGCCAGGCCCATGTAGGCATCAAATGGTGATGACATGAGGTGCCAGAGCCCTGGCAACAGCTTCAACCAGCGGGTGGAGCACCGTGTGGTTTGCGGAGCCCCAGGCCAGTGCCTGCTGAGGCATAAAAACCTCAAATAACAATTAATTATTTACATAAATAAAAAAAAACTAGTTGAAATAATTAACAACTTCAGGAAATTTCCAGATATAAAAAACCCACATACTGAAGACACAGAATTGCTATATATTACCAACAAAGTCTATCACAGAGGGATAAAAAGAGAAGTTTCATTTAAAATAACTGAAGAACAATTAAAATACCTATAATTCTGCTAGCCAAGACAAACCCAAGAACTTTGTGAACAAAATTGCAAAACACTTTTCGCAACAAATAAATTCAGAGCTAAATAATTGGAGAAATGTTAACTGTTCATGGGTAGACTTAGCTGATATAATAAAAATGACAATTCTACCTAAATTAATTTACTTATTAAGTATCATACTAATCAAATTACCCCCAAGTTTATCATATAGAATTAGGAAAAAAATAACAATTTATATAAAAGGGAGAAAAAGGTTAAAAAAATCAAAGGAATCAATAAAAATAGTGAAGGAAGATAGCCTGGCATTACCAGGTCTCAAACTGCATTAACATATTAATCATCAAAACAATCTGGTACTGACTAAGTAATAGAGTGATGCACTGGTGGAATAGATTGGGTATCCAATACATACTAATAAATGACCTTAGCAATTTATTGTTTGACAAATTCAAAGATCTAAGTTTTGGGTACAAAAACTCACTATTGAAAAAAATTGCTGGGAAAAGTGGAAAGCAATCTAACAGAAACTACATATAGACCAACAGCTCACACTGTATAGGAAGATAAATCAAAATGTGTACATGTTTTAACATAAAATGTGAGGTCATAAGCAAATTAGAGGAGCACAGAAAATTTTATCTGTTAGATCTGTGGCTAAGGAAAGAAATTATGATCAACCAAGAGATAGAAAACATTATGGGATGTATCGAAGATGGATAATATTGATTAAATTCAATAAAAATGGGTTTGCACAAATAGAACCAATGTATCTAATATTGGAAGGAAAGCAGGAAACTGGGGGTGTTGCTGATTACAAGTTTCTTTGATAAAAATTTCACATTTCAAGTACATAGGGAACTGAGTAAAATTTATAATAATATGAGTTATTCCCCAATTGATAAATGGTCAGGAGTTATGAACAAGAAATTTTCAGAAGAAGAAATCAAAGTTACCTATAATCATAAGAAACAAAATAGTCTATATCATTATTGATTATAGAAATTCAGATTAAAACAACTCTGAGGTATAACCTCACACCTATCAGATTGGCTAATATGACAGAAAAAATGATAAATATTGGAGAGGATGTGGGAAAATTGGAACACTAATGCCTTGTTGGTGGAGTTGTGAACTGTTTCAACCATTCTGGAGAACAATTTGGAAATATGCTTAAAAGGGCTATACAATAGTGCATACCCTTTGATGCAGAAATATCACTACTAGATCTGTATCTTGAAGAGATAAATTTTTTAAAAAGGAAAAGCACCAAGGGCAGCTAGGTGGTGCAGTGGATAAAGCACTGGCCCTGGATTCAGAAGGACCTGAGTTCAAATCTGACCTCAGACACTTGACACTTATTAGCTGTTTGACCCTGGGCAAGTCACTCAACCCTCATTGCTCCACCCCACCCCCCAAAAAAGGGAAAGCATCTATCTATCTATCTATCTATCTATCTATCTATCTATCTATCTATCTATCTATCTATCTATCTATATTTATTTATTTATTTACAACAGCTCTTTTGTGGTGGCAAAGAATTGGACATTGAGGAGATGTCCGTCAATTAAGGGAATGACTGACCAAACTGTGGTATATGATTGTGATGTAATGGTATTGTGACATAAGAAATGACAAGCAGGGTGGTTTTGGAAAAAAACCTAGAAATACTTATATGTATTGATGCAAAGTGAAGTGAGTGGAACCAGAATATCATTGTACACAATATTGTACAAAGACCAGTTGTGAATGACTTAGCTCTTCTCAGGAAAAAACATGAATGAAGACAATTCTGAAAAGATATGAAGAAAAATGTGATACAGCTCCTGAGAAAGAAATAATAGAGTCTGAATATATATTTAAGCATACTTTAAAAACTAAAAAACAAATTTCTTGGGGTTTTTGTCTGTGTTTTCTTTTGTAATATGGCTCATGTGGTAATATTTTGCATAACTGCACATCCATAATTTGTATCAAATTGCTTGCCTTTGCCAGGAGGAGTGAGGGGAGGGATGGAACAAGAGAATTTGAAAGTCAAAAAATTTTAAAGTAAATATTAAAATTGTTTTTACATGTAATTTGAAAAAATATTTAAAATAAGCAAATATGATTATCTCCTTCCAAAAAAATGTAGATAGTCTTAGAGTTTTGCAATGAATAAGTAGAGAGAGATAGAGGGTTATAGTCAGTGGGAAAGCAAATAAAGTGAGGGTTTTTTTTTTTTTAGAATATGGAAGATACAGGTGTGTTTATTGGCAGAAGGGAAGAAGCCAGTAAACACAGAGAAATTGAGGAATAGTGAGGGAATTAGTAAAATAGAAGGGACAATCTGCCAGAGAAGTCAAGATGAATTGGAATCACTTCTGTCTATGAAGGGATTTGCCTTGTCAAGTAGAAAGGCTACCTCTTCATGTGAAAAAGGGATGAAGTAAAAGATAGTGGCAGAAGGGATATGACTGATGTCATATGAGGAAGAGGGAGGAAATGGGACCTTGAAGTGAACAGCTTCATTTTTTCCAGTGAAATTTGATGTGAAAATCTTAGCTGAGAGAGCAGAGGGATGAGAAACCAAAGTGCTATCTAGTCTAAATTGGATCTAAATAAATATCCCCTTTATAAGTGGGGACTTAAGTTTAGAACTTTAGGTGAAGTTTTCTTATTTTTTTCCAATCCAAAGTTCATGAATTAAGGAAAGAAAGACAAATACAAGGACTGGATATTTTTAAAATATTTAGTCCCTGATTTGTTTTTCAGGATTGTAATTCACAACACCACAATATCAGTTTCTTGGCAAAGAAGAAAGTCTATCTTGAGATAAAGACCTGAGGGTTTTAGTAGATAACAAGTTCAAAAAGTATCAGTGGTGTGATGTTGAAGCGAAAAAGAGTAATGAGATTCAGGGCTACATTAAAGAAGGCATAGCTTCTAGGGTAAAAGGGAAGTAATAGTTCCACTACTCCAAGGACTCTTCACTTGGAGTTTACAATTTTGCTGGGGCGTGGGGGTAGAGATATTGATAACTATTTCAACATAATTGGTTTTCTTTTTTGATTCTATGTATTTTATGCACTAAAAATATTATTCTGAGGAGAGGTCCATGAGCTGATCAGATTGCCAAAGGGGTCCATGACAGACACAATTTAGGAACCCCTGATATATATATATATATATATATATATATATATATATATATATATATATATATATATATATATATATATATATATATATATATATATATATATATTCTATCCTGGTCAGATCAAATCTTGTGAATTGTGTTTAATTCTATGTGTCATGATTAAAGACATTGAAAAGACAGAAAGCACCCAAAGAAGGACAACCAGGATGATGAAAGGGCATCAGAGCCAAAGGAAGTACTGTTTAGTCCTAGAGAAAAGAAATCCCAGGAGTGGAGTTGTGTGTCAGATCTCCTGTATTCAAGTTTCAGAAGGGCCTTTATGTGTAAGTGATTAGATTTATTATTTTACTAGCAGAGGAAAAAAATTGCAGTAATAAATGGAAATTATAAAGAGGCCACCTTAATTTTGATGTCAGGAAAAACTTTTTTTACATTTAAAGGTATTCAGAAGTAAAATGGGCTGCTTTCAGAGGCAGTGAGTGGCCACGTACTGGAAGTCTTCAAACCATTTGTTAGATATGGAATAGACTAGATGGTTACAGAAGTCACTTCCAACTCTAAAATTCTTTGATTCTTTGATCTCATGATAAGCCAGACAATGTGTTTGGTAGGAATCTTGATGACTTGATCAGTAGGGATTTAGAATTGATTTGAGAGGGAAGTAGAAAAAAAGCACAGGTGAAGTTATTAAGCTAGGCAAAAAATTGAACAACTGTTGTGGCACAGGGGGGAAGTGAAAGGTATTATAATCCTTAGGAGGAAAAAAAAAAAGGCAAGAGAGTTATTTACAATGTTACAACTGTAGATGTCTATTGTCTCTTGCTATGAACAATCAATATAACCTTGGAATTTAAACATACATGGGTAAAAGATCTCACAGATATGAAAAGAATTTCATTGGACAGGACCAATGCCCAGAAAATGGCATTAAATGAGAATACCTGATACAAAAGGAAGAATTTTTATAGCATTTAGATAAAGAAATTTAACTTACCCTTTAGGGAAGTAAAAAGGTAAGGGGAAAAGGCGGGGCTGATAGAAAGGAGGGCAAAAGCAGGGAAGAAAAGGGGAAAGAAAAGGGAGGCCAACTGATAAAAGGGAAGGAAGATTGTGGGAGGCAGGAGTGAGAAGGAAAACACTGGTGAGGAGGACTAGGGTGAAAGAGGAACAAAAATAGAAAGGGAGAAAATAAGATGGAGGGAAATAGACAGTAATCATAATTGTGAATGTGAATGGCATGATTTTTCCCATAAAATAGAAGCAAATAGCAGAGTGGATTAAAAAACAGAATCCTTCAATATGCTGTTTATAAGAAACACATTTGGGGGCAGCTAGGTGGTACAGTGGATAAAGCACTGGCCCTGGATTCAGGAAGACTTGAGTTCAAATCCAGCCTCAGACACTTGACAATTACTAGCTGTGTGACCATGAGCAAGTCACTTAACCCTCATTGCCCTGCAAAAAAGAAAAAAGAAAAAAAAGAAACACATTTAAATCAGATACACCCAGAGTAAAGGTAAAAGGTTGGAGAAGAATATATTTTGCTTCAGCTGAAGTAAAAAAAGCAGGGGTAGCAATACTTATCTCAGACCAAGCAAAAGCAAAAATATATCTAATTAAAAGAGATAAGGAAGGAAACTACATCTTGCTAAAAAGTGCCATAGAAAATGAAGTAATATCAATACTATGCATATATGCACTAAGTGGTATAGCATCCAGATTCTTAGAGGAGAAGTTAAATGAGTTACAAGAGATAGCAAAACTATACTAGTAGGGGATCTTAGTCTTCTTCTCTCAGAACTAGATCAATCTCACGACAAAATAAATAAGAAAGAATTTAAAGAGGTGAATAGAATTTTAGAAAAGTTAGATATGATAGACCTCAGGAGAAAAGTGAATGGGGATAGAAAGGAATATACCTTTTTCTCAGTAGTACATGGCTCATACACAAAAACTGACCATGTATTATAGAACAAAAACCTCACAGTCAAATCTAGAAAGGCTAGAAATAGTAAATGCATCCTTCTCAGATCATGATGCAATAAAAATTGTATGTAATAAAGAGCCATGGAAAGGTAGACTGAAAATTAATTGGAAATATTCTCATTCTAAAGAATGAGTGGGTCAAACTAGAAATCACAGAAACAATCAATAACTTCATCCAAGAGGATGACAATAATGTGATAACATACCAAAACTTATGGGATGTGGCCAAAGAAATTTTTAGGGGAAATTTTATATCTCTAAACACATACATGAATAAAATAGGGAAAGAGGAGATCAATGAATTGAGCATGCAACTAAAAAAGCTAGAAAAAGAACAAATTAAAAATCCCCAATTAAATAGTAAATTAGAAATTCTGAAAATCAAAGGAGAAATTAAGAAATTTCAAAGTAAGTAAAATATAGAATTAATAAATAAAACTAGGGGCAGCTTGGTGGTGCAGTGGATAAAGCACTGGCCCTGGATTCAGGAGGACCTGAGTTAAAATCCAGCCTCAGAAACTTGACAATTACTAGCTGTGTGACCTTGGGCAAGTCACTTAACCCTCACTGCCCCACAAAACAACAACAACAAAAAAAACCCAATAAATAAAACTAATATCTGGTTTAATGAAAAAGTCAGTAAAATAGACAAAACTTCAGTTACTGTGACAAACAAAAGAAAAAAACAATTACCAGTATGAAAAATGAAAGGGGTGAATTCAAGAACATTAAAGTGTAAAGTAAAGCAATAATTAGGAACTATTTGGCCCAACTGTATGACAATAAATTTGACAATTTAAATGAAATGGATGAATACTTACAAAAATATAAACTGCCCAGATTAACAGAAGAGGATATAAAAATCCTTAAATAAGCCCATTTTAGAAAAAAAAATTGAAGATATCAACGTACTCCTTAAGAAAAAATCTCCAGGCCCAGATGGGTCTACAAGTGAATTCTACCAAACATTTAAGAACAATTAATTCCAATACCATTTAAATTATTCAGAAAAATAGGTGAAGGAGTCCTACCAAATTACATTTATGACAAAAATATATTGTTGATACCAAAACCAGGCAGAGCCAAAACAGAGAAAGAAAATTATAGACCAATTTCCCTAATAAACAGTGATGAAAACTCTAAAATATTAGCAAGGAGTATACAGCAGTTCATTACCAGGATAATAACTGTGACCAGGTGGGTTTTATCCCAGGATTGCAGGGCTGATTTAACATTAGGAGAACTATCAACATAATCACCACATCAATAATAAAACTAAGACAAATCTTATGATTATCTCAATCGATGCAGAGAAAGCTTTTGACAAAATACAGCACTCATTGCTATTAAAAACAGACAGCATAGGAATAAATGGAGCTTTCCTTAAAATCATCTATAAGCATTATATGTAATGGGGAAAAGTTAGAGGCATTCACAATAAGATAAAGGGTGAAACAGGGATGTCCATTATTACCTCTATTATTTAACATTTTACTAGAAATGTTAGCTTTAGGAATAAGAGAAGAAAAAGGAATTAAAAGAATTAGAATAGGCAAGGAGGAAACAAAACTATCACTTTGTGCAGATGATATGATGGTATATTTAGAGAATCCTAGAGAAAGAACTAAAAAACTCTATGAATGATTTTGATTATATTTAATTAAAAAAGGTTGTATACAAACAGAAGCAATGCAGCCATAATTATAAGGGTGGCAGAAAGCTGGGAAATAATTTCACAGCTAGTGTTTCTGATAAAGACTTCATTTCTAAAATATATAGGGAACTGAAGCTGCTAGGTGGCACAGTGAATAAAGAACCAGTCCTGGATACAGGAGGACCTGAGTTCAAATCCGGCCTTAGATACATACTAACTATGTGACCCTGAGCAAGTCACTTAACCCCCATTGCCCTGCAAAAAAACCAAACAAACAACAACAACAACTATATATATATATATATATATATATATGTATGCCTATGTATATATATATACATATATATGGAACTAAATAAAATTCTTAATAATGCAAGTCATTCCCTAATTGGTAAATGATCAAAGGATATGAAAAGGCATTTTTCAGATGAAGAAATCAAAGCTATCTATTGCCATATGAAAAAATGCTCTAAAACACTATTGATTAGAGAAATGCAAATTAAAACTCTCAGGTACCAACTCACACCTATGAGATTGACTAATATGATAAAAAAAAGGAAAATAATAAATGTTCGAGTAGCTGCGGAAAATTTGGAACACTAATGCTTTGTTTGTGGAGTTGTGAACTGATCTAACCATTCCGGAGAGCAATTTGGAACTATGCCCAAAAGGCTATGGGACTGTGCATACCCTTTGACCCAGTAATACTACTACTAGATCTATATCCAAAAGAGATCATAAAAAAGGGAAAAGGACCCACATGTATAAAAATATTCTTAGCAGCTCTCTTTGTGCTGGCAAAGAATTGGAAAATGAGAGGATGCCCATCAATTGGGAAATGGATGAACAAGTTGTGGTATATGAATGTAATAGAATACTATTGTGCTATAAGAAATCATGAGCAGGCAGGTTGCAGAAAAAAACCTGGAAAGACTTACATGGACTGATAGTGAATGAAGTGAGCAGAACCAGGAGAACATTGTACACCATAACAGAAACATTGTGTGATGATCATCTGTGATAGACTTAACTCTTCTCAACAATACACTGATCCAAGGCAACTCCAAAAGGACTCATGAGGGAAAATGTTCTCCATATCCAGAAAAAATAACTGTGGATTTTGAATGCAGGTTGAACCATGCTGTTTTCCACCTTTTTTGTGTGTTTTTTGAGGTTTTTCCCTTTTGTTCTGGTTCTCCTTTCACAACATGACTAGTGCAGAAATATGTTTAATGTGATTATACATATATATATATAACCTATATCAGATTGCTTTCTGTCTTGGGGAGGGGGGAGGGAAGGGAGAGAGGGAGAAAAAATTGGAACTGAAAATCTTATGAAAACAAATGTTGAAAACTATCTTCACATGTAACTGGAAAATAATAAAATATTTTTGTTTAAAAAAAGTAAATAAAATTTTTCCTAAACAAACAAAAAAAGAGAGGGAAAAGAAAAACTTGGAAGAGAAATGAGAGTGATTAAAAAAACATTTAAAAAGACAACAACTTGGTAAAGGAAACAAAAAAAATATTGAAGGAACATATACCTTAAAAAACAGAATAGGCCAAATGGTAAAAGAGCTACAAAAATTCAATGAGGAGAAGAATGCCTTGAAAAACAGAATTGGCTAAATAGAAAAAAGACATACAAAGATTCACTGAAAAGAAGTACTCCTTAAAAAACAGAATTGGCCAAGCAGAAAAGGAGGCACAAAAATTCACTGAAGAAAAAAAAAACTCATTAAAAATAGAGTTAGCCAAATGGAAAAGAAGGTATAAAACCTCAGGATAGAAAATAATTTCTTAAAAATTAGAAATGAGCAAGTGGAAGCTAATGACTCTATGAGACATTAAGAAACAATAAAACAAAATGAAAAGAATGAAAAAATAGCAGACAATATAAAATATCTAATAAGAAAAAATACTGACCCAGAAAATAGATCCAGGAGAGATAATTTTAAAATTATTTGACTTTCTGAAAGCCACAATCAAAAGAATAGCCTAGGTATTTTTATTTAAGAAATTATAAAAAAAATTGCTCTGATATTCTAGAACCAGAGGATAAAATAGAAAGTGAAAGAATCTACCAATCATCTCTGTAAAAATTTCAAAATAAAAACTCACAGGAATAGTATGGCTAAATTCCAGAGCTTCTAGGTTAAGGAGAAAATATTGTAAGCCACCAGGAAGAGACAATTCAAGTATCCTGGAGCCACAGTCAGGATAACACAAGATTTAGCAGCTTCTACCTTAAAGATTCAGAGGGCTTGGAAAACGATACTGCAGAGAGCAAAAGAGCTAGAATTACAACCAGAGATCACCTACCCAGGAAACTGAGTACAATCCTTCAGGGGAAAATGGCCACTGAATGAAACAGAGAACTTTAAAGAATTCCTAAGAGATCAGAGCTGAATAGAAAATTTGACTTCCAAATATGACTTAATTCCAAATACAAAACTCAAGAGAAGCATAACAAGGTAAACAGGAAAGGAAAATAATAAGGGGCTTAGAAAAGTTAAACCATTTACATTCCCACATGAGAAGATATTATTTATAACTCATAAGAACTTTCTCATTATTAGGGCAGCTAGAAGAGCATTCATAAGTTGAATATGATGTCATGATATCTAAAAAATAAATAAATAAAAGTCAAGGGTGAGGAAGAATTCATGGGAGAAAGGGAAAGTGAGAGGTAGAGTGGGATAAATTATCTTGTATAAAAGAAGCAGGAAAGGGCTTTTACAGTGGAGGGGAAGATGGGGGAGGTGGCAGGGAATGCTTAAATCTTACTCTCATCAGAAATAGCTCAAAGAGGAAATAACACAGTCAATTGGGTATATAAATCTATCTTGCCTTATCGTAAAGTAGGAGGGGAAGAGGATAAAAGAAGGTGGTGCTCATAGAAGGGAGGGTGCATTGGGGGAGGCAGTAGTTAGAAGAAAAACACTTTTAAGGAGGAACAGGTTGAAAGGAGAAAGAGAATAGAATAAACAGGGGCGAATATGATGGACTAAAATACAGTTAGCCATCATAACTGTGGGAAAAGAAATGAAGCAAGTTTCTCTGATAAAGACCTCATCTCTGAAATATATAGAGAAATGCATTAAATTTATAAAATATAAGAGTCATTGCCCAATTGACCATCGAACAAGAAATATGAACAATGAGTTTTCAGATGAAGTAATCAAAGTTATCTATCATCATATCAAAAAATTCTATAAATCACTATTGATTGGAGAAATGCTAATTAAAACAATATTGAGGTATTATCTCACACTTATTAAATTGACTAATAGGTGTTAGAAAATAATGGGATTTAGCTCACCTGGAGATTAATCTAAACTGATTGAATTAAGTGACAGTGATTGACTTGGCTGATTAGCCTACTTCAACTTAATTAGATTGTAACCACACCTGGCTGGTCCTTAGAGAGGTATTATTCTCAGAAGCTAAGGACTTTGAACTCAATTCGAGACCAACTTCAAGTCCAGTGAACCAATGAATTTGGATGATACCTACCAATTAGTATGAAGCACTGTGTAAGGACTGCCTCTGGTCCAGACCTATAAAAAGCTTCCACACTCAGCTGCTGAGCAGTTCATGGTTGAAGCTGGCTCATGGCAGAGGACTTGAGGAAGAAACAGACCAGGCTGGAACTCTAGGCTAGATAAGCCTTTTCTTAACTCCACATATTCTTTTTTCTCTAATACCTAGTATGCTTTAATAAATGTTTAATGCCCAAAGACTGGTGCTAAAGCTTCTAAGTTAAGGTGACCACACATTTAGAATTTAAACATCACATAGGACAGAAAAGGAAAATGACAGATATTGGAGGGGATGTGGAAAAACTGAGATACTTACACACTGTTGGTGGAGCTATGAACTGCTTCAACTATCATATAAAGCAATTTACAAATATATCCAAATATTTATAGCAGATTTTTTTTCTGATGGCAAATAATTGGAAATTAAGGCAATGCCCATCAATTGGAGAATGGGTAAACAATTTATGGCATATGATTATGATGGAATACTTTTGTAATATAATAAATGGTGAGCTAGATGATCTCAGATAAACTTGAAAACACTTGCATGAACTGATGCAAAGTGAAATTAATAAAATCAGGAGAACATTGTACATGGTAATAGCAATGTTGTTAAGATGATCAACTATTAGTGACTTAGCTATTCTTAGCAATACAATAATTCAAGTCAACTCTGAAGGAGTTATGATGAAAAAATACTATCCATCCCTAGAGAAAGAACTTATGGAGTCTGAGTACAGATCAAAGCATACTTTTTAAACTTTATTTTCCTTGGGGTTTTATTTTGGTCTGTTTTCTTTTACAACATGACTATAATGGGAATGTGTTTTTCATGACTACGCATATATAGTCTATGTCAAATTGCTTGCCTTCTCAATCAGGGGCTTGGGAAGGAGGGAGAGAATTTGAAACTCAGTTTCAAAAATGAATGTTGAAAATTGTTTTACATGTAATTGGGGAAAAACAAAATACAAGATTAAAAAAAGATCATGGGGGCAGCTAGGTGACACAGTGGATAGAGCACTGGCTCTGGATTCAGGAGTACCTGAGTTCAAATCCAACCTCAGATACTTAACACTTACTAGCTGTGTGATCCTGGGCAAGTCACTTAACCCCAATTGCCTCACAAAAAAAAAAAAAGATCACAAAGAGGTCCCCTCTAGCTTTAGATCACTGATTTCTATTATAACCTTTTTTTTCTAAATATATGTACTATTATTGATGTTATATCCCATTTATAAGCCTCAATATACTATAGCCTACTTTCACCATACATTTTTCCATTGACCTCTGGGTCTCCCACAATTTTGGTTCTTCTGGGATTATGGCATTGATTCTTGAACCTCTTGTATCTCTACCCTTCTGTGCTTTCATACAACTTCTTCATTAGTTTGGGCCCTCATTATGTCGCACTTAGACTATTGCAATAGCTTCTTAATTGATCTCCTTGTTCCTAGCTTTCCCCCTTTCAAATCCTATTCCACATAGGTACTAAATTAATATTCATGAAAATAAATTTTAATAATATTAATATTATTATATTACTAAATATTACTAAAACAAAATACTTCATTACTCAAAATTTTTCAGATACTCCCCATTGATTTTGGAATATTATACAATATTCCAAAAAATTCACTATATATCAGTTGATCCAAGTCTTTCCAGGCCTTTCTGAAATTATCCTGCTTTGTCATTTCTGATAGCACAATAATATTCCATTATATATATATTTATATATGTATATATATACACACACAGACATATATATATGTATATATATATATATATATCACAGCTTGTTTATTCATTCCCCAGTTGATGAGTATTCCTTTGATTTCCAATTCTTAGCCACCACAAAAAGAGTTGCTATAAATACTTTTGTACAAATAGGTCTTTTTCTCTTTTTGTGATGTCTTTGGGATACAAACCTAGTAGTGATATGTATTGCTGGATCAAAGGGTATGCACAGTTTGATAGCCCTTTGGCATAGTTCCAAATTGGTCTCCAGAATGGTTGGATCGGTTCACAATTCCACAACAGAAGGTTATGCTAGTTATTGTTGAAGTACAACATCTTATATCTTCTATTTGTGATTTTTGATACCTGGTATGTATTTCTTTCTCACCCTACTTAATAGGGTCACCCATATTCCGTCAAACCAAAGATCAAGTACTACATCCTATACAAGACCTTTCTTGATTTTTCAGATAAAGATTTCTCTCTCTTGAAAATACTTTGTTGGGGGCAGCTAAGTGGTGGAGTGGATAAAGCACCGGCCCTGGATTCAGGAAGATCTGAGTTCAAATCTGACCTCAGACATTTGACACTTACTAGCTGTGTGACCCTGGGCAAGTCACTTAACCCTCATTGCCCCACCAAAAAACAAACAAAAAACCTCAAGAAAATACTTTGTAAAACTTTGATATACATATATGCATACATTATATACATATCTATTTACATATGCATATACATTTACTTTTCTGTATGCATATTGTATTTCCCCTTAGAATGTAAGAACCTTGATTGAAGGAACAATTTATTTTTAAATTTCCATTGTCCAACAGTGCCTTTGCTAATGGTGTTTCATAAATGTATGTTGTCACTTAACCCTCATTGCCCCGCCCAAACAAAAAAATAAAAATAAAAATAAATGTATGTTGAATTGCAATTGGATCACATAACTTTTAGCTGAATAGCATAAATACATCAAGGATCTGTAATTTCATAGTTTTGGGAAATCCTGTAAGAGGATACAGATAAAGAAATCATGACCTATCTATAATTTAGTTGATGTTTTAAGAGTTGGCTTCTTAACTTTGTGTATAACTCAAGCCATATAGTGTTATGGATTTGCTAATTGATTGATTGATATGGAAAGTATTCTTCTTATGATTGACTTTTGGTCACAATAAGTGGCTTGTGATGATTGAAAACACTATAGAATTAGCCAAAAATAATCCAGTCAGGCTCTCACATCCTATTTAATTATGGATCCAACTAATTGTTTTTTTATTTCTGTGTTTAAAATATTCACACATACAGAAGCATATTGATGAATAACTGCAATCAGCTGCAAATCCAGCAGCATGCCATAATCTGAATGATCCTGTCAATTCTAGTTCATTAGATCATAGAACTAGAGCTGGAAGGGTCCTCAAAAGTCAACAAGACCCTCATTATAGTTGAATAAATTAAGGCTCTGGCAGGTTAAATGCCCTCCCAAAGATAACATATGTAGGAGACATCAGAGATGGGATTTGAATCAAAGACCTCCAGAGCAATTGCTTTTTCCACTCTACTCTTTCCATCATAGTTCAGATTCTTATTACTTGTTACATGCTCTCTATTTTAATACACTCCAAATCATTCTTCTCACCTTCTGCCTCTCTCTTCTCCAACTCACTCTTCATACTACTATCCAATAATTTTCAAATTGAGTTGTCACTCCTTTGCTCAGAAATCTTCAGTGGTTCACTACTGCCTCCAAGCTATAGATTTAAAGACCCCTTCATTCCATTTTTAAATGTTCTTTGCCTTATTTTTGTAGAGAACCCCCAGCTTAGGTTTTCTATGCATGCTGATACTTGATGTACATTGTGCCTGTTTACATCATACTTTATAACAACACCTGATTAGCTATTCTCTGATTTTTTTTTGTACTATCCTTCTTCCATGGCATCTTGAATGCTTTGGAAACAATTGTTCCTCATCCTACTTGCCCCAAATCCTTTTCCTTCAAGGCCCAACTCTTCTGATAAGCCTTTCCTGATCTACTAATTTCTAGTTATTGAAGGTATTCTTCCACCAAAAAAAGCCCAAAAAACAAACAAAAAACCCCAATTTGCCTTGATTTTCCCTTTTGCTTATTGCAGTCTACTCTGATTCATATTTCTCTGTGTATTTGTATAAGATATTGTATTATATGAATAATATGGAAATATATTTTATATGATTACATCAATATATAACCTACATCAAATTGCTTACCATTTTAGGGAGAAGGGAGGGGAGGGACAGAAAGGGAAAAATTTGGAACTCAATTTTTTTTGGCTGGGCAATGGGGGTTAAGTGACTTGCCCAGGGTCACACAGCTAGTAAGTGTCAAGTGTCTGAGGTTGGATTTGAACTATAGTACTCCTGAATCCATGGCCAATTCTTTATTCACTGCATCATGTAGCTGCCCCACCCTGGAACTCAATTTTTAAAAAATGAATGTTAATAATTACCTTTACATGTCATTAGAAAAATGAAATACTCTTTTAAGGAGAAGAAATTTATTTGGCAGGGAATGGGGTGGCTTGAGATAAGTATTTCATTTTGTAGATAAATATTAGTATTTATTCTTTGTGAGAAAGGATGGAGGAAAACTTAAACTTACAAGATGTGTCTATTTATGTGTAATTATGGTTTGCTTAAGGGGACTCCAGTATGTCTCAAACTGCTTATGATATATAGTGTGTTAAGCTAACATTGATACTGTATTGTTTGTTAAGCTAAAATAAGTGTAGACTGCATTATTTTAATATCATGTATTTGATATACCACAGTAAGGTATTGTATATGCTTAGCAGGAAGTAATTGTGGAAACTTTTAGGTTACCAGAACAGATTTCTTACCATAGAAAGAACCAATGTCAGTCAAAGGTAGGAACTAGAATATTTCAGTCAAATCAGGCACAACATTGAATGAGGTACAACAATGTGGGATGAGTGTAGGAGAATGGGAAGTGAGAAGTCAATGTGCTCACTTAATCCACTTATCTGTCAGGCCACCCTCCACTGAATAAATTATGAGATTTTGGACACATGCAAATAATTTTTAAAAGACAGATGAAACAATTATGAGCTTCTGGCAATTATGAGTTGGGGAAATATTTGTGCCCTGAGGGTTATTTTATTGCTATTTTGGGGGCAATTGTATCAGGAGCCCTGTGCATTTAATGTCTTTCCTCTGCCATCTTAGCTCTGCCCCCTGGGGAAATATTTGTGAAAGAAGGATTTAAAAGAACACATCTTTTACCTATGAAATGATGGTAAAAGTTTTTGCTGGATGCTATCCAGGGAAATGGATTGATTGTACAGGCTTTGTAACCTGATTCCCTCAGTTTGTTCTAAAGTAGGCAATAAAGTTCCTTGAGATACTCAATTAAAGGTCATGGTGTTTGTATTACTTTTCTACTGGAGCCATCTATAGCAGGCATGGATGGAGGCAGTGGCTGGAAAACAAGTACTGTACATATGTCTATTGTTCCCTATTGGATTATTTTGATTGCAGCTTAGAATTCCCAGAGCCTAATTGGGACCTTACAGTTAGTAAAAATTCAATAAATGCTTATTGAATCTAATTAAATGGAGCAAAATAAAGGTTATGAAAGGAAAGGAGTCAGTTCAATTCAAGAAACATTTTATGTATCTTTTATGCTTCAAGCACTGAGCTCGGCACTAAGGACATAAAGATAAAGTGATACAGTCAGTCCCTGACCTCATTGACTTTACATTCTATAGTGCCAGAGAGGAGAAAACAAAACATGCACATATTAGTAAATATCACATTTCTCTCCTTCTCCTCCTTTTCCTTCTCCTTCTCCTTCACCTCCTCCCTTTCCTCCTTCTACTTCTCCTTCCCCTTCTTTTTCCTCTTCTTTTTATACATTTTATATAACATTAATATATTTACTACATATTTACGTTAAATCTAGGAGCTGCAAAGGACACATGAAAAGAAGAGGAAAGAGTGGGATAAGGACATTAGGGAATTGAAACTGACATGGATGGGTATGAGGATATAGAGAAATATAGTCAAGGAAGAGAACCAAACAAAATAAGAAAGGTATAGAGCAATAATTCAACAGAAGGCTACAAACCTGACCTATAAGACTTCCCTGCAAATATAGAAGGGAGCCCTGTGATATAGTAAAGAAAATATTGTCTGGGAGTCAGGAGATGTGTTCTGGTTCTGGCTCTGACTAATAAGCTTTGTGAGCTTGGGCATATTCCTGATTTTCTCTGGGCCTCAGTTTTTCAGTCTATCAAAGGAAGGACTTGGGTAGAGGATCGGGGTAGTTTGTTCAACTAGGTGAGGTTCCAGTTTGGTGAGCCATTGTTTAGGATTTTGATTTTAACTCTCCATGGACAGTATGTACTTGCCCTCTAGAATGTGTTTTTCATTCATAGAGCACCTCAGAATTTCAGAATTCAAAAGGATCCCAAAGTACATGTTGTATAATCCATACCTGAATATGTCCCTCCTATTCAACATCCCTAACAAATGCTATCCAAGCTTTGCTTGAAGACCTCTACTGAGGAGGAGCCAATATCTACTAGTATGGCCCCATTTTTTTGTTGTTGTTCTTGCTGTTGTTGCATAGATTAAGGCTTCATCTCTGGAATTTCCATCCATTTTTCCTATTCCTACGTCCAAGCAAAATGAATCTAATTCAGCTTTCTCATGTCTGCATTTTAAATATTTTAAAAGAACAATTATATTCCAATGTAACTTTCTCTTCTTTAGGCCAAACAAAACCAGGTCCTTTAACCTGTTCTCTCTCATATGCCATGTTCTCAAGTCTCTCTCTTTACCCTGATTGTCATTCTATGAATGTTGTCTAACATCAATTTCCTTCATGAAACGAGATTACCAGAATTTAACACAAAAATATTAGATGTACTTTGGCCAGAAGAGAATACAGTGAGAATTCAAAGCTTAATTCAAGCTTTATTTTCTACTTAAGGCCTTCAATGATTTCCAAAACTATGAGTATCCTTTTTCTCCACTCCTAAATATCTTGCATTTTTGGCATATACAGGTTGTCTGAAAAGTCTAAGTGCTATTTTCAACTTAAGCTTAAAATTAAAATTGTGCTAAAACTCTTGATATATGTATTTTTGCTAAAGAAATGGGTCTATTATAGCAGAGAGAGCAGACCTCAAAACTGGGAAGACCTGAGTTTATCTAGACTAATAATATACATTGTTTGTGTGAACATGGCCAAATCATTTTTTTCTATCATATTATAGACAATTCTCAAAGACTCTAAGTTGCAAAGAAGTTGTTCACCTGAATTGGAGGTAGAAATTTCCTCTCCTGGGAGTTCCTTATACAAATGAAATCACATTAAGAATTCAGTGTTTTGTGTGACTAAATTTCACTTATTTCTGTATCCTCAGGACCTAGAGCAGTGCCTGGCACACAATAAGGTCTTAATAAATGTTTTCTGATTGATTGGCTACTGCATCCATCTGTTTGTTTTGAACCCTGATGATTCAGTGTGGTTTGTTTGAATTTTTTTCCTTTGTGTCCTATCAATCTTTTTTTTTTCTTCAATAAACTGGCATCTATTCATGACTTCCCCATTTTGTACTTAAGAAATTCATTTTTCACAGGAGTAGATCATCTTTGATTCGTTTTAGCTTTACCATTCCATAATTCTATGAATTCGTTCTCTTGAGCAATGGCATCACCAGACAACAATATTTAGAAAGATTTATATGCCTCTGTCCAAATCAAACCAAATAAACATCTTGAAGGAGACATCTCTGGTGACAACTTCCAACCTTGACACCTTGTTGTCTTCTGAGGAAGAAGCAACATAAATTCTCAGAGTATTAACTCTGAAAGAGTTATCAAGTCCACCTCCCTCACTATTGAGAGGAAGAAATAGAATTTACTACAGAATTTCAGAGCTCTAAAGGCCCAAAGAAGGGTGGTTATATGTCCAAGGTCACATAGCAACTAAATGCCAGTACTAGTTCTAGAACTCAGGTCTCAACTCCCAATCCAGGATTCTCTAAATTGTTTGTTTCATTTCCCCCAAAAGTTTTACTTATATAGAGCAAGGGTATCAGCAACACTAGGAGATAAAAAGTTAAATCTTCCCTTCTCTTTTATTTATCACTATCAACTTACCAATGAATATTTTCTGCAAACATTTATACTGAAGGTAAGGTTAAAGTTTGACCCTCCAAAGAAAAAGATGCCTTACCAAAAGAAGGAACATAGTATCAGAAAGCTGAAATTTTATGTATTCTTACCTCCATTAGGCTGTATGGGACTTTGGATGTCATGTAGTACAATTTCTTATCTTACAGAGTAGAAAAGAGTGAGACCCAGTGTTTTCTCCTCCATCCTTTAGAATGCCAGGTATTCCAAGAAAACGAATAATCAGCATAAACAAATTAAAACCCCTCACATTCTTATATTCTATTAAAGTTTACAAAAGCTGTGTCTATCTTACTTGTATCCCTGCCCCTGATCACAGTATCTGACACATAGTGGGTGCTTATTAAATGCTTCTTGATTGATCAATTGATGCAAAGTACTTTTCCCACAACAACTCTAAGAAGCAAGAATGGCAGTATTATCATCCCCATTTTACAGTTTGAGAACTGAGTCTGACCAAAGATAGATACTGTTCTAGAGCTGCATGGTTAGTGTCAGACACTTAAGTTTGAACCCAAAGCTCTCCTGATTCCTTGTTGAGAATTCTTTCCATTGCATTGCTTTTAGCTAGTATTAAAAACAAAAAATCCTATGGATTTTCTTTTCAAATCATGTGTATCCGACCAATTTCACCTCCTTTTTTCTCAAGATGAAAGCAATATTGCTTTCAGAAGGCATAATATCCAGATATATTTTCCCCCCAAGAGATTCCTACTTTCTATTATAGGTATCTTAGAAAGGGAATTGGTGTATCTGCCTTTCTTCCTTGCGTGTTCACGTCACCACAAGCTGTGCACAGCATGCTTTCAATTAATTTAAACTAACTTTCCATCTGCTTCAACAAATGTAGCTTTGAAGGAAAGACAGTGTGATGGAGTGACATGAAATATGCTGATAGCGAGCAGTAATGTGAAAGGCAGCCTTCTGTGGAAAATGAAATAACACCGTTAAGTGCAGGCTCCCTACTCCATATTAAATGCTCACGTTGGTGAAAAATGATTATTGTTCTCAATATTTTTCTAATCAACACCACAGACTAAGGGCTTTCCGAAGGAAGTAAAGATGTAAATTTTATCCATGTAGTAATTTTAAGAAAGAGACATGTCAGATCAATTCCATTTTAATTTAATTGCCACTTTAATCAAGCTTTATGTTATGGAATTATTTCATCAGTTTTTGGCAGTAAAAATTAAAAACACATGCACACACACAAACACAGGTCTCTGATGAGAACAAGGAAGCTCAAATCATGTTATCTTTGGATTGGAATACTCCATTATTTCTTAAGTGCATTATCCTTCCTCTATAAATGGAAAAAAAAGTTGCCTCTAAGTAAATTTCTGCTATTAGCCAAGCTGTGAGTGGCTTCACTATAATCAAGGTAATCATTCAGGGGCAGGTACTAGATTCTTAGAAGGGAACATCTTCTCACTGAACGGCATCATTCTAAGTTTGCCTCTTATCTTGGGTATGAAACAATAGCTATTTGATTACATCTATATTATTTCCCAAAGTTTTTGGTCAATATTTCTTTCTTCCTTGCTAGCTTCCTTAGAAACTTCTGCTTGACAGGATTCTTCCTTGCCTCCCCCCCACACCCCCCTCCCCTGTACTTGTCATAAATCAAATACACTGTTCATAAAATGTCCATCTGTCCATGAGGCTAGAGATAGCCCACAGAAAGTTTCTGGCATACTTTTTCACAGCTACTGACCCTCCTCAAGGGTCCTTTTCATCTGTCTGGTGGGTAGAAGCCAAATCAATCAGCCATTCCCGAGCATTCTTTGGGATTATCTTCCCTCTGACATGTTCATAAACAGTGGACAGATTGATTGAGTGGGTGGAGCATAATTCAGTCTCAGGACATGAGTCAAATATATTTCATGTACAGTTCTAAAAACTGAAAAAGGCCTCAGAGATCAATGAGTCAAGTGAATTCATTTTGTAGTTGTTGTACAGTCATTTCAGTTATGTCCAGTTGGACATAACTTTAATTCTTTGTGATCCCATTTGGGGTTTTCTTGGCAAAGAAATGGAGTGGTTTTCCATTTCCTTCTCCAGCTCATTTGACAGATGAGAAAACTGAGGCAAACAGGGTTAAGTGACTTGCCCAGGGTCAAACAGCTAGTAAGTGGCTGAGGCTAGATTTGAACTCAGAAATACATGACTCTAGACCTGGCACACTTATCCTCCATGTCATCAGGCTCTGGCAGGCCAAGCAACTTGCCTTTGGGTTCCTCAGAGTAGTATTGTTTCCTTAGAGTGTATTAAAGCTCATTCTCCCTGTGAATGGAATGAACTACTGTAATGCAGAACAGTGTTTCTTAATGATTATAACAGGGGTGCTTTTCTGTCAAAAAAAGGTGGGTGGTAGGGCAGCCAGGTGGTGCAGTGGATAGAGCACTGGACCTGGATTCAGGAGGACCTGAGTTCAAATCCGGCCTCAGACACTTAACAATTACTAGCTGTGTGACCCTGGGCAAGTCACTTAACCCCAATTGCCTCACTGACGGGAAAAACAAAAGGTGGGTGGTGAGCTGAGGAGTCATGCAAGCTCTCCTTTTTGCTACATGCTTTGGTATTTTCACTAGTTATAAGAAGGAATTGTGAAATAACCAGATTATGTTTGAGTGCTTTTCTTCTGCTTCCTTGACAGAGGGGGATCATCACACTAGGTCTGCCCTCCTTGGCCCAGCTCCTTCATTATACTGTAGGATGGCACAGTGGAGAGACTGTTGTATTTAGAGTCAGGAAGACCTAAGTTTAAGCCAGTCTTGGTGACTTTGGGTAAGTTTCTTAACCTCTGTCTGCCTCAGTTTCCTCATTTATAAAATATAAATAAAAATAATCGCACCTGGGGGAAGCTAGGTGGCACAGTGGATAAAGCACCAGGCCTGGATTCAGGAAGACCTGAATTCACATCTTGCCTCAGACACTTGACACTTACTAGCTGTGTGACCCTGGGCAAGTCATTTAACCCCTGTTGCCCCCCACACACAAAAAAAATAGCACCTACCTCCAGGGTTATTATGAGAAGATGGGATAATATTTATGAGACATTTTGCAAACCTTGTATTATTAAAAATATATGTTTTTATTGTTATTAGTATTATTATGCCATTACTGCTCCAGCTTATTCATCCATCAATACTATTCTGTACGTATCTCATCTGCTCTAATCAATATAACCCTTTTATAGTTTTTATTTCAGAGAAGCTAGAAATTTCTTCAGTGACAATCTTCCCTTGATCTTTTCTTCATACAAATAAGATACTATTATTCTCCTTTATAACTAAGTAGTTTATCAAGAATCTTAAAGCTTGGAATAAGCTGATATTAGGGATTCAGGCTAAGGTCAAGAAAAATTATTATTCTTGGATGATGGTGACAAGAAAAAAGATTTTAAAGTGATAGATTTACTGCTCAAGATCTATAAGATGATATTTAAAATCTATGAAGGGGGGGCAGAGCCAAGATGATGAAGGAAAGGCAGAGACTCTCCATGCTCCTGACAAATTTGTCCACATACCTCCAAAAAAAAATGCCATAAGACAAGTCCTAGAGTAGCATATCCACAAAAGAACAGAGACTATTTTCCAGCCAAAGACAGCTTACATAGGCAACAGATATCTTCTGCTGTTCAGGGGGACAGAGGAGCTGAGCATGTGGTACAGATCCAGCCCTAGCAGGCTGCACCTCTGGGAACCTCCTAATCTTCAGTGTCAGTGGTTTCTTCTAAAACTTGGCTCATGAACTGGTGAGGGGGGTCCAGTGGTTGCCTGGGGGAAATAATGGGGGGTCTCTGCAGGAGTAGAGGTGGAGCACATTGCCCAGGAAGCATACTTAAGTGACAGAGGCCCAGTTGGGGAGGGCCACAGGCATGCCAAGCTTTCAACCACAGAGAATCAAATTTCAATCAGATTTCTACTTTCAGGTTAAATAGAAAGCAGGCCATCCTTACTTACAGGACAGGCAGGCTGAGAATGATCCTAATTGTATCACCTGGGAACCCCTGTAGCTTGGGACAGTGCATCCTGGAAACAGCGCTACATGTTAAGAAAGAGTTAAAAGCCACGAAATAGGCAACCAAGATGAGCAGGCAAAGAAAGCAGCAGACTGTCAAAAGTTTCTTTGATGGAAAGGTAGATCAAAATACACTCTCAGAAGAAGATAATAGCAAAGTCAAAGCTCCTACATCCAAAGCTTCCAAGAAAAATATGAATTGGTCTCAGGCCATAGAAGCTCTCAAAAAGGACTTTGAAGATAAAGTAAAAGAGGTAGAGAAAAAAAATAAGAGAGATAGAGGGGAAAAATGGAAAGAGAAATGAGTGATGCAGAAGAGTCATGAAAAAAAAAGTCAACACCATGCAAAGTCAAATTGGCCAAATGGAAAAGGAGGTACATAAACTCTATAAAGAAAATCATTGCTTAAGAATTAAGATAGAGCAAATAGAAGCTAATGACTTTATGAGAAATCAAAAATAAAGCAAATCCAAATGAATAAAAAAGAGGGCAATATGAAACATCTCCTTGGAAAAAAGCTGACCTAGAAAATAGATCCAGGATTGATAGTTTGAAAATCATTGGACTACCTGAAAACCATGATCAAAAAAAGAGCTTAGACATCATCTTCCAAGAAATTGTCAGGGAAAATTACCCTGATATTCTAGAAGCAGAAGGTAAAAGAGAAGTTGAAGGAATACACCAATCACCTCCTGAACTATTTTGGGATCTATTCCCAAAAGGAAAACTTCCAGGAATATAATAGCCAAATTCCAGAGACCCTAGGTCAAGGAGAAAATATTGCAAGCAGCCAGAAAAAAAGGAATTAAAATACTGTGGAGCTACAGTAAGGATAACACAAGATCTAGCAGCTTCTACATTAAAGGGTTGGAGAGAATGGAATATGATTTTATAGAGGGCAAAGGAACTGGGATTACAACCAAAAATCACCTACCCAGCAAAACTGATCATAACCTTTCAGGGAAAAAAATAAGACTTCAATGAAAAAGAAGACTTTCAGGCATTTGTGATGAAAAGACCGGAACTGAATAGAAAATTTGACTTTCAAAAAAAGACTCTATATAAGCATAAAAAGATAAACAGGAAAAAGAAATCCTGAGGGATATTAAAAGTTTAAACTGTTTATATTTCTACATGGGAAGATAATATTTCAAACTCTTAAGAACTTTCTCAGTATTAGAGCAACTAAAAGATATGTATTTAGAGTTCACAGGTGTGAATTGAATATGAAGGGATGATATCTGTAAAGCATTTATTTTTTGTTTATCCTTTTTTCTGGGGCAGGCAGGGTGGGGTGGCTTATGTTTGGGGCCAGATTTGTGCTTGGGGCCTACTAGGTCCAGGGCTGTTGCTTTATCCACTGTGCCACCTAGATGCCCCATGATGACATCTTTAAAATAAAGTTAAGGGGTAAGAGGAATAGACTGGAAGAAAGGGAAAGGGAGAGGTGGAAGGTGGTAAAGTATCTCACATAAAAGGAACAAGAAAAAGCTTATGGAGGAGAGGGGAAGATGGGGAAGGAGAGGGGGAGTGAGTGACCCTTACTCTCATCAAAATTTTCTCAAAGAGGGAATGACATACACATTCAAGTGGGTATAGTAATATATTTTGCTGAGGGAAAGTGGGAGGGGAAGGGGATAAGTGGGAATAAGTAAAGGAAGGGAGGGCAGATTGGGGGAGGGAGCAGTAAAAAGCAAAACACTTTTGAGGGGAGATAGAGTGAAAGAAGATAGAAAATAGAGTAAATATCAAGGGGAGGGAATAGCATGGAGGGTAATACAGTTAGCAATAGTAATTGTGAAAGAAATGATGAACAGGATATTATCAGAAAGATGTATGAAAAATGCAAAGCATCAATAGTGAAAGAACTGATGGTATCTGCATACATATTGAAGTATAATTTTATTTGTTAGCTTCTCTTTCTAAAGTTATTTTGTTGGTTTTCTTTCACAACCTGACTAATGTGAAGATATTTTGCATGACTGCACATGTATGACTTATATTGAATTGTTTGATTTCTTAGGGAGGGTTAAGGAGGGAGGGAGGAAGAAAATTTGGAACACAATGTTTTTAAAAAATCAATGTCAGGGGGAGCTAGGTGGTGCAGAAAAAGTTGGGGATTTTTTACATGTAGCAGGGAAAATTCTAAATGAATAAATATTTTTTTAAAAAATCTATGAAAGAAAAGGAAGAACTACTCAACTCTAATTTTTATTCTCTTTTCTCTGTCAAGAAAATGATCTTCCAAATAGAAATAATGGAGAAAATATGTAACAGGGAGTTGAAAGATAACTTATGGACCATTTAATGAACCTCTTATTGTCTTTATGAAATTTTCATATTTAATTTTTTTAAATTAAAATGTTTTTTCTCCTTCCTTATCTCCTTTAATAAATAATAAAAAGAGAAAACCTTCCTAACAATATAACCAGTCAAGCAAAGGAAATTCATTCATTAGCTAGGCCCCAAATTGTGAGCATTTTGAGTTCATAACCTCTCTGTCACAAGTTGAATAGCATGTTGCATCTTTCATCTTCTGAAATTATGAGTTGTCATTGCCATCATCAGAGTTCTAAGATCTTTCAAAGTTGTTTTTCTTTCTGGTTTTTTCATTATATAAATTATTCTTCAAGTTTTGCTTACTTTATCATTTATCAATCAACTGAGGAATATTTATTAAATTCATACTATGTGCCAGGTACTATGTCAGATATTAGAAACACAAGAGATGCAAAAGATAGTCCCTGCCCGCAAAGAGGATATCATAATCTCATGGAGGATATAACAAGCAAACAAATATATACAAAGAAGGCTACATGTAGGATAAAAAAGAAGTAATTATAGATGGAAGGCACTAGAATTTAAAAAGTTGGGGAAGTCCTTCATTAAAAGGAAGAGTTTTAGTCAGGACTTAAAAGGAACTTAGGAACAGAAGATGCCTGAAGGTGAAAGATGGAGAGTCTTGTTTGTGGAATGACCAAGAGGCTAGTGTAAGTGTATAGAAGAATATGTGTCAGGGTCCAAGGTGTATAAAAACTGGAAGAGTAGGAAAAGGTTAAGTTATAAAGGACTTTGAATGTCAAACAGGGTATTTTATATTTGATCCTGGAGGCTATAGGAAAGCACTGGAGTTTGTAGAGTAGGAGGGTAACATGATCAGATCTACTTTAGGAAAATCACTTTATTGGCTGAATGGCAGACTTAATGGAGCAGAGAGAGATTTAAAGAAGGCAGATCCACCAGTAGCTTATTATAATAGTCAATGTGTGAGGTGATAAAGGCCTGCATTAGAGTGGTGGTAGTATCAGAAGAGAAAATGAGAATATATTTGAGAGATGTTGCAAAGGTAAACTATACGGACCTCAGCAACAGATTTGACATAGAACATAAGAGATAGTAAGGAGTCCACAATGACTACTAGGTTGGCAGCCTGAGGAAATGAAAGGATCATGTCCCCTACAGTGTTTGGGAAAGTAGGAAAAGGGGGAAGCTTTATAGAGAAAGGAGGAAGAAGTGAAAGTTTAGGGGAAAAGATGAGAGACATGAGGACATGTAGAGTTTAATATGTCTCTTAGACATCTGGTTCAAGATGTCTGAAAAACAGTTAGAGATGTAAGATTAGAGGTCTGCAGAGAGTTTGGGCTAGGATATGGAGAGTTGAAAGTCATTTGCACAGAACTGGTAATAAAGCAATTGAGTTAATGAGAAAGTCTTCCTAGATTCCTTTGGAACTATCTATTTCATCATTTTTATGTTGAAATACCATACATACTACTCATATACCACAATTTATTTACTCAATTCCCAGTAGATGAATACTTTTTTAGTTTCCAGTGGTTTTATTATTGCCCCTGTGAAAACAATTGCTGTAACTAAAGCTATAACAACTGTAGCTATATATGCACATACATTTACATATATGTCTCCTTAGATCTCTTTCAATTATATGCCTAATAGTAGTATTTCTGGGTCAAGGGCTATGCAGAGTTCAGTCTCAGTGATTATAAGGTATTTGACCCAGATTAACTATGTTCCAAGTATAATAGGGTTATATTGGTCTTGGAAGAGTAGTCTTTGGGCCATGTGTGGATATCACTTGCATTGGCATGTTTCCAGTCCAAGTGACAACACAGAAGATTTGGGTGGGGGGGTGGAAGGGACAGACACATTTAGATTTGGATATTTGAGAGGGATTGTATCAAGAGGAATCAGAATAAGGGAGTCTTCAGTGGGAATAAGAGATAGTATTTGAACAGAGTGATTATGAGTTCATAATCACTGAGATGGAAAGGGTACGTATGATGTGGTAGAAGTATGTTAATCATCTAAGTCGGAATTCAAGTAGTTTATCATTGTCCATAGGGTCAGCCTCAGGGTTGTAGTTTTCTCAGGGAGTAAGACAGTTGTGTGTAGCTGGAAAGGGAAGTGGGTGCATAGGCCTAAACTTACATTTTTTTTGGGGGGGATGGGGCAATGAGGGTTAAGTGACTTGCCCAGGGTGACACAGCTAGTGTCAAGTGTTTGAGACTGGATTTGAACTCAGGTCCTCCTAAATCCAGGGCCAGTGCTTTATACACTGCACCACCTAGCTGCCCCCCTAAACTTAGATTTTTTTTTAAATTTACAAAAGTGAAGAATGGGCAATGTCATTGGATGAGAGTTCATATGAAAAATTTCTAAGGGTGTTAGTGATCTTAGAGCTCAAAGGAAGTGAAGAGTGTGACAGCATAGTTAAATAGGATGATAGCCAGCATGTGTTCCTGACTAATATGCTATATGAGATTAGACTTCTATTTGTCATAGTTACTGGAGTTATAGAAGAAGTGAATGCTTAAGACACTTCTCCAAAGTTTCCAGTGTTGTCCAGATCACTACTTTGAAAAGCAGCCCATTCCATTTTAGAGGGCTTCTAATTATTAGGAAACTTTTCCTCATAATGAACAGCAATCAGCTTTTCTCTGGCTCCAACTAACTGGTCTTAGTTCTTGCCTCTGAAGTTAGGCTTAATGGGCCAAATACTTATTCCTTATTAAATATATTCAGATATCTTAAAGCATCATTCTTATCAGTTTCAAGAAATCACAAAGTCTGTTTTAAAGGAAGAACTCTGGGGCAGCTAGGTGGCACAGTGATTAAAACACTGCCCTGGATTCAGGAGGACCTAAGTTCAAATCCAACCTCAGACAATTGACACTCACTAGCTGTGTGACCCTGGGCAAGTCACTTAACCCTCATTGCCCCAGAAAAAAAGAAAGAAAAGAAAAATAAAAGACAAGTTGTTGGTTTTCACAATGTTATTATTGGGGCAGCTAGGTGGCATTGTGGATAGAGCACCAGCCTTGTATTGAGGAGGACCTGAGTTCAAATCCAGCTTCAGACACTTGACACTTACTTGCTGTGTGACCCTGGGCAAGTCACTTACTTCCAATTGCCTCACCAAAAAGAAACACCCCAAAACAAAAAACACACAAAAACACAAAACAAACAAAGGAAGGACTCTGAGTATTTCATTGAATACTCATAAATAGAGAAGGCAAATAATTTCCTAACAAGGCTTCCATTTTCAGGTTGAATTTGCTATCACAGATGCAGTTAGACAGTCCTAATTATAGACCCCATGACAAAGCATATGGTGTGAAGCTTCAGGGCTACTGTCTGACTAAGAATCTCAAAGGATGTGGCATGTCCTTCCATTGAACTGTATACTCAGGTAATATATAGATGTCTCTTGTTTTAATCACAATTCTCTGAAGTGGAAACGTGTCATGTACGAGTATAACATGAAATCAATTTACACTGAATTTAGCTAAAGAGTTTACACAGGGAGGAAAGGAAAATGGAATGCAATGTGTGCCTTAATTGAATACAATTCAATTCCACAAACACGTTTAAGCAATTACTGTGTGCTAGGGTCTGTACTTAAGTCTGAAGGAAGGGAATGGTGGATGTCATTTATAATAAAGATCACAAAAAGAATAATGGGGCATATTTACATTCAATTTGGTTCAATATACCATTATATATGGTAATGGTCCATTGGAACCTTAAAACAATTTTAGTATAAGCTTAACTATATCTTTTCATGTTAGTTATCAACAAGATTTATATTTGAGGGAGGAGAGTGAAGGGCAAGGAACAAGTATTCATTAAGTACCTTGTACATGCTAGGCATTCTACTAAGTGATTTACAAAAATTATTTCATTTGATCCTTACTATAATCTCTTAAGGACAGGACTATTATTAGCCCTATTTTACATATGAAGAAACTGAGGCAGAAAGAGGTTAAGCACCTTGTCTAGGGTCACATAGCTAAAAAGCAGACTTGAACTCAGCTCTTCCTCTCTCAAGACCTAATCTTCTGTCTATTGTACCACCTACCAGTTTTTGAGAGAAAGAAGAGAGGGGCAAAGGAAAGAAAGGTCAGAGAAGGATCAGAAGAGTCAAAAGAGCTTCCCAAGTAAAGGAAAGGGAGAGAAAAAAGTAAGCAAGAAAACCTAAGAGAAAAGCAGATGAGGTTAGGGGACAGGGCCAAAAAAGAGTCAGAGTCCTTAGAGTTCCATGAAAGGCTAATTCTCCCTTTGCTCCCTGATAATTATTCTTTCATTTTTACTGCCATATTAATGCTTCTGGATTAATGGTATTATGTGTCATAAATTATTAGCTCTTAGAACACCAGTAGAATTTTTAAAACCCCATAGTGTTAGAATTCCCTCTGGAATCACTGCCTTGTTGTGGTGGAGAATCTTAAACAACTCAGTGAAAGCATGTGCTATACTGTCCAGTGTTACCCAAGATGGGCAGGTCATAGTGGAACATTCTGACAAAAGGTAATCCATAGGATAAGGAAATAGCAAACCACTCCTATATCATTGCAAAGAAAAATCCATGGACAGTACTAAAATGATAAAAGAGATGACATCAGAAGATGAGCCCCTCTGGTAAGAAGGTATCCAACATGCCACTGGGGAAGAGTGAAGGACAACTATAAGTAGCTCTAGAACTAATGAAATGACTAGGCTGAAGCCAAAAGAAAGCTCAGGTATGGGTGTCTGGTGATAAAAGGAAAGCCCAGTGCTGTAAATACATTTGTTGTGTAGGAATTTAGAATGTAATAGCTATGAACCAACATAAGCTGGATATAGTAAAATGGGATGAAAAGATTAAATACTGACATCTTGGCTGTCAGTAAATGTAAATGGATGGGAATGAGTGAAATATATATTTTGCAGCCAAAGGTGGAGAAACTCTATACATTCTATTAAAATAAGACCTGGAGGTGATTGTGGCTCAGATCACAAGCTCCTTATTGCAAAATTCAGATTTAACTTGTAGAAAGTAGGAAAAACCCATCAGACTAGTGCGATGAATAGATTTAAGGATTTAGATCTAGTAGAGAGAATGGCTGAACAACTGTGGGCAGAAGTATATGATATTGTACAAGATGCCCAACAAAAGTCATGCCAAAGAACAAAAAGAGGCTTTACAAATAGCTGAAGAAGGAAAGAAAGTGAAAAGTAAAGAAGAAAGATACACACAACTGAATGCAGAATTCCACAGAACAGCAAGGAAACATACAAACGGACATCACATCCTTTGTGTTCTTGGAACATCATTGTCCATATAATTTATGTAATGATTTGGAATGATATTTCCATATCTTAGCTTCTTAGGTTATACATATATATGTATATATGTGTATATATATATGTATATATATATATATATAAATACAGCTGATTTTTGAGAACTTATTTTATAGCCAGTAATTTTGATAAAGCTATTATCTCAATTTTTTAAAAAACACAAATATTTGGAGCAATAGTCAGTGCCAATATGATAAAAATGACTATACTACCAAGGTTAATTTGCACTGTTAATGATATACCAATCAAATTGATAAGAAAATACTTTTTAGAAGTTGAAACATAATAACAAAATTAATATAATTTTTTTTAAATCTAGAATTTAGAGGGGAATGATTAAAGGAGGTAGAAAAAGGGAAATAACACTTCCACACATCAACCTATATTAAAAGTTTGACTGCTAAAAAAAATTCACAGGAAGGTGGGTTAGCGGTACCAAACCTGGAGCTTTACTATAAAGCAGCAGTCATCAAAACTATCTGGTACTGGCTAAAAAATAGAGTGGTAGATCAATGGAATAGGCTAGGCTCAGGAAATGCAGTAGTAAATGACACTAGTAATATAGTGTTTGATAAACCCAAAGACTCCAGCTTCTGGGATAGGAACTCAGTATTTGACAAAAACTGCTGGGAAAACTGGAAGGTAGTATGGCAGAAATTAGGCATAGACCAACATCTTATACCTTATACTAAAATAAGGTCAAAATGGATACATGATTTAGACATAAGAAGTGATACCATAGGTAAATTAGGAGAGAAAGGAATAGTGTACCTATCAGATCTTTGGAAAGGAGAACAGTTTTTGACCAAACAAGAGATAGAGTATATTATAAAATGCAAAATGGATGATTTTGATTATATTAAATTTAAAAAATTTTGTACAAACAGAAGCAATGCATCCAAAATTGGAAGGGAGGCAGAAAACTGGGAAACAATTTTTGAGGCCAGTGCTTCTGATAAAGGCCTCATCTCTAAAATATATAGGGAATTAAATCAAATTTATAAGAATACAAGTCATTCCCCAATTGAGAAATGGTCAAAGGATATGAACAGGCAGTTTTCTGATGAAGAAACCAAAGCTATCTATTCCCATATGAAAAAATGCTCTAAATCTCTAATGATTAGAGAGATGCAAATTAAAACAACTCTGAGGTACCACCTGACACCTATCAGATTGGCTAAAATGACAAAAAAGGAAGATAATACATGTTGGAGAGGCTGTGGGAAAATTGGAACACTAATGCATTGTTGGTGGAGCTGTGAGCTGATCCAACCATTCTGGAGAGCAATTTGGAATTATGCCCAAAGGGCAATAAAGCTGTGCATACCCTTTGACCCAGCAATCCCACTTTTAGGTCTTTTGCCCAAAGAAATCATGGAAGGGGGAAAGGGACCCACATGTACAAAAATATTTATAGTTGCTCTTTACGTGGTAGCAAGGAATTGGAAGTTGAGGGGGTGCCCATCAATTGGGGAATGGCTGGACAAGTTGTGGTATATGAATACAATGGAATACTATCGTGCTGTAAGAAATGATGAGCAGGAAGAGTTCAGAGAAACCTGGAGGGTCTTACATGAGCTGATGATGAGTGAGATGAGCAGAACCAGAAGAACATTGTACACAGTATCATCAACATTGAGTGTTGACCTACTGTGATGGACTATATTCTTCTCACCAATGCAATGGTACAGAAGAGTTCCATGGAACTCATGATAGAAGAGGATCTCCAAATCCAAGAAAAAAAAAAGAAAGAAAGAATTGTGGAGTATAGATGCTGATTGAACCATATTATTTCTTTTGTTTTGGGTGCTGTTGTTTTTTTTTTCTATTTTGAGGTTTTGTATCACTGCTCTGATTTTTTCTCTTGTAACAGGATTAATGCAGAAATAGGATTAATGTTATTATGTGTATATATATTTGTGTGTATATATCTATATCTATATCTATATGTATAGAGATATATAGATATAACCTATATCAGATTACCTGCTGTCTAGGGGAGGGGGGGAGGGAGGGGAGGGAGGGAGAAAAATCTGAAATTGTAAAGCTTGTATAAACAAAAGTTGAGAACTATCTTTACATGTAACAGAAAAAATAAAATACCTTATACATTAAAAAAAATTTAAAAAAAAAAGTTTGACTGCTTATTTGGGGATGGGAAGTCACTGTCCCAAACTTTAGGCTTTTTGGTGCTGCTGTTTTCAGGGCTAGTTTTGGGTTGTCTGCAAGTTTTCGATGCTGTTAAAATGGTATAATCCAGGGCGAGTTTTGGTCACTGCTTTTGGTTTGAGCTATAGTCTTTAGTAAGAGAGGGTCTCTACTCCACTGCAGTTTCATGTCCTAGTGCTCCTTTTTTCTTTCCTTGGAACTGTGACCAGGGCTCCTGCTTTCTTGCAACTGATCACAAATGCTCCTCTCCACACTGGAACTGTGAACTACAACTGCATATCAGCAATAGAGTTGCTAATTAGTTCCAGGTATATCTTGTGCAAAAAAGAGTCCCCTATAATCTCTTTATGACCAGTCTTCCTGCTCCCTGGGCTGAAAACTCCTGAAGCTGCTGCTGCTGCTACTACTGCAGCATCTCCAAGGTCTGCCTTTGTGCTGCCATGATCTCTGGACAGGCCTCCAACCTACTGTCACAGACCTTTCTTGCTGACCTCCTCAGTTGTCTTGGGCTAGAAAAATGTTTCACCCTGAACTTTTGTTAGTTTTGCAGCTCCAAAATTTGATTTGAGGTACTTTTTAATGTTGTTTGGAGGGGAATATTGAGAGAATTTGGCTGGATTATTGACTATACTCTACATCTTGGCTCCTCCCTTAAACTTTTTTTTTCTTTTTTCTTTTTTTTCTTTTTTTTTTTTTGCAGGGCAGTGAGCATTAAGTGACTTGCCCAGAGTCACACAGCTAGTAAGTGTCAAGTGTCTGAGGTCAGATTTGAACTCAGGTCCTTCTGAATCCAGGGCTGGTGCTTTATCCACTGTGCCACCTAGCTGCCCCCAAGCTTTTTTTCAAAAAGGTAAAGGTCAATGTGCTTGAAATTGAAAGAAGCAATTCTACTCACTAGCCTCCTTGTTTTCATCTGTAATTGCTCTAATTAATCTTTTTAGCCTCATCATAGATTTTGGATTCTCAGCTCCAGAAAGAAATAGCAAACACAACTCCAGGCCTCTGGGTACAATGAGATTATTTAGCAAAGGACATTGTCACCTTGGCCCCATCTGGGAATTCTCTCCAGATCCATTGAGATCAGAAGGCTGGACTCTGCCAAGTTCAAGGTTAAGTCAGATTCTTGTGCTCATTGTGATCACTAGTAAAAGAGAAAGGAATAGACTCACATTCAGAAATTACAGGCAAGAGAAGACTCAGACTTCAGAGCAGGTACCATCTGTTGGCCCCAGGGCACTGCACAGGTTGCACTGAACCCTTGGGAATAACTACAGCAGCCAAAATGCCCCGTTGCCAGCTATGTGAAAACATAGAATGGTAGGGCTAAAGGACGGCTTAGAAATTAACTGTTCAAACCTTCACAGATGATAAAGTAAGACCTGGAAATGGTTAGACCTTAGTAATCATTCATTTTCCCTTCCCAACTAAGCTATTCATTTGATTTGTCACTGTACATCATAATGTGCAACACTTTCTGTCTTCAATTTCAGGCTGATGTTAAATTTTCTACCTCAGAGAAACCTTACTTAGTCTAAGGATCTATTTCAGCTTGACTGCCATCAGTAGCTACCTTTTACATGTTGAGTGACTGGGCTTTCATCTTTTCTTATTTTCCTTTGCTCCAATCCATCCCCATAATCTCTGTTCCATTTCCACCTTTCCAACCCTTTCTGCTGTCCTGACATTGCTAAACACACTTATTCAAAGACTCAAAAAGTATCCAGGGTCCCTACCCAGATTAAGCACTGCCCCTGCCTTAGTAGTCTGAAATCCTTCAGATTCTGAGAGGTTGCAACCAGTATCCTAGAAACTAGGACGTGGTGTCTTGTGTTGAGGAGCTAAGCAGCTATTTTGGCATTCAGGCAGTAGCCTGAATTAGTTATGGGGGAAGGGGACAATCCTAGTTGCCAGTAACTATTCACAACTTAATAGTTGCCAGGTAGAGAAGTCCAAGATCTCCAGGGCATAACAGAAGGTTACATAGAAGCTGTCACAACTATAACTGGCCCTACTCTAGACTTCATCAGCAGTATGCATATTTCTATATAACCCAACATAGAAGGTGTGGAATGTGGGTGTGGATTACTGATGATTCTTTTATTTTTAGTTTTATTTTTAGTTCCAAATCTTTTTACTTCCTCCCATCTTTTTTTATCCATTGAGAAGATTTGCCTTATAATGATACCCATTATACATAGGAACTCATGCAAAACATTTTCTACATTAGTCATATTGCAAAAGAAAAATAAAGCAAAAGAAAATATACTTCAATCTGCACTCAGAATTCATCAGTTTTCTTTGTTTTTGTTTTTGTTTTTGTTTTATGTGTTTGTGTGGTGACTTTTTTCCTGATGATTCTGAATGGCCCTTTTGTTTCTCTCCAATCACGCTTTCTGAATTCCTCTGAATTTCAAAACCAAACCCCTGCACCCCACCCACTCCTTCCTGATTCCCCATCCCTCAATACTAGCTAATCCTGACACTTTCCTCAGAACCTGTTGCCCCCTTATGTTGGAATAAACTTTTTTTTTTGAAGGGCAATGAGGGTTAAGTGACTTGCCCAGGGTCACACAGCTAGTAAGTGTCAAGAATCTGAGGCTAGATTTGAACTCAGGTACTCCTGAATCCAGGGCCAGTACTTTATCCACTGTGCCACCTAGCTGCCTCCAGAATAAACTTTTACCTCGTCTTTCAATTCACCATAGATAATTCCTTTGCAAAGCCCCTTGATGAATTCTTTCTGGACCATCCATTTTATGAAAGCCTCCAAGCCAGCCTGCCTTCATTTTCCTCCAGTCACATTCTGCACATCTTCTGGACTTCAAAACCATATCCCTTTGCTGGGTACTTTCATCCCTCCCCTACCTTCCTTTTCAGTACCCTTTTATGTGTTGTTTTGCCAAAGTCCTTGAGGGAAAGAACTCTTTTTCCTTTTGATTATATTTGTATCCAAAGCATTTAGCACAGTTCCTGACACATAGTAAGTGTTTAATAAATGATTGTTTCCTTACTTTCCTCCTTCCTTCTTCCCTTTCACAGGGAGTTTACTGGAGGAGTTTTTTTGGTTCATCCATAGAGCAGCACCCTGTACATTTTCTATCTCTTTTTGCCCCCACCCTCATCATGTTACTTACAACCCCAAGATTAAGATCACTTCAAGAAGTTCTGAAGCTGAGGCTGAAATTACTTGAGATTTACTGATAATAATTTCCTTTCCAAAGTATGACCAGACAATTTTGAGGAACATTCCTAGCCAAGAACTATAACACACAGCCAGCCCCCTCCTTTAAATAGTTACAATAGCTACATATATTTCAATAGAAGAATATAGAAAGCCATCAAAAATAGCTTTTCTTTGGTTATTTTTAAGTGGAACTTTAGGCTTAGTACCCCTAAACTCAAGGCTTATTTAGACCAGGATCAATCTTGGGAGTGGGTGGGTGAGGGATAGAGTTTGCCAAACAAATTATTCTCTTTGCCTCATTTTATATCTTCTGGAGTTTCTTTTGGATATCTTAGAATAGAGTTCATTTCTAGGTTTCCATGCTTATCAAATAGACAGCTTTCATTAAACTCCACAGACTATCATGATTTGAATTTTACCAATGTTGCTACTTAATTCTCAGATTGATTTGTAAGGAGGCTTTCCTAAGACTTCAGCCTTTGCTATGTAGGTCCTTGAGTATCTTTTGCTGTTAGTCTTTTGTCAATATACTTATATTTAAGATGATTAACTTATTATTTTTATTCTGAATTCTGTTCATTATTTCATTCCCCAAGGTTTTCCTTATGTGCTTTTATTTGGCAACAAACCAATTGTTATTTTCTCCTTCCCTATTTCCTTTATTTCTCACCCCCTTTCCTTCCTTAATGCCTTTCTTTCTTAGTCCTCATGAGTCTCAGAAATGTTCACTTAATTCTGTTGCCTCACTCTCTCTTGATAATAGCATGATAGTTAACATCTATATAGGGTTTACTATGTGCAAAGCACTTGCTAAGTGATTTATAATTATTATGTCATTTGATCACAAAATCCTTGAGAGATAGGTGCTATTATTATCCACATGTTACGGATCAGGAAACTGAGGCAAAGAAGTTAAATGACTTTCCTAGGATCACACAGCTAGTAAGTGTCTGAGGCCAAATTTGGGCCCAGGTCTTCTTGACTACAGACCTTACACCCTATCCACTGTGCCATGTAGTTGCCCACAATTTTGTGGTAAAAACAGTAGGCAGTCAGGTGGTACAGTGAATGGCATGTCGAAATTTGAGTTAAAAGATCTGAGTTTGAATCCTGCTTTAGACAGTTACTAAGTCTGGACCTGGGCAAGTCACTTACCCTCTCTGTTTCGATATTCTCATCTGTAAAATGAGGATAATAATAGCAAATTACCCACTGAGTTAGTTGTGAGGATCAAATGGTATAGCATATATATCAAATACCTGGCAAGTCTTAAAATGTTACATAAATGGTAGCTATTATTATGATGCAGGATACAAAATTGGTGGAGTGGAAGTGATAAAATATAAATATAGCCCTTCATGTAAATGTCACAAAGAAATTGATACCCATATCTCTTTGTTTTGGTAATCTTTCCAAACTTCAAGTAAGCATTGTTTTATTCTTTCTTTTCCTTTGGGATCCAAAGAAATAGGAGTAGGGGTTGGAAAGATTCAGCTAACTCTCAGAGTAAAAACACTAAAGCTAGGTGCCCATAAGCACACTTATGAGGAAGATGGATCATTCTGTGGTTCATTCTCTCTTTTATTTTCTTCATCTACTCATGGGGCTTCTTTCACTCATGGGTGCCTGCATCTTAGGCCTGGTAGTTGGTAAACTATTGGTGTGGCCTTATCAGCCTGTCAGGAATATGCCTGAGGCAGTGAGATGAGATTAGAGAAAACACCCAATCATATTCAGTGGGACAGCTAGCTGAGATTTCCTGTGGCAAGCTCACTAAGCAAAGACCAAGAGAGAGAGCTTCCATCTGGTTCACCAACTGAGAGAAAAATGGTACGAATTGAGAAAAATTTTTCCTTCCTTATGAGACTATGAAAGCAAGATAATGAACAAATCTTAACAAGGTGCACCTGGGAAACATTCAGCCAGAAGACTTAGAATTTCCTAAAAATAGTATGGTACACATAGGATTTTTAAACCCTATATATTTTTTTCTTCCATGGGGCAATGGGGATTAAGTGACTTGCCCAGGGTCACACAGCTAGTGTCAAGTGTCTGAAGCAGGATTTAAACTCAGGTACTCCTGAATCCAGGGCCTGTGCTTTATCCACTGTGCCACCTAGCTGCCCCTAAACCCTATATTTTTAATTTAATTATACTGTGGCAGAATCCAGAAGAGTTGAAATTTCGTATTTTTAAGTCTATACTTTCTTTATTTTATACATATTTAGTAACATATACTAAGATGTACAATTGTGAATGGCTAGTTTTCTTAAGAAGCTGAAGAGATTAGAATGGGATGGAAGTGAACAGGAGCCAAATAAGTTAGGATTATATTCCTACCATTTGTCTAGGCCAGAAAAGTATTGTGATACCTTGGAGAAAAACCTGGACTTGAAATCAGGAAGGTCTGGATTCAAATCCTGACTGGTCACATAACCTTTGAGTGCTCTAGATCAGTGATGTCAAACTCAAATAGAAATGGGGGCTGCAAACTCACACATCAAGATCCTTGCAGACTGCACATTGACTCAATTCTAAAGTGTATTGTTATCTATGTTTTATTATATTTTTATCTTGCTAAGTATTTCTCAATTATATTTTAACCTTGTTTGGATAGCATACAAAAAGTGCTGCTGTCGCATGAGGCCCCTTGTTGCTGTTTCATGAGGGCCAGAATACTTCATAAATTTGAGACCTCTGCTATAGACAATGTTCTGACTAGAAGTTGAAGAGAAGATGCTATCCTATATTGTAGAGGGAATTTCTTCACCTATGAGTTACCTATATCAGTAAAATCACAGGGCCAGTCCTTAAACTCAGCTGGGCCAAGGTTGAAACATTGTGAAGGAAATTTAAGTTTCTCTCCACAGATGCAGAGAGGAATTATGAAATGTAATTGTAAATACCTCCTCTTACCTCTATGGAATAAGGGAACTAGAGAATCTTGAGCTCATAGTAATATATGATAATGTAACTATTGGAATGATGCCACCTACTGGAGACTTACTATAGGAAAGCTCCACCATGACGAGAATGCCTCAGAGGGCAAGGCCATGCAGCTTTTCCTTGGCGTCAGGAAGTGACGTTTGCACATGGCTACTGTCTATCAAGGCTACCAGCCAATCAACTTGAGGAGCCTTTCATTTTCTTGGAGGGGAGAGGAAGGAGGAAGGAGGGCCTGCGTGGAGAGTTCTGTGCCTTTTTCGTTCCTGACTTGGTGGTGATGGCAGGGAAAGACAGAGAGCAGCTGAGGAAATATAGGATTGCGAGGTTGTAAGAATTCTGTTCTCAATCTTTCTCTTTCTATAGTTCAATAAACACTTAAAAATCTAAACTCGTTTTATCAGTGATTTTAGTCAGTTTCCCCCAAAACTGGGGGAACAGATTAGAACCCACATTTAGAATTTTAAATTACACAATAGTTAATACAGGGATTGTACCCAGAATGGCTATGTACCCAGAATAGTATGTAACTAAATGCAAGTGTTTCTATGGATGACATCATCTCTTTTATTTTTTTTTTAACTAGGACAAAATATGGAAATTTAATTAAATTTTTATTGTTCTAGTATGTGATAGACCAAACTTAGATAATATTCAAGTGGGCTCGTAATCCTTAGAACATAATTGAAAAGGTGTTTGAAACCTTTTCTTGATATGAGAGTTTTAGAAAGAGAACAAGAAGGTGAGATATAATTGATAGAAACTAAGGAGTTGGTAAACCACTTCTCTTAGAGGAAAGGAACAAATACTATTATAAGACCAGAAAATGGAAGCAGATATTAGCATCAATTAAATAGAGATGCCCAGAAGAGACCAAAAGAGAACATAAGGATAATATTACCAGAGGACATAGACAAGGCCAGAGATATGGACATGTATATTCTTTAGCCACACATTTTTCCTATGTGTTTGCTGGGCACTCCTACTTTCTATACGTGTACCATTGTATGCATATTCTCTGATCATATGAAGTATGATCTCTGATCAGACAAGGTGTACTTTTTCTCAGATCTTCTTGAAAAAGTCTATTGAAATGGAAGTCTATACTCATGGTTTATATTTAATCACTACTTCTGCACTCTGATTATTTTCTTTCTCCCTTGTTATCAATGAATCCTTGTAACATTGGGGTTATTTTCAATTCCTTTCTTTCTTTTCTCTCTATCTCCCACGCTTCCCCTGAGTTGAATCACTAAGGCCTTTGTTATTCAATTCTAACTCTTTTATATCCATCTTGATTAGTAATATTATACAGTCCAAAATCTTTTTGTCCTAACACATAGCTATCTCCTCCTTTAAATCATTGTCTTCAGCCTTTCCCTTTGCAAATCCTTCTAAACAATACCCTTGAAAGATTATTTGGCTATTTCACAGATTGGCAATGTCATAATAATGGGAACTTCTTCCAATGACACAGATCACAACTAAAGTTCTTCTGTTCATGTACTATTTCTGGGGTTCTAATGCAAAAACTCAGACCATCTGGGAGCTATCATTTAATAGATAAATAAGCCTGCCTATCTCTTTTTCCAGATTTGAGAGGCAACAGAAAAAGAAAATCAGTGGTGAACTTTCCCAATGAATTAATGATCAGGAGATGAGTTCGAATCCTGATTTTGCCACTTACTGATGTAATCTTGCACGAATCATGCTACTTCTCAGAATTTCACTATTATCATCTTTATATGAAAGACTCAGCCTAGACTACTTCTGAGGTCCCTTCCAGCTTCAGCTTTATAATCCTATGTTCTATACATGCCTTCTATGTTGACCTTCATGTCATTTCTCCCACACAAGTTGTCATCAATAGATACTTTAAATAGATGATGTAATAGAAAGCGCACTGGACTTGGAGGCAAGAAGACCTGAGTTTTAATCCTATCTTGGATATTTTCTAACTGTATAGCCCTTGGCAATTCATTTAATTTTTTTTCAACTTTTTTTTTCTGTGAGGCAATTGGGGTTAAGTGACTTGCCCAGGGTCACACAGCCAGTAAGTGTTAAGTGTCTGAGGCCAGATTTGAACTCAGTATCTCCTGAATCCAGGGCCGGTGCTTTATCTACTGTGCCACCTAGCTGCACCAATTCATTTAATTTTAACTTACTCTGATTTCTGGTTTCTTCCCCTCTAAAATAAGTACTGTAATAGCACTTAATTCACAGAGTTGTGATAACTCAAAAACATAATATATACAAAAACATTTTGAAAAATTTCAAAATTTCAATTATTGCATATTAATAATTTTTGAAAATTAAATATAGTTTTTATTTGCCTCTCTTACCAAAAAAAAATAAATAGATCAGAGAAATCAATTTTATAATATCTCCTACAATTTGTTTCCATACCTGTCCTCCTATGAACAAAACAGATCAGAGAACATAATGTCTCCTATAGGAAAACAGAACAGAGATAGACAGGAAAAACACAGTACCTATTTATTTTTGTCCCAAGAAGAAATAAGCATGATCATGCTGGAGAGTCCTTCCTAAGAAGAATTTGGATGACTCCCTCTTTCTGAGAGTATATAAGGTTTTCTTTGCTCACTGGTTAGAGGGTGTTATCAGTTGCATTAGCATGATACAAATCAACCCAAAAGCAAATGTAAATTAAACCATACAAATCAGTTTAACAGCTCAACTTAAAGCAGATGCTATGACTAGATTATGTAGAAACAGGAAGGGTTTTATCAAAATCAAGGATGCCTAGATAATCTCTAAGAAAGAAGATAGTGAATAGGGACTTCAAAGGGGCAATTTCATTTGTTTACTCCCTTTGGGAAAGAAGTTAGTAAATGGGACTTATCTGCTAGCTATCTGGGTTCAGCTTGGAGCTTTAGTCAAAGGGCATTTTTATCTTATTAATCTAAGGTCTCATAAAATCCATTTGGATAATAAGGCAACTTCATCAAATCCAGGTGATCCATACATTCATATTAACATAATATTATTACAATGTGTTTTCTCCCTACCCTTTGAGTCACCTACAATTATATTTCTGAAAATGTGATCCAAAATTCATAGCAATTGGCATGATTAATTTTAGAATGTTGATTTTTTTTGGGGGGGGAAGGGCAATTGGATTAAGTGACTTGCCCAGGGTCACACAGCTAGTAAGTGTCAGGTGTCTGAGACCGCATTTGAACTCAGGTCCTCCTGAATCCAGGGCTCATGCTTTATCCACTGTGCCACCTAGCTGCCCTAGAATGTTGATTTTAATGATATGGACTTTGACAGTAGTTTGGTCTCATTGAATGTACTGCCAAGTTTCCCAACTATGAGCCAGACTTAAACTTCCTCCTATTTAATTCAACTGCAAGATTATCTTCTTCAAGAGTTAATGTTACGGGGCAGCTAGGTGGCGCAGTGGATAGAGCACTGGCCTTGCACTCAGGAGGACCTGAGTTCAAATTTGGCCTCAGACACCTAACACTTACTAGCTGTGTGACCCTGGGCAAGTCACTTAACCCCAACTGCCTCACCAAAAAAAAAATTTTTAAAAAGAGTTAATGTTACCATATCAGTATGAACTTCAGTAGCCTTCAACAGCTCTCCATGTCAAATGCAAACTCCTCAGTGTGTACTCCAAGGGCCCTCTGCATCCTGGCAACTGAATAGGTGAGTTCACCAAATGTGGACACTCCTCCCCCCCCCCTCACTGTTTAGCCTTTGGCCTCTTTCTCATTCTGCTCACTATCAATTTGTGAGTATCTATTATGTACATTTCTGTAGGGGATAGCTTCAAATAGAATTAAAATCTGGGCTATTTTGCTTCTCATTCTCAACTGAACTACCTTGTTCACAATAATATATAGCTCATGCTTCTATTATAAAGGGAGCCTGAGCCACCAGCATCTGGGTAGTATTGATGTTTGTCCTTCTTTCTTGAAGAGGACCATAAAATCAGGAAAGTGATGTCATGACTTGCAAGTAAATTGGATGTGAGGCAGGGCTATGCAAAGTCACAAACCTCACTCTCTCTTCCTGAGCCATCTGGTTCCAGTGGCAAGATATTGTTTAGGAGTATTCGAGATGGCCCCAGATGCAGTGACAGACCTTGGCTGTTTTAAGTTAAGGTCCTTCCCAGGTTTCAGTTTGTCTGAGGCAACACCCATTCAGTGAATAAGAGCAGATAAGAAATGAGGCAAAAAAAAAAAAATGGCCTCTTTTACCTAGTTTAAAAAAATAAATCTGGGAGGGGAAGACCTTCAGTGTTTTTGTTTGTTTTTTAATTAATTAATTAATTGGGGGGCAGGGCAATGAGGGTTAAGTGACTTGCCCAGGGTCACACAGCTAGTAAGTATCAAGTGTCTGAGGTGGATTTGAACTCAAGTCCTCCTGAATCCAGGGCCAGTGCTTTATCCACTATGCCACCTAGCTTCCCTGACCTTCGGTGTTTTTGACCAAAACCGAAATTGCTATTTACCTTCATTCTGAACCATCAGAACCCAATGACCATTTTTTTTTTTTTGGTAAAAGTTCCATGTGGTGCAGAGAAAGATATACATACAAATACACAAACACACATAGACTCTCTCTCTCTCGATATTTGTATCTGTATCTGTATCTGTATCTATGTCTATTCCTTGCTGTCACACTTAGAAAGAGAGAAAACAGATACATATACATACATAGACAAAAACATGTACATGTACATATGCATATACAATGCATATACATGTGTAGATGTATATACATATGGATGTGTATACACACATATGCATATACACATACATATACACATAAGCCTAAAATACATGTGTTTACATGTGCATATACAAGTACATGTACAAGCACACATATATATACATGTGTGCGTGCATGCAGTATATATGTATGCATATTCTCTTGCTGTCCCACTTAGAAAATGCCATGTCTTTGAATTCTAGTTTCTTTAAATTTGTTTTCATTCCCGTATTTTCCCTTTGTTTATCTTTCTGTTAGGCTTATCCAAAATTGATAGGGGGATTTTGAAATTAATATGTTACGGGCAGCTAGATGGCGCAGTGGTTAAAGCACCGGCCCTGAATTCAGGAGTACCTGAGTTCAAATCCGGCCTCAGACACTTGACACTTACTAGCTGTGTGACCCTGGGCAAGTCACTTAACCCCCATTGCCTGAAAAAAAAAAAAAAAGAAATTAATATGTTACCATCTATGTCTTCTTGAAACTCAGATAATGTTTTCTTTATGAATTTAGATGCTAAGGAATTTGGATCATATAAGTTTATTTCAGCATAACATTGTTATCTTGTTCATCCCCATTTTGGGGGGAAATGCTTATTTTAGTTTTGGCTGATAAGATGGATTCACTTGATGTATAATTTTGTAATATGTTCACTGTGAGAATTAGAGTGCTACCAACCTGTTGAGAAAGATATTGCAGGGAAGCTCCACCATGAAAAGAATGCATGTGATTTAGCATCCAGAAGTGACCTTTCTGGGGTTTTGAAGGTCAGAGCGGCATCAGGAAGTCGTGTCTGCCACCTGTTAGTCCTGTAAGTCAGAGCTACCAGCAAATTAGCTTAGAGCTGTGTGTGTGGATGGCCCTGTTTCCTGTTTCACAGGAGGCTTCTGGGAGAAGCAGCAGAGAAGCAAGGTCTTTTCAGTGTCCGGATGGCTGCTTGGCTACAGAGGAGGCAGGGACAGGCAGAATAGGGAGAGTAGACAAATCTCATACTTTATCCACATGTTTCTCTTTACTAACCCCTAATATACTTTAGTAAATACTTAATGCCCAAAGATTGGTGTTATACGTTTTCTAATTTAAGGCAACCACTCATTTGATTTTAGACATCACAGATAGAATTTTAGACTTTACATCACATTTAAAGTTGTGAATTAGATTCATATTTTCTCCAACTATCTCTAAAATTTTTGTTATGATTTTTTTCCTCTCCTATAAACACAGTATTATTTTTCTTCAATTACTTTAATTTTTTTAAGGTGGTCTTGTTCTCACTCACCTTTCTTCCCCTCACCCCAGCTCCCCTCTTCTCATGTGCTACTCCTTTCCTTTTAGTATTCTGTTTATTTGTTCCCCTCTCCTGCTTTTATCTAGTTATATATGTGTACCCTCTCTTGTTTCTCTCAGGTAGTCAAACAGATACTCCCTTCTGCTTTTCCTAATCCTGTTCATTAGTTGTTTTGAAACTTCATTTTTGCATCCCCTTCAAAAGAGGATTTCTTTCATTATCTTCATTATCCATCTTCTCTTTATTCTAGATTCTAAGTCTCTGAATCACAACCATTGGAGAAAGTTTCAATGTGGAAGGAATAAATGTACTTATGTGACCAGAGATAATTCAATTTTCATTCACCAAAATCTTTAAGCTTCCTTCAGTGTAATAGGGGTATTCATCAGTAGAATATCCTCCCAACTCCAAAGTAAAGTCTCCTTCCTTTCTTCTCCTTTTTAATCTTCCCTCCTTACTCCTCACTTACTCTCCTATAGGTTCTTCCCTTTTGGAAACAATGGAGGTCACATTCCTCTCATTGCTACCCGTTGATTTGATGTTAGTGTGTCTCTCATGCCTTTATATCTACCTCTTCCCCTTCCTGTCTTTCATGTCTCCTCCCATATTGTAATGTAGTCCTATAAAACAAGCAGTCACCCGTAGGCAATGTTCTATCCATAAAACCCTCTTTCCTTCTTTTCTGATGCCTCTTCCAATTTCTCCCTTCACTCTATTTCCTTGTGCATATTTAGAAAAAATTCTCTTACTAGTCTCCCTGTGGTCACTCTGATTCTGTTGTCTGCATTTATTCACTCTTCTAGTATTTCTGTTGTTTGGGAAGTCTGAGAAATGAATAATCTCTTCAGTTCTGGCTTTCTTTCTAAAAATGTTCCAAATTCTTCTTTATTATTGAATGTCCTTTTTTTGTTTGTTTTTTGTTCTGTATGGTTAGGTTTAGATTTGCAAGCATGAGAAATTATTATTAATTATCAATATCTTAGGGAGACTCAGAAGCTCTCCACTTCTTCTGAACCCCTCATTTTAACAAGTCCCTTTTTACTGGAGGATATTACTGAATGAAATTGCATTAACTCTCCTCATCTTGGTCAGACTCTACCCAACCATGCAAGGAATTTAAGATAGGGTGGGGAAGCTCATTGTGTTATACTCAAGTTTAGAGGAAACAGGATCTCTTTGTCTAGATAGCCGAAGACCTGTCCATCCAGGGTTCACTCAGGGCACCCCCCACTGAAGAGGAGATACATTCTTTGAATTGCTAACCCAACAGTGGGAGTGGTCTGAGTGGAGATAATCTTTCTCTGTTCATGGTTCAACTCTCTGACCCATTCACCACCTCCTGTTTTAAGGGTATATAAGGTATGATTCCCACCACGATGATTGTCTTTGGTCTAAGAGAGGTGACCAAATGACCATACTTTTATTTTTTAAGACCTGCTTGCTTTATTAATAAGGTGATTAAATTATCCAGAAACTATGTCTCAACTTTTTAATCATCATACAAGATAGGTCACTCTGGGTTGCATCCTGAGCTCCAATGCTCTTTGGAACAGATTATTTTAATCCACCTTCCTTTTTCCAATGATTGTGGAAGTGTTGTGTAATTCAAATGTCCTTACCTTTGTATTTGAAGATCTTTCTTTTGATGGCTTACAGGAATTGCCATTTCTGAATTGTTAAATTTAGCTACTATGTGTCTTGGAGTAGCAGTCTTTTTTCTTTTTTTTTTTAGTTGATCTCTGAATTCTTTCAATTGGAATTTCATTTCTATGTTCAGAAGTTCTGGGAAATTCTCTTCTATTATTTTCTTCATTGTGGTATTAAGGTGTTTTGTCCTGTCATGTTTGTCTGGGAGCCCTATCATCTCCCTAAGTTGTCTCCATATATCCTGTCATTGAGATGGATGTTTCTCTTATGAGGATATTTTCTTTTAATGTTCTTGGGTTTTTTGTTTCTCTTCTTCTAGATTGTCTTTTATTATTGTGTATTTCCAATCCCAATCTATTGTTCTCTCTTTTGTTTCTTTGGTGAGGCTTGATATTGCAAATTCAAGTTTTTCTATTTTGATCATTTTTGTTACGAAGGTCATAAATTCTGCTTTCACAATTCTCAATTCTCTCGTAAAAGATTCAGGAAGTGTGTGTTGTGCTTTCATATTCTCTTAAATTTCTACAGGGTCTTCTGTCTCACCAAGATCATTTTACTTCATTTTGCAGTATTTATTCCTAGATGACTAAAATGGTTTACTAGATATTGGAACCATATTTCCTTCTGTTACTATTTTTCCCTGTTATATAAATATCTGTTTATTGTTCAAGGTATTTGGGATTTCTTCTTTCTGGAATGGTTGGCACATTTGGTCTTTTTTCTTCTCCTTATTTTCTTTATTGCTCACTTCTGACTCCCTTTCTTCTGATTGTGGGTTTCTTAGGGACTAGATCTCAAAGTATTTCAGCTTCCTCCACCACTGGGAAATTCACAGTTCAACAGACTAATTTTCTGCTGAGTTTTGGGTGGTCCAAACTGGCTCTAGTTAGGTGTTGTGTTCTTCTCTCAACCTTGGGTGCAGTGTTGCAATCTTCCTCACAAGTCCAGTGTCTTGTCTTGGTGACCTGTCCTGTTCTCAGGACAGAGATTCCTTCACTCTTTGGCCCAGTATCAGCAATTCAGAGCCTGATTTCCCCCAGCACTAGCAGTTCAGAATTCTTGATAGTTTGGAGCTTTTCAGTGTTGGTTCGTCTGGGTTGCAGCTCCTGAAATTCTGTGGATTTTGAAGGACTGTGGCCAAGCTGGCTGTTAAGGTCAGAGAACACTTCCACAGCCTGGATCCAGAGTTTCTAAGGCTCTGGAAGGAGGGAGGCAGAACTTGGGTGTAGGGGTGAGGGGTTTTTTTTTTTGGGGGGGGGCAATGAAGTTTAAGTGACTTGCCCAGGCTCACACAGCTAGTAAGTGTAAAGTGTCTGAGGCCAGAATTGAACTCAGGTTCTCCTGAATCTAAACTGGTTCTTTATCCACTGTGCCATCTAGCTGCCCCAGGGGTGAGTTTTGATGTAAATCTGTGTCATCCTTGGGTCTGCTAGTGCATGAAGCCTTGATGCTGATAATATCTGAGGTGGGACAAGGGTGTTAGTGAGTTTAGAACCAGTGAGAGTCTCTTTCAGAGTTTTTTGTTTTTGTTTTTGTGTAACTTATTTTGTTTTATATTCTTAGTATCCTAGACCATGGTAACAGCCAAAGTTGCATTACCTTAAAGAGGTTGTAAAAAAAGAAAATCTAGTCTGCCGTTTTATTGCTTATGTGACCTGGAAGATATATATTTTTAAAATTATTATTACCTTCAAAAAATCACAGGATCATAGCTTTAGAGCTGGAAAGGATCTTTTTTTTTTTTTTTAGTGAGGCAATTGAGGTTAAGTGACTTGCCCAGGGTCACACAGCTAGTAAGTGTTAAGTGTCTGAGGCCGAATTTGAACTCAGGTACTTCTGACTCCAGGGCCGGTGCTCTATCCACTGTGCCACCTAGCTGCCCCTTAGAAAGGATCTTAAAGTTTGTAGACTCCAACCCTTTATTTTACAAAACAGGAAACAAGCACAGAGTGCATTGACTTGCCCAAGGTCAGATGGGTTAGAGTAAGTGGCAGAATTAAACCCAAATCTTCTGACTCCAAGTCCATTGCCTCCATTTTCTAAGTACATCACTGAGTCAGGCTCAGGAGTTCTTATAGGGACACACTGTCTCCAATCACATATTGACAGAAAGAAGAAGGAACTTTAAGAGTTGAACAATTGGAATAATAATGCAGAGAGAGCCTTCTATGCTCATGACTTAACTAGCTTACTTGGAACTGCATAACCAAAGCATCAGGTAAGAGAAAACTGAAATGAAAGACAGAAAGGGGAAATGAAAAAAAGAACTAATGAGGAAAATAAGGAGGAAGGCCTTTGAGCCCCTATAGCCATGTTAGAGTAGAAGACATGCTGAAGATGCTGCTTGTACTCATTTTCTCAAAGTATTAAAGGAGTTAGGAAAAAAAAAATGTTTTGCTTTCCCCAACTTCCTTTCCCTATGACTGTTTAGTAAGACATTATTATTTATACTGATCAATTCTCTTGCCTAAATATTTAGCTTTAAAAATATTTGCCTCAAACATGAAGAGGACAGAAGATAGCTAGAGACAAACAAAAATTCAACTTAGGGCAGAGTCAAATCACTGGATTTTACTGGCTTAAGCCTCTGAACTATTGTGATTGTATTAAGAACTTCCTTCTAATTTAAACTTTATAAAATAGAGAAATTTATCTTTAGGGCCATTATGATACCTATTGGTTAAAAAGTGAGTTAGTTGTTGTGACTTATTGTGGCTGATTAAATGTCCAGCGAGAAACAGTGAGAGGATGAGAGGTTAGTGACCAGAGATCATACTCTAAACCACCACCAAAGAATAAATAGGAAAGACCTGGAAAAGACACAACAGCTCTACTCTTATTCAGTAGAGAAGCAAGAGCAGAAAGTAATATCTGACCCACTCTGCTCAAAGAGCCTCCACCTATAATAAAAAATCATTTTTAAAAAGAAGCAAAAAGAAAAATCAACAAAAGAAACTAAACATCATCTAAGTCTTATGGTATATGCAATGTTTTATGCCCATAGTCTTCTGTCTTTGCAAAGAAGGAAAAGAGGTATATTTCTCATCATTTCTAGTGTCAAGTGTCTGAGGCCATATTTGAATTCAGGTCTTCCTGAATGCAGGGCCAGTTCTTGATCCACTGTGCCACCTAGCTGCTTCGCCCCAGTCTACTTTCCCAAGTAAATTGTGCATTACTCTATTCACACACTCTACAATTCAGCCAAATTGTCTTTTTTTTTTCCGTTTCTCTTAGATGATTTTTCTAATTCCATTTCTCTGCCTAGGTTATCTCCCATGACTAAATGTACTTATTCTTAACCTCCAACTCTTAAAATTCCCTGATTTCTTTAAGGCTTAACACAAATATTAGTATTTATATCACTGAATCTTTGGGGCAGCTAGGTGGCGCAGTGGATAAAGTACTGGCCTTGGATTCAGGAGGACCTGAGTTCAAATCCAGCCTCAGACACTTGACACTTACTAGCTGTGTGACCTTGGGCAAGTCACTTAACCCTCATTGCCCCATAAAAAGAAAATGAGAAAAAAAAAGAAAAAAAAAATATATCACTGAATCTTTGAGGTAGTGTCTCTGATTATGAAATTTTTTATGTGTCATGTATGTATATATTGTTTTTTAAATTAATTACAATTGTAACAATTTTGCAAGCAAGCATTTATTATTAATTAATATTAAATACCAGTAAAGAATTGGCCATGTGGTAGAGAAAGCAGGGAAAGAGCTTTCATCAGGAGAAGAAAAGGCCCCCAAACCCCATGCTATCTCTCAAAGAGACAACACATGGTCTCAAGGAGAGTTCAGAAGACCTACAAGCCAAAGAGCACACCTATAAGCACACACTGAGAGAGAGAGAGAGAGAGAGAGAGAGAGAGAGAGAGAGAGAGAGAGAGAGAGAGTGAGCGAGCGCTCCAGGCACTGTCAAAGGTTTTATCCTCTTTTGATAAAGGTAGGTCATTATACATTGATCAGAGCTAATTGATCAGCATCATTCAATTCCGTTGGTTGACATGACTTGAAGGTGATACAAATAAAAATGAATTCTACAGATGACATCAGGGAGAAAAATGTAAAAGACCCTGTTGAAGGGCAAAGGGAAGTCCAGTATCTAGGTGTACTTTGGTCCCATTGATCCTTTGTTGAGCTAGACAAAAGAGTCTATATCCATTTCCCCTTGGGTTTGTCCCAAATAAGATCAAGAATAAGACTTTCTGGAGTGGGGGGGGGGTACTGAGAAACCAAGAAAGCCAACATTAATAAACAATAAATAAGTGAGTAAATGAATGAACAAACAAATAAATGAATAGATAGATAAATAAATGGATGAATAAATAAATAAATGGATGGTAGTCTAAAGAAATAAATTGATGAATAAATAAATAAATTGATGGGTGAATGAATGAATATATACATATATAGTGTATATATGTATGTATATACAAATATGTGTATATGTATGTGTATATATATATAACTTATAGACATATATACATATTAATTGAATAGCGGTTCAGATACAAGACAAAAGAAAGAATCTGAGTCTTTTCCTCCAGCATCTTTATGCCCATAAATTAGCAGAAGTTTTCCACTGATGGAACCCCTACTGATCTAAGGAGAGGACTTTGGGTAGCAATGGTACATGTTGCATCTTAGGAATGCCTGCATCTCTTGAGGGCAGTGCTATAGGAGGATGCAGAGAACTTCTCCACTGAAGCTTATTCCTGTCATGGTAGAAGCTATCTTATATACCTGTGCATTAAATCATTGACTTGCATGATGAGAATGCAACCTATCTGAGACAGCTAAATTCAGGTCTTCTTTATTATCTGGGATTTTTACCTGCTCTTAATTTACCTTCTCCTTGAATTCTTTTGATCCTGATAATGACTCACTTCTAATCTGGAACCCACTTAATCTGTCCCCTGGATCCTATATTGTAACTCTTTAACTGAATCCTGACTAGATGCTCTGTCTCCTGGCCAGGCCTGGCTACTATTCCTGACCCCTCCCACCCTGGTCAGTTCCATGGCTGTATAAGAAACCATACTCTGGGCAGCTAGGTGGCAGAGCGGATAAAGCACTGGCCCTGGATTCAGGAGGACCTGAGTTCAAATTTGACCTCAGACACTTGACAGGTACTAGCTGTGTGACCCTGGGGAAAAAAACACACACTATTCTCAAATTTAGGGTTAGAATTTGAGAGAGAATTTTCTCCTACTTTGAACTGCCAGATTCCTGCATTTACCATTATAACCAGCCTAAAATTGAGCTTCTCACAGGCTAAAACAACCATTATTAAAATAGAATCTCAGGGGCAGCTAGGTGGCGCAGTGGATAAAGCACCAGCCCTGGATTCAGGGGTACCTGAGTTCAAATCCGACCTCAGACACTTGACACTTACTAGCTGTGTGGCCCTAGGCAAATCACTTAATCCCCATTGCCCCACCAAAAAAAAAAAAAAATAGAATCTCAAAGTTGAAAAGTTGTCTTTGTCCTCATTATTCATGGCAGGAATCCCTCTAAAATATCCCTGACAAGTGATTATACAGATCTCCTTGAACCACTTTCAGTTGGTACTCATTGCATCCCAAGGTAGTCTTTTCTTTTGTTAAAAATCTGTAATCAATTGTATTCTGAGGAAAACTCTATTTTTTCCAACTTTTTCCCATTACTTCTAATTCTGTATCTTGAAGCAACATAGTAAAAGTACAAAAGAGCCCTTCAAATATTTGGAAGAAAGTATCATGTCTCCTCTCAAAACTAAATATTTTCAGTTTCTTAACACATCAATCATATGATTTTCAGACCTCTCTATCTTCTGTGTCCTCCTTTGGACATGTTTCTCAAAATTTCGTTTAAAATTGGTACCCAGGAGGCAGCTAGGTGGTGCAGTGGCTAGAGCACTGACCCTGAATTCAGGAAGACCTTAGTTCAAATCCATCCTCAGACACAACACTTACTAGCTGTGTGACCCTGAGGAAATCACTTAACCCTAATTGCCCCGAAAAAAAAATATAGTGTAAAACTGGTACCCAGAAGAGTTATCATATGGAAATTTTGCACCTGTGCCTAATGAGAGGCACAGTCCTTTCAGTTTGTGGGTGAAGGTGGATAAAAGACATTCTGGAATGCTGGTTTGAAGAGTTGTAAGAGAGAAGTTCCCCTTTGCAAATCATCTGATAACTTCTAGTTCATTCCAATTTAGCATACATTTACTATCTATTATATCTAGGGAAATATAGGTGCCAGAAATTTTTTTAAAAATCCCTTATGGAACTTACATTCTACTAAGGAGATATAAAATATAAGAAAGAAAGCTAATGGAAGAAGGAAAGAGCAATCATAATGTTAGGGATCAGAGTAGGATCCAGTGATGTAAGGACATTTACACTGGATTTCATCCTTGAAGGAAACTAGGGATTCTAAAAGGTTGAAGTGAAGAAAGGGAGCATATTCCTGATGAAGGGTAGAGAAGATGGAGTATTGTACACAGGAAACAGCATGAGGAGCCTTGAAGAGATCAAAAAGACAGAGGATCTAGAGAGAGAAGGGAAGAGGACTCAAGACAAAGCCTTGGAATAAATTCTCATGTTGGATGGTTAATATGGTTGATGCAGCAAAGGAGACTGAGAAGAGGTGATCACACATGTAGGAGGGAATCTAATAGAGAACAGTTTCACAAAAACTCATGGGGGAGAGAGAAAGCATCCAGGAAGAGAGGGTGATTGGCTGTGTCAAAGTATGCAGATAAGCAAAGAAGGATGAAGCTTGAGAAAATTGATCAGATTTGGCAGTTGAGATTAGAGTTAAGGTCAGAAGCTAGATTGTAAAGGATAGAACAGTGAACATTAGGGGAGGAAGTAGATGGTAGCTATATGGACACCCTTTTCAATAATTTTGGTCATGAAAGGGAGAAGAGATACAGAACAGCTTTATGTTTTAACTAATTATTCTTTCAAACTAGATGCTAAATTGTGGTTATTCATCCTTCCTTGTTGAAGAGGACCATTGAATTGCTTGAGTTCCTAAGGGCATGAGGGTGGGGGAGGGAGAGAATTTGGAACACAAAGTTTTTAATAATTGATGTTAAAATTTGTTTTTACATATAATTTGGGAAAATAAAATGCTAAATAAATAAAATAATGAAGAGCACCAATGACATCATCACAATGTTAGACTACAGTGTGTTCAGCTGTGGCTGATCAGTCCAATAAGAGTTTGGAAGACTAACACAGCTTGTACACACGTAGTCTGCTAAAATAGTAAAATACTGGATGGTGGGCAATGTCTTGACTTCCCCCTGAATTAGATATAAATGAAGCAGAGTTGCACAAAGTCATCAACTTCATTCTCTCTTCCAGAATTATCAGTATCCATTGGTAAGACAAAGGTCAAGATGATTGTGGATAGCTGTGAATGCAGTTAATGACCTTGGCATTTTTGATATCTAATCAGGCTCTAAGCACTCCACAGTGCCTGCTTCAACCCCCTTCATGACTACTGAAACAATTATTCTCATCCACCCATTCTTTTGACAGGTCTTCACATGCCTGGGGTAGACATCCCCTAACTCACTAACAGGTTTAAGGCCTGTCTCTTATGCTCAACCTGGTGTAGCCCATCTACAAGACAGTTTCACTGGGGTGTGGCTGCTCCACAGGCTAAAGCTTCCTGTAGCCACAGGTGAGTAGGGTGACAGTTGGACACCAAAGGTGAATGAGTAGCCCTGAAAAAAAGCTCCTCAAGCCCTCACACCAGCAGTGCTAGTCCTCCCTAAGCACCTCATACACTCCAGATAGTCCATGTTCAGTTCACCCAAGAGGGATGGGGTAGAAATAAGAGATGTAAATTCTTCTCCACCCACCTGTCTGTGGCCTCCACCCCTTCTATCCCCTATAGGCAAATAGTACCCCATGGCACCCATCTCCCTCCTTTCAGGTTAATAAATAAATCATGTCAAAGGCCCAAGCCATACTAAGAGTGAAGGCAGAGGGATTGGTAAGACCCACTGATGTAATTCAGGTCCAGGAGCTGTGGGTGCAAGCAGTCCTTGCCTCACCTATGTGTGTGGAGTGGTGGCAGTTTATGTCTTCCACTTCCTCCATACTGATAATATGCCTTCTTCCAACAAATGATACCTTCATCACCCATGTGAAGCTACTTATGGAAAACTGAGGCCCCTCTCTCCACTTTTTTTTTGTGGGGCAATGAGGGTTAAGTGACTTGTCCAGGGTCACACAGCTAGTAAGTGTCAAGTGTCTTGAGGCCCAATTTTAATTCAGGTTCTCCTGAATCCAGGGGCAGTGCTTTATCCACTGTGCCACCTAGCTGCCCCTCCTCTTTCTTAATAACAAAGCACTTTTCTTCAAGTTTTTCACTTCATACCTTGTGGAAGATAAAAGGTTGGCAACTACACACTGTTTGATGCCTTCTCAAGTTTTCCACTGAAATGTCCAAATCTCTCCTTTACATTCATGACACCATCTTTTATATTACATTTAACTGTATACATGCTAAGAAGAAGCAGAAAAAGCAGAATTGGGGGGGGGGCGGGTCATGAACACTCTTGGATACCTAATTTCAAAGTGCTTTTATTCTAAGGCAAGACTAAAGTCCATGAACTTATTTTTTAATATTGTGTTGTATATTATATATATGCATGTATATACACATACATATATATATGGATATGGATCTATATATGATTTATACACATATATACATGTAAATAAAATGTGAATTGCCTCCCAGGCATTACTATGTCCACTTGAGGAATGTACTAGAGCATTACCCTGATTTCCTCATGTCCCTAGGTTGACACTGAAGGAACTTCCTTGTTGCAGAAGAGTTCAAGCTAAAAGGACCTTTCTGTTTCCCACATTTGATCTTTCATCTCCTCAGTCCCTGTCTTTGTACAGACTGCTTTCCTCATCCTGAAATGCCCTCCCTTCTCACCTCCATCCCTTTCAGTCTTGTGTTAAAATCATATCTTATTCTGGTCCCTCTGACTACTCTCTCCCCGACCCACCCCCACCCACCTTTCTAGTTAGTATAGTAAATAAGTTTATAAGAAGAAAGTATAAATATAACAAAGGAGGAAGTAATATTGCAAAGGGGAACCTGGAAGTCACTTACAGACTTTCCCCAAAAGAGCATAATTTTCAAACTATATTCTAAATTAACTCAAGATTCCATCCTGAGACTATATGCTAAATCAGCAGAAGCATCACTGTTAGGGCATTTTAATTCTATGATATACAGAAAGACCCCAGCAGAACACCCCAGGGGGCTGTTAAGTTTGAGATGATGTGGACTTGTTAATGAACCAATCTTAAAGTATTGCTGATAGGGGGCAGCTAGATGGCGCAGTGGATAAAGCACCGGCCCTGGATTCAGGAGTACCTGAGTTCAAATCTGGCCTCAGACACTTGACACTTGACACTTGCTAGCTGTGTGACCCTGGGAAAGTCACTTAACCCCCATTGCCCTGCAAAAAAAAAATGCTGAAAATTTTAAGGTGATTTGGATATGTTAATCACCTATCCCAAAGGTGGCATGGATAAGAGTTAGTTTGTCCCCTACCAAAACCCTATGAGACACCAACTCCTATTCCCCCTAGCTCAATTCCATCTCAATTGTGTTCATGTTCATTCTGAAAAAGAGCCCTTGACTCTGATTCCCCTTCCGATCTCTCCTCCCCATGCTGCCTGCCTTCCTCTACCACCCCATCTCCATTTCCATGTCTCCTGTTTCTACATTATTCCCTTCTTTATGCCATTCTTCTCTGTACTTTCTGTGCTGTTTGCCCCTGAACAGAGATTGCTTTATTAAAGTGTAATTGAAACATCACTCCCCACTGCCGTCATGATCTTTTCCTGAAAGAACTGGGTGTGCTTACCTCCTTCATTAATCCATAAATTAATTAGAATTCAAACTCCTAGCTTCTTCAATTAAGATTACCCCTCCTAAATAAGGGCTTTCCTGATGCCTCTGTTTATACCTTCCCCCACTCCAAAGCACCGTGCATTCATCTTGCATGTATTTTGTGCATACTTCCATGTGTCCACATGACTCCTTTGGTGGCAGGTATGCTTCCTAAGGACAGTGACTGCTACCTCTTTGTCTGTGTTTCACCAGCACACAGTACAGTATACACATAACAAACCCCTTATTTGAATAATCAAACAAGCAGAGAAACAAAATTCTTGCTTGCTGAGTTGCTTCCTTTATAAATACTTTTCTTGATATATAGTGCTAGTGATCAATGACAGGCACATCATTGTGTTTACAAAGTTATGGTTTATTGACCATGAGTTACCTGGAAAAGGGAAAGAGGCCTTTGGGAATTCTTTTACATGCATATTGCATTGTCTTGAAAAAAATTGATCATATTACCCAGTGATGGCCTTAGGGAGATACAGAAAAAGAAGTATTTCTTGATGATAATACACATGAATTTCAATGAATAAGTGTTAGCAGGGTGATGGCAATGATAATGCTTGGGTATCCAGCTGGCAGCATGGGAGCATGTGGCCAAGAAGAATAAGAATGGGTGTCTGGGGAGACAATATGTTAAAGAGTGGGGGGTAAGAGGGGAAGGGGAAGTGGAGAATAGTGAAATTGTGAAAGAATGGAGATGAGGGGACAGAACTAAAAAAAATGCTTATAAAACTGCTTATCTATATGTTATTTTTGCCTAAGGTTCTTTGTTCCTGCCAAGGAGCAAGAGGCAAAGCTTTCTAAACCAGTAAATGAGAATCCCATGCCCCATATATCCCATCTAGAAGAGTGATCATATTAATACTCAGCCAATTTAATTATCCAGTAGAATTGGTGAGAGAGTGAAACCTTTGGTCCTCTGAATCAATGGTTCCTTCCCTTTTTCTGGAGAGTCAGTATATTTGCCAATGATTTAGCTATTTATTCTTGAATAATAGATCGAGATATATCATGGTATAATGAGGGCCAGACTTGGAGTTGGGAGCACTTGAGTACAAGTTCTATGACTAACACATGCTAGTTATATGATGATAGGCAAGCCTGCCAAACTCTCAGTCTCCCAGCAATTTTCTAAGAGTTTACATTACAGACAAGTTGCTGATCTGTATTGATGGTGGGGATTTCTGTACCAGAAAGATGTCTACATGGATGAAATCACAGATTTTAACTCATCCCAAAGTATTGTTTGTTATAACTTCTTTTATAGTCTATGTAAGTTTTTTTTCCCCTTTGCCATCACTTTTCTTCAACCAGGAGATTTTTGAAATTCTTTTTACTCCCATTAGGAAGTTTCCAGTGGTTGCATGAGAGAGATATTGTTAGTTGCCAACTTTTTTTTTCCTTTGAGAATACCAGACTAATGACAGGTAGGTAGGCATGCAGGCAGGCAGGCAGCATCAGGCCCTTGGTTTCCTGTGCTAAGGGAATACTGACTGAGAAAGGCCCAAGACAGAGTGTACAAGTAAACCCCAGGTGGCCTTTACTAGAGCATTTCACAAATAAATCACAAGTTTATTTGCAACCACATCATAAATCAAGATGTTTATTTACACCTCAGAAACTGTGAGCAATTCAGCAACTAGGGCCCAAAGGAGCTGCATCAGCATCAGAATTATATTTTAAGACAACAAACTTTTCTCTGTTTTGAGCCCTTATGAAAAGGAATTTTTTTACAAATATGAATATTTTTGAGAACTCACTGTTCAGGGAAGGAAGAGGGAATAAGTGGTCATTGACACTCACATTCCATGGAAATCTTGATACTGTCTGCACAGCTGTTTTTGTTTCTTTCACTAACGCAGGTTCTCTCCCACTTATTTACTTTACAATCTAAATTCCAATACACACAAGCACACACATGGTATAGCACACATATTATTTTACAACAAAGTAATTTATGTTGCAAATTCGGAGATGTCATTAGTCTCCAAAATATAAAACATTTTTCCCAGTAAAAGCAGAGGGAGAACAGAACTTATAGGCCATGCTTAGATCCCTTTTCCAAATCATTTCCCCACAGTGAAGTTATGATGATGTTCCCTAAGATGCATTATGTCCTGATGTATCTGTGCTAACCAAGTCGACTTTGGAAACTTAACAAAATGATTCCTAAGCTGGCCAAGTTTCCAGCATGTAGGTGCCTAAGTCAACAGAGAGCAAGGCAGATATAAAAAAGCTAAATGCTCCAAAGATGGATTATTCCTATTTCAATGGCTGCTCTGGAGGAGGGGGTCATTCTCACCTCTGCTTCAGTAAGGGGTCAGCTATCTCATCTTAATTCATGAAAATATAATTGTTCATGAATTCTTACCCATGATTTTTTTCCCTATCATTTATTTCTATGACCATGGCTACACGTGTTCCTTAGAGAGACCAACTTTCAGCTGATGGATGGCTGAGACTCTTCTCCCAAATATTTATAGTTTATTAGCTAGGCAAACAAAGAATTGGAATAGCAATTTTACTAATTTTAAACAGTGATGGTGTTGCACTTCTCTTAAATTGACTCTAATCACTTATTAAAGAAATGATTTAGTGATTGAATAAAAATGAATCCAGAAAAAATGTGGCAGCCTAGGAGATGAACAATGCTACTTGGGAGTGATGAATTGTAGTGAGAGTCCCCAATACTTAAGGGTTCAGGGGCAACACAGAAGGCCTTTCCTCTTATTTTCTTGCTTATATAAGGTAGAGATAGTTCACAAAATGAAGTATATTCCCTATGCTTCATGTATATAATTAGAAATTATCCATAAACTTGTTGGGATCCAACTGTATTCAATACCTTTCAGAGGTGTTCCTCCTTCAGAGGTTGTCCATCTAAATATGATGAAAAGAAATTCAATCACCTGTTACAGTAGCAGTTGAGAAAGTTTCAAGGTCACCATTTCTTAGCCTCCTAAATCCATGTCTTGGAAATAGCACCTATGGACCAAAGCAGCCCCATTTCATCAATTTCTCCCTCCTCTCTCTCTCTCTCTCTCTCTCTCTCTCTCTCTCTCTCTCTCTCTCTCTCTCTCTCTCTCTCTCTCTCTCTCTCTCTCTCCCCCTCTCCCTCTCTCTCTCTCTCCCTCTATCTCTCTCTCTCTCTCCCTCTCTCTCTTTGTGTGTGTGTGTGTGTTTGTATGAACCAGTTTGATCACTGCTGCTTGTCCTTGCTTTTGGTTGGGATCATGTAGTAAAAGATTATCATCAATACTGTTTAATTATTATGAAAAGCGTTCACTAATTCTTCCTTCCCAAGAATTTTCTCATTCCCCTATGGTTAGACATCTTAGAAGAGAAAGAAATTAGACACCCGGAACAATATTACTTCATTTCTGGTTACCTTGGATGTCCTGAGTCAGCAGCAGTACTTGGTGTGTGTGTGTGTGTGTGTGTGTGTGTGTGTGTGTGCGTGTGTATTCAGTGAGATGGAAAGATAAGAATACCTGTAAGGGACAGAAGCTCTGTTTTGAATACTCATTGACTTTATAAAAAAAGTTTCACATGTAAAGATGGTTGAGGTATGGGGTTGAGTTTTCAACAATGGAAGTTCCAAGAATTACTTAGAGATTGTTTCTAAATGGTGACCAGTGAAATGGGCATAGGGTGAAGTTCTGGTTAATTTGATCAATTTGGGCAGTAACATTTAGTTATTGAGGGTCCAAAGTATATTCTTTCTTGTGAGTGATCAAGAATGCTTCTCTGTCCTGATTAGATTCAGATGAAAAGAGCCAAATCTATTCTCCCATCTGTGGAACATCAATATGGGGCCTCTTAATTGAGGTTTAGTTCTTTATTTTGACCTACAACACATCTGCTTCTTGGGGTGGGGAGGCAATATATTATAGAACAGCTTCCTCAGATTTACTTTGGTATAGGAATATACAACACAACTCAAGCAACAGTATCAAACCCAGTCTTCCCCGGTGCTTTTCAGTTATCATAATTGAAGTGTACAGCAGATTTTATTTTGCTAGAATAGAAAACAAACTTTTTTGTCCTTTGTGGGAGTTGTTTATTAAATGATAGCTTAGAATATAAATGATGTTTTTGAGAGTTGATATCAAAGATTTCAAAAATTCATGTTTCTCTGAATTGTTCCACTAAGTATAGATGGCATGCTTATCAAATTGAAGGTGGCATAAAGTTTGAAGGGATAACTGACACACCGAAAGACAGAATAAGGAACCTAAATTGTTTCTGTGTGCTGGAAGAGTGGGTACATTCTAAATAGATGCAATGTCATAGAGATAATTGCAAAGTCCTATACTTAGATCATTAAAAATCAACAATCAAGTACAGGATTGGTGGATAAAAATTCATCTGTAAAGGATCTGGAAGCTACAAACTCAATATAAATTAACAGTGTAACACAGAAACTAAAGAGTAAATGCAATATTAGGGGCAGCTAGGTGGCGCAGTGGATAGAGCACTGGCCCTGGATTCAGGAGTACCTGAGTTCAAATCCGGCCTCAGACACTTAATACTTACTAGCTGTGTGACCCTGGGCAAGTCACTTAACCCCAATTGCCTCACTAAAAAAAAAAAAAAAAAAAAAGAGTAAATGCAATATTAATAGAGGGATAGTTTCCTAAACAAGGGAGGTAATATTCCCACTGTCCTTTGCTCTGATTAGACAACATATAAAATATTGTTTTCAGTTCTGGGCTCCACATTTTGGAATTGAAATTAACAAGGTAGAGCATATACAAATGTGGGCAACTGGTTTTCTAGGTGAAGATCAATTGAAGAAATAAAGAATAGTTATCCCAGAGAAGAGATGACTTCTGGGGTTGAAGGTATGGAATGTGAGAGCTATCTTCAAGTATTTAAAGGATTGTAAGACTGTAAAGGGATTATAATCATTTTTCCTGTCATTGTTGCAAAGAAAGAATTTGTTGAAAAGCAGAATGTGTTGCTCGGGGAAGTAGTGGGTTTTCTCATCACTGTAGATTATTACTTGGAGACTAGATGATAACTTTTTGAAGATTCTAAACAAGGGGAAGAATTGTGCTAGATGATCTCTTAGAAACCTATTGAGCTCTGATGTTTTATTTTTTCTTTTGTGAATTTAAGACTTATTATACAACTGTGAGACAAATAATCTGGAAGAATCCTCTTTGAATTTTCAGACTGTTAACTCCTGAATAATCTGCACAATGCCAATATCCTTTGGAAGAGGACTGATCTGTTTGCCAAAATGTAAATAATTCTGTATATGTTTTATTAAAATGTTTCTGACCAAAAAAAATACAATTCTTTTAGGTTACTTCATGAAAAACTATGATTTGGAGGTTCTTCAAGATCATGCCAGTGGAATATAATCCATGATAAGATATTCCAATTTGGAGAAGCTTCAGATGATCTACTGTATTTTCTGAGGGAGGATCAGATTATTTTAAGAGCCTAGAAACTCAGCACCAAAGGACTGAGCAATTTCTGTTTGCTTGTTTGTCCATTGGTTTTTTGCCCTCAGACATTTACAAAGCCCAAAACAAACCACCTTCTAAGGTATAGGGAGTGTAAGGGGGGAAATCTCAACTGTGTTGATGCTGGGGATATGCATACTGATGAAAATAGAGATTTTTGTAAAATATTGAATTATGCAAATTTATAGCAGTAAGCATATTTTAAACAGCCAACTACTCTTTTGAATAAAAATTATTTATAATAAATAAATTTATAATTGGGTGAATAAAACTAACCTTTGTTTAAATTTCTGATTTCTATTACTAAAGAGCAGTAGGAAAAAAACACTATAATTATTTGGATAATTCAAGAAAAAAATTCTCACTTTTTTCCTTATAATTTAGTTTTTAGGCAGGAAATTCCCCCAAATCTTATATTTTGGAGGCTTAATTATGTCAGTGTAAGCCTGAAATAAGAGAAGATTTGATTTTGGAGCTAACTTTCATGGTTTTGGGGTCTTTTGTTTGTTTTCTTTGAATAATATGCATATCTTTTAAAATGCCTAAAAGTTTCTGAAATTTATTCTTTCTATTACCAGGAGTTTTATTTAAAGGATGAAGGAACTAAGATCTTAAAGAGACCCATACCTTCTAGTAAGAAACATAGGCATGTGGGTATCTGGGAGAGAACAGGTGGCAAGTTTATATAGGAAAGTGATCACATAGACCTTGGGAATCTTCAGTGAGATGGAACAGCAAGGCCTAATGTCCCTCACCCTTCCCCATTATTAAGAAAACATTCATTCTATCCCTTATTGTGATGTTTCATTATGTCAAGCTGTACATTGTCTCTAAGAAGTTTTTAAGGGCCCCATAAGCTCAAAAGGAAATAACTGCTACCTATGTGGTAAAAAGTGAAGAGTTTGAAGGAAAGAGAAATGGTTTCACCCATACCACCAAATGGTCATAGTCTACAGCCAGCTCATTTAGGTTTGAGGGAGCTGTAAGCTATATGGTGCAACAGAATGTCCTTTGAGTTGGAAACCTGGGTTCAGGATCTAATATTGGAACTTATTGCTTGTGTATCTCTAAATTTCACTTTCCTTATTTTTATACCTAAATTTTTTTATGGGGGAAAGAGGTTAGAGGAGGGTTTTATTTACCTTACAGGATTATTAGGAGGAAGGGATTTTACAAACTCTAAAACACTATATAAATATGATATGGCTGCGGTGGTGATGACAGCAGATGTCTGAAGGAGGTTATTTTTAAATGTGGTCAGCATAAGGCTCTTACTAAATAATGGAAGTCAGGCTGTCAAACCTGAGTCAAACCTCTTCAGGTGTGTGTGTGTGTGTGTGTGTGTGTGTGTGTGTGTGTGTGTGTGTGTGTGTGTGTGTGTGTATGTGTGTTTTGGGAAATTTTCTTCCAGTATTTCCAAGAGCATTGAAGAACTAGATTTGCTTCAACTCAGTGAATCTGTGAACCCAGGAGGAAAAAAGTTGCTGGAAAATGGTAGGGTCCTGAGCTGGAAGAACAAAGAGATATTCTGTTCTCCATGCATGGGATCATGTTGTAATTAACATAAAATGTCAGCCACTACTCCAAAAGAGAGTAATACTTCCTGGTGTTTGGGGCATGTACTCAAGGCAAACTACCAGTGGGGACCATCACATTCTGTCATCTCCCTTCATGGCTAAAAGAGTGACAATCCAAGTTGGTCATTAAGATGATCAAAACTATTTGAGCGACCTTGCAGTGAGTTTGTGACTTTTCAGGCCAAATTCATGCTTCCTCCATAAGAGTACTCCACACATTAAGATGATCCATAGCATCAATGGTACTGAGAGATCCATAAAAAGAATATTTACGACAAGGTAAAGCATAGCATGAATGTTACTATTGTATCATCAAAGAGTCAAAGAATCTGAGAAAGAGTCCATACAATACCAGAAAATAGAGAAAAGCTATTATTCAGCAATGTTAACCACCAATACCCATTTATTTCAATGGAGGGGAGAAAAAAAGCTTTGTATTATGTATGAGTCCAAAAGATTTACTATTGAAACAAATACAGTGTATGGAGCACTAGTTTTATAATTTCAGGCAAGAAAGACAACATGTGACCCCTAATCACTAGAAAAGTCTGAGTAAAGGATGCAGATGCCAACACCTATTGCATAAGAAAGAATTTTTTGTTTTGTTTTGTTTTCTGTGGTTAAACCCTTAGTAAGGAACTGCAGTAAAATATGCTAAGACACTTTTCTTACCCTAGTTACTGGCAAGCCCTAAGAAAAGCTACAATCTGTCATTACTTTTATTTTCATATAAAAATTTGGTGTGAGCTTTGATGGATCATGTACAGTTTTTATTCACAAGATGGAGGTCTCAGGGCAAGCAGTAGCTGCCTTGTAACCTTTACATGCTCACAGAATGAAAATCAAATCCTCTTCATACATGATGAACGTCCTTTCTCATCAGGTTTGCAAATAGTGGTGGTTGATTAACCAGAAGGGAAAAAAAGTTACTTACAAGACTTCCTGTATTGTATACGTATATGTATTTGTATAGTTAAAACAAACGTGTGTGTATGTATATATGTGTATGTATGTTTCTAGATTTATAAAATACACTTGTCCTCCTCTGGTATGCACATTATCTCACCTGTTACCTATGGTGGATTTATCACATACCGAGGAGAAACAATAGCATCTCTTGGATGATGCATTTTCCTGAAAACTCCAGTGATACCTAGATATTCAAGGTGCATGGACATGCTGGGTTGATGCCCATGCAAGGATATTTCAGCCCTTTGCATGGTACAGGTTGATATCCCCCCTCCTCTGTTTCTTCCAACCTGCCCAGGATTATAGAAGATGATACCATTGGAAATTGGCCTGGACAGTTGTTGAACCCTCTGAGGCTTAGGAGAAGTAACTCCTAACTTGGCGGAACTTTCTGTTGCATACTCATTCTTGACAGACATACCTGGTAAATTATTACCAGCAGCTAGAGAATCATTGCCTCCAGGACTGAGGCCAAGCTGGAGGAGAAACATCAGGGTAGATAAACCAACTCTGCAGCAACTGGGTCTTGGAGTCCCAGTGATAAGTGAGGAGCACCTCAGTGCCTTGTTGTGTATCTGGAAGTTAAGCACCCCAAGGTGTTAGCAGCTGCTTTAGCTCAGACTTAACCCTCAACAGCTGGGATACTCTGTCACTACATCATTTAACCTGTCAGCAGGAACAACATAGCAAAACTAACCTATGGTGTATAGTCTCTCTATATAAATACAGTGTGTGTATATATACATACGTATACTCATACATATACAAATACCAACCAACAGACAAAGCATTTTGAACAGCTGAGTAGCAATATGTCAATAGATATCAAAAACAAGCAGTCATCCTTGAATTTTCTTTTTCTTTCATTCCCAGAAGGTCAAGGGGGATGCCATGATCCTTCAGTGCTCAGGGTAACTGCACAGCCATCACAACTTGCAAGAGGACTCCATCATTTACAAAGGAAGGCAGGAGCTGTCAGACACTGGAGCAGAGTTTGAGAAACTAAGTGAAGTTGCAGACAAAACTGAAATCTGGAGCAATCGAGGCCTAGTTGAGAAGTACAGTGACCATAAACTGCAGTCTTCAGATCTGATTTTTTTTTCCTTTTTCTTTTTCCTGTTGCTATGGCAACTTGGTAGGAGAGCTTCAAATGTCAGGAGTTCTTACAGCCCTGGATGATGGAGAATATGCAGAGTTAAGCCAAGGAGATCACATTTTGATTCCCGATGTTTTAGCTACATATTTGACAGATTCGTCATCAACCACAAGAGACACATTAATAAAAGGAGAATGCACTAGTGAAATCCCCATTTGTGAATACTATTTTTACAAAGAGAAAGTCATTCCACTAGATAGAGAGCAAGGGAAGCAGAATCTACTATTGGTATTTTGGGAAATGTCAGTAATAAACTCTTCACTTTAGACACACAACTATGTGCTTTTCAAATATCATTTCATTTGACCTTCACAACAACCCTAGAAAGGAGAGGCTATTATTATCCCCATTTTATACTTGAAGAAAATGAAGCAAACACTGGTTAAGTGACTTGTCCAAGGTCATACAGCTAATAAGTTTCTGAATCTAGATTTGAATTCAGGTCTTCCTGACTCCTAGCCCACTGCTCTACCAGCTATATCACCTAGATGCATTAAGAGAGACAAATTGTCAGGAACAATGAAGTTGACAGTCCTACTTTACTCTTCCTTGGTCAGAACATTACTGAAGTTCTTTTTCAGCTCTGGGCATCACATTTTAGGTAGAGAATTAGTAAGTTCAGAGGTGTCCATACAAATGGTGAATAATTATGTTTATGATATTTTTATATAAATAATCATCTTATAAGAAAATTGATAGAAGGAATTGAGTATATTCAGCCGATGAAAGAAAAAGCAAGAAGTGGGGGCATATGGTAGATGTTTTTAAGTAATTGTAGATCTGTAATGTTTAAGAGAGCTTTTTATTCTTGACCTCTTAGAGGACAGAACTCAGAACCAAAAATGGGATTTCAAAGAGGCAGTATAAGGAAAAACTACATAACAATTAGAAATAGACAAAAGTAGAATGGGTACAGTGGGAGGTGCTGGGTTCCTTCTTACTGGAAAGGTCTTCAGGCAAAGGCCAGATGACCATTTATTGGACATCCCCTCTGATGTCTCTTACAACTCTAAAATTCTGATCCTGCAATATTGTAGTGGCCAGATTCTTGATTCTATGTGTTCCACTAAAACTCCAAATTTTTTATCACATAAACTCCTGCCAAGCCATATTACCCACAACTTGTACTTGTATTATTGATTATCTAAATATAGGCATAGGACTTTACATTAATCTTTTTTTTAATTTTACCTTATGGATTTCGTTCAGTCAATAGAATTAAACATTCAAAAGCTTCTTAGATCTCAATTCTGTCTCTTACTGAAAAATCTATCTCCCTCTGACTCTTTGTCACTGGCAAATTTGATAAGTATGCCATTTATTCTTTCATCTAAGTCATCAATAAAAATGTTGAACAGAACAGTCCTCAGAAAGAGCCTATCAGCTTTCTGTTTGAGTCATCCCTCAATGGTAACACTGAACCAATAATCTAAGCTTTGTCATGAGGTTGATACAACACTTATGAAACCACTCAACTTGTGTTATCATTCCACCCATATTCCACCATATTTTGCACAAGAATATTATGTGAAACTTTGTCAAACACTTTTCTGAAATCAAAATATACATTGTTTATGTCATTTCCTTGAACTATTTGTCTAAACATCTGATCAAAAATGGAAATGAGGTTAGTCTTTCATTACTTGTTCTTAGCGAAGCTAAGTAATAAAGATGGCTTGTTCTCATTTTACAGATGATAAAAGTAAGGCCCAATGAAGTCAAATGACTTTGTCAAGTTCAGACAGGTAGTTAATGGTAATAATAATAATAATAATCATAATCATAATATAGTTTACATTTAGATATTGCTTTAAGATTTGCAACACTTTACATAAATTGTCTCATTTGATTTTCATAATTATGGGAAGTTCTTTTATTTTCCTTATTTAATGAGAAATTGAAGACTCTGAGAGGTTAAGTGACTTGCTCAGCATAGTGAAGCTAGCAAATGTCAAATTATGGGACTGAAAACAAAGTTGTCCTGACTCCAAGTCCGGTGACACTACAGTGTAAGTTTCAATAACTTGAAACTGAACTAAGACTTTGGGGACACCCAGTAGACTAAAGCCAAGACTAAAATTTGGGTCTCGACTTTCACTCCAATTCTATTTTGGTTTCTTTTTATTTGGAAATCTGATAGAACAAAGGATTTGTAAATGCAGTCCTAACTCCACAGCACAGAAGAGGAGAATTATGCTGAATTTTGCCACACAAAGACATTTTATCATGATGGACATGAACTTAGTTCTTTGTTTTCAATTTTGTGTGAACAGATAAACTTTGTGTAAGACTGGCAACCACAGCAGTGGTGCATGTCTGAAGTTAATGCACTGTAACATCCACTGCTCCAGCAAACACTTTCAAACTCCTAAAAGAATCAACATTTTGTCTCTTGAGTCAAGAGCAGTAAAAGTACAGAAGAAGTTGGCAAAATCAACCTTAACAAAATAACAGAGATCTTGTTCAGGCATCATTAAAAGTTCGAAGTTATCAAGAATCATGTGATTTAAAAAGATTTGAGAAAGCCTATTACCACTCTTGCTCACCTTCCAGAGAAGCTTCTTTTGATAGATAGATAGAAAGAAAGGAAGGAAGGAAGGAAGGAAGGAAGGAAGGAAGGAAGGAAGGAAGGAAGGAAGGAAGGAAGGAAGGAAGGAAGGAAGGAAGGAAGGAAGGAAGGAAGGAAGGAAGGAAGGAAGGAAGGAAGGAAAGAAGGAAGGAAGGAAAGAAGGAAGGAAGGAAAGAAGGAAGGAAGGAAAGAAGGAAGGAAGGAAGGAAGGAAGGGAGAGAGAGAGAGAGAGAGAAAGAGAGAAAGAAAGAGAGAAAGAAAGAAAGAAAGACCGTTCAAGACAGGTATGGATTTGTGTACTTTTTTCAATGAGACTAAGGAGAAAATGTGGTATCAAAATTAATAAGATCAAAATGACATAATAAATAAATGAACAAGAAACTTGTCTCAAAGTTAGGAAGATTTGCACTTAAATATTCCCTCTAACACTGACTATAGGATCCCAGGCAAGTCAATCAAAATCTTAGTGTCCGCAGGTTACTCTCAGCCTCTAAATGAAAGAGCTTTCTAGATGGTTCCCTATACCAATAAAATTACAGATGTGAACAGAACAAACAGAAAGATGAACAAACAAAAACCCCCAAATGGGTAAGGAGAACACTGACTTTGGAGTCTGGAGACCTGACCTATGTTCTGCCTTTGCCATTTTTCTACTTTGTGTGTGACCTTGGATAAGGCACTTCTACTTTCTAGTTTTCAATTCTGTTCCCTGCACAATGAGAAGGTTGATTAAGTGATTTCCAAGGCCTCTTTTAGTTTTTATTTTGAAGGAGTCTATGATTCTACATGTATTTTATTGCCACTAAGAAAGCTGATAGACACTTGTAAGAACTTGTATGAATTGATGCAAGATGAAGTAAGCAGGAGAAGGAAAGCAATTTATACAACAATAACATTGTAAAGATAAAAAACTTAAGTGCTCATCAGTGCAATGATAAACTGTAATTCCAGAGGACCAATGAAGTATACTGCCTACTTCCTGACTAAAGAGTAATAGACTAAAAATGGAGAATGAAAAATATAATTTTGGATATGGACAATGAAGGAATTTACTTTGCTTAAATACCCATACTTTTTACAAGCCTTGCCTTTTCCCTAACCCATCCCTCACAAGTTGGGGAGAAGAGGAGGGAGGAGGAATAAAAGGGAAAAGAAATACTTTTTAATTGAAAAAATATGATATTAGTGTTTTGAAAAAGCTCTTGGAGTAGGCATTCCACAGTTATGCTGCCAACCATGCCTACTTACTGCAGAGCAGTATAATTTAACACTGTTGATGAGTAGCTCTTCCCCTTCATATTTTTTATGAAAGTATTTATATACAATCAAGGAATTATCTTCAGGCCATATTCTGCAAACATCATAGGTAGTCCCATGAAGACAAATGGGAGCAAGAAATTTTGCCTTTGAATTATTTGTCTGTCTCATCTTTCCTCATTCACTAGAAAATAGCCAGTTAGATGGCATTTTAGTTTCAAAAGGCTAGAATTAGAATCAATGCTAATACAGTTAGCAAATGTATTGCTAATAGGCTATATTTATAGCATATCTATAGTTAATTCTGATATACCACAGTTATAACTATATTTATAACTGTAACCATGATGATATGCTAATACTCAGTTGCTTTACCCTATGAAGACATGGGAAATACCTATGGGAATGTAATTAAAATTGCTGGTCTGTCTTTATGTTCAGACTGAGAGAGATATACAAGTGGCATATTTTGTACAAGGATCTAAATTGTGCTGTGTCCTTTCTTGGGATTAATTGGGTTTACAACAAAATTATGACCATATGGTGTCACATCTAAAAAAAGCTAATGTTATCTTGGGGTATAAGAGAAGCATAGTTTCCAGGAATAAGGAAATGATAACCCTAGTGTATGCTATTATCATCTTACCTCATCCACAATACTGTGTTCAGTTCTGGGCACCATGATTTATAAAGGACATTGATAAAATGGAGATTATTCAAAGGAAATAAATCAGGATAATGTTATACCTTGAGTCTGTCATATGTGGAGTCATTAAAGGAACTGAAAATGTTTAGTTTGAAGAAGACTTGAAGAATAGGGATGGAAAAAGAGGATCAGGGCATTATAGATGGTAAGCATTTTAAGAGTTGTCATGTGGAGGGAGAATCACATTTTTTTTCTGTTTGGACCCAGAGCACAGAACCAGGAGACAACAAATGAAGTTACAGAGGTCAATTTGAGTTCAACATCATGAAAACTTTTGTTTTTTGGTCCTCCAAAGAGTAATGGGCTGTTTTGAGAGTTGATGAATTCATACTTGGCAGTTTTTGAGCAAAGCCAGGATGAGCACAGTATATTATAGTAGGGATTCATTCTTTTATAGATTGAATTAGATCTTTTTTTGAGGTCCCTTTTAACTCTCAAATCTTATTATTCTGTGACTCACCAAGGGTATATAGCTAGTGTCAAATATCAGAGACAGTTTGAATCCTTGTCTTCCTAATACCAAAATCACCACACTATCCTATACACCAAGATGCCTTTTTTGCGCAATTAGTAAGATAAAGAAATCATTTTAGGGCATGAAGTCAAAGAAAATTTAAATTACAACGTTATGACTATGTAGGTTTTAGTAGATTCACAAGACTTAGGTCAAGTCTGTATGTCTGCTTATTTATCAGATACCACACAGCTGATCAATTGTTCATCTACTACTGAATGGATGATAAATGATTTAAGCAAATTTTCAATCAATTCGTTTTTTTTGTCCAAGAATTAATGATTAGATGACTGTCCAAACAGCTTATTCATCCTAAAACTACTCAAAGTATTAATGTCTGATAGCTGTTTGGTTATTTGGGGCAATTCAAGCATAGTTATTCTTTTGACATGGGCTTGGAATAAATCAGAAGTGTCTCCTGTGAGAAGCAAAACCAAAGATGACTAGGTAACAGGACAGACAGTAATCAAGGGCCTATCAAAATTAAGATTGACCAAATAGATATCAGGAAAGAATTTTCTAAGAAGTAAGGGGAGATAAAATTCTATAGCAAGTAAATCAGGCATGGCTACTACATGACCAGAGCTAGGAGATAGCAATAACCCCAAAGGTCAGGGTCATCATTTTTTTTTAAAAATCCCCCTGGACTCTCAGGAATATGATAAGCATCCAAACTTTCCCCACCCTACCCCAAAAGGGAACTTTCCAGTTTTCAAGTGGACACCCCATCTTTCCTCTATAACAACTTTTGCATTCCCTCTGTTGGAGGAATAGGAGAATGTTTCTAAGCCCTCCTCCCCAGGGGTGAACTCTTTGACTTCCCACTTGGTCACTTTCCCTAGCACCAAATAAAGACTACTTTAATTGTAATTGTACTATGTGAGAGAGTGTAATTCTTTATTAAGGAATACCTAAGAACCACCACCTCTCACCTGTAACACTTTTGACATACAAAACAGCTTCTTTCCCCACTCTCAATTTATGGAATGCAGAAAAAAATCATTTAATAATCTATTTTTTTTCTTGGTGAGGCAATTGGGGTTAAGTGACTTGCCCAGGGTCACACAGCTAGTAAGTGTCAAGTGTCTGAGACTGGATTTGAACTCAGGTCCTCCTGACTCCAGGGCCAGTGCTCTATCCACTGTGCCACCTAGCTGCCCCTAATAATCTATTGTGCTATTTTATTCACATTGATAATCTTTCAATGACATTCCAAATCTGAGATTATAAGGAGTATAACACAAAACTCAGTCACTATCTGTCACAATGTGTCAAAAGTTTGTGTAACTGTTATTTCTGTAGTGTCCCTCATACCTCCCACCCCCCAAAATTTATATTTCTCCCACAAGGAGGAACCAATTAGCCAAAGCACTGACATTTATTTTTCTTTCTTTTTTTGAAAGAGATTGGAGTGATCAGAATAAGGAAATAAAGACTGGTTTCCCAAGTTTAGCTTTCATATAGCATAAGACATTTCATGTAGCATAAGACAGCTAGCCTAGATCTCTCAAAGAATAAAACTAAAGTAATTCAGAAACTTTTATATGTCAAGGAGACTTTCCTTCAGGCAGAGTTGGTAATTTGAAAAACAACTCTAAAGTTCTTTCTAAGAACTTAAACATGAGCCATTCCCTTTTATGAGGCAAACCTTTAGAATTCAGTGGGAAAATAAACATTTTTCCCCCAAAAAAATGAACTTGAAATTTGAAGGGAAAAAAAGCAGATACCATTCCCCAGTGTGGAAAGGCTTATCCTAATTTGGAGAACAAAAGAACATTTCAGAGCATAGAAAAAGTATGTTGCATTTTCCCTTCTGCCCAAAGTTCTGGTGAATATAAACATGTGAAATAAGTAAACTAATCTAAAGCCAACTGAGTCTCCATTACCCTCTCTGCCTAAATCTTACTCTGGTTTTTTTGGTGTACCAAAATTTTTCTCTTTCTCCCCCTTTCTAAATCTTCCTCTTAATTGATCACCAAAAACCAAAACAAAACAAAACAAACCAACCAACAAACAAAACTCAAATTCTGGGTTTTGTTTTTTTTTGTTTGTTTTTTGTGTAGTACCCATTCAGCATTACTCATGGTTTTTCAAGTATTCCAGAGGCTATCCAGTATATTCAAGGTAATCCTAAATTGGGTAGAGTAAAAAGAGAATATGTTGCCTAGGATTCAGAGAACAGTAAATCAATTAGCATTTATTAAGCACCTATTGTGTCTCAGGCAGATGCTAAGTGCTGGGGCAAGAGGCAGGAGAAAATCCTTGCTCCCAAAGTACTCACAATCTTACCGGGAGACAACAAACAAGCAAATATGTATAAACAAGCTATATACAGGATAAATCAAGAAATAGAGGGAAAGGGGCTAGAATTAAGAGGGATTGGAGAAAGTTTTCTGTAAAATGTTAGAATTTTAGCTTGAAAGAAGTCAGAAGACAATATGTGGATGGGGGAGGGGTAGGTCAAGAAGGTGTTTGAATATCAAATTGTAGTATATTGAGTATGGAGTAATTTAGTCAACCCCATCAGCACTTTAGGAAAATCACTCAGGTGGCTAATGGAAGATAGATTGGAGCAGGAAGAAACTTGTGGCAGGCAGACCAACCAGCAGTCTATTCCTATCATTCTTGCATAATAAGATGATCTGAACCAGTACCAAAGTGTTGGCAGTATCAGAGGAGAAAAGGAGGTTTATTCCAGAGATGTTGCAAATATGAAATTGACAGGCCTTAGCAACAGATAGTATATGAGAAGTGAGAATAATAAAGATTTGAGGATGACACATAGATTATGAGTCTGGGGAACTAAGAGGATGATGGTGCCTTCAAGAGTAATACGAATAGGGGGCAGCTAGGTGGCACAGTGGATAAAGCACTGGCCCTGCATTCAGAAGGACCTGAGTTCAAATCTGATCTCAGATACTTGCCGTTTACTAGCTGTGTGACCTTGGGCAAGTCACTTACCCCTCATTGTCCTGAAAAAAAAAGAGTAATAGGAATAGGGGGCAGCTACCTTGAGGTAGTGTTGTGGATAAAACATAGACCCTGGATTCAGGAGGACCTAAGGTCAAATCCAGCCTCAGACACTTGACACTCACTAGCTGTGTGACCCTGGGCAAGTCACTTAAGCCTCATTGCCCCACCAAATAAAAAGAGTAATAGGAATATTTGAAAGAGGAGGTTGTTTTATTAGGGGGCAAAAATAATAACTTCAGATTTGGACATGTTGACTTTAAGATATTCATTGGACATCTGGTTCTAGATGTTGCAGATCTGGAAGTCAGCAGGGTGGGTAGGGCAGGATACATAAAACACCTGGAAGGTCTCCCACCTCTGTTTTAGAGTTCTGTGTTCTATGGAGGAAATTACTATTTTATGCTATCATCCCATCACTCTTGTGGCCATAATCATAATTTACATTTGTATGACCAAAACAAACCTTTTGTCCCACCTCTTCACCCCCCCCCAAAAAAATTTCCCAATGTTTCAAATATAGTAATCTTTTAATATAGTAGATGCTTAATAACTACTTGCTCAATGGATTCTGATTGCCTGATAATCAAACTCAAAAGAAATAATGAAATCCAAAGTCTAACAGCCTGGGCCTTCCATTTATCTCATGTGATACTGTCAGTCCTTTCATCTCTTAGTACCACCTGTGGTGATGCAGCCAAGCCTGTGTGCTTTGCTCTGTGACTTGTTGAAAATGCCAATTTACCTTTAAACTCCAAATTGCCTTGCTTCCCTGATTTGGAGTCTGCTGTTTTCAGGACCACATTTGTAAAATGTTAAAGGAAAATAAAATAGGAAGGATGGTGGCAGGGAGGGAGGAGTTGTACTCCCTTCCAAGAAAGGGCCAGGGAAATGACTATGGGTTAATGCCTACACTGAAGCCTGTATGCATCACAGGGCACATCTTTGTTCCCCTACACCTGAGCCTCTTCACACTCAGTTTGACAAATTAATTCTACTGCAGTCAGGAATCATTGAATTCAGGTAATTTCTTCCCACCCACTGCATTTCTCATTTCCTGTACAATCACTGCTCTGACTGCCACTGCTCAAACCCTTTAGTGAACTGCCTTAGAGAAGATGTAGGCCCAGAGGGTCACTCTGACCCAAAACAAGAACTATAAACCACTTTTGCAGCTTGAACTAAAAGCATTTTCCAATGTAGGACCCAGGGAAAATTTAAATAATAATCGCAATCAGTATTCAGACAATTTAGAGGGAAGAGAGGCTGTGGGTATGGAATAAAAAAACCATTAGATTAAAAAGAAAAAAACAAGCACAACAGGAGGCACTCCAGTGCTCTCAGATGTCTTCATGGCCAATTTAGATCACTGGGGACAGAAGTCAAATAACTGCAACATTTAGGAGTGGTTGAGATGATCTGAGTCCCTTAGAATCTGATGCTTTCAAAGATGGGCACTAGAGAACTCACAGTCTACAGGTCTCTGAGATCTGTTAACAGATTCTTCCATTCAGGCAGTATTGCTCCCCTTATCCTAAGAAACAGAAGGACATAGGCACTTGTACTCAGTCCTAGTAGTGTTTGTAACAAGCCAGGTAAACCCAGGCTTGGTTCTTGAGAGCTCCTGATTTTAGCCAGGGGCAACAGCTGGTTTTCAATTATTAGCCAGGTTCTAGGGGAAGCTCAGGCCTGTTGCCACTAAAACTGTGAAATGGATTTGGTTAGGGGTAGAAGACCTGATTATGAAATGGATAAGGTAATGGCAATTCAGGATATACTCATACTCTTATAATCTTCCAGGGTTGTGCCTATACCACTCTTGGATCTGGGCTTCCAAATGCAGATAGAATTTTGCCACAGGTGTTATCTTTTCCAACATCTTCAGTCTTGATAGAACCCTCCTGTAAGAATTCTCTATCATCTCCTCCCATATCTTCTATTCTCCATTATATAATACTTGTCTTTTCTGTGTCCCTTATGATTTCTCTTCTTCATCATAGGCTCCTTAAGGTTTTTTTTTCTTCCATTATGATCACTCCCACCCCAACCCCTTTTTCATCCATTATCTATTCTCAATTTTTCTTTCTTTCTTTTTTTTTTCTGTATAGGTCAGAGAGCTAGGGGTAGACACATCTTTAGATGACATATAGTCCAAACTGCTCTTTTTCTTTCTTTTTTTTTAATAATTGAGAAAATTGATGCCCAGAGAGAAAAAGAAATTGATTAGAAAAGGTCCCACAGGGGGGCAGCTAGGTGGCGCAGTGGATAAAGCACTGGCCCTGGAGTCAGGAGTACCTGAGTTCAAATCCGGCCTCAGACACTTGACACTTACTAGCTGTGTGACCCTGGGCAAGTCACTTAACCCCCATTGCCCCGCAAAAAGAAAAAAGAAAGAAAGAAAGGTCCCACAGTCAACAGTTGCAAGGCCTCTGACCTATTTATCTCTTCTCTTGTCACCCATAATTTTTATCCATATATTATGACTCCTAAGCCTTCATTATTTCCCCAAGTCTTTTCTTCTGCCATATTTTCCCTAAATCTTCTCTGTCTTTTCCCAAGTCTTTTTTTCTCTCTATTATCTTCACACATATTTTCTTCTCTATATGTTTCTTTATGCATCTTCTCTAGTGTTTCTCCTATGTGTCTCTTTATGTATCTTTTTCTTGACTAAGACTGCGATCATCTCCAAGAGTTCATTTCCTCACTTCTTTGAGTGCTTTTGAAGAGTGCTTTTTGTACCATGGACAGAATGCCCAGCAATCAACTATTGGGGAATGGCCCCCCAACCTCAAACTACAAATTTGTTCACGCACATATAGATTCTGCTTCTGAAGTATCTCACCAAGTATATATGTTCTTAGAAAAATACATGAAAAACGATTCCCATGAACTCATAAAAATGGCCTTTTCCCAAGGTTTAGGCTTAACTTACATACTAAGCTGAAGAATGAAAGAAGCAGCACTAAGGTGCTTCTGATGTGCAGGATCCCAGCTGAGCTGCAGTCCATTTTAGATTTCTTACAGGAACAAACTTGCACTCTGAGCTCTGTGGTGTTAGACAAAGGTGGCGTGCCCGAATCCGTCACCATGACTGGTAGGTTGTAGTTGGCTTTCTTCAGGTTTTGAAGAAGGCTTACCTGGGCATGAGTGTCTGGAAGGAGAGAGACATGAATAAGGAGACTGTGATAGACTTTCTCAAAGAGAAGAACATGATCTGGTAGTGTACTCCCTACGCAATAGGCAACATGCTTGTTTTTGTCAGGAAATATCATCGATTAAGTTTAAACAACCTCCAAACATGTATTAAGCATCTACACTCCAGGCACAAGAGATATAATTACAAAGAATGACTGACTGAGATTGGACTTCTTTTTAAGCCATGAAGTTACCTTTTACTTCTTCACACCTGAAATTTCTCCCAGGTTGGCCTCATTTCTACTTTGAATTGAACTTAAAAAATCCAGATAGTCATTTCAAGTCATTGTGTTTGTTTGTTTGTTTGTTTGTTTGTTTGTTTGTTTTTGTTTTTAGTGAGGCAAGTGGGGTTAAGTGACTTGCCCAGGGACACACAGCTAGTAAGTGTTAAGTGTCTGAGGCCAGATTTGAACTCAGGTACTCCTGACTCCAGGGTAGGTGCTCTATCCACTGCGCCACCTAGCTGCCCCCAAAGTCATTGTTAAAAATAAAACTAATTAAAGGCATTTCCCTGCTTCTGAGTCATATTGATCATGCCATTCTTTTCTTACAATGTTCTCTACTTTTCTTCCAATGATCCAAATTTTACCCATCTTTCCAGGTCCAGTGGTATCATCCCTGAATATACCAGTTCCAATTCTTAAAGAAAATAACAACAACAATCTGCTACTGGAATTGTCCTGAAGACACTTGCAATGAGTGTACAGAAGATGAGCTATGTGTATTTAATGACAGAAAAAGCAATTATTTTGTCTTCCTGTGCAATAATAGACTGAAAAAAATGTTTATCAGAAAAGAAAAAAAAGTAGTATATTCATACAGGGTGGTTCTTATCTGAACTCCATCAAAAAACAGAAGAATGAGATGGAGGAGGTTAGGAATAAGCATGAAAACAATAAATAAAAAGTTTATGCAGCAATTCAAATTTTACTAATTACTTTGATCACAGCAAACCTTTAAAGTAAGTAGTGCAGGTTGTACAGATGTGAAACCTGAGACTCAGAGAGTCTAAGTTACTTACCCATGACCTAGGAAATATATGAGGTAGGACTGAACTCAAATATACTGACTGTAAGACCTATCCTCATTGCATGCCACTATACCACATTGCTTCTTGTTCCTCATCTTCTCTGAACTCTCAAGCACTTGGGATCTGAATCCCACAATTCCTCCCTTATTTACACTATTCACTTGCTTCCAGAATATGTATTTTATTTCCTGATCAGATATAAATCATTTGATAGCAGAGACTTTGTTTTGTACTACTCCACAACTAACACAAGGCTCAAAAAAAATTAATTAAAAATGATTATATGTTTACTAAAAAACAAAGACAAATTCCCTATAGTGTCCTTGTCTGTGAATGATATTGTGCTGACTGACCCAAGACCAAAAACATAGCAGAGCCTCCCAGATGTGTGTAGTTAGGCCAACAATTATTTGACCTAACTATACACATAATAAAAACAAACTAGATGAAGAATGTCTATTGTACAGACTACAATGTTCAGTTAAATAGATAATTTATAGAGTTTATCCGTTAGTATCTATACCTTTGACAGAAATTTAAATTGGATACAGATCTGGGCTCAGAACTGAACAGGAGGAAAAGAAAACAGATTGGATTGTCTATAGGATACTCTAGAGCCTCTTTAATGACCTAAAACTTTTCTCCAAAATTAATGCCAATATTCTATTAGTATTAGAAAAGTGATAGAGCACTCATCAGCTAGCTAGAGTAATGGATATTAATAATAACAACAATAATGATGATTATATTAACAATTATTAATAACAATAGCTAACATGTATGTAGTGCTTATAGTACCCAGCACTCTGCTAAACACTTTACAGTGATCTCATTTGATCCTCACAACAACCCAGTGAGCTAGGTATTAGTTATTATCTCCTTTTTAAAAACAAAGTTTACGGGTCTGAGACAGGATTTGAATTCAGGTTATCCTGACTTTTAGGCCCAGCTCCTAAATACTACCTAGCTGACTGGACTTGAAATCAGGAAGATGTTAAGTTCAAAGTCTGCCTCAAACACTTAGTAGAAGTCACCCTGGGAGAGTATCTTAACTTCTCTCAGCTTAGCTACCTCATCTAGAAAATGGGAACAATATTATCACCCATGTAATAGGCATATTATGAGGATCTAGTGAGAAAATGAATGTAAAGAGCTTTATAAACATTAAAATACTTTATCAATGTCAGTAATTATTATTAATGTCTGAGAATTAATAAGTATCACTCAAAACAACAGCAAGAGTTATTTTGAGTGTAATGAGGCTGCAACACCTAACACATTACAAAGAACTAAAATAATATATAGCGAGAAATGGGTGTACTATTGGAAAAGAAGAGGGGATTGTCATATGGTGAGAGGGAGGAATAACTGTTGGAAGGCCTATATGATCTACTCGTATCCTTGCAATTCAAAAAACTGAAAGTCCCCTTAGATTTGAGGGGACCCTTTCTGCTAACTTATGGGAAGTCATGGGGAAGACTTATCCATGGACAGGTTACTATGCATCACTCAATGAAAAGCACACAACAGAGAGATATTTAGGAATATACAAAGCACATAACAATTGCTTGCTAATGGAGGAAAAGATAAAATTAAATGTTGGAACATAATAACAAAACATAGTCTCTTTGTCTTCGTGCCTGTTTCTCATTTATTTGTTTTTTCCCCACTCTCAGACCATTGCAATACATTCATTAGGAATCTCCTTACCAGTTAAGACTCAGTTATTCACAGTGAGGAAAAAAATGGCATGTGACACATCAGGTCTATGGTTATTTGAACAGGACAGATACCTTCTGGTTATAGTTTTTAGAAATCTTTTATTGCATGTTTATTCCTTTTATCATAGGATTAACTTCACAGAGTTTACAATTGGAAGACTATGAAATTATTGAATATAATACACCTTATGTTATCTATTGCATGTATACATGTTTTATGCATGAATTTCAGGGTGTACTGGAAGCAGCTCTTACTGGCTCATGAGAGGTGATTGTTCAATTTTCAGTGTAAACATTTACACCTGGCAACTTGGCCAGTATAATAAATGAGGGTTTGATTTATTGTTTTGCTGATTGTCTAGACTTTAAAAAGTGATTGAGAAAATTTTAATTATGTAGATTCACATTCATCCACACATTTTAAGAGTCATATATTAAATATTTACCATCACATCCCCAATATTATATGTATGAATGTATATATCCAATATATAAATGCATAGTTACATGTATTATATATAATATATGTTTTTGAATCTTGCAAAACCTTTGTCATTATTTCACTTGATTCTTACTATAACTGTTAAATGAGCTCTACTTTTATTATATCCCCATTTTGTATATGAAGAGACTGAGACTGACGAAGATTAAATGACTTATCCAAGATTGAATATAAGTTAGTGTCTGAGGCAAGATATGAATCTAGGTCATAAATTCAGCCCTTCCTATCTCTCCAGTGCTATAACACATTACTCCCCTCCTCAAATTTTTCAATCAATCCAATAGCAGACTTCTTGCTGTTTTATATACATGAACACACATTTCCTACTTCTGTACCTTTGCATTGGTTGTGTCCCTCCTCATTTCTGCCTCTTGGAATCTTTGGTTTCCTTCAAGATTGAGGCTAACTATAATCTTACACATGAAGCTTTTCCAGATCACCTCATGTGTTGGTGCACTCCTCCTCAAATCCTCTTTTTGCATAACCTATCTATCATATCATCTATCTATCTATCTATCTATCTATCTATCTATCTATCTATCTATCTATCTATCTATCTATCTATCTATCTATCTATTTATCTGTCTGTCTACCAAATATCTGTATATCTGCATATATATACATATATAAAAACGTGTGTCTATGTCTGTGTGTATATATATTCATGTACATATATATATGAAGTTCTGTTTTTATCTATTTAAAATGCTTATATGTATACATGTTATCCACATTTATCAAGTGCCAAACATGTAGTAAGCACTAAAAAATGTCTGTCACTTGTTAGGTTGATGCCTCATTGAAATAAAACTGCATGTAAATAAGAAAAAAAATTAGGTATATTAACTTAGGACAACTGTCCATCCATGATACCTTGTAAAACTTCTGTTTACTAGCCTATAAACCACTATTTACTTTCATTGAATCAGGCCATCACCAAAATCAATAAATATTTATTTAGGACCTGAACCATTGTCTTCAGAAATTATAATAAAATAGGAGGCTCTTTGACTTGATTATAGAAAGAAAAGGTGAATTTGAAGTTCTAATTAGAATAGTGCACTAGGGTGGGTCTAGACTGGAAATAGTAAGAGTGAATTATGGGGGCACCAGCCCTGGATTCAGCAGGACCCAAGTTCAAATCCAGCCTCAAACACTTGACACTAGCTGTGTGACCCTGGGCAAGTCACTTAACACTCATTGCCCTGCACAAAAAAAGTGAATTATAAGAGTGGAAAGGAGAAGATTGGAGTTTAGCATGTTTTTGTGTTTTTGGTTTTTGGTTTTCTGTTTCTCAAGGGAGAGAGGCTTATAGCTGGTACAGAGAACAAGCAACAGCGGACTAGAAATAAGACTCAAGAACTCAACTGAGTGTGATATATAGTAAGTAACAATGTTTCAGGTGTACAGGGCAAGGGCTTTAGTTCCTCCTTTAAGAAAGTGAATTTTGTGCAGCTTTTGTATAGGAGAAGGACATGCTTTTGCAAACTACCCTATATTGTATAACAGTATAAGGGAGACTTGCACAGCTGAGTCTCTTCCAGGGGCCCAGAATAAAGAAAGAGCCAGGATGACCTACATGGAGGATAAAGTAACAAAGAAAGCAGAACAAAGTATAAAAGTCAAGAACTGAGAAGAGAAGATCTAGAGAATTAAATGTGGGGAATTATTAAAGGAAGCCTATATCCATAAGGAAGAAACTATAATAGGGAAAACTGAAGATATTAAAATACAGATGAATCTATAAAATAGTAGGGAAAATTCTAAAATTTTAACTCAGAGGACTTGAGTTAAAATAGCTGCTTCTACTTCTGTGGATCTGTTTCCTCATCTTTAAAGAAAAGGGGTTAGACTAAAATGGTGGTTCTCAAACTCTTTGTCATGGACCCCTTTGGCAATCTGATGCATCCTCTGGAACCTTTCTTAGGAAAATGTTTTTCAATGCATAATATAAAATACATAAAATATAAAGCAAATAAAAAATTGGTTATGTGCCATGTTGTTACATTAGAAATCTTCACATACATGTATATGATCTATTTTACATATATCTATATTATACATACAAATATTCCCATATAACCTCCAAGGTCTATCCATGGATCCCTTGACTGTGCACCCCAGGTTAAAAACCAGTGGACTAGATAATGGTTCAGGTTCTTTCCAACTTTATGACCAAGCAGAGGTTTCCTGTGATGTGTTATATAACTAATTGCTGGTTGAAATCAGTTTAAGATTTTGGGAGAGGAGTCATGAAACCTAGCTACTTCTAACTCAGAGAAAAGGGAGGAAGAGTATGGTGGGGAGAAGGGGAAATGGTAATATGTAAGCTCTGAATAAACCAGAGAGATACTTCTGGAGCAAGTTATCAGAGGTAATGGGGAACAGAAGAATAGGCAAAATATAATTATTCCAAAAAGATTTATGGAAACTTATGAAAAGAAACAAAGGAGCTACAGTTAGGTAGCATTGTGGATAGAGCACTGGCCCTGAACCTGGAGTCAGGAGGACCTGAGTTCAAATGCATCCTCAGACACTTCACACTAGCTGTGTGACCCTGGGCAAGTCACTTAATTCTGCCTCTAATAAAAAGAAAAAAGAAAGAAAGGAAAAAAGAAAGAATAAGGAATCACAGTATTGAGCATGCTATCTCTCTGATTAGACATTTAAAAGCCAAAATATATGTAAAATAAACTAGTCAGAAAGGTAAAACACTCAAGTGAATAGATAAAAGTAAAAGTGAAGAACTTGAATGGGATAATAAATACGTGTGTTGTTTTTATAAAATGTCTCTGTAGTATCTGAGCTGAGGTTTTTGGTCAATTTGGTCTCCTTGGTGGTAGGAAAAATAATAAAAATATCAATGCGTATGACATGTAAATATCAATCATGATGCAATAGTATAGTAAAGGATAAGATCATGATAGGGAATAAGCTCAGAATTCTTTGCAATAAAGACCTGCATAAAGCCAAAAATCTAATGATCATGTATTGGACTTACCATTGATCTTGGAAATTTTCCAAAATTTATCAGAACCAGTTTGTTTATTCAGTTCAAATCTGAATGGATCAGTGTTTGGGTGGAGATCCTTATCTAATGCTCCCAGAATGACCACATTGAGATCTTTGGCATCATCACAGACTTTGGCAAGTGTGGGGTAAATGAGAGGGGCATTGTCATTCACATCTTCCAGTCTTATTTGTAGAGTCCCAGTGCCAGTTGCAGGAGGATCACCTAAAGAAAGGGGGGGAAAAGATGAATAAAATTTTAGAACTACTCTTTTTTCCCTAGAAGTGACAGTATACACTGCCATAGTTACAAAGTCCTTTTTTACAAAATGTGGTAGACACCTTTATTTTCATCAATCATTTCCAAAAGGGATGGTCAAATCACACTAGAAGAGAAAATCCAACACCCAAATCAAGCCTTCATTAAGCACCTACTATGTACAAGATCCTGCACTTGACCCTGGAAATAGAAAGGCAATATCAAAATAATACTTTCCCTTAAGGAGATGTTCTACTGAAAGGAAAAATAAAACAACATTGAAAGCCAAGTAAATTCAAAGGGTGCACAATGTGCATTCAGCAGAGGAGGTGTGGGGAAGAGCAAGAAAAGATTTGCCTAGGGAAGTAACAAGCAAATTGAACCTTGAAGGAAATTATTGAATCTAGGGGACAAAAAGAAAGAAGGAGAGCATGGAACCTGTGGTACTAGATTCAGAAGAGAAATATGGACTGGATTGTAGATTAGAAAGTAGTCATATGTCTAGAGATGATGATTGAGTCCACTTGGATTGATGAGATCACCAAGAGATAGTATAAAGGTCAGGATGCTCTAAAAACCAATCCTTTACTTTTAAAACTCGAAATCTTTCACATAGTCTATGTCAATGCATTTTAGATGAATTGGGAAGGGATATAATCACACAGATGAAGCCCTAAATGCAATGTCCTCAATTTTTTAAATTAAAAATTGCTTTAATAAGGAATACAAGCCAGGGCAGCTAGGTAGCACAGTGGATAGAGCACTGGCTCTGGAGTCAGGAGGACCTGAGTTCAAATCTGGCCTCAGACACTTGACACTTACTAGCTGTGTGACCCTAGGCAAGTCATTTAACCCCAATTGCCACACCAAAAAAAAAAAAAAAAGAATACAAGCCAATAACGGCAGACTGATTCTTCTCTTTTTCACTTGTTTTTCTATAATAATAGCTAGTATTTAGCCTGTACCTTATGATTTGTAAATTTCTTTATAGACATTATCTCATTTGACCCTCATAACAATTCTGGAAGGTAGGTGTTATTATTATCATCATTTTACATAGGAGGGAAGCAGGGCTAGAGGAGCATTAAGGGATTTGCCTCAGGTCATAAAGTTAGTATTTGAGGCAAAATTTGAACTCTGATTCTAGATTCCAAGTCGAGTGCTCTGGCTGCTATACCACCTAGCTACCTATCATCCCCTTGCTTTTTCCCTGATTTGTCTATAGAGTAATGTCAGAGTTAAGAACACAGGTAACCAATTAACTTAATGATACACAAGCAAGTAAGGCAACGAGAAAGAAGAATTTGGTCAGAGTTGTGGTCTGAGAGCAAAAAAACAAATCTCTCCAAACGATAATTCTTAGAATATAGGGCCCCAAACCTGGGCCCTACAGTCAAGCTAGTAGTTACAGGCTACCTTAGAAGCCTGTCATGCCGCATCATTTAGAAAACAGAGCAGACTCTGTGGTGGCAAAGAACTGGAAATCGAAGGAATGCCCATCGATTGGGGGATGGCTGAACAAGTTATGGTATATGAATGTAATGGAATACTATTGTGCTGTAAGAAACAATGAGCAGGGGAAGTTCAGAGAAACCTGGAAGGACCTGCATGAACTGATGCTGACTGAGAGGAGCAGAACCAGGAGAACATTGTACACAGTAACAGCAACATTGTGTGATGAACAATGATGGTAGACTTAGCTCTTCTCAGCAGTACAATGATCCAAAACAGTCTCAAAGAACTCATGATAGAAAATATTCTCAACATCCAGAAAAAAGAACTGTGGATTCTGAATGCAGATTGAACCAAACTGTTTCTACTTTGGGGCTATTTTTTTTTCTTTCCTTCTTTTTTGAAGTTTTTCCCTTGTGCTCTGATTCTTCTTTCACAATATGACTAATGCAAAAATATGTTTAATGTGATTTACATATAAACTTTATCAGATTGCCTTCCGTCTTGGGGAGGAGGGCAGGAAGGGTGGTTGGGAGAAAAATTTGAAACTAAAAATCCAATGAAAACAAATGTTGAAAACTATCCTTACATGTAACTGGAAAATACTTTTATTAAATAAAATGCTGTTATTTAAAAAAGAATGGACAAATCCTGATAACCGTTAAAATATATTTTTTCCAAAAAAAAAAAAGGAAAAGTAAAAGAAAGAAAACAGAGCAGATTTCACAACATGCTGTGGGAGTAATCCTTGACTTGTAGCATAATTCCTGGCACATAATAAATGACCAATATATTTCTTGACTGACTGACTGACTGACTGACTCAGATGCTGCCAGGTTAGAATCAGGCCTTGAATAGGAGGAAGCCCTTCAAACCATTCTTGACCCCTCCTCTGAAGCTGATCCCGGAACTCTTCCTACTTTGGATACAAAGCAAAACCCTTGTTTTCCATGTTTGGTTCAAGGACGGGAAACTAGGAGCCAAGAAGGACAGATTTCAGTATTAGCTCTTGATTAAAGTCATGTCTATAGAATCAACCACCAAATGAGAATCTATATTAATAAGTCTAAGTATGAAAAAGAAATAAGGGAAATCCAAATTTTCTAGAATGTCTAAAGTGAATACTCATATTAATTGAGACCTCAAATTAATTGAGTTCTTAGTTTAATAAATATTTTGTAGTTGTGGGGGTGGGGAAGCAATAAAATCAGAATAGACAATAATTGTCAGTAGACTTACTGGGAAAATGTGATATTTGTGGAGTTTGTTGAATACTGTATATCCCAATTGGTATATGCAACCTCTTTCCAAAATGAATAGAGACTGCACCAATATATGCATTCCTTTAGGGAATTCCCAAGAAAGGAAATTCCCTCAACCAATGCATATCATCATCTTCTCTTTAACTGATAATTCTAGAATGGTACTCATAGCTCTGAGGCAGGTGAATAACCAGGGTCATATACCAGTAAGTTTCTGAGGTAGGGCTTGAACACAGATCTTCCTTGTTTTGAAGCCAGCTTTTTATCCACTATACCACACTTCCTCTGTACATATGAATATTTGTATATATGTATTGTAAAGAATTAATTGTTATTTGAGGGTTTTATGCCTTGGTGCGCACTGGCCTAGGGCTCCGCAAACTGCACGGTGCTCCACCCACTGGTTGTAGCCATTGCCAGGGCGCTGGCACCTCACTTCATCACCACTCCCCAATGTCTACATGAGCCTGGCAAAATTATAATGATTGGAAGCCTAGTGAGGGCAGTCATGTGACTGTCAGAGCGGTCATCCAATTGACTGGGGGCTGGGGGTTTCTGGGATTGGGGGAGGAGAATTTGTCATTCTAGCTGGACACTGGAAGGCGACAGGAGTTCTGCTGCATATTCCCAGTTGATTCCTGGGCGGTGGTATTTTTTTCAGATTGTATAATTTCCCTTTCCCCATTTTATTTCCTTTTCCTTGATCCTACTGATCCTGTTTGTGTTTTTTTTTAAGTTCTTTCTTGTTAAAATAAATCCTGTTCTGTTTTGAGGGAGGCTGTCGGTCTCCTTCCTTGCCCCAATATTGTGGTGAGCCGCTTAGCTAACACCCCCAATTAAAAATTGGTTCCCACAGTATATATATTATATATATAATATATATAATATATATCACATGTGTATATGTATTCATATATATATGTATATATGTATGTATGTATGTATGTATGTGTATATATATGTATATCTATGGACAGTATTGGGCCAAAAGTCATTAAGAGTCCTGATGTTTTAATAACTTTTTGAAAATTATTTTTTCTTTATGTTTTACCATGTATAAGATTTGATTTTTCTTACATAATATAAATCCCTTTCCTATCTATAGTCTATACGATGCTACAATAATGTAAATTAAAAACAAAAAATAAATGTTATTAAATATTAATGACTTTTGGCCCACCCTGTACATATACATGCATATGTACATATATGGAACTAAGTTGCAGTTTATAGAGTCAGAAAGATCTTAATTCAAATCTATCCTCAGACACATATTAGCTGTGTGACTCCGGGCAAGTCACTTAATCTCTCTTTGTCTCAGTTTCCTCAACTATAAAATGGGAGTAATAATATTGCCTACTTACCAGGGTAGTTGTGAGGATCAAATGAAATAATAGTTGTAAAGCATAGCATAGCGGCTTATACGTAGTAAGTACTATATAAATGTTAGTTACTATTATTAATTATTATTTTATGCATATATTTATTTGTTTGGGGGCAATTGGGGTTAAGTGATTTTCCCAGGGTCACACAGCTAGTAAGTTCTGAAGCTGAATTTTAACTCAGGTCCTTCAAACTCCAGGTTCAATGCTCTATCCACTGTACCACCCAGCTGCCCCTTACATGTATATTTATATGTGATATATATGTATGTGCATGTTTATATATATATTTTATATCTATATCTATATCTATACATCACTAAATTCTTACTCTGATGCTTCACTGTGCTACAGAAAAAGCCTTTAGCTCTAAAATACTCTTTGTGCAGAGATCAAGTTTTGGTAGATCCTATCACACTGCAAAAGCTTCAAGTATGGTATTGATATTTGGTCTATACATCTATCATTCACTTAAATGGGCTCAGAGCAGTTCATCACTAGGCTGGCTTTAAGGTGATAAAATTTCAAGATCCCCAAAGTGCTCCACGATTGTCCACTTAGTTAAAGAGAAGTTGTGATCCACATTGATAGAAGGAATCCCCATGCCACTAAAATTATGAAATCACAGATTCCTGAAGCACTCACATATATAAATAAATACTTACACAGGGGAGGCAATGTGGTACAATGGAAAGAACACTGGTTTTGCACTCAGAGGGCCTTAGATAAAATATTGCTTCTAATACTAGCAGTGAAACCTTGAGCAAATTATTCAATTTCCCTGGGCTTTAGTTTTCACATTTGTAAAATGAGGGGATTGACACTGATACTCATATAGTCTCTGAAGTTCCTTTCTTCTCAAGATCTCAGAACTTATGACAAATAGGCAAATATTTAAATATTGCACGGATCTATGAATTCATCAATATGCAAAACTATTGCCTTTTAATCTCAATTCAGAAAAGTCACAAGGAGTTGCCTAAGGCCTATAAGAGTTTATGTGACTTGTACACAGTTTCATAGTTAATATATGTCAGAACTAGCAACTAAACCCATCGTACCATGACTCCAAGCCCAGAAAACTGTCTTCTCTTTCAAGAAACCTTTCCAAATATGGTGAAAGAGAACAAGAGACACACTTAAAGACTTTTCCTTCTCCTAAACTGTAACCATTGTAGGGTATATTTGCCAAACATAAATCTATGGTTTATGATGACATGTTGAGGAAATGGTGTTGTGTAGCCTGAAGAAGGGATACCTCATGAGTTATGTGGTAACCATGTTCTAAAATTCAAAGGGCTGTTATGTGGAAAAGATACTGATACTGTTGTGTTTCATCCCAGAATGAAGCACTAGGATTTAGGCAAAGGTCTTAAGGAATCACATTTAAGTGAGTTTCCCTTCACTGGTTTTCTTAAAACAGAGGCTGAATGATCACTTGGTGTATATGTGGGAGCAGATATTCTTTTTCAGAGATGGGTGGGAATGAATGGCGGCTGAGGTCCCTTCGATTCCTGAAATTCTGTGATTCTGTGAACACATGGTTGAATGGTGACACCTCATCCATTTAGTCACATTAAGAAAATAAAAGAACTGCATGGTGACTGCTAGTAGCATTTCCCTCAGCATGAGAATTTGGATTGAATTCCCTTTAATGAAAAATAAATTATTTTCCACTTTTTACTGGACTAATTGAATTTTCAGTAAGAATATAATACATTTTTCATTTTTAATATATTAAAATAAATTCATGCAGCAGAAGAGATGAAAAGCATTTGCGTATCTGAAATATAACTATAAGTTAGCCTTTCCTGAACTTAATTAAATGGGCATCTTTAATTTTCATAAGATCATATGAGTTGGAGGTAGAATGGACTTTTGTGATCATCTTGTTCTACTCTCATTTTATAGAGGAAGAAATTGAACCCCACAAAGGGGAAATGATTTGCCTATCACAACAGAAGTGGTAAATAGGAGAATCAAGGTTAGCACCTATTTTCCACAACTCCAATTTCAATATTCTTTTCATGACAGTACATTATGACTCCAATATGCTAATGTTTTATAACCCATAATTCACTCAATCTCTAGTGCTAACAGTTTGAGTTCCTATTTCTCTGCCCATATTAATGGCATGGTTTATTTGCATGTGTAAAATAGTAAGGAGAAATAAGAAAGAAAACATCCAGTCATTATCCATGTAACATATTGGGTGAGAGAATCAGGGTACAAGAAATTCTTGGCAGGCTAGAATAAAGGGCAGAATCTAAGACACATGAATGCAAGATGTGTTTTAAAAAATCAGCTTCACAAAGAAAAAGATAGAGAAGACCTATCTTGAAGTTCACATAAAATAGTAATGGTAGTTTTAATAGAATGAAAGCTCCTTGTCAGTCAGCAATGTGATTTGGTATCCACAAAGGCAACAAAAAATAAGATTAAATTGAGTCATAGTGTCTAGAACAAGGGAGATAACAGGATCATTTTCCTTAGGCCAATAAGAGCACATTTAAAGCATCATTTTCATTTCTGGGTGCCCTATATTAAATAAGAGAAAGGAATAAGCTTTTATATTGAACCTACTATGTGCCAGACACTTTGCTAAGCACTTTTTACATATGTTATTTCATTTGTTCCTCACAACAACCCTGTGAGGCAGGTGCTATTATTATCTTTATTTTACAGGTGAGGAAACTGGGGCAAACAGAGGTTATGACTTGCCAGGGTCACACAGCTAGTATTTGAGGCCAGATTTGACCTCAGGTCTAGAGCTCCATTCAATGATCCATCAGCTTTCTTTCTTTATCTCTCTCTCTCTCTCTCTCTCTCTCTCTCTCTCTCTCTCTCTCTCTCTCTCTCTCTCCACACACACACACACACACACACACACACACACACACACACACACATGCATGTCTGTATACACAGAAGAGACTTCTTGTGAAAGGTAAGATTCAAGGTCAATCTTGAAGGAAGCCAGAGAAATTTAATAGTTACTTGATACATGATTGTTCAACTAAATTCAATTTAATAAAAGGTTCCATTTTTCTCTGCATATATGTTCTTTTAAAAGAATCCAAAGGATGTACAGTATGCCAATGTTAGAAGGAAGCCCATATTCAGGTAAAATTTGTATACATAAATAGAGATAATATATGCACATAGATATGGATATATATGTTATAAAGAAATAATAAAGAAAAGTATCCAAAGAAAGATACATGTATTTCCTGTTTCATGAATCAGTTTCCTTTTCTGACTTTGTTATGAATGACTGTCATGGGCTTTAGTAAGTTTGTGTATCTTGAGTACAAATGTCAGTGAAGCAAAGTGGGTAGTAGTGAACCTCAGTCTCTGCAATAGAATAGAAGAGATATTAAATACTGATATACTTGTGAAATTCAACTATGCCACTGAAGTAGAAAATGCAAAGCTAAACAGAAACCTAATTAATTTGCTAATTGGTCTTCCTTGTTGTACACATTAGCCCCATGTGTAGTATATGCACATATCTCAGAGAAAGCACAGTTTATATGATGAAATCTACTGTTTGATGGTTGACAATATGACTCTGAGTTTAGTGAGAGGCAATAAACATTCCTTTCATTTACATGGCAGGTTAATGTGCCATGTGTAAAGAAAAAGAGCATATGGGAAGAATATGCAGCCTTTAGAAAATTTTAAGGAGACGCTTTCCCAAAAGAAACACATCACCCCCTCCATGCCTCCCACCCAACACAAAGTTACTAATAAAAGTGCTTTGAGGAAAACAATAACAAACAAAATAAACAAAAAGTAAATAAATAAAAGCTGTATACCATCAGCACATTGATGATAGCTGGCTCACAATTTACCCATGAAAATAAGCATGGTCTCTGAAATTTAAGCTCCTTTGATAAGAAATGGCATCAGGCAATAAGTCTACTTATGTGTTTATACCTCTTTTTATTTCTTGGTGATATTGTCAAACAAATATTTCTGTTTAATTGGCATCAGAGACAAAGAAAAAGAAAATTGAATGCAAGAGTGATTCACATATGAATAACAGGAATACAAACTTTCAGAAGTATTTTGATGAGAATAGTTTTAATATACATGTGTGGACAAATATATATTTGTACATGTCTGTGATATATACATATGGAGAGAGAACATTTGAATTTATAGATGTTGCTAGATGTATAATTAAGGATGACTATCGACAATGAAAACAGTCAGTAAAATCTATGGATCCTCAGGGTACTTTGCAAAGGTTGTATCTGACATTTAACTTATTTTCATTGCTTTTCATCTGAGTTTTCTCTTTTTTCATGACATCTAACCACTATTTATTAACATTCATAGCCTATGTCAAAGATACATTTCTCTCTACCTTAGGTCTTGACTACCGCTAATGGCCCATAAGTAAGGTCAGTCCCTTCCTTCAAACCTAATGCTGCTTCTGTTCTGAATTCTGGCACCAATGCTACACATAGAAAGTTTTTTCTCTGACTCATTCTATGCTCTGAAGTGTAAAATATAGTAGAAAAATGAAATTAGTGATTGAGGCCCAGTGACAATACACTCGCCCAAAGGGACCTTAAGCCAATGAGTTTTTCTTTCTGCTATGGCTTTCCTCAATTTAGAGTCACTTCATGCTGCTGACCACTCAGTAACAGAATCACCCACATTTCCTATAGTCATGAAAAGCTGAATGGGATGTTAAATGGCAAGTTGCCAAGATTTTTTACTGGCATATAAACACATCAAAACACAATTTCAAATGAGAAATGAAACTTTGCAGTGCGGGTTTTGGAAAGTAATACATATTCAAAACTTTCTGCTTGGGAGAGGTAATAGATAATTCTGCCTCCATCTCAGTCTTCTCCAGCAATATACTCTACTGGAAATACAAAATTTTATGTAATTCTTAAGGCAGAATATTCCATCAGGTGAACAAAGAAAGGACAAGAAAAAACACTATCATCTGTCCACACATAGAATCCTAGATTCTCAACCTTCATTGGGACCTAATAAGCCATCTAGTCTGAATCATACCTAAACAGGCATCTTTACTACCATATCTCCAAGGACATATTCAGCATCTTTTTTTTTTCTTTTTTTTTTCCAGGGCAATGAGGGTTAAGTGAGTTGCCTAGGGTCACACAGCTAGTAAGTGTCAAATGTCTGAGGCCGGATTTGAACTCAGGTACTCCTGAATCCAGGGCCGGTGCTTTATCCACTGTACCACCTAGCTGCCACCCCCAACATCATCTTCTTAATGATGGGCTATTGCTAAAAACCTTCCTATCCTAAGCATTGTCTCCTAAAGCAATCTATTCAACATTTGGAGAGTTCTAATTATTAGGAACTTTTTTCCTGATAACAAGTCAAATTTGCCTTCCCTCTGATATGATTTTCTATCTACTGTGCCTATCTTGTATGTACTTACATGTTTGCATCTTTTCTAAACCATTAGAATGTGAATTCCTTAAGGGTAGATATTATTTTTGTCTTTCTTTGTAGTGTTTGGCACAGACTCTGATACATAATAAACACTTAATAAATGCCTGCCTGCCTACCTGCCTTCTTATGATTTCCACTCATTATTCCTATTCTCTTGGACCAAGATAAATAAGTTCTCTTCTTATTCTACATGACTATCCTTCAAATGTTTGATGACAGATTAAACTGTCCTCTCATAAATTTTCCCTTCTGGCTAAACATTTCTACTTTCTTTAACTAATTCTTATACTGAACTATTTCAAATGTTACTACTTTGGTCAAGTACCTCTAAAAATATATTGTTTTTATTAATGTCTTTTCTAAAATGTGGTGTCCGCAAGAATTTCAAGGAAAACTGGAAAGCAGAATGGCAAAAATAGAGTTAGATTAAGTATAAAAGTGATATGTGGGGGCAGCTAGGTAGCACAGTGGATAGAGCACCGATCCTAGATTCAGGAAGACCTGAGTTCAAATCCGGCCTCAGATACTTGACACTTACTAGCTGTGTGACCCTGGGCAAGTCACTTAACCCTCATTGCCCTGCAGGAAAAAAAAAAGTGATGTGTGATCTGAATATCAAAAGGAAGAAGGAGCTTAAGAAAGCATCACTGATTGCTTTCCTATCAATGGCCAGAAGCTAGATCCTCAACTAAATAAAAAATAAAAGCAATAGCAAAAGATAAAACATGGTTTTACTTACAAAATATGCAAAAACATGTGTAAGAAAAAATAAATGTTAATTAGCATAAAAAGAAAGGTGGTTAATTATGGAAAATACTTGTAACAAATATCTCTGATATTCAAGATATAAAAACAACAAACAGAAATATATCAATAACATATACATATGACAAACATATAATATGTATGTATGTATATATGTAGACCTATTTTTTTTTTTGGAGAGAGAGAGAGAGAGAAAGAGAGAGAGAGAAAAAGAGGCAGAAACAGAGAGACAGAAAGGAGAGAAGCCATTTCCTAACAAATAATTGATCAAAGGCTTTAAAAAATAATTTGCAAAAGAATTACAAGCTATTGACAATCACATAAAAGCTTTTTCTAAAACTAATAATAAAAGAAATAAAATTAAGACAATTTTGACATTTTGCCTTAAACACCCAACAAATTTGCAATGATAAAAGATCAGAATAATGCTCATTACATGGATTGTAGAAAGATGGACACATTAATGTACTGTTAGGGTAGCAGCAGATTCATCCTAAAAAGTCCATAAACTTTGATCTAGATTGTGAATTTCTAGGCAACTCAAGGAAATCAAAGAAATGAGTCACATATATTTCAAAGGATTTATTTACAATAATTTTAGAAGTATCAAAGAAAAATAAAGCACATGCCCACAGACTGTGGAATGTAAAGCAAGTTTAAATAGGCAAATGTAGTGAAAAGGTATTAGACAATAAGAAGGGATAAATATGATGAATACAAAGAAGCACAGGAAAATTTATTGAATTGATGGAAAGTAAAGTAAACAGAGCCAGGAAAATAATATATACAATGACTAGAACAATGTGAATCACTGAAACTTATAATAAATTGTAAGAAGAACAAAAATTAAATGAAAACTGAATCTTATAAAATGTATAATGACCATTCCTGGACCCAAAGAAGAGATATTAAAAGGAACTTTCTTCCTTCTTTGTAGAGATAGAGGACTATGAGTGTGAGAAGTGGAAGGGAATCATCATTTATTAAATGCCTACTATATGCCAAGCTTTTGAATGCTTTACAAATATGAACTTATTTGATTCTAACAACAACCATATGAGTTAGATGCTATTTTTATTGTTGTTATTTAATAATAATAATAACAATAATAATAATAATATTCCCTTTTTACAGTTGAAGAAACAGAGGTTAAGTGACTTGCCCAGTGTTATATGGCTACTAAGTGTCTAGAAATGAATTTGACCTGTTATTACTGACTCCCAGCTCAATATCCCCTTATGTCAGTTAGTTGCCTCTATCTTGAACCTTTCCCTTTTAGAAAATTTATTGTTTAGAGGATGGCTGAAAAAGAGACAGAGAGAGGGAGAGAAGGGTACAATGGGAAAAAGTAAGAACAAAAGACTTCAGAAAAAAAACAATACTTAAATTCCTTCAAGTCAGGGACCATTTTATTTTGCTTGGGTGTTTTTGATATTTTTTTCATATCACTGGTAACTATCATAGTGACTGGTAAATAATACATATTTAGTAAAGGCTTATTGATTTATTTTTTAAAAAATCAATCTGGACTGAATACTATACTTCCATTGTGGTCTGACCAGGGGAAAATATAGTAGAACCATTACTTCCCTTATTCTAGATGCTATTATTCTATTAATATATCCTAAGTGTTAGCACCCTTTTTTGAGGGCATATCACATTATGGTCTAATGGTTTCTTTTCTGCTCTGTGAGAGCAAGGTATATTCCATTTTTGCCTTTTTATGCCCAATATCTGCCACACAAAGGAGTTTAATAAATGTTGATTTATTTTGTTGATTGCTCTCAATATGTTATGATGTTTCACATCTGGTTGTGGTTGTGGTAATTATAATGCTACTGCCTGTTTGAATTTATCATGTGACTTCCCATTATATCTTTGGGTTACCTATAATTCTAATGTTGAAAAGTTGTTTTATGACTCATTGAAGTATACCATAATAATAATAATAATAATAATAATAATAATAATAATAATAATAATAATAATAATAATAATAACAAAAACCTCACATTTGTAGAGTAATTCAAGTTCTACAAATCAATTTCTGGTAGAATATTGGTGTCAATAAATACACTTTTGCATTCTTGATCATGAAAAGCAGTAGGCAATTTCACAAGAATGATCCAGCCTAATTTTTTATTTCTGCTCAGTTTGGGATCTAGACTACTGTACTTTTGTAATCCCTTTCCTAAATGTCTGTCTATCCATCATCTATCTATCTATCTATCTATCTATCTATCTATCTATCTATCTATCTATCTATCTATCTATCTATCATCTATGTATGTATGTATGTATGCAATGTATCTATCTATCTATCTATCTATCATCTATGTATGTATGTATGCAATGTATCTATCTATCTATCTATCTATCTATCTATCTATCTATCTATCTATCTATCTATCTATCTATCTATCTATCTATCATCTATGTATGTATGTATGTATGCAATGTATCTATCTATCTATCTTGATGAACTACCCTGATTAGCTGCCTTGGGCTGTCTATTCCATATGCTTTGCTTTTTTCCATGAGGAAGGTTAGACTGGTTTCTTTTGCATTTTGGTGACTCAAGTTGGAAAACTTTGTATTGTTCCATTGCTACATGTGATTAGCACCATAAATGAGATTTGTTAGGTTGAACAGGCATAGGACATTCTTTATCTGTTTGAACTTTATTCAGGATATCTTCTATAGCATGACCTTAGTTGAACATGTACATGTTTCTATTGTCTTTATTCATTTATTCAATTCCACAATTAAATGGGCTCATTATCAGGACTTATCATGTACAACTCATAGTTTAGGTATAGTAAGCCTTTAAAGATCAGATCACTATGACCTTCTCCAAGAAGCTCTCCTAATCTCCTTAATTTGTAATATTTGCACAGAGTGATAACTAGAAGCAAAGATGTTTAGAAGGGAAAGAATGGACAGTCATTATAGTGAGAAAAAAAGTCTCCCTTGGTGTGGAGCACCATGAGACAAAGGTATGATCTTCTTGAAGGCTGTTGAAGGGGAGAGAAGACTCAAAAAGAGATATGTCATAGCAGCAGGCTACCAGGAAGGAGTAACTGTTTTATACAATGGTCAATATCATCATTATATGGCATTCACGCTATGATAGTGAGGTAGAATTATGCAAATTTGTCACTACCAAACATTATATAACAATACAATTATTTTGTATTATAATTATGTGTATATATATTCCTTTCTAATAAATTATAAACTCAGTGACAGAAAAGACTAGGTAGGTCCTATTAATTTTTGTATCTTTCTCAGTTCCAAAGAGCACATGGTGCTCTGTGCTCATGTTTGTAGCAAATATTTGTTACAATGAATTTAATTGAATTGATTTCTTTCAACTTGCCATCTGAAATTCCTCAATTAACTTTCCATTGTATTTAAAAAAACAGAACTGGCATTTTATTGGAACTTGTTTTTAGAAAAGAATTTTTCTACTACTACCCTCAATAACTTATTTCAAGAGTTTTGCCTGGGACACTGAAAAATTAAGTGACTTGCTGAATCAAATACAAACAGTATTTAACAGACATTGGACTTAAACTTAGGTCACCCAGTACAAAGTATAAGAAAATATGTCACTATTTCCACTTATTTCTCATACTGCTTATCATTTCTCCCCTATTAGAATATAAGCTCTACATAGGTAGAAATAGGAATATGCAGCCCACCCCAGTACTTGTGTGTATGTGTGTGTGCTTTATGGATTTTTAGAAGGTATTAATGAGAGATCAAATGACTGATCTCTACTAATTCCCAATAAGGAATACTCCTTTTCATTGCTTTATTTCATCATTTTATTGTCTTGAGTGTTGTCAAGAAATGAAAGATGTAAGAGTCATTCATCAATCCTTTTGGTTGCCCAGTTGGAGAACAACAATTTTTTATAACTCAATAGCATGTTTTGAGGGAGGAAGGAAGTAAGTGATGGACATGGCTGCCCTGCCAATTCCTTGTTTTTATAAAGCCAATGAATTTGAATAGCCAACATAACCCTAAGTGGTTGAGACTGACAAAGAAATTGGCTGTAAGTGGGGCCAGGAGACATTAGAGCTGTGATTCCATGTTCAAAGTCAGGTGTAGGACACGGGTAATTGGCATGCTCACATTCCAAAAATGCTTTCAGGATACACAAATGCATCTGAAAACAAAAGAGCAGGCTCCATTTTTTTTTGACAGAATTACATAGTGGTTTGCCTACCTTGCATTTCATGCTATGGTTAGAAATGTAGCTTTATAAAAAAGAAACCAAAGGACATTGAGAACAAATCCTATTTCTTTTATAAAGCAGGTAGCTTCCCACAAAAGGCATGGATAGGCTGAGAGGGATCTTTGGAAAGTTTTAATTTCTGTTTGCGTACATAAAATTGTGAAAGAGAAAATCATCCAATTTCCTAGAATCAAATACACAGAATAATAATAACAAGATCACTAATGGCTAATATTCGAGTTTGCAAAGCACTCTAAAGATTTTATCTCATTTTATTTTTAAAATAATGCTGGGACTCAGTTACAATTATTATCCTCATTTTATAGATTAAAAAAAAACACTTGAGACAGAGGTTACTTTATTTGTCTGGGGACATACATAGTGTCTGAGGTAGGATTCAAACTCAGGTCTTCCTGACATTAAGTTGAGAGCTTTATCCATTATTCCACCTAAACTGAGTGCATTTGGATATTAAGGATCACCATGATCCCTCTTCTATAAGACAATTCAAAAATATTCTGTCTAGCTGACTTAAATTTGGTGCCAATGGTCATCCTGGATGACAGTTTAACACAAAGACCCTTCTAAATCTTCCCAATTAACTTTGTTTTTGTTAAGGTGCCTGACTATGCTGTCCTTAGGGAGCCCTGAGTACTGTAACTTTAATGTGCTAATATGCAGAAATACAAAAGAATTAAAGCTCCACTGTTATTGTGGACCCCTTCTACCCAACCCAACCTCCCCCCCCCCCCGCAGTGAGAGCCTAGATGTCTGCTCCTACATTACCAGTAATGGTTTACATATACAGTGAAATGAGACTCCCAGAATAAAAGAGTCGACATTTTATACAACAAAGAACACCAGGCAAATCATAGAACCTGATGTGGTGGATAGAACTCTGAACCTGGAGTCAGAAAGACCTGAGTTCAAATCCAGTCTTAGATACTTAATAACTATGTGACCCAGGACAAATTACTTAACCTCTGGTTGCCTCATTTTCTCAACTATAAAATTGGTATAATAATAGCTCTTACTTCCCAGTATTGTTTTGAGGATCAAATAAGATAATATTTTTAAAGATCTTAGCATAATGCCTGGCACATAGTAGGTGCTGTATAAATGCTTATTTCCTATTTCTTTTTAATATAAGCTTTGACAGTAATCGATAATGGAAACTCAGGCAAATCATTTCCCCATTCTTGGCCTGAATTTCTGTATCTGATCTGAGTCCCCTTCCCAGATCTTAAATTCCATGACTTCATGAGTAGAGGGTATTGGGTACTGAGCTTTCCCTCTGGAGGATACTTGAGATGAATTCAAGGAAGGGGCAGTAGGCAGAAACACACAGAATATCAGTGCTGGACGGGATTTCAGAGGTCATCTTTTCCAATCCATATCTGAATAGATTATCTTCAGCCTATTTGACAAGTGTTGACCAGGTCTTTGCTTGAAGACTTCAATTTCATGGTAAGTCAATACTTTTGTGAAAAGGCAGCCTATTTCACATTTCCAGCTCTAATCGTTAACAAATGTTCCTTACCGTAAGTAAAACTCTAACTTCTGTTCCTAGCTTTCAGCTCTGCCCTTTGGAGTAAAAAGACCAAGTCTAAATTCCTCATTCATACAACAGTTCTTCAAATATTTTAATTTAATCGCTTTAATACCAACCCCTAAATCTTTTATTTTTCTAGGCTGAACATTCCTTATTCCTTCAGTAATCCTCCTGTAATATAAACTTGAGGCCTATCATTGTCCTGATATCCCACGTCTGGAGTCTCTATAAAAGTTGGTACCTATAAATGAATGCAATAATCGAGACTGAGTATGAGCAGAGCAGAGTACAGTGAGACTAACATTTCCTCTCCCCACCCCAAGAAAATGCAGGCCATGTTTTCCTTAGGGTTATTGTCAGTCAGAACACACTGCTTCTTTACATGGAGGTACTTGCATTTCTGTCCTAGGGGTGATTTTTTCAAAATGGTTATTCCAGTTCTTTGGTCATTAGTGATGTCAACATTTTGCAAGTTTATAGAAATCTTGATTGTCTTATGGAAATTCTATATAAAAAGAGACCTCAGGGGTAGCTAGATGGTGCAGTGGATATAGCACTGGCCCTGGAGTCAGGAGTACCTGAGTTCAAATCCGTCCTCAGACACTTAACACTTACTAGCTGTGTGACCCTGGGCAAGTCACTTAACCCCAATTGCCTCACTTAAAAAAATAATAATAAATAATAATTTAAAAAAGAGACCTCAGTAGGCATTCAATCCAATTCATATTTTATTGCGAAGGATCAATTTGCTCACATAGAGAGAAAATTACTTTGATGTCATTAGAAAATGACTATACTAATGTCATATAGTGAGTAGAACTGAGACACAGATCCAGGTCTCCTTATTCCTAGCTTGTCAGTCTTTTGCCCTATACCAGGCCATGTATTGCTTTCCCCCCTTTTGTTGTGGCTAAAATGTTTTTGTCTCCCCCCCGCCCCCGCTCCTTTTTTTCTACATAAAACTCAAGGTTCACAGAAATCTAGCCAAGATTTTTGATGTGATGAATATCTTACTAGAACTTGAAACAGCACAAAATGATGCATGTAGTTTCAATTTATTTTTCCTCCTCAATTAATATAGGAACTGGAATAAGGGGTGATAAACTGGACTAATTGGGTTGCCATAGTAACTAACAGCCTGACTTGTTCCATAAGAGGATGTTTTAGGTGGAATCATTCTGTGGTAATTTGATCACATGCTCCATGAAGCCTGGAGACAGGTTAAAATATGAGAAGAAATTCACATCACATATTCTTTGATACCTCTTTGCTATTCAAATTTTATATTTCTTCTTTGGGGCTATTTTGTTGTCTGTTGCATATGGAACTAAATAATCTCATTTGTTTTCACTTATAATTAATTGGAATATTGAAACTTGCACAACATTTCCATTTTGAATCAGCTCAGAGTAACATGATCCATGGCAGTTTGTTTGAGAAGACTGGGATAGGACAAGTTAGCTGTATAGCAAGAATAACAGAGTAACAACCTGAGGCTTGTACTGAAACACATAAAATGTTAAAAGATGTAGAGGAAAGCATCTTCAATTCATTGGACAGATCTATGGAATATTTATAAAAGAATCACAAAAGATGAGAAGTCTCTGATGGATTACAATCTGCATTAGTAGTTGTGCCAACCCTGATAAGAGCATATATTCATCAAAGTATATTAAATTCTTCCTGTAATATATATCTCATCTGGGGGCAGCTAGGTGGCACAATGAATAGAGCACTGGCCCTGGAGCCAGGTGGACCTGAGTTCAAACCTGGCCTCAGACAGTTGACACTTACTAGCTGTGTGACCTTGGGTTAGTCACAACCCCAATTGCCTCACAAAAATAAATAAATGAACAAATAAAATATATATCTCATCTGCTCCCATAGATTAAAATCATATCTACATAGATGACTTCTAAATTCATATACTAAATAGCAATTTCTTGCCTGAATACCTATTGTGCATTATCAACTACCAGATGGTCATCTCTTCCTGAATAGCCTATAGACATCTCAAATTCAACATATTCAAAACAGAGCTCACTGTCTCCTTCCTCTTATCCACCACTAAACTTGCCTATTCTGCAAATTTCTTCATATATTTCAAAAACACCATAATATTTCTAATCATCCAAAGTGATCACACATACCTTTCCACATGCCATCCCCTATATCTAAAAGTGACTTCCTTCCCTTCTACTGCCCAGAACCCTTGTCTCCCATTAAAGCTCGGCTGAGGGGGCAGCTAGGTGGCACAGTGGATAAAGCATTGGCCCTGGATTCAGGAGTACCTGAGTTCAAATCCAGACTCAGACACTTGACACTTACTAGCTGTGTGACCCTGGGCAAGTCACTTAACCCCCACTGCCCTGCAAAAAAAAAAAAAAAAAAGCTCAGCTGAGATTGAATTTCTTTTATGAAGCTTTCTCTTATTACTCCAGATATTAGCATTCTCTTCTTTTCTTTATTTTTTTTTGTCTAAAACTTATACTTTTTTGTAGACTCTCAATAGAATGTAAGCTTCTTGAAGTCAGGAGCTGTTTCATTTTTGTCTTTGTATATGAAGCACCTAGCACAATGCCTGACATATAATAGGCCTTTAATATATTGTTGTTGAATTAAATTGAATTAAGAAAATGTTGTGGACTTGATCATATTATTTTATTCCCAAAGGGGCCCTACATTTTGTACACTGCAAAGACTCAGGATGGAATTAGTTATGTAACAGGAAATGATTAATGTGGTAAAGAAAGCTCTTGATGTCCTTATTTATTTATATTGCTATGAGATAAGACTTTGACTGATGACAAGGAAAGGATTCTGCTATGTGAGGGCCAAAATTTTGGCCCTCACAGCTAAAAATCAAATAAAACTTAGGCAACAACAGAGAATAATGCCATATCAACAACTATTATTTCTATGAAATTGAACACACCTTCCATTCTCTACACCCCATCTGTGAAATAATTCTTTGTCGGACAAAACCAAGAGTTAGATGCAAGCCTACTTCCTGAGATTCACATATTGAGAGGCTTTAAAGCAAGGGAAACAGAAAGTTTTTAATTAACAGCAATATTCTATGCTCCTGATAAACTTTGAGGCTTGTAGTGCTGCCGTGACAAGATCCCTCACAGCCTCTGAGATAAATGAGTAAAATATTTAGTGTATTTGTGGGACTTTTGAGAGAACACTTCTTACCAACAGATGGTCTGGTGAGTGATTGTTTGGGGACTAAAATTTCACAAATGGTACCAACAGTCTGGGGAAGGCCTCTCTGTTTATAATGTAGAGCTATACCATCTCTATCAAGATTCATTTGTGGATTAATAAGTGATAGGATGGCTCCAGAAGAGGAAGCTGATTGCTGTAGATACTTACAAAGTGATTCAAAGTGCTTTTATTTTCCTCAAAAATTATAATAACCCTGTATAGAGAACACAGTTTACAAACTCTACCATTTCTGACATGAGTCTGAATCTAGCTCAGTTAGGTCTGAGAAATCTCCATGCAGGGAATTACCTGAGCAGTCACCATGTTCCCCACCATCTTCAATGGAAAAAAATGGTGGGGCATATAAGTAATCATGCTCTAAATTATGTTAGAGATGTGGCTAGATTGTAAAATCTTTGTGGATAGGGACTATTTTCACTTTTGACTCCTATCAAGGACAATGACTCCTAGAACAAAATGGCTGATTGATTAGCAAACAAATTTTGTTGGTTTTATTAGTACTTTATATATCTCCATGTTCAACAACAGTAATTCTAAATGACTCACAGGGAGGATTTCCATTTCCATCCAGATCTAGAGGTCCAATTAGATAAACAAATACATATTATATATGTTTCTCTATCATCTACCTTTTCCTCATTTATTTTTGTTTGTTTGTTTGTTTGTTTGGTTTTTTGCAGGGCAATGGGGGTTAAGTGACTTGCCCGGGGTCACACAGCTAGAAGTGTCAAGTGACCAAGGCTGAATTTGAACTCAGGTACTGCGCCACCTAGCTGCCCCCCTCATTTATTTATTTATTTATTTATTTATTTATTTGTTTGTTTGTTTGTTTGTTTGTTTGTTTGTTTGTTTGTTTGTTTGTTTGTTTATTTATTTATTTGTTTGTTTGTTTGTTTGTTTATCTATTTATCTATTTATCTATCTATCTATCTATCTATCTATCTATTTATTTATTTGTTTGTTTGTTTATTTATTTATTTATTTATTTATTTTTGCAGGGCAGTGGGGGTTAAGTGACTTGTCCAAGGTCACACAGCTAGTAAGTGTCAAGTGTCTGAGGCCAGATTTGAACTCAGGAACTCCTGAATCCAGGGCCGGTGCTTTATCCACTGCGCCACCTAGCTGCCCCCTCCCCTCATTTATTTTTAAAATAAAAATTTCTCTTTTCTTGAAATTATGTGATTGGTTAAAGGTAGGTTCCTGTCCCTATAATTAAGATCACAGTATTTGTCTCATACAAGATCCAGGGTACTAATGGGCTAGTATGGTATCATTATTATAATCAATAATTGATTGTTACATCTCTCTAATGGGGAAGTGATGGCAACAGAATCATTAGACGTGTTCCTCCTAGTGACATCACATATTGATATCTAACAGATTCACTAGAGCCACAAGACAAAGGAATCTATGATTCTCAAGCCATTGCACCTGTTGAAATGCAGTCATGTGATATTGATACACCCACCATCATATTGCAGAGACAGACTTGCCAAAGATTTCTCCTTGCTGACTGAAAAGAATGTTGCCTAAGAGAGGATACACACCAAGGGATTTTGTATTTAAATCTCTCCATACCACTAATTGACTACGTTTAGGGCATTTGGCCCAGCTCTTAGCTCTTTTTAGAGCTACCTAACACAATTTTCTTACTATGTGAATCCTGCCTTCAGAATGCTGAATTTTACAACTACAGAATTCCTTAGTGTCCTACAAACACATTTATTACAATGAGACTCATATATATTTTTGACTTGTTTAACTCATAGAAAACATTTGGTTTTATTTAGAACAGCTTGACTTGTTTCTAAACTACCAGTTCTTCTTGGCATCATTCTTTTCATGAACAGTTTGAAAGGAAAGCAGATGGGGAATATGCATCAAATTCAATGGGTTCACAGTAAAGAGAACAATTCATCATGAGCTCTAGGGATGGTATGTTCTTCATGGGGTCAAACCCATTCAGTTGCCCTGGGTCCTTGAAATAACTAGCATTGGGAGCTATTTTTCCTACTACAATAAACAGCCTGGGCAGCAAAATTTCCAAAAATAAGATATATTGGAAGTAGAATACATATGCAATTATTTGTTCCCTAGATTTATAGCTAAGCTATTCCCTGAAGAACTCAAAGCCTGGTTTAAGGACCTTAATAAAGGAACATCTAACATCAGAAAACTTCAAACTAGAGAATTTGATAGGGGTGAAAAATCATCAGGAAGAAATAAAAAGAAGTCAAGTACAAATCCAAGTCTCTGGAGTACCCTGTCTGGTTCCTGTTGACAATTTTGGGGGAGTGTTTGGGACTTATTTGTAGACCAATCTCCCTTGCAAGTGGAATTCCAGAAATGTTATGTGAAATCTCCAGTGACAGTTTCTAGCCCACATGGGACAATCAGATTGATACCTGAACTTCCTGAGTGATTAATTGAGTGAAGACCATAACCCTATCAGGAATTAGCAACCAGTAATAACCATTGCATTACCCCACTCTAAGCATATTCCTAAAGGGCTTCCATTCTTATATACCCTCAAATATTTTTCTATCTTTTTTTATACCTTTGATTTTATTTTTATATTTTATTTATCTATTTTTTCATTTATTTATTTGTTCATTTTGTTATGTTTTTATTTTATTTTACTCAGACTGGCAATTTCCATCTACAGAAACCCTTTAATAAAGGATGCCTATGCTCTAGAGAGCTCATTTTAATCTTTTCAAAATATCAGAACTATATAAATTATGATATTCATCTCCAAAGATAAAAGAGTAAAATCTTGCCAGTGTCACACTTTACTCATCTGTAAAGAAAATATCATTGATTAAGTCACTTAACTACAATGCTATTTTAGCAAAACATGGGCTTAACTTACACAGAAACCAAACAATTTATATTTTTAATTGAAATTTAAAGAAATTGAGGGAGTTAATGAATATTGTTATCCTAAATATTCCATCCCCAAATTTGAGAGTGAAAACCGTAATAGAATCGATATATCTTAGGTATATTTAAAGAGAGAGGTGATTTTTTCTTTTTGTTCTAGAATGCAAGCTCCTCAAGGGAAGAGATAATGTGTTTTTCTGTATGTTCTATTTTGCCTAGTACACTGTAAATGCTAAGTAAATATCGATGATGGGAAAAAATATCCTTGGTATTATCTTAGTCTACTACCATTCAGTAATATTTTCTAACCTGACCTTGCTAGAATGTTGGGGCCCTCAAGCAAAAGTCACAAAAGAACCCTTTATGCCTTTTTAAAAGTTCTTCATTTAGATAATAGGCATATGAGTTCATTAACTACTTATAAACTAAATGATGTTTTAGCAACTAGACAAGCACGCAGAGTAAAAGTTGGGGGAAAAATGAACTTTTTTTTTTTTAATTTCTCTCAGTCCATAAAAAGGTGAGTATACCCTTTGTTCTTTAATTTCTTCACATTCCTGATGACCCTGCCTAGATCTCTTACTTTTGTGCTATAGCTCGATCTTCCTTTCAGGTCTTCCTGTTAGTGTGTTCTGGAATTTGCTGCTCATGTGCCGCCATGTTTTCTGGTTCAGCTTGTTAAGTCCTAAAAAGGTCTGAGGACACCCTTTCCATGCTCCTCAGTTTTCTTTCTTACAGGCTTCTTATCTCTTAAAGCTGCCAGGTAAAATTCAAGTTCTACTTCGAACTTAATGATTGGGATTGTCCAAAACACTGTAAGAAATGTTTGACCTTCTGAGCTACAAATCCAAAGTGCTAGTTTTGAGCAAATTGAGGTAGTACTGGTAGTGGGAATTGAATGAATCACACTGACTCCATCTTGTGACTTCATACTGAAGCTAGCTCTGTTCCCATTTTATTATGGTTCTAGTCCAATTTCCCTCTTGTGAAAAAACTTTATTTTATTGTGGGAATCATAAGACAACTTAACTGTACCATTTGAACTTGGCCCTGCATGGCTGGAAAAGTAGACCACCTGTTGATTAGAGACCCTTATGTAAGGACATATGTTATGCTGACCAGAAATCTCAAGCAACCCATATATCTTATCTGAAAACTGGACCCATGTGGATCAATCAGTTATTGTTTCCATGCTGATTGTTCATAAATACTTGCGGTAGTGGAAAATCTTTTTTTCTTATTTCAAGGAATTGTATCTGTTTATTGTTCTCTTTCCAATTTGGAAAATCCCTGATCTTTCCTCCAATTAGAAATCAGTTTAGCTAATTTTGTGTTCTAATTAATTGTTTTCTTTTAATTAATTGGTCTTATTTGATTGTTTTTAGTGCATAAAATTCTGTCTTCCCCTGTATTTGGGGATTCAGTGCCAAAGCTGAGGTCTGGTTGCAATTTGTTATGCAACTGAAATGTATTGCTTAAAAAACTGATGTCCTCAGAATTATAATCCTTTGTTTCCTCAGTTATTTCATCTTTCTCCCATCAAAGTTCTCTAAACCACATTTAAATAGAATGAGGAGGGGCAGCTAGGTGGCACAGTGGATAGAGCACTGGCCCTGGAGTCAGGAGGACCTGAGTTTAAATCCGGCCTCAAACTCTTAACACTTACTAGCTGTGCGACCCTGGGCAAGTCACTTAACCCCAATTGCCTCACCAAAAAAAAAAAAAAATAGAATGAGAAGGGGAAAGGATGGAAGAAGGAGACTAAGTATCTTTTATAGTAGTCCAGGTAAGAAGTTATAATAGTCCAAACTAGAGCTGTTAGCTCAGAGGATTATAACTTCTGTATTTACTGTAAATGATACTGTATACCATCATATAAAAGATACCTAAGTGGTATTCTTTCTTCTATCCTCTCTCCTTGGGATATGTTGGTGGAAGAAATCAAGAAATACTGTAGAGAAAAAGCTAAAAATAATTTACAACTGATCAGTTGATGGAGCAGCAAGGAAGGGAGAAGAGAAAGATAACTATAAGTTCATAAAACTTGTTAATTTGGAGATTGTAAGATTTTTAACAGAAATACCAAAGTTTGGAGTAGCATGACTTAGCTTAAAAACACCTGTCTTTGTTCTCTTTTTGTGGAAACACAAGAGGTAGGAAGAAATAAGTAAACCTCAGACAGGAGGCAAGTAAGATTATAGTAGCAGATTTTAAAGAGAAGATTTAAATTACCAGAGTGAGGTAGCATGGTATAGTGAGTAAACAAAACAAGACAAAACAAAACACTGGAGTTGAAGATAGAGTATAAGGTTTAAATTTCAGGTATTTGGGATTTGAATAGCTATGTGAACTACAGCAAATCATTTTACCTTTCTTTGCCTCAGCCTTCATAACTGTGAAAAAAGAGGTGTGTGTGTGTGTGTGTGTGTGTGTGTGAGAGAGAGAGAGAGAGAGAGAGAGAGAGAGAGAGAGAGAGAGAGAGAGAGAGAGAGAGAGAGAGAATGAGATTAACTATGGTCTTTTTCATCTCTAAGTCTATGATTGTATTTATTTTCTATTTTGTTTCCATTTTTTTCCAACAAGGTGAATGAATGGACTTCAATTGGAAAACACAGAATTTAATTCAGTGTTCATTTATTTAAGTAATAAACATTTTTATTTATAGTTTTCTGTTCCAATTTTTATCTCTCCTTTTCTCCCTCCCCTTATCTCTCCCTGAGGCAGTAAGTGATCAGATATAGGTTACACACATATGATTATGTAAAATATTACCATATTAGTCATTTTCTATAAGAAAACTTGAATAAAATTTTAAAAATCAAAGAAAGTGAAAAATAGCATGCTTCAGTCTGTGTTCCATCAATATCAGTTCTTTCTTTGGAGGTGGGTAGTATGTTTCATCAGTAGCCCTTTGGGATTGTCTTGGATTATTGTATTGTTGAGAATAGTTAAATCAGAGTTCTTCATCAACCAATATTGCTGCCTCTGTGCACAATGTTCTCTTGGTTCTGCTCACTGCACTATACTTCATTTCATATAAGTCTTTCCAGGCCTTTCTGAAATAATCCTGCTTGTCATTTCTTATAGCACAATAATATTCCATCACCATTATATACCACAGCTTTTTAGCCATTCCCCAATTGATGGGCATTCCTTTGATTTCCAATTTTTAGCCACCACAAAAAGAGCTGCTATAAATATTTTTGTACACATACATCTTTTTCTCTTTTTGGGAATGTCTTTGGGATATAAACTTAGCAATGGTATTCCTGGATCAAAGGGTATGCACAGTTCTTTTTTTGTTTGTTTGTTTGTTTTTGCAGGGCAATGAGGCTTAAGTGACTTGCCCAGGGTCACACAGCTAGTAAGTGTCAAGTGTCTGAAGCTGGATTTGATCTCAGGTTGTCCTGAATCCAGGGCCACTGCTTTATCCACTGCACAACCTAGCTGCCCCAGGTATGCACAGTTCTATAGCCCTTTGGGCATAGTTCCAAATTGCTCTACAGAATGGTTGGATCTTTTTACAACTCCACCAATAGTGGATTAATGTTTGAGCTTTCCAACATTCAATATTTTCCATTTTTGTTATATTTGCCACTCCAATAGGTGTGAAGTGATTCCTCAGAGTTGTTTTAATTTGCATTACTCTAATCAATAGTGATCTAGAGCATTTTTTTCATATGATTATGGATAGCTTTGATTTCTTTGTCTGAAAACTGCCTGTTCATACCCTTTGACCATTTATCAATTGGGGAATGACTTGTATTGTTAGAAATTTGACTCATTTCTCTACATATTTGAAAAATAAAGCCTTTATCAAAGATATTTGTTTCAAAAATTCTTTCCCAGTTTTCTGCTTTCCTTGTAATCTTGATTACATTAGTTTTGTTTATGCAAAAACTTTTTAATTTTGTACGATAAAAATTATCTATTTTATATTTTGTTTTACTTTCTATATCTTCTTTGGTCCTAAATTCCTCCTCTGCCCATAAATCTGACAGATCAATGATTCCATATTCTCTTAATTTGCTTATGGTATCATCTTTTATGTATAAATCATATACTCATTTTGATCTCATTTTAGTATATGGCATGATATATTAGTCGATACCATACTATGTTCCAGTCTTCCCAGCAGTTTTTGTCAAATAATGAGTTTTTGTTCCCAAAGCTTGGATCTTTGGGCTTATCATAAACTAGATTACTACAGTCATTTACTATAGTGTAATTTGTACCTATTCTATTCCACTGATCCCCCTCTATTTCTTAGCTTTTATCAGATTCTTTTGATAATTACTGCTTTATAATACAGTTTGAGATCTGGTACTGCTAGACCACCTTTTTTAGTATTTTTTTCATCAATTCTTATGATATCCTTGAACTTTTGTTTTTCTAGATAAGCTCTGTTATTATTTTACTAGATCTATAAAATATTTTTCATAATTTGATTGGTATAGCACTAAATAAATAAATAAACTTAGGAAGGATTGTCATTTTTACTATATTGGCAAATCTAACCATGAGCAACTAATATTTTTTCCAATTATTCAGATCTGTCTAAATCTAAATGTGTCTGCTGCTGCTGTTCCTGCTGCTGCTGCTCCTGTACCTCACTTCCCTCCCACCCAGGTAAGACAGATCTTTCCTGCTAGGCTGCTAGGCTACTAGGCTTCTAGGCTGCTAGGCTTCTAGGCTGCTAGGCTGCTAGGCTGCTAGGCTGCTAGGCTGCTTCCCTGCTCCCAGAATGATTCAGAGACAGTTTTATGTTGTTTTGGAGGGGAAATCTGGGAGAGCTTCAGAGGCCTGCTTCCTCACTTGGCCAGCTTGGCACAGGAAGTCAACATTCATTTATGAAGTGCCTAAAATGTATGAGGCACTGTGCTAGGTACTACAGACAAAAATAAAATATGTCCTGTCATCAAGGAACTTATATTCTATTGGGCAAAATGCTGATGAGGAAATTGTGGGCTAAAATATGTAAGGGGATTTTAAAAGGGTATTTGACTATTCTAAATCAGTTCAAGCTGTTGGGGGGGGGGAAGGGACTGTCCACCTGGTTCAGGAGAGGGCTAGTTCACCCAAAGAATTGGAAGCTCACAGAGAATCTTGTAAGAAAAAAAGATTTATTAGGAGAGAGGAATAGATGGCTGGGAGACAGAGTCATGATGGAGACTGCCTCCCTGAGAAAGAAAAGAACTGATCTTTTTATGTGTTTAAAAACAAAGAAATCTATGTACCTGAGTGAGGTAATTATGAAACAACTGGGGAGGGGCTGCTTGGAGTTTGAATAAGTTTGAAGTAAGATATTCAGCACTCATCCTGGTGGCATACAAGGGGCCTACATCTCAAACTATGGAACTTGCATATTGTCTTTTGTTTCTTTCAGACCTTAGTATGCTTACCAGTGTTTATATCATGCTAGGGTCTTGGTGCTGTGTCCACACTACATTCTTGAGGTGAGAGTCAGAGCTGTTTTTCACTTCTGGATTCTTTGGTTTCAATGTCCATGGTTCAAAGATTTCTTAGGGGCTGTGGGCTCTTAAGTTTCTGGGGTCTCACATCTCACTACAAGCACTACAAAGCCTCTTGGTCCCAAAGATGTCTATCCCAGGATATTGAAAGAATTGGCATATATGATATCTGAGTTATTGTCAATAGCTTTTTGGAAATTATAAAGAATGGATAGGCAGACTCCAAAAGAGAAAAGACAAGTAAATGTTCTGATTTTCAAAAGAGGAAAATAGTAGATTACAGGAATAGCATCCTAGGAAAATTGATCCTATCTCAGTAAAATTTTTATTAAACAGACTATTTATGTATACTTTGTAGATGTCTGTCTCTCCCTGAATACAGTGCTTGAAAACTATCACTTACTCTTTTCTTTTTTTGGCAGGGCAATGAGGGTTAAGTGACTTGCTCAGGGTCACACAGCTAGTAAGTGTCAAGTGTGTGAGGCCGGATTTGAACTCAGGTCCTCCAAATCTAGGGCTGGTGCTTTATCCACTTCGCCACCTAGCTGCCCCTATCACTTACTCTTGAAAACATATTGGGAAACCATATCCGGAATGTAGAGAAATTTGACTTGGTCCTTGCATCAGCTATCATGAATAAACTCTAAACTCTAGAGATCTACCTTTGAGGGGGAGGGTGGCATTATTGGCTTCTACCTCCTTTAGTCCACCAATTTATTTGCTGAATATGAAGGGAAACTATGGTTATTTTGATTTGTACTCCTCTTACTTTTGGTGATGTGGAGAAATGTTTCAGGTATTGTTAGAATTCTTTTGAGAGCTATTTGTTCATATCCTTTAATAATTAATTGGGCAAAGTTTTTGGTGTCACATATTTGCATTGCTGTCTTTTATGACATATCTTGATATAATGTCCTTATTAGAGACATTTGATGAAAAATTTTCCCCTACTTGGCTGCTTCCCTTCTTAGTTGCATTACTTCTGTTGGTGCAATAGCCTTTCAATTTAATGTGATTACAGTTAGCTTGTTTTAACTTTTGTCATCATCTCTAACTTTTATTTGTTTAAGGATTCTCCCCCTAAGCAAAGACATCACAAATTCTATACCTAATTCTGCTCTTCTCCCTTCCCCTCTCTCTATCTCTCTCTCTGTATCTTTCTCTGTCTCTTCTTTAGTGTTCATGTTCCAAATGCAATTTTACTATATTTTGGCATATACTACAAGATGCTGGTTGAAACCTAAATTCTAACAAATCTAGAATGGACTTGTATGAGACATTGCATTTATGTCAGAAAATTATTTTACCCAAGACAATTCCAAAGGACTCATGATGGAAAATGTTCTCCACATCCAGAAAAAGAATTGTGGAATGTGAATGCAGATTGAACCATACTATTTCTACTTTTTTTGTTGTTGTCTTCTTTTTGAGGTTTTCCTCTTTTGTTCTGATTCTTTTTTCACATGACTAATGCAGAAATATGTTAAATGTGATTGTACTTATATAAGTTATATCAGATTGTTTTCTGTCTTGGGGAGGGGGAGGGAAGGGAGGAAGGGAGAAAAATTTGGAACTCAAAATCTTATAAAAACAATGGTTAAAAACTATCTTTATGTGTAACTGAAAAAAAATACTGTTAAGATTGAAAAAAAGCAAAAAGAAAATTATATCACTTCAATGACAGCCTTTGAAGGAAAGGCCTTTTTAAAAAAAAAACACAATTTCTGAGTTTGTATACCCAATGTCTGCCATAGTATCTGGCCCAAAGTGGGTATTTGAGAAATGCTTATTGATCATCGATTTGAAAAACACATTTAACCTGTCATCTAATTTTTACCTATACAGGACATATTTCCCTTAGAAGTTAAAGAGAACAAGAAAACATAAATGTTAAATATGACTCAAAGACATTTAAAACTTTTAGTACTTACCACTATCTATTGCAAGGAAAAGTGCAGTGTATATATTATTTTGGACAAATGGAGATTCACGGTCCAAGACAGCTGCTGTATCAATTGTCCCATTTATTGGATTGATGTTTAGCCATCCGGCTGGGTCTTTATAAATAGAGTACCTAAAACAAATAGACAGATATGTCATATTAAAATCATAGAAACTGATGAATCTTTGAATACCAAAAAGACTATGTGATTGTATTATGGAATAGTATAACATGGAATTATAACGTGGAATTATTTGTAACTTGTAACTTGGAATTCATTGAAGGAGTATTATTTGCCTGAATTCTTTCCCAATTAAAACAAAGCAAACAAAACAGACAAACAACAACAACAACAAAAACAACCTTGATCAAGTTTCCTTTTACTAGAAGATCAGATCAAATATACCCATTTCAGTGGCAGGGTTGAGACATATGCCTAAGTCTTAGTGTTTTTTATTCTTGCCATTGAGAGTATTCTGCATCAATAGGGATTTATTTTACAGACCTACTGACTGGCCTGTATTTATGCCACATTTACAGATCACAGGTAATGGCCATTTTCAACACTGATTGAAACCTAAAATTAAACGACATTGAATGCCAAATTAATAGCCAAATCAATCATTTCTTTAGTACAAAAAAATAAAAAAAGTATAAAGCAAATACTATACTGACATGGCTCCAAGCTTCTCATTTATCCCAAGATGATCAAGGCATAGAGACTGATTGCCCTGGAGATACTTAATGCTTCTCACTATATGTAGCATCTGTCTTAGACTGTCCTATAACACATGGGACAAATTTGAGAGCCTTGTCTAGATCAGAGCTTCTTAACTTTTTCTACTCATGACCCCTTTTTGCCAAGAAGTTTTTACATGACCACAGGTATATAGGCATATAAAATAGGTATAAATAACTTTTTACTGTTGCCAAATTTTTTGCAACCTCCACATTCAGTTGCACAACCACATATGGGGTCATTACCCATAGTTTACAAAGCTTTGTGTACATCACCGTCTGGCTCTCTACATTTCTTGTCTTACACCTTGCCTTATTTTGTGGGGCTGTGGGTGGAGAGGTGGGAAAAGAGGAAAAGGGTAATAAAATGTCATTCAAAATTTTCATTACAAATTCTTTAAATTTCATTATATTACTAAGCATGTTTTGTTGTTGTTGTTGTTTTTAGGAATATTAAATGGCTTAGATATTAGAAAGAATCAGACACAAGGGGGTAGCTAGGTGGCACAGTGGATAAAGCACTGGCCCTGGATTCAGGAGGACCTGAGTTCAAATCCAGCCTCAGACACTTGACACTTACTAACTATGTGACCCTGGGCAAGTCACTTAACCCTCATTGCCCCAGAAAAAAAAATCAGACACAAGTTGTAAAGAAACTTCAGTGAATACACATGATTTCTATCCTCTCCATTGAAGGGGGAACTTTCTCTGACACTGTGTAGAGAGAGAAGGTATCAGTATGACTGACTAAATTATCATCAATTTCTTCCTTCACACTGTTCAAAGTAGACCATAAGCTTATAGATGATTTTCTGCCCCAGATTTCAATTCTCAGAAATATTTTTTTCCCAAGGCAGATGGGGAATGTGTTGTCTCATCAGTCTAATAAAGATGACAGAATCTGACACTTGTTAACTGGTGATATTTCCACTTTCATTTCAAGCTTCATTAATAAAGTAGCAATCTGGTTTAACAAACAGTCATAAGCACCTTGAAATAAAAGACTTGGTTTTACATCACAGTTTCATTTTACTCAATAGAAGAGGGATATTTCTGACTGTCAAGTCAAACAAAATAATATGAGGATGGAAATCTCCCTTTACAACAAATTTCTAGAGGTCCAGAAAACAGAAGTGACCTCCTATTCAAATCTAGATATTAATCAACATTGTTTACATTAGTATCTATAATACCAATATCATAACAGAGGGGTGGGAGACATGTAGCTTAAGTAATTACAAAAGTATTTTTTTCCTTTTGTATGAATTTGGATCCATATTTGTTTATACAGAGTAACTGGATTATGTGGAGAGGCAAGCAGACAAGAGATCAGATTCCTCATGGATTTTCCTTGACTTCTGAATGTTCTTCTTATAGTCATTTAATCCAAAAGTAACCATTAAGTGACTACTATCATACAGTGTTAGGCACTATGCTATCCATGGGGGATACAAAGGAGAAAAAAATGTAATAGTCCCTACCCTCCGGAAGGTTACATTTTTTCAGGGGGGAAAATATGGTCAGACAAATATTTACAAAATAAATACCAAATAATTATCATGGAGGGGGTGTCACTAACAGTTAAGTGTATCATGGGAGCAATCATTTAGGAGTTGACACTTGAAATGAGCTTTGAAATAAATTAGAGATTCTAAGAGGCTGATTTAAGGAAATAGAAAATTCCAGGCACAGATGCAGGCAATTTAAAAAAAAAACCACATAGAAACAGTTTAAATATCATATGGAGGGGGGGAGGGTGGTAGCAAAAAACTATGGATAGAGTGAAATATTTTTGAAGAGAAACACTGTATACTCAGGCTGGAAAAAGTAGGTTGGAGCCAAGATATGATCCTAGAAGTAACAAATATCTCCTGGAGATGAATGAACAGAGGAATGACAGGTTCAGACCTGTATTCTAGGAATATCATTTTGTCAACTGTGTGCAGTTTGGATTGGTGAAGGGGATAGACTTAAAGCTTAGAGACCAATAAGGTGGCTATTCAAATAATACAGGTTTGAGATTCGGAAGACCTGGAATAGAGTGTATGGAAAGGAAAGGGTACATGTGAGAGATGTTATGGAGTTTGAATCCGGAAGATCTCGTAAATGATTTGATTTGTTGAAGGAAGGAAAGAGAGAAATAGAAGATGACAGAAAACAAACCTAGATGACTGGAATGATGGTATTTTTGACAGATATAGGAAAGTTTAGAGAGGGTCAAGGGTAAGAATGATTCCGTTTTGACCATCTTGATTTAGAGATGCCTGAAGGATATCCAGTTCAAAAGATCTACTAGGTAGGTGGTGCTGAAGATATACCAGAGTTCAGGTAAGAGAAGAAGTCAGTGTATATATATATATATATATATATATATATATATATATATATATATATATATAGTTTTAAAAACACACCCACAAGCACACACTGAAACTACATAAATATCAAAATGATAATTCTTGGTGGGCATGTGAATCAAAGGCTTGAAAGCTACCAATACAGGCATTTAACAAGGTATCAATTGGTCATTAGAACCATTTTTCTCTTTGCCTCTTCATTACAGGGTCCTGTTTTTTAATGTCATCAAATACAAAAGATTCATTTCTGGTTCCCTCAGATGAAACTTGGAGTTATAAAATTAATGTAATTGATACTATCCTATTAATAAACTATTTTTGGTATATGATTAGGTACATAAACTTTTTTTTTCAGATTGATACAGAGATCTGACCACTGTTTATAGCACTACTTTTTTAATGATAAAAATTACTTTTGAATTCCAACAACAAACTTGTACTTGAAATAAACTGCTTAATCTCTGCATCTTAACAAAAACAAACAAAAAGACTGAGTTAACTTCCTAGGAAACATTTTGATTATCACAGATTTGCTTTTATAGAGGTTGTGTGTTGTGACAGAAAGAACACAGAACTGGGAGACTATTATTATTAGGTTATTAGGTTGGCCTTTGTTTATTTTTTAGTATCATATTTTACTGATTTGAGGTAGTACTGATAAAAATTTTTACTTGTAGAACTGAAGCTAAGTGATGGATCAAAGCTTAGTGGTGGTGGTAGTGTTTGTAGTAGTAGTAGTAGTAGTAGTAGTAGTAGTAGTAGTAGTAGTAGTAGTAGTAGTAGTAGTAGTAGTAGTAGTAGTAGTTAGTGACTACTAATTTATACTAAAACCCTGAGTGCTACATGTTGATTTTTAGGGTGATAATTTGATTGACTTAAGGCACCAAATATATATTTTTTAAAATCTATTTGTAGAACTCAGGCTAAGTTATGGATCAAGGTATTGTTGTTGCTGTTTTTGGTAGTAATGGTAATAGCAATAGTAGTAATAACCACAGCAACAGAAGTGGTAGTAGTTGAAGTAGTTGTAGTACTAGTAATACCAAAGCATTATCAAAGCTTTCCTTGGCTGAGGTGACTGGATCAGATCATTGATATGACTTTCCTTTTGCATTAGCACAAAAGGCCATGTGCAGATCTAACTTCCCACCATCCTTTCTGAGGTATTTTACTATGGAACAGCTGTAGAAAAGTACCACCACCGCTACTTATTTTATACCAAAACTCTAAGAGTGACTTCCCATTTGGGATACTCATTTCCTGAGTATAAGCAACATTTGTGTGAAGTATGTTTCATTGTAATACGTTTTGATTGCATGTTGAATTAATAATTTCATTTGAAGAATAGCTACCTCTAGTCTCATAAATTTTTATTTCCTAAGTTCAAGGAACACCCCCACCCCCTTCCTTCTAATTTCTGTAAGATACTTTGCCTTTCCCTATCCCATGACTTTGAGATAACATTAACTTCTGGCAAGGTCATTCCCAAGACCCTTATTATTATTATTATTTATATTAATATTATTATATTTATTATTATATATTATTATTATCCCAAGCTGAAAAGACCATGCATCCCAAGCTAACCACCACCTCCAAATGTTACAGATCATATATCATCCTTCATTTAACTACAGAATCAGCCCATCTTGGGTTTGTTTTCATATAATAGGTGGATACATTTGAGGCCACTGAGGGTCCTGATTATGTTTCTACTCTGAGATTTCCCAACGACCAAAGAGGAATAGAGAAAATAATATTTATAGGCTGGGCAAGTGTTCCCTCCCTGATTAGTCATTATAAATCTTCAAGCATATTTCAATAGCCATACTGATAAGGACTGAAAGCAGAAGGACAGCTTTTTCTCTGTTCTTGAAAACTTCTATTTCTACCTTCCCAAGAATTCTGCTGCTTGTATAAACATGAATCAGGTTGTTGGTCAAAGAGAAAGTCTTCAGATCTTGAGGATCCCAGTTGGATCCAACTACCAAGGATGACCTTGGCTGCATTTATACTTCCTATGTTGCATGTTATCTGAGTTCTAGGCAGACATATCTCATTCTCTGCAGTAACTCATTCTTCAGCAAACCCAAATGGAACAGATATGAGTTATGCATTATATCTTGCTTCCAAATTTTATTATTCTGGAAATAACATTCATAACATAATTATCCATTTAGAGAACATTTGCTCTTAAATGTTAGAAAATGGGCAAGAAATTCTTATCACTGGTCCGACACCTAAAACTATTCCCACAAACCTTGTACACAGTCAAAAGATAGGAGTTTGAGACCTAGTTCTTGAAATTCACTGTTGATCCATTTCCATATCTGTAAAGCAGGAACACAATCAGCTGCTTTGCCTAACTGACAGAGCTGTTGCACAGATTATATAAGATGTGAAGTAGTGCATAATTGGAGGGAGTTCCCACACCAAGATACTAATTCATTTATGAACTCACAGTTATTCTACAAGTGACCTACATATGAAAAGCCTCCATTTTATGCTGTGGAGGTAACTGAATAAGTTAAAGACTTGCTGAAATATTACGCTAACCATAGGTACATATATTTTGCAGTAGATAAGATAATTTTGATGTGTCTTTAACCACAAATTATCATGAAATGTATATTACTAATCAAAAGGAAACATACACTGATGTGACTAGATTACCACAGTGTTATATAAACAGATCTGAGCACACTGGAACCCATCTCAGTGGCTATCTGATCCATCTGATATACACAAGGAATGCCCATCGGAATGTACTGAACAAGTGGTTGTGTAATCCTCTGCTTGAATATCTGCAAGGAATTTCACCACCTCTTGTAGCCATTTAGTCCACTTTGAGACACCTTTAATTGTTGGAAAATTTGTTTTTGTCTTGTTTTCCTCCTAATATCCAACTTTAACTGGCCTCTTGGAATTCTCAACCATTGCTCTTGGTTTTGTGCTTTGGGGGTTCAAAAAGAGTAAGTTTTAATCCTTCATCCAAATAACAGTCCTTCTAATACTTGAACATAGGCATCTAAGTCTTCTCTGTATAAACATCCCCATGATTCTCATGAGACTTTCAAGCTTTTCACCAAACTAGTTGCTCTTCTCTCAACACAATCCTATTTATCAAAGTACTTCTTAAACCACCATGCTATGAACTGAACACAATGAGATCTGATCAGGACAATACAATGGTACTATCACTTCCTTGTTATCAGAAGATATTCCTTTCTTAACTGGGTCCCAGACTGAATTATCTTTTGTGGCAGTCATATCATTCTGAAGATATATTGAACTTCCAGTCCTCTAAAACCTCCATATCATCCCTCCCCCCACCCCACCCTGGAACAACAGATAACTAGCCATTTTACATTGATGAAGTTGATTTTTGTTTGGAGCCAAAATATAAGATTTATCTCTACTGAATCTCATCTTATTTAATTCAATTTAGTACTGTAGCCACTCATAATCCTTTCAGATTGTCAGCTGCCCTTCCCAGTGATTTGGGGTTAGGATATATCATGGAATTAAGGGACTATTAAAGTTTAAACTGGCCAACTACCTATCATGACTGACACATCTAAGAAGTAAGGGTGGATGAAATTCTACCTCAGAAAGTCAGTTAAGCTAGGAGAGAGAGATAACTCCAGAGGTCAGGACTATCATTCCGAAAGAAAATTCTCCTCGACTCTCAGGAATCTTTTCCCCACCCCTCCCCTAAAGGAATTTTCCATAGTCAGGTGGTCACTCCATCTGTCCCCTCCACCATCTGCCCTCTATAAAAGCTTTTACCTTCCTTCTGTTGAACAAGCAAGATGCCTCTAAGATATCTCCTCATCTTGAGGGAAGTCTTTTATTTCCCTCTTGTTCACCTTCTCTAGTGCCCAAATAAAAGACTATTTTGTTCTAATTGTTTTGCATGCAAGAGGTATAATGCTTTAAAGAGGAATACCTAAGGACCAGACCATATATGACTTTGTCCAAGCCATTAATGAAAGTGCTAAATAGCACAAAGTCAAGCAGACATCCCTGGGGTGCTATACTGGAGAACTATCATGTTGACATTGAACCATCACAATTGCTCTTTGAGGTCAGCCATCTGATCACTTGTTTGTATTATAATTTTCCATATTTCTCTATTATCTCCATAAGAATATATGTGTATGCATATGCACACATATATGTATGTATATGCACACAGATAGATATCTGTGTATGTTCATACATATGCATGTGTATATGTGTGAGTGTATATAATCTTTGCTAAAAATCTAAATAAACTATATTCCCAGCATTTCATTCATCAGCTACTTTAGCAGTGTTGTCCAAAAAGGAATTAGTAGAAGTTAATCTGGAATGACTTGTTTTTGATGAAGTCATGTTATCTGCAAAAGCCACTTCTCTCCTTTGATATTCTTCAACCATCTTTTTAATATATTCTAGAATTTTTCCTGGAATGAAAATTGAAATCAATAATCTATAGTTTGCAGACTATTATCTTCCTTTTTTTTTTGAATATTGGTAAATTTTTGCATTTCTCCAATCTTGTGATTCCTTACCCGTTTTCTATTACCTTTCAAATATCACCGACAGTGGCTCATCAATCACATCTGCCCACTCCTTTATAACTCAAAATGCCTCACCTGCAGGCACTCTGCCAAAAGGAATACAAATTTGTCTGCAGAAATATCACAAGATTTTGGGAGTTTACCTGCAAAATGTGTTCTAAGGACCTATTCCTTAAACCTAAGTAACTCTGGCCCTCATTGATTAGACAAAAATAGGCCCCGGTCTAGTCCTCATTTTGTGACAATTTGGCCTCTTGATGGCTCAAGGGCGGACCTAAATAGCAATTGTATCTCTTTTGGACAGAAACCCTGAGGGTCTTCTCCCCTCCCCCTTTCATCTATTTTTTTTCTTTTCACTATGAAAAAGAGGTCTTTCTTTTCCTACTTTCTAACCTAGGCTTAACCATTGGATGGGTGTTGCCTCAGGCAAACTGAGACCTATGAAAGGCCTTAGCTTAAAAGGTCAAGGTTTCCCACTGAATCCTGGGCCACCTTCAGCAGTCCTGATATATATCTTGCCACTGGATCCAGATGGCTCAGGAGCAGAGAGTGAGGCTGGTGACTTTGCACAGCCCTGCTTCACTTAAATCCAATTTATTGCAAGTCATGACATCACTTCCCCAATGTCATGGTTGTCTTTGAGAATGAAGGACAAACAACTCAAAAATGTTAATAATCTGGAACAGGTAACTTGGATTCCTCAAGGATAATCAAGCTCTCTAACTTATATTGGAAATCAATTGAGTATCATTTTTATTCTTTCATTTCTCATAAAAAGTTGTGGGCTGCAGCTAACATTGGGTAGGCTCCTGATAGTTTAGGTCCACCATTGGAATGAAATGAAACCTTTTTAGGTCATGCAATAGTTAACAGAAGGCAGTTTACTTTTCCACATCTGGTTCACACAAAGATTCCTCAGAAAGGAAGTTGAATCTATTCATGGCCTTCTATACAAAGGCCAAAAGAAAGCCCTCTCAATGATCTGAGCTAGTCCTCTGAGCCAAGGAAGGCTTTAATACCACTAAAGAAGAAGAATTACCCTAACCTGAGTGAGGTAGGACTGTAGGAAAAGCTAGACCAGCATACATGGCAAGAATATTGTTCCTATCACAAAAAGTTATTCTCTTTGATAGAGAAAGCAAGAAGAAAAAAATAATAGAGCATCTCTGCAGTTTCTCAGTTGTCAATTATTTTCCAATATTCCCCAAGCAAAGGGCCTATTCCCCAGCAGATTAAAAAATATAGATATATTTTTGTTCTTAACTTACTTCACCAGGCTCAGCTTATTCTTAGCTTTAGCATTGTTGTTGTTTTTAGTCATGACCAACTCTTTGTGACCCCTTTTGGGGTTGTCTCAGGAAAGATACGGGAGCAGTTTGCCATTTCCTTCTCTAGGTCATTTCACAGATGAGGAACTGAGACAAACAGGGTTAAGAGATTTTCCCAGAGTCACACAGCAAGTAAGTGTCTGAGCTATAGCATTAATGACTTTTAACAGGACTACAAAGTCATCATCGCTACTAGAAAAATAACACTAAACACTTGATGGATACGGAGTATTCTCAGGGAGAATAGTACCTTCCTTTGGAACTGGTTTCCTCCTTTGCTATAGAGAACAGGCTCTGTAACTCCTAGCATGCACTGAAAGAAAAGAGGCAATGTGGAATAGTGGGAAAAACCTTGGGTGGGGAACCACAGTATCTGGATTTTCATTTTGGCTTTATTTCTTACTACCTATATGACCTAAGGTAAGTTATTTCTTCATTCTGGACCTTAATTTCCTCCTCTATAAAATGAGTAGCTTGGCCCATGATATTCTATGATACTACATATAATTTGCACATACTAATAAGTCCTGCCTCAACTATGAGGAAAACACAATGCTCTGCCTGTCCCTCTACTTTTCCCTCTCCCTCTCCTCCATTTCCCTCCCCCTTTTTTCTTTCTTCCTCTCTTCTCCTCTCCTCTCCTCCTCTCTTTTCCCCTCCTTTCCCCTTCCTTCCCCTCTCTATTTCTCTGTCTCTGTCTTTCTTTCTGCCTCTGCTGTGCCCCACCACCTTCACACACACACACGTGCACACACACACACACACGTGCACACACACACACACACTCAAGTGTATGCACATGCATGCATTAAGTTTTGTTTGTTTGTTTGTTTGTTTTCAGGGCAATGAGGGTTAAGTGACTTGCCTAGGTTCACATAGCTAGTAAGTATCAAGTGTCTGAGACTGGATTTGAACTCAGGTCCTCCTGAATCCACGGCCAGTGCTTTATCCACTGCACCACCTAGCTGCCCCTATGCATGCATTAAGTAACTAGAATATGTGACTAGAGAACAATATCCATTACCTTCCCAAGAGATGTAATGCCATAAGAAATGGCAAGCACTATTCAATTTGTCTTCTCAAAAGACCACACTTCACATATATGTGCAGTCTTTCTTGATTTTTTTTACCCCTGTTAACTCACTATTATTGTTGATATTCCCACATTGTCTCTAAAAATCCCCTGATTGAGATGTAAGCCTGCTAAGAGGCCCACCCCACCTTCCCTCAGTAAGGAGCCTCTTTCTGTTCTTATTCTGTTTCTGGCCCCAAACCCTTCACAGGCCTTTGAATATGATAATTTCCAGATACTATTGGGTTGCACATTATGAAACATGCCCTTAAATATTTAACAACATATGACTATTCCATGAAAAGAACATTGGCGAGAGAAGTAGGACATAGCAATTCATTTATTAGTACTGTGACCTTGGTGAATAACCTATTTTTGGGGACTCAGTTTCTTCATATGCAAAATATAACGGGATTAATTTTGGTCCTTTCTAAGGCATATTATGAATCTGGATTTTATGATCAGTGTCCAATTACAGTTGTGGGGACAGCTAGGTGGCGCAGTGGATAGAGCACCAGCCCTGGATTCAGGAGGACCTGAGTTCAAATCTGGCCTCAGACACTTGACACGTACTAGCTGTGTGACCCTGGGCAAGTCACTTAACTCCAATTGCCTCACAAAAAAAAAGAGTTGTGAAATCTCTGTGCCTTCCCAAACTAAAGTACCCCTTTCTGTCCCTTCTCACTTAGAATGTAAGCCCTTTGAAGCAGAGACTATGTTGACTTTTTTCACATTTGAATCCACAGAATTTAGCACAAATATTTGACATATACTATATATTTAATAAATATTTTCTTCATTCATTCATTTGTCCCTTTAACTTAGATTCTTATAAGAACTTTCAGTTTTTCTCATAATTTGACTAATTAAAAAAAAGAGAGAAATTTTATTGCCCATGAAAATGAGCTGCTAAAACAATAATGCTGTTAATTGATTCATTTCTGTGGAAATTCACTATTTCCTTTACTTCAAATTTCTGAAACAAATGCAGAGGCAGAAAAATCATCTAAAGGTGGTATTTCATTCCTGGCTTAACATAAAACAACTTTGCAATTAACCCTAGGCTAATTTTAAAAGTTCAAACATATTTAAGTTAGTGATAATTTTTCAGTGGACTGTCTCAGTAGTCCCTTATTACCTCCTAAAGAGTAACTTGGAACAGACAGAAACACTGAATTATGTGGTCCATATTTTGAAACTTGACACAATTGGCACTCTTTGTTTTGATTACTATCATCATGTGTCCATGAACTCCTACATTGGAGAGATTCTATGACAGCACCTGCATAAGGGATCATAGGATTATAGATTTAAAGCTGAAAGGGACTTTGGAGGTTATATTATCTAATGACTTCATTTTACCTGTTAGAAAACAGTTCAAACAAGCCTAAGTGACTTTCCCAGCATCATTATAGGTAGGAAGCATCTGTGTCATTTGAAAATATATGGGGGTGCCTGTCTCTGTTCTAGGTTTTAAGAAACTGCTACTTATAAATTAGAGGCTATAGCATCAATCTTTGGCATTAGGCATTTATTATTAATTTGACCAAGTGTTAATCCAGTATAAAATCCCAGGATAGGGAGAGGCACAGCAAAAGGAGCAGGGGAGAGAAAAGAGCGGCCCCCTTCACCCCAAGGATTTTTATCCTCTCTCAGGTAAAGGTGGGTCACTACACATTGATCCAAGCTAATTGGCCAGTCCATTGATTGACATGACTTAAGGGTGGCCTAGGTGAATTGACTTCCTTTAGGTAGTCAGGAAGGTCAATCTATATTTCTTTTGCAATTCTACTGACTCTGGGCTGGCCTTAAAAGAGATCAGGCAAGGCTCCCTCAAGTGGGGGGCCCCCCAAAACCCCACTATTTTCTCACACATCATAGTCAGGATCTGAACTTAGGTCTTCTTACTGTAGAGATTGTGTGTGTGTGTGTGTGTATGCATGTGCATGTGTGTGTTTCTCTCAATATAGCAATAGTTCTAACCATTAGAGCCATAGGCAACCAGGTCTTTTGTCCTAGGGAACCATATTTAGATGGCACTGACATCTTTCCTTCACTAGTATAGAAACAAATTAACTTAACAAGCAATAATGATATTTGCCCTTACTCTGTGATGCCATCACATGTGTCCAAATTCCAGGTGAATACCTCGGCACCTAAACCCATCTTCACACATTCCTTCAACAGATGCTTCAGAATATAGGCCTATATTGTTCTAGGGACTTAGCGAGCTGGAGTCCCAGATTTTTCCCCCTGTTCTTACAAAGAGCTTTCTTTTCTGACCCTTATAATTTCTCCTCCCCTTCTTAACTTGATTTTTTTCTTAAAACATTGAGTTGAGGATATATGCTATTTTCCCAATGTGGCAAAATGACTAGTTTTGGTTCTGCTGAGCATTCATTCCTGGAAAGAATAAAGAGGCTGAAAGCCTTTTAAACAAAGGAGGTGGTGCTAAGATGGCTGAATGAGGAGGGAACCCTCTGAAACCCTTTCACATTTCCCCTCCAAACAATTAGAAAACCACCTCAGAATTGCTCCAGGAGCAGGAAAGCAGCGTATCAACTAAACAGGAAAGGTAGACTTGGGTGGGAAAAGGATGAGGTCCAAGGACAAGAGTAGCAGCAGCAGCAACAGACCAACAACTAGATACCTCTACCAGAGCCAGCCACCAAAAAGACTCTGTTACTATACAGCAAGTTCCCACCCCTATAGCAGGCCAGCAGCTAAACTGCACAGCCAGTGGAGGCCAACAGGGAGGGTCCAGCACTCAGTAAAAGCCAGAAGGGAAGCTTACCTTACAGAGAAAGCAAGCAGCTAAGCCCTGAAGCCCAGTGAAAGCTACCAGTAAGACCCAAATCCCCAGCACAAAAACAGGACAATGCAGGACTGAGTCCAACTCTCACATTAAAAACCACATCACCAAAAAAAGGCATAAAAATGACTGAAAAACAAAACACACAAAAAAGTTTGACTATACAATATTTACTATTGTGATAGGGAAGATCAGGGCATAAACTTAAAAGAGGACAATTGTGCCAAAATAGCTACAGGTGAAACTTCAAAGAAAAATGTAGTTTGGTCTCAGGATGAATAAAAATTCCTGAAAGAGTTTAAGAAGGGTTTTAAAAAGCAAATTACAGAAGTAGAAGAAAGATTGGGGGAAAATAATGAGAATAATGCAACAGAATCATGAAAAAGAAAGAGTCAATAGCATGGGAAAAGATATAAAAAAAATTTACTGAGGAAAATAGCTCCTAAAAATACAGAATTATTCAAATAGAAAAAGAAGTACAAAAGATCACTGAAGGGGCAGCTAGGTGGCCCAGTGGATAGAGCACTGACCCTGGATTCAGGAGGAACTGAATTCAAATCTGCCCTCAGACACTTAACACTTAATAGCTTTGTGACCCTGGGCAAGTCACTTAACCCTAATTGTCTCACCAAACAAAGGAACAACAAAAAACAAAAAACAAAAAACAAAAACAAAAACAAAAGATCACTGAAGAAGATAATTCCTTAAAAATTAGAATTGAACAAATGGAAACTAATGACTCTATGAGACGTGAAGATCTGATAAAACAAAATCAAAAAAGGAAAAAAAAATAGAAGAAAATGTTAAATTTCTCATTAGAAAAACAACTGACCTACAAGACAGATCTAGGAAAGATAACAGGAATAATTGGACTACCTAAGAGCCATGATCAGAAGAAAAAAAAAAAAGCCTGGATAATACCCTTCAAAAAATTATCAAAGAAAGGTACCCTGCTTTATTAGAAACAGAGGGCAAAATAGAAATTGAAAGAATCCACCAATCACCACTTGCAAAATGAAAACTCCCAGGAACATCATAGCCAATTTGCAGAACTCATAGATCAAGGAAAGAGTATAACAAGTAGCCAAAATGAAACAATTTAATTATCATGGAGCTGGTCAAGATTACACAACATTTGGCAGCTTCCATATTAAAGAACCAGAGGGCTTGGAATATGATATACTGGAAAACAAAGGAGTTAGGTTTACAACCAAGAATCATTGACCCAGGAAAAATGAATATAATCTTTCAGGGGGGAAATGGATATTTAATGAAATAGGCTTTTAAGCATTTCTGAATAAAAGGCCTGAGCTAAATTAAAAAAAAAATACCTCCAAATACAAAACTCAAGGAAAAAATTAAAAAGTAAAAAAGAAACAAGAAAGAAAAATCATAAGAAATTCAATAAGTTTCAAATGTTTATATTTCTATATGGTAAGATAATATTTGTAAGTTAACAACTTTATTACTTATCAGAGCAATTAGAAAGAGTATATGTAGACAGACGATGTGGTTTTACAAAAAAAAAAAAACCAAACAAACAAAATAAATGGATGAGAAAGAAATTCCATCAGAAGAATAAGGAAGGGGGAGATCTAATGGAGGTGAATTATCCCACATAAAAGAAGTGTGAAAGAACTATTATAAGGGAGGGGAAAAGGGTGGGGGGCAGTTGGCAGGCAAAATTTAAAATTTACTCTCATCATATTTGGCTCAAAGAGAGAATAACACACTCAGTTGCATATAGAAATCTATCTTATACTTTAAGGAAGTAAAAAAAGAGATTGAGATAAAAGGAAGAAAGGGGGAGTGATAAAAGGGAAAACATATTGGGGAAGATTGTGATCAGAAGTAAAATACTCATGAGGAGGGAAAGGGTGGGACATAAGAAAGAGGGGAATAAACAAGTGAAAAATAGCATGGAGGGAAATACAAAGTTAGTTATCATAACTATAAATGTGAATGGGATGAGCTCAGCCATTAAACATTAATAGATAGCAGAATGTATTACAAACTAAAATCCTAATATATGTTGTTTACATTTGAAGCAGAAAGATACACACAGGGTAAAAGTAAGGGGCTAGAATAGAATCTATTATGCTTCAGCTGAAGCAAAAGAAAAAGAAAACAGGTGTAGCAATCATAATTTCAGTCAAAGAAAAAGCAAAAAAAGATCTAATTAAAAGTTATAAAGAAGAAAATTATATCTTGCTGACAGGTACCATAGACAATGAAGTTATATTAATACTTAACATATATGTGCCAAATGGCATAGCATCTAAATTTTTGAAGAAGTTGAATGAGTTACAAGAGGAAATAGATAATAAAACTATCCTAGTGGGGTATTTTAACCTTCCTTTCTCAGAACTGGATAAATCTAACCAAAAGGTAAACAAGGAATCAATTAAGGAAGTGAATTAAATTCTGGAAAAATTAGATATGATATATTTCTAGAGTAAATTGAATGGTAATAGAAAGGAATAGACCATATTCTCAGCAATATATTGCACCAACAAAAGTTGACAATATATTAGGATATAAAAACCTCAGAATCAAATGCAGAAAAGCAGAAATATTAAACACATCCTTTACAGAACATACTGCAATAAAATTTACATTCAATAATAGACAATTGAAAGAGAGATTAAAAATCAATTGAAAATTAAATTAATCCTGAAAAACAAGTGGGTGAAAGAACAAATCATATAAGCAATCAATAATTTCATTAAAGAAAATGACAATGGGGCAGCTAGGTGGTACAGTGGATAGAGCACTGGCCCTGGAGTCAGGAGGACCCAAGTTCAAATCTGGCCTGACACTTAACACTTACTAGCTGTGTGACCCTGGGCAAGTCACTTAACCCCAATTGCCTCACTTAAAAAAAATTCAACAAGAAAATGACAACAATGAGACAACTTATCAAAATTTATAGAATGTGGCCATAGTGGTACTTAGGGGGAAATTTATATCTCTAATTTCTTACATCAGTACAATAGAGAAAAAGCAGATCAATGAATTGGACATGTAATTTTAAAAATTAAAAATTAAAAAAAATTAAAAATCTCCAATTAAGCACCAAATTGGAAATCCTGAAAATCAAAGAGAGTTTAATAAAATTGAAAGTAAGAAAAATCACTAAACAAATAAATAAAACTAGAAGCTTTTTTTGTGAAAAAAAAAACAATAAAATAGATAAACCATTAGTTGATTTGATCAAAAAAATGTAAAGAAGAATGTCAAATGACTAGTATCAAAAATGAAAGGGGTGAACTCACCACCAATGAAAAAGAAATTAAGACAATTGTTAGGAGCTATTTTGCCTAATTACATGCCAATAAATTTGACAATCTAAATGAAATGGATGAATATTTACAAAAATATCAATTACTCAGATTAATAGAAGAAATAAAATATTTAAATAACCCAATTTTAGAAAAAAGCAATTGAATAAGTCATCAATGAACTTCCTATGAAAAAATTCCCAGGACTAGATGGATTCACAAGTAAATTCTACCAATCATTTAAAGAACAATTAATCCCAATACTATATAAATTGTTTGAAAAAAATAAGTGGAGTCCTACCAAATTCCTTTTATGAGAAAAACATGGTGCTGATACCAAACCAGGAAGAACCAAAACAGAGAAATAAAAGTATAGACCAATTTCTCTAATGAATATTGATTCAAAAAAATTAAATAAAATACTTGAAAAAGATTACAGCAATATATCACAAGGATCATACACTATGACCAGGTGGGATTTATACCAAAAATGCAGGGCTGGTTCGATATTAGGAAAACTATCAGCATAATTGACTGTATCAATAACAAAACCAACATAAATCATATGATTATCTCAATAAATGCAGAAAAAAAGCCTCTGACAAAATATAGTACCTATTCATATTAAAAAAAAAAAAGCACTTGGAGGGGCAGCTAGGTCACACAGTGGTTAGAGCACTGGCCCTGTAGTCAGGAGGACCTGAATTCAAATCTGGCCTCAGACACTTAACACTCACTAGCTGTGTGACCCTGGGCAAGTCGCTTAACCCCAATTGCCTCACCAATACACAACAACAACAACAAAAACCCACTGGAGAGCATAGGAATAAATGGAGTTTAACTTAAAATGATAAGTATTATTTATCTAAAACCATCAATGAGTATTATCAGTAATGGAGATAAGCTAGAAACCTTTCTAGTACAATAAGGGATGAAGAAAGGATGCCATTATTGTCTCTATTATTCAATATTTTACTAGAAATATTAGCTATAGGAATGAGAGATGAAAAAGAAATTAAAGGAATTGGAATAAGCAAAGAGGAAATGAAACTATCACTCTTTACAGATGATATGGTGTTATACTTAGAAAACCTCCAGAATCAACTAAAAAAACAACTTGAAATTATTAATTTTAGCAAAATTGCAGGATACAATATAAACCTATATAAATCATGAACATTTCTATATATTACCAACAAAGTCCAGCAGCAACAGACAGAAAGAACAATTCCATTTAAAATAACTGTAGACAATTTAAAATATTTGGGAGTTTACCTTCCAAGACAAACCCATGAATTATATGAACACAATTATAAAACACATCTCACATAAAGTCAGATGTAACAACTGGAAAAATATTAATTGCTAATGAGTAGACTGAGTCAATATAATAAAAATTATAATCCCATCTAATATTTTAAAAATGTATTGATCTTTTTATTTTTCTTTATTTAGTATTTTATTTTCCCCCTATTACATGTAAAAACAATTTTAACATCTATTTTTAAAACTTTGAGTTCCAAATTCTCTCCCTTCTTCCCTCCCCCCACCTTTGAGAAAGCAAGCAATTTTATATAGGTTATATAAAATCATACCTAAATTAATATTTTTATTTAGTGTCATACCAATTAAACTATCACAATTATTTACAGGTCTAGGGAAAAAATCAAAATTCACCTGGAAGAACAAAACCTCAAATATATCAAGGGAATCAATGAAAAAAAATGTAAAAGATTATAGTCTAGCTGTACCAGATCTCAAAATGTATTATAAAGCAGTAATTATCAAAACAATCTGGTACTGGCTAAGAAATAGAGTGGTAGACAGAAATGGAATAGGTATGAGTTACAGTATAATAAATAACTATAGTAATCTAATATATGATAAACTGAAAAATCCAAACTTTTGGAACAAAAACTCATTATTTGACAAAAACTGCTGGGGAAAGTAGAAAATGGTATGGTAGAAATTAGGTATAGAATAACATCTCACAGTGTATACTAAAATATGTTCAAAATAGGCTTATGGTTTCCACATAAAACATGATATAAACAAATTAAGAGAACATGGAACAAACAGTATATCTGTCAGATTTATGGACAGGGGAAGAATGTAGGAACAGTGAACATATAGAGAACATTATAAAATGTAAAATAATTTTGATTATATAAAATTAAAAATCTTTTGCTCAAACAAAACCAATGAAACCAAAATTATAAGGAAAGCAGTAAACTGGAAAAGAATTTTTGCAACAAGTATCTCTGATAAAGGCCTCATTTCTCAAATAGATAGAGAACTGAGTCAAGTTTATAAAAATACAAGTAATTTCCCAATTTATAATTGGTCAAAGCATATCAACTGGTGGTTTTCAGACAAAGAAATCAAAGCTATCTATAGGCATGTGATAAAATGCTCTAAATAACTATTGATCACTGATCAGAGAAATTCAAATTAAAACAACTTTGAAGTACCACTTCACAACCATTATAGTGGCTAATATAAAAAAAAGGAAAATGATGAATATTAGAGGGGATATTGGAAAACTGGGACTGTAATTAACTGTTGGTAGAGTTGTGAACTGATTCAAGCAATCCTGGAGAGCAATTTGGGACTATGCTCAAAGGGCTATCAAACTTTAATCTAGCAATATCACAGTTATGTTTATATTCCAAAGACATTCCCAAAAAAGAGAAAAAGACCAAAAATATTTATAGCAGATCTTTTTTTGGTGGCTAAGAATTGGAAATCAAATGGATATCCATCAATTGGGGAATGGTCAATGGAGCTGTGATATATTATTTTAATGGAATATTATTGTGCTATAAAAAATGACAAACAGAATGATTTCAGAAAGGCCTGGAAAGACTTATATGAACTGATATATAGTGAAGAAAGCAGAACCCGGAGAATATTGTGCAGTGACAGCAATATCATTTGATGAAGAACTGTGAATCACTTAGCTATTCTTAGCAATACCATGATCCAAGACAATCTCAAAGTACTAATGATGATCCATACTATCCACTGCCAAAGAAAGAACTGATATTGTTTGAACACAGACTGAAGCATGCTATTTTTCACTTTTTTATCTTTTCTTTTATTTGAGTTTTATTTATTTATTTGAGTCCTCTTATAGAGAATGACTAATATGGTAATATTGTACATAATTGCACAGGTATAACCTGTATCTACTTAATGCCCCAGGGAAGGGGAGAGAGGGAGGGATAGAATTTGGAACTCAAAACTTTAAATAAAAAAATCTTTATTTTAAAAAAGGAGGAGGGATTAGGCTAAAGAACCTAGAAAAAGAGGACTGACTGAAGATCTTGGGCAAATTTACCTTTATGAGGAGAAAACTTGGGGTGGAAATGAGTTAACACATGTACTTTGCACTAAATTTCTGCTCTGGTTTCTTCTAGCTCTCAAATGTGATTCTCTGATTGTGTGAAGAGTAAGAAGAAATAGCTGCAAGAGGTACACAATCTTCCCTTTGTGGAAGCCCAGGCACAAGAAGGTTGGGGATGTATTGTTTTGCTTCTCTTTTTCATTAAAAACACAAAAACATGGAATATGTATAATCATTCTATTAGAGATGAGAGTAGACTCTTCCAGTCTCTTGCAGTGCCATAATTAACAGGTGACACTTTCTGTCTTTTGGAATGAGGACATGAAAGGTTGAAGAATCTGTCTGGCCTTTATCAAATTCTTGCCAGTACAGAGATATTCTAGAATGAATCATTGATTAAGGGGATGGCTTCCTTTCATTGACATAGCAGGACTCTTTTGGTTCAATACTGAGGGCCCCTGAAGAAAAGGATGAATTTGTATTTACTTACCAGGGGATCTTATTTTCTTTCTTCAAAACCGATTTATGGGGGCAGCTAGGTAGCGCAGTGGATAAAGTACCCGCCCTGGATTCAGGAGGACCTGAGTTCAAATCCAGACTCAGACACTTGACACTTAACTAGCTGTGTGACCCTGGGTAAGTCACTTAACCCTCATTGCCCCGCAAAAAAAACAAAAACAAAATACCTGATTTACTACCCCTATCAAAAGCTTCCAGTATGAAAACTTAGAATGACTCCATTGTTTCCAAGTTTCCAATATGGAAGGTATTAGTGAAGAGACATGTGACTGAAGCATGGAACTTTATTTGACCAGAAGTAAAGAAAGTGTTTCTGGAATTGACATTTCTTCCTATTCCTCTCTTGCTTGTCAGTTGCAGGAGAAATAAGAGCCAGTTGTTTCTCTTATTTTACTTTGTCTCCTGCCTACTACCTTGGGAGTAAGAAGGGAGAGGCTCTGATCCTTTGATTTCTCAATTGCCTTATAGCTGCAAATGAAGTAGTGTTTCTGATGCTATTTTTCTTCCTTTTATTTCTGGTGGTATAGGAGAATTCTACTCTAACCTCTTGACCTTATTTACTATCCTAAGTCTTACATTATCTAAAGCTGAGATGAATAATAAAAACCAGTCTTTGTAATTCTCTCCTCTCCTTTCCTGTCATATGAAGGTTTACAAAAATGAATGCCCAGGAATGCCCATCTGTACTTAGAAGGAGTAATTCAATGTTATTCTCTTTCCAAGAATAATCAAATGCTTTGTAATTCTAGGATTATTGTTGAGGGTTATATATTTATTATATAGAAGTTAGTGTTGATAATTAGGTATGCTATTTAAATAAGGATTTCCCTAATGGTCCATGTGTATTGTCTTTAAATCCATACTCAAAAAGTATACTTATTCCTGTACATGCATACATATTTTCCTCCCCCTTTGGAGACCCATTTGGTGCCTAGTTTCTAAGCTGTCAATATTTCTCATGGGAATCCAACTGGGGAGAAGAAATATGGTTAACATAAATTTATATCATCTTCTCTTTCCTAACTACCTAGAGGGGATTGATGAAATGAACAAGGCTTCCACTCACCCAGGGGGAGAATGTGAATGAAAGATTTGAAGTCTCCATCTTTCCTAACCCTTAGCTCCTACTCACATAGAAGGTCAAATTCAGATAGCAGATATAATCTCTTCCTTCTCTCCTTTCCTACAATCCCAATAAATAATATCATCTGTACTGATAAACATTATTATAAGATCAGTCCCTGTACCTTATTTAACTTTTTGGCATTTTCTAAATTTTCTCTTTTGTAAACCTTTTGGTACAAAAAAAAATATCAGAGTAGAGGACACCTTTGGTGTTCTCAGAACTAAAAATGCCTCTGTGTCATTACATTGGGATTTCAAGGCCATTTATCTATGATGTGAACATTGCTTATTACAGTAAAAAAACAAATTTAGAGTTGCAATGATTTCAACCAGTAGCATGGATTCTATGGATTCTGCCTAGGCATTTGATAGGCTATTGGACATCAGGATACTCAATGAGTAGAGGAATGGGTCTGAGTAGAATATCATTAGCATGAAGGACCACATAGAAAAGATTAGGTGGCTTAATCGGAGCTGTAGTCTCACACTAGTTACAGGAAATAGGTCTGCCTCTATTGAGGTCTTGGGCTTGATCTTCATTAGTAGCTTCCAAACAACTAAGTGCTATAGTGAACAGAGTGGTAGACCTGGACACAGGAAAGCCTAAGTTCTAATCCTTCCTCAAATATTTAGTTTCAGTGTAGCCCTGAGCAAGGAACTTAACCTATCTCAGCCCTCATTTTCCTGATCTATAAAATTAAGATAATAATAGCACCAAACACAAGAATATTGTAAAGAACAAATGAGATAATGAATGTTAAAAGTTTCATAAATCTCAAAGCACTATATGCATTTTTATTACTATTATTATTTCAGCTCAGGTCCTGATTATATTAATGATATGGAATTCCCAAGGTTCTGGGCCTGACCATATCAATGGACTTAGCTGTTGGTATAGCAGGAAGAAAGAAGACATATTGAACATACAGAATACTTGCCTACACCAGGATTTGGGAAAAGTGATGCCAAATTATCCCTGAAATATCATTGAATGTCAAGTTGAAATGCAATCTTGTTAATGTTTGTGGACCATGATCTTCATGTAAGATTATGGAGCTTTCAGTCTGTAAGAGGGACAAACCAATCTAGTAAACCAAAAACCCTGAATACAGAGAGATAGAACCACAAGAGAGGCCAAAGATTATTTGACAGAGTGCATGTCATTTCTTCTTCTTCTTCTTCTTCTTCTTCTTCTTCCTCTTCTTCTCCTTCTTCTTCTTCTTCTCCTTCTTCTTCTCCTTCTTCTCCTTCTTCTCCTTCTTCTCCTTCTTCTCCTTCTTCTCCTTCTTCTTCTCCTTCTTCTCCTTCTCCTTCTTCTTCTTCTTCTTCTTCTTCTTCTTCTCCTTCTTCTCCTTCTTCTTCTTCTTCTTCTTCTTCTTCTTCTTCTTCTTCTTCTTCTTCTTCTTCTTCTCCTCCTTCTTCTTCTCCTTCTTCTCCTTCTCCTCCTTCTCCTTCTTCTTCTCCTCCTTCTTCTCCTTCTTCTTCTTCTCCTTCTCCTCCTCCTCCTCCTTCTTCTTTTCAGACAAACATATTGTTATAACTAGAGCTCAGAAATATCCTATCAGGTCATCTTACAGAGCAGAAAACAGCATGATAAAAAAAGTGAGGAAGCCTAGAAGCTGGCAAAAAGGAAGGAATTACATTTTCATAGGATCTCAGAATTCAAAGGAGATTCAGAGGTCTTCTATCCCAGCCATGACTATATGGGAATTTCCTTTATAACATCTCCAACCAGTCAATCAATCAACTAATCCATAATCATTTTTACATTCCTAATATGTGCCAGACACTTTGTGAGGTGCTAGAGATTCTGAGGATAAGAAAAGAGCCTACATTCTAAGAGGAGACAGACAGACAGAAAGATAGATACATACACAACACAAAAATCATATACAAGGTTGGTAGAGAAGGCATTTGTAACTGGGAGAACTGGAAAAAAAAACTTCACATAGAAGATGGAGCTTTAGCTGAGTTGTGAGGCAAATCATATAAGCTTCACTCAAAGATTTACTAATGAGCAACTCACTATTTTGTGAGTCATTTATGTAACTACTCTAATTGTTAGAAAGTGAGCCGTCTGTCTCCAACTTGTAGTCACTGATCCTAATTCTACCCACTTGGACTAAAGAGAAAAAGTCTAATTAGAGAAATTCTATTTTTTTCCTAATCTCTAAGGGGGAAAAAGTATACGAAAGAAAAAATCCATCCATTTCTCTCCCTAATTCCTAGTCAGGAGGAAGGATTATTTTATCAGGCAAATTGCCATGGTAAATCAACCAGCTTTTCATAAGGGCAAAATATGAAGAAGTAGAGAAGGTTCTAACAATTTTTCTATGGTTATAAAGAAACAAATAGTGAGAGTGAGAGACAGAGACAGAGACAGAAACAGAGATAGAGATAAAGACAGAGACAGAGAGAGAGATAGAGACAGAGACAGAGACAGAGCTAGGACAGAGACAGAGACAGAGAGACAGAGACAGAGACAGAGCTAGGACAGAGACAGAGATAGAGATAGAAATAGAGATAGAGATAGAGATAGAGATAGAGATAGAGATAGAGATAGAGATAGAGATAGAGATAGAGATAGAGATAGAGATAGAGATAGAGATAGAGATAGAGATAGAGATAGAGATAGAGATAGAGATATGGTTAACAAAGCTATATATTCATGCTCAGCCTAGAAGGATATGTGAGGTGTGCCAGCAAAGCCTGTGGTACCAGTGTGGAGCTTACTATCCCTGAGGTAGAGAGAAGGAGGATGAAAATGACAAAAGCTACCAGATGTTTGTGCTGGTACTTACAATAGTCCTTTTGAGGCATACCAATTACAAATTAATGTTCATTCTACTTTAGCTAGATAAGGCCACATTTCTATATGTTGACCATTGGGAAATAAGCACATTTCTGCCTTTGATAACTGATCTCCCAATGAAGAAAGATCTGTTTCTTGTCACAATAAGGAGCACATGGAAGGACCTATTTATGAGGTTTCCCAAAAGACCAGAACCCATCCTCTTTGACTTTTTCCTTTCCTGAAAAATCTGGACCTCTTGTGGGAAGAGGAAAGAATAGTGGACCTCTCTTTTCTGCTATACTGTGAAGAGTGTTTAAAAAATGATTGAGAATACTGAGACCAATGAATCTCTCAGGCTATACATTGCTGCAATTAGAATGGATGTATGTGAATACATAGCATAAGTGGCTTGTCATTGTTCAGGTGTGAATATCTGAAAGGAGCAGGTCACTCTTCATTGTTGAGCTAGGCTTCTAATTGTTCTATGAATACTGGATGCTCCTAGCCCCAACTGTCACAAGATACTACCTCTCTGGGAGATAACAAAGAATGCAGAATGGTAACATTAGTGAGGGAGCTAGCAGACATTGACTCTGAATTTCTCACTTTCTCCTGTTGAGGGGAAACCATACTTCACTGAACATTCTAATCAGGCTCTTTCTCTTTATCTTCAACTTTGGGGACCTATAGACTTTGGCTCACTACCTTTGGACCACTTTTAAAATTATTTTCCCTTTTATTTTTTATTATATTTATATATATTTATGGAATAAAACAAGTATTTCCATTACATAGTACAAGAAAAATATGATTGTACATGAAAATACAAATCTACTATATATAATTTGTTCTTCCTTTCAAATTTACAACAAAATTATCATGTAAATTCCTCTTTTCCTTTCTTTTTTCTTTTTTTCCTACTTTCCCCTCACCCCACCCTAGAAATGGCTACCATTAGACACAAATAAGTGTATGTATATATGCAAAATTATTCTATACAACATTCTATTTATGAGTTCCTTCTCTGGTGGCAGATACTGTCTTTCTTCATATGTCCTTTAGAATTAATTTGGGTATATACAATAGTCAAAATAACATTTGGGGCAGCTAGATGGCACAGTGGATAGAGCACCAGCCCTGGAGTCAGAAGTACCTGAGTTCAAATCCGGCCTCAGACACTTAACACTCACTAGCTGTGTGACCCTGGGCAAGTCACTTAACCTCAATTGCCTCACTAAAAAAAATAAAAATAAAAAAATAACATTCAAAGTCATTCTTAATATTGCTGTTACTGTATACTGATATTCTCTCTGGTATGCTCATTTTGCTCTTCAATATTTCATGCAAGGGGGCCAGCTAGGTGGCACAGTGGATAAGGCACTGGCCCTGGATTCAGGAAGACCTGAGTTCAAATCTGAACTCAGATACTCGATACTTACTAGCTGTATGACCCTGGGCAAGTCACTTAACCCTCATAGCCCCGCAAACACACACACACACACACACACACACACACACAGAAAAACAAAAACAAATATTTCATGCAAGTCTTTCCATGTTTTTCTAAGATCATCAAGCTCATCATTTCTTATAGTATTGTTATATTCCATCATAATTATATACCACAACTCATTCAGTCATTCCTCAATTAATGGGTATTCTTGCAATTTCCAGTTCTTTGCTACCACAAAGAAAGCTTCTATAAACATTTTAGAACATAGAGGTTCTTTTCCTTTTTCCAGGATTATCTATGGAAATAGACCTAGTAGTGGTATTCCTGGGTCAAAGGGCATAGCTAGTTTAATAACTCTTTGGACATAATTCCAGATTGGTTCCCAAAATGGATAGATCAGTTCATAGTTCCAACAATGAATGGGTGTCACAATTATCCACCATCTGTCTAGTTTTTAGTAGAAAGGCATTCATTTTGTTTGGAAGAGAGTATTAAATATTTTTTTAATTTAATATTTTTAGTGTATAAATAAATTACTACAGTATTGAACAGGAATGCATGCTTCCAGTGACCAGAAACAGAGCAATTTCTGTTGTTGTTGAGTCATTTAAGTTGCGTCTGACTTTCCATCACCTCATTTGGGATTTTCTTGGCAAAAGTACTGGAACACTTTGCCATTTCTTTCTCCAAGTAATTTTACAGATGAGGAAACTGAGGCAAACAGGGTTAATGGCTTTTCCAAGTTCACACAGCAAGTAAGTATGGCCTTAGAATGCCATATGTGAACTCATTAAGATGAATTTTACTGACTCCAGGTCCAGCACTTTATCTACTGCACTACTACTGGCAATAATTACCTATAAATCTCTAAGTTAATAAACCGATATCAATATCCTGTTGAATTTATCAAAATCCTACCTTATTATATCAGGTGACATTTCAACAGTCTACTATTTGACACTATTTGAAAGTTCTGAATAGTGGCCATTTCTCCTTTAGCATTTTTTTTCTTATTACTGAGAAGCCTTTTGAGATGCTAATCTGTATTTGTGTTCAACCTGTTTCCTTATCTTGATGGGCTATATATACTTAATGAAAGCATAAGCCAGGAAGACAAATAACTCCTCTGGGAAAGTGAATCCATAAGTTTCATGTTTTTATTGAACTTGTTTTTATTTATGTACTCTGTGCTCTTTGTTCCTGGACCAGGACACCTGAACACAATTCAAATAAAACCTAACAGGGTTGTTGGCTCCTTGAGGAGTATTGGGTGAAACATGGCTTTAGTGTCATTGAGAAGGTTGGATAAGACTTGGAATCTATAAGCCTGAATTATTCCCTAAATTTCAAGGAAGGCAAGCTTTGGCAAACCAGTCAGTGAGTGAAAGCTTTTTAAAGATGGGAACTCTTAGTACAAATTACTCTGTAAGAAAATGAAAGGCAGACTCATAAACATGCAGAGATTCCTAGGACAACTTTGTGATTGAGACAAGAAAAGGTGATGGAGAAAAGTCTGGAAGTTATTTGGGAATCAAGCCAATAAGAACTTTTTTTTCCCTGTATGTACTCACATACACTCTGGGTCAAACATGTTTCAATAAGGACAATTTCTGGTTTCCATCACTATTTGTTCTGCTCTCCATACAGGCTAGTTAATCTCTATTATTCCATCATCTCACACTGGCCACAGGGGTTGTGATCTATACCAGTGCAAGAATACTGTTAGCCACCAGAAAAGTGAGGTATCTTCTAGAACATTTTGGTAAGTCTGACTATTCTCTTCACAATATCATAGACATTTAGAGGTGGAAGAGATCTTAGTGGTCCTCTAGTCCAACAGAAACTTGAAAAGGATCCCCTCCTCAACAACTCCTCAGAATACACAACTAGCATTTCTCTACCCTCTGCTTTAAGGCTATGGAAAAAATCCACTGCCTGTTGAGGCAGCCCATTCTAATTTGAAAGAGTTTTAATTTTTAGGAAGTGTGTTTCTCACATTGAGCCTAGGTTTACTTCTTTGTATCTTCTAACAGTTACATCTATTTATCCTCCATGCAGACAAGAAGAAGCACAAGTCCCTTTTCTAAGAGGCAGGCCTTAAAATTCTTGAAAACTGCTAGCATTCCCACTCATTCAAATCTCTTTTCTAGTTGGTTCCTTCATACTAGGGACTATCTTACTGTTTTTCTTTTAATCCATTGTGAACAGTGGGTGGCATATGGTAGTATTTAATATATTCTTGTTGAATATTGACCAACTCTTTTTTCATTTTTGCTTTTGAATCATTTAGCATGGGGCCTGACATAAAGTAAATCTTTAATAAATGCTTAATGATTAAATGCTTGGGTCTTCATGCTAATATCCATAGTTCCTTTAGTTGTTCCCCTTGTGACATTCACATTAGGTTCTTACCTATCAAAGCTACCCTCCTCTGTTTGCTCTCCTAAAGAGAAGAACCCAATAATCTAGGTATCTTCCAGCAAGAGCACAGTAGAGTGGTGTTATCACTTCTTGACCCTTGATTTTTGCATTTTCATAAGGATTCATAAGGATTTTATAGAGATGGGAAAACTGGCATATAAATTGGAAGTTGCTATTATCTTCTAGAATCCTCCTCTTTTTTCCCCTTCAAAATAAAAGCAGTATGGCCAGGTGTGGTGGCACAGGCCTCTATCTAATTGAAGCAGGTGGAGCTCTTGAACTTGAGTCCTGACCTGCAGTAAGCTAAGCAAATTGGTTACTGAATTAATTTCAGCATTAATTTGGTGAGCACCTGGAAATAGGGGGCCACCAGGTCACAGAAGGAACAGAGAAACCAGTCAACTTGATAAATGGAACAGGTCAAAGCTCTATTGCTCATTGGATTGGGTCCAAACCTATGAATATCCTTTAAACTACGAGCCTGGGTGGGTTAGAGCTATCTAGTCATCATCATCTTCTTCATTATCATCATCACTGACTTTTACACTTATTTTAGACCTTTTCTTTCTTTGAGACATTTCAAGAATCAATCCCTTAAAAATTAAATCAAATCAAAAAAAGATTATGTAGGATCATAAGATTTTTAGCTTCAAGGAACCTTAGTAAAATAGATCATCTAGTCTAACCTATTCAGTTTACAGATGAGAAAAGTGAGTTTCAGGAAAGTTAAGTGTCTTGTACAAGGTTATACTAGTGTGAGCCAGTAGATTGAGAGTCTGAACCCCAGGTTTTTCAAATCCAAGTCCTGGTGCTTTTTCAATTATACCACTATAATAGCTAGAGACCACCTCCAAATCAATAGTATAGGTCCCCTAGATGATGATTTTCCCAGATTGAAAATACTCTCTGGGTCATAACTCTTACAACTACAGAACATGAATTGCCACTGATGTGTTTAACTTTCAGTAATCAGCCAAAAGACACAATTAACTTAAGGAAAGAAATGGATTAATGTATAGTATAGTAAGTATAGTAAGAAAAATACTTGAAAAATAAGAAAAATAGCAACTAAATATCTCCTTCTTAGACCTAGAGTACACTATCCCACAAACACACCAAACATCAGCAGGGAGAATGGGCCCCCATAGAGGTTACAAATAGAGAAGCACTCACTTATTGGACATATGTGGCCAAGGTACTTGTGGGGAGGAACACAGAGGGAACATGTCTGACTTCAGCAAGTGCTATGTAAGGAGGGACAACTTACTCTGATACTGTAGGGTTGAAGGAATGTGAATGACTTTGCACTGCTCCTGCTGACTTTACTTGCTAATCTCCATTGAATACTAGTTGCTGTTGCTACTACAGTGGCCCCTGCCAAACAGTGCTTTGTTGGAGTCTTTAGCATTTCTACCTTTTGGCTTATCTGGGATTTTTGGTTTCTTTGTACTCCAAGTAGCATTCTGCAGAGTAATGATATGAACTGCCTACTTCCTTCTGTAAGAAACTGGATGCATCAGCGAGTCCTCTTCTCTTGACAAGATCCAGTGCCTGGAACTCCTTCCTGAACTCAAAAACTCTTGAATTGGGAATTACTCACTTACACATGCTTCCTCTGTTGGATATAATTACCAATAGTGTGGGGATGGGATGAAGAGAAAAATCCTTTCCCCTCCCTACTGTATTCTCCAAGAGGTGAAAAGAAAAAGAGTCAGTTCAATCCCTCAGAGCTTCCTCAAGAGTTTAATCCTTTCTTCCAAAGCTGGCTTCTATGATAATTGCCTTGAACTCTCTTGTTGGTCCACATAATGGAATAGGCAAATGAAAAGTATGTGAGGTCATACTTTTTCATCGTCTTCATGTCTCAGCCATTTTGTCTGACACTTCCAAGTGAATATGTGGTCACTCGAACCCTACCATTTTATCAAGAATATTGGAGGATTTAGCAATCACCCCAAACACCATACTTCTGTAAATATGTGGTCAGATCCACATAATGCTTCCTGACTTTATCTTAAGTGCTCCTGCTATCTCTTCATATTTCATTACAATAATATTTAAAATAATGATAACTAGCCTGTATATAGAGCTTTAAAGTTTATGAAATACTGTACAAATATTATCTCATTTGATCCTCAGAACAATCACAAGATTGTTATCCCCACTTTATATATGGGGAAACTAAGAGGTTAAAGGACTTGCCTCTTTACAACTGGCAAGTGTCTGAAGCCAGATTTGAATGAAGGTCTTCCTCACTTTGAGTACATTGTACCATCTGTTGGCCATCTATAATAAGTACTACCATAGGGGAATCCTCCATTCCTGGATTGCTCTCCCTCCTAATCTCCATAAATTCCTAGTTTCCTTTAAAGCTCAGGTCAATTGCTACCTCCTGAATGGAGATTTATCTGACTCCCACAACTGCTAGTGCTCCCCCTCTAGAAATTACTTTCTACTTATTTTATGTAGCTTTTGTTTATATCCATATGTATGCATGTTGTATCCTGTTATTTAATTGAATATAAACTCCTTCAAGGCAAGATAGGTCTTTGTGTCCCCAGTGCTTACATGTAGCTTTGTAGACAGCTTAATAAATGCTTGTTGATTGACTAATAAGTAAAAAAATCTCTATAAAAATGCTAATGGGTCACCAACATTTTATATATGCTTATTATCACTAATATAGAAGTAAATATGACCTTTATCATCTAATTGCCACTATAATCCATGTCTGGCATAAAAGAATCATTGTTCAAGAGAAAACTAGAACATTAATTAGTCAGTCCTCTTAACATTTACTCAATTACCCCTTCTGTGCAAATATTATGAGGGGCAGTATGGAAATATTAAGCAAGCCCAATCCTTGACAAGTTTAAAGGAAGAAAATTAATAAAGTGTAAAACTCCTCAACCAAACTAAAATGACAATAGAAACAACAAAACAGATACTTTAGCAAAATAAAAGAACTGGAGGTGGTGTCCAGTTCTCCAAGAGTCATTAGACAGCACACGGTAGGAGGAGGCCTCAAATAGAGGCTTTTAGGGTTCAAGATACCTTTGAAAGATGAGTAGACTTGGAGATTCAAAACTTCCACATCCCAAGTGACCTTTTTTCCATAATTTTCTTTGAAGACTGAGCTCTATGGGGAAAGAAAAGGGAGCGAGGGAGGGAGGGAGAAGGAAACCTACAGCCTGGGGCTCTCCTAAAGGCAGATTGATATACAGTGAAGTGACCCAGTTTATATATTTTTCATATTTAAGGGCTGCTCAATGCTTTGATGCCCATCCTTGCTCATTACACTCTGTTTCATACCCAAACACACCTTTGTGCCTAGGGATGTGGAACAGTGGCAATTTTTCAGTTACATTTTCTAACAATATGTGTCATGCAAGATGAAAAGAAAATTGCTTCACATCATGAGACAAATTTCAACACTTCCTTCTTCTTTCCCCTTCAAAACACACACAAGTCAAAACTTGTGATTTCAGAAAAATAGAGAACACTGAGTCTGCCAATAGTCAAAGTTTCTTGTGAAAATAGGTTAACTAGGAGGGTAATGGTCAAAGCATGGGCACTTCTCCAAATAATTTCAGACTTGTTTGGTGTTCATGAAAAAGCAAGGGGGTCATTGACTTTATGGCAAAGATAGATACGTTTAGTAGAATAGGTCCATCTAAATTTATAGACTTGTAGGTGATAAGACAATGTGAAAATCCCTGGGGATCCTTTTTCTTTTTCTCCTCCTCAGTTCCCTCCCCGCATTTGCGGGGGGGGGGGGGGGGGGGTTTGCAGCTTTCCAGAATTTCAAGCCAGCTCTTTCCAGTGAGTTGTAATTCATGGGTCATTAACTAGATTTCATAATATAAGAAGGACTAGAGAACCTGCCTTACTGTGCATGTGTATGCATGCATTTGCATTTGTACAGGAGCTTGGCAGTTTTCTATCCTAGAACTTTTCAGCACTTTTAAAGTGTTTCTCTGTGTTTTCTTCTCTAAGATTCTAAGCTAACTCCCTGGTTTGCTGATGGGGGACTGGGAGGGGAATGATACACTCCCTCCAGAATTTGTGCCAGTGTCAGTGATATATTCTCGAAACAGACATTTGGAAATGAGGAGGGAGAAGTGAAATGGGACCATACAGTGATGCTGATTTCCCTGAACTGCAATAGCCTAGGAGCCTTTGAGCAACTCATATTCCAAATGAAAGGAGAGCTCTGGGGACAGACAATTGCATCAGACTTCAGAAATGAGAGATGTGGAGATGGGGAAAGGTGTTAAGTGTCCACAGTACTAGGGAAATGAAATTGTCACCAGCTGCCTCCCACTGGCACTAGTGTGGGTAGGTTTTAGCAGAGACGTCTGGTTCCCTATCCTTGCTGCTTTGTCATTCCCATCATAGCAACTGCCCACTTGACCAGCAAAAACCCTTTTGCTGAGGTGAGGGCTGGGAGCCTCAACTTCTGGGATTTTGCCCAGGTTGTTGGTGATGTTGTAGAGCTGAAGTGGAGCCCCGATCTGTCATGGCCTGTGAAGTCTGCAGTGGATGTTGCAATATTTAAAAAACAACAACACCATTTTGATTAATTTTTTTCTAAAATTGTGACATAATAGAGGGGCCACCGAATAAAGAAATGATAAAGGAGTGGTAGGTAAGTAAAACCAAACAAGCTGAATGATTTGATTAGTTGAGATATAAGTCCACCACCACCATCATCATCATCATAGCCAGCATTTATGTAGAATTTCAAGGCTTATAAAGTAATTTATAAAAGCTATCTTGTATCATCTCATGTTATCCTTACAATAACCCTATGAGATAGGTTCTATTACCTCCATTTTGCAGAGAGAGAGAGGCTCAGAGAAGTTAACTGACTTGACTAGGGTCATGCTGCTATTAAGTGTCTGAGGCAAGCATTTTAACTCAGGTCTTCCTGTCTCCAAGTCCAATCATACCACAGCCTAGCTGCCTTCTAGAGAGAAAGAGAACTACTAATTCATGGGGCAAATGTTGAATGGAACCCAGACAGTGAGATCTTAGGCAGGTCGCTTGTTACATACAATACTTTCTCTGTGTAAGGAGAGCCACTACAAGGACAGGTGGGAAAAGAGAAGATTGAGAGCCAAGAGATGTGGCTTTCAAACTGTCTCTGCTGTATTTACTGATTTGATGAAGTCCCTTCTTGGAAGTCCCATCTGTGAGTCTGTTATTCTGAGATGTCAGAAAATCAGACTCACAAAGAAGTTAAAAGAATATAAGCCTTGTGTCTGTGAGGTGCTACAGTCATTGAAGGGCACTTTATTTATCCGTCTATAGCCTCAGCAACAAAAGTTGAAGGACTTAAGAAGCTCATTTGAAATCACAACAGCCTCAGCATCCCAATGGAAATCCAGTAACCAACGTGATCATTATTCTTTTATGTGCAACAAAATAAAACACTTCCTGCTGTGCAGATCCTGCAGATACAGACTGCGAAGTCACCAATATTCTTCTTCGATGTCAAGCATAATGTTTTACGATGTTGGGCAGGGCCAGGAAAGTGAAAAGAAAAAGTCATTAAAGAAGAGAAAAATAAATAGCCATGAGAGAGAGCATGTATAAATTGCCCATTCTGACTTCAGGGGGGCAATTTTTAAAAGTGATATCATGTGAAGCAGATTTATGTCCCTAGAGTCAATGCAAATGTAGGATTTATACAATATCCATTTATCAGCCACCAAAGGGTTGATTTATGGTACTGGAATCATACTTTGTATTCTGACTGCCTCAGAAAGTTCACGACAGCACAGAGAGAAATACCCTGTGTCTCATTGGGTATGACTATGATTGTGAATTAACACTGACTGATTTTCTATCCTGGAAAACAAGGGTCTTAAAGCACTCATTAGAGAAATGGCCATTAATGCTTCTGCCAAACTTAGCTCTTTGGTCAAAGCATCATCATTATTTCAGTCATAATACTCCTATATCCTGCAGGGTCAGTGATCCTCTTGCTTGCATTTTATAGCAATAGACTATGCAAAGCTCTGAAACTCAATTCAACTCAGATGTACTCATGACACTTGCAACAGGACCTTTGGCATCAGCCATATATTTAAAAAATAGCATACTTTCATGTGAGCTGATAAAACATCAGATGACCAAAATGAAAGTAAAATATGAGCTATAAATCAATTTTTTTAAAAAAAGGGGTATTTAACATGTGATTATATGAGTAAGGTTCTCAGTTTTAATGACATTAGATGACATTAGATGTGAGACCCATTCCCAGACATCAGGACACATTCAGAAGGAGACATCAAATCACACATGTCTACTCTGATGAATGCCTCCCTTTGATGCTAGGTCACCCAGTTAGCCTATTTGAGCCTATGCTTGTTATTTTTTCTTTTTAATTTAACAATTTATTGATATAAAATGGTCACCAAAAATCTGTTCATCATGCTGTTTAACTCAATCAGGGATGTACTCAACTTCTTTCCAACTCCCTCAGTCTCCTCTTCCCTCTGATTGGAGAACTGGAAGGAAAAGTTCTCAACTCTACCCAAAGCCTTCCTTTATAGAGGGCAGAAAGTCACTTTACTTTTGCAGTTCTGCTCAGTCTTAACTTGAGGGAACAAGTCTCTCTCTTCCCCAATCAAAGTAAGCAATTAATAAATGTTTATTAAGTTTAACTTAATTTAATTTTCTTTTACATTAATTTCCTAACTAAATCTTTACCCTATCCTCTCCTCAGAGAGACATCCTTTATAACCAAGAATAAAGAGGGAGGGAACAAAGTAGTTTTTACAAAACTAAGGAACCAATCAACTGAATGTTATAGTATATTCCACGCCTATAGTATCCCTCTTCTGCAAAGAAAAGAAAGATACATTTTCTCCTTATTTTTATGGGTCCAAAATTGATCATTAAAATTAGATAAGTTCTTTCCATTTCATTTTAATCATTAAGATTTTTTCCATTTGTAATATTATAGTAACTGTATAAATTGGTTTCTTACTTTGCACTAGCTCAAATACATTTCCCAATGCTTCTCAGTATTCTTCATGGTTATTTCTTGTGGCATGGTAATATTCCCTTATATATGCACTTATTTTGGGGGGTCATTTAGTCAATAGATATTTTTGCCCAGTTATTTGTTATTGTTTTTGTTTTGCAGGTCAAGGAGGGTTCAGTGACTTGCCCAGGGTCACACAGTTAGTAAGTGTCAAGTGTCTGAGGCTGGATTTGAATTCAGGTCCCCCTGCATTCAGGGCCAGTGCTTTATCCACTGTGCTACCTAGCTGCCCCGCACCCTGCCAGTTATTTGTTACTACAAAAATGCCACTATAATTATTTTGTCAACTCTTAGACGTTCATTTCTAACTTTAACCTCTTTGGGGTATTTACCTATCAATGAAATCTCTAGGTGAAAGGGAATAAAGCTTGATTTCAAAGGATGGAAAGATTGTGGCTGCATTACAACACACATATGTGAATTCAGAAGAACTTGAACAACCATAACCCATAAACAGATTAATAGCAATCTGGAGAGACATCTTAGCTAGCCTACTACAAGAAGGACTTGGTTTGCCCTGACCCTATTCTGACATACGTGTGTGTGTGTGTGTGTATGTGTGTGTGTGTGTGTGTGTGTGTGTGTGTGTATGAGAGAGAGAGAGAGAGAGAGAGAGAGAGAGAGAGAGATTTGAATGAAATGATAGCTGTCATGCTTATGAAAATTTTTGATGTTGTACTGCTGTTTTTCATTCATGTGTGACTTTTTGTGACCCCCCTTTGGGATTTTCTTTGTGAAGATACTGGAGAAGCTTGCCATTTCCTTATCTAGCTTGTCTTACAGAGAAAGAAACTAAAGCAAACAGGGTTAACTGACTTTCCCAGGGTCACACAGCTAGTATGTATCTGAGGTCATATTTCAACTCAGGAAGATGTCTTCCTGACTGCAAGCCCAGCATTCTATCCACTGTGCCACCTAGTTCTCACCCCAAAATTACTGATAGCACAATGCAATACAATAAAATGTATTAAATACCTATAATATGTCAGCTACTGTGCAAAGCATAGAAATAAAAATAAGAAAAGAAAAGATAATCTTTGCCATCAAGAAGTTTACAATCTAATCAGGGAAGAAAATAACAAAAGAAAGCTGAAAAATGGGGAGGAAAAGCATAAGGAGCCTAGTGCAGGGCCTGATGAGGGTTGAAAGTAATCCAAGTGAGCAGGGCATATAGAAAACAAAGTTGGCTGTGATTCTCACCTATCTTTCATTGGGAAGAATTTTTTACTCTTTCCTCTAGGCCTCTAGTTGGGGAGCAGATTTTTATTCTTCCATCCAATCAGAACCTTCCAATTTGTTGAAATCAATCTTGGATATAATTAACAGTATGGGTGTGGGGGGTGGGAGAAAATGATGGTGGCAAAAAACTATGAGAGATTATTAACATTTATGATGACAGAATTGGAATCCCAAATATCTTGCCATATAAAAGATAGTCAATTTTAATAAGATGTAATTTAATTTACCCATATTCAAGAGTTAACAGATCACTTCCAGAAAGAGATCCCAAAAGGAAAACTCCTAGGAATATTATAGCCAAATTCCAGAGCTCTCAGTTCAAGGAGAAAATATTGCAAGCTGCCAAAAAGAAAGAATTCAAGTACTGTGGAGCCCCAGTCAGGAAAGCACAAGATCTAGCAGCTTCTACATTAAAGGACTGGAGGGCATGGAATATGATATTCCAAAGGGCAAAGGAAATGGGATTACAACCAAGAATCACCTACCTAGCAAAACTCAGCATAATCTTTCAGCAGAAAACATGGGACTTTAATGAAAAAGAAGACTTTCAGATATTTGTGATAAAAAGACCTGAACTGAATGGCAAATTTGACTTTCAAATACAAGACCCTAGAGAACTATGAAAAAAAATTGGAGCTGGGGGACATACCTGGGGTCATACAGTGGGCTACTGTCTTGTGTCTGAGACCAGGTTTTGGCTGGGATCCCCCTGGTTCCAGGGGTGATGCTTTGTCCACTGTGTCACTTAGCTAGGTGATGACATCTTTAGGGTTAAATTGAGGGGTGAAGGGAATTCACTGGGGGAGAGGGAAGGGCAGAGGTGAACTCCTACATGAAAGAAACAGGAACAGGCTTATGGAGTAGGGGAAGAGATGGGAGAGGAGCAGGGCAGTAAATGAATTTTACACTCATCAGAAAAGGCTCAAAGACCTTAAACTCATCAGAACTGCCTCAAGGAGGGACTAACAGACACACCCAACTGGGTGGAATAATATATTTAATTTGGGCAGCAAATGAGCCTAACACTCATCAGAATTGGCTCAAAGACCTCAATCTCATTAGAATTGGCTCAAGGAGGGAATAATGTACACACTCAGTTGGGTGGAGTAATCTCTCTAACCCTGCAGGAAGGGGATAAAGAGAGAGGGGCAAAAGAAGGAAGGGCAGAGTGGGGGAGGGGATAGACAGAAGCAAATCCCTTTTGAAGAGTGATAGGATGAAAGAAGATGGATAATAGAATAAATATCATGGGGAAGGGAATAGGATGGAAGGGAAACAGTTAACAATAGTAATCATGAAAAAGAGAAAAGGGTGAAAAAATGTACAAAAAATATTTATAGAAACTCTTGCTGGAGGCCAAGAATTGAGAATCAAGGGAATGTCCATCAAATGAGGAATGTGCTATATGATTGTAGTGGAATGGTCTTGTGCTACAGGAAATGACAAACAGGATGATCCCCGAAAAACCTGGAAAGACTAATGGACATCGATGTATAGTGAAGTAAGCAGAGCTGGGAGGACATTGTGCATAGTGACAGCAGTATTGTTCAATGAGCAATTGTGAATGACTTAGCTATTCTCAGCAATGCAATGACCCAAGACAATCCCAAGGAACTAATGAGGAAGCTTACTATGCACCCCAATAGAAAGAACTGATAGGAGCAGCTAGGTGGCATAGTGGATAAAGCACTGGCCTTGAATTCAGGAGGACCTGAGTTCAAATCCGGCCTCAGACACTTGACAGTTACTAGCTGTGTGACCCTGGGCAAGTCACTTAACCCCCATTGCCCCGCAAAAAAAAAAAAAAAGACAGAAAGAAAGAACTGAGAAAAAGAACACTTGTGGATTGTACATATATAACCCAGTTGCAATCTTGTGGAGGGGAGAGGAAAGGGAGGGAGGGAAGGAGAAAAATTTGGAACTCTAAATCTTATGAAAATGAATGTTGAAAAGTACTCTTACATGTAACTGGAAAATAAATGTTTGTTGCTTAAAAAAAAAGAGTTAACAGAAATTCAAACTCATAAGTACAAAATAGGGAAAGAATGGTGAGGCAAGAGTCTGTGCAAAAAAAATTCTCTGGTTTGCAATGGCAATATGAGTCAACAGTGTGTAACGATTGGAATGACGCCACCTGCTGGATACTTACTGTAGAAGAGTTCTGCCCATGAAGCGAAGGTCTTTGAGGGCAAGACCAGGAGTCTTTTCTTTGGCGGGAGGAAGTGACGCGGACTAGTGGGAGGAGGAAGGAAGAGACTGGCGCTGACTCTGGGGCTCTTTCCTTTGGACTCTGGTGGAGAGCGGAGCTAGAAATGTACTCTCCCTTTAATAGATAGGAATCTAGGCCTTTCTCTCTCTTTACCAAAATTCTTATTCTCCTTAATAAATGCTTAAAAGTCTAACTCTTGCTAAAGCTTATAATTTATTGGCGACCACTCATTAGATATTTTAGACAGTTTAGCTAGAATTTTAGCCCTTAACAGATGGCTGACCACGAAGAGGAAAGCTGAACCTCACTTCTGATCTTTCGGTTGGGTAAGAAATTTCCCCTCCCTCTCCCTTTAACTGCTAAGTACTGGTGTACTGGCTGTGTTTTCCTTTAAATTTTTTCGAATGGACCTTTTAAACTCCCTAATTATCCTATTTTTGATTTTAGTCTGTTTAACCAGACAAATGGGAGATAAGATCATGTTAATGCTTTGTTTTTGTGGATTTTCTATTTTTCTTTTTATTTTTGTTAAAAGAGCCAGCAACTTACTCACACAAGGAAATATCTCTCCCTCTCCCAACCATGCTTTTTCAGAGAAACCTGAAGAGATTCCCGCAGCTTTTCCCAGTTCTAACACTAATTGTTGCTCTAATTTTGCATGCCTGGAGGCAATGACCCACCCTCTAGAAGCTTTTAATCCCCTAGCACCTGGAGGCAAAGTGGGGGAAGAGGAATCCAGGCCTGAGTTCAAAATCAAGTCTGATTCAAATTGCTCTGGTCCCTCCCCTCCTCTCCAGACCCCACCCTCTACTCCTCCCATGGCCAAGCCCATTGCTTCCCCTGCCTGGGAAGTCCAGAGATCTGATGCACATGCGCAACTTTCTCTAACTACATTTGCAGCTTCAGGCTCAGCCCTTCCCCAGCCTGGCTGTGCTTCAGAGACAACCTTAGAAAACCCTTTAAATTCCAGATATGCTCGATTTGTTCATAATTTTGCTAACCTGCTTTTGTCTTTAATTAGTAATCTTATAAAGCATTTGTATGGTGAAAAGACTGACAGACAATATAGAGGGGTTAAAGAAGAAAAACTTAAGCCGAATAAGAATGACAATCATCAACACAGTTCAAGACTCCGCTTCTTTTGCCATGGAAGGGTATATATTTTACAGAAATGTAGAAGTAAGCAGCAAGGTATTGATATGAGTATTGGGGATTTTAGATATCGGAATCAAGAGTGTTCTGAATTCACTCAGATTATTGTCAGTTCAGAGGTTACATAGGATTTCTATGCTATTACATATACATTTTGGAATTAATGGTATAGGTTTATTTTCATAGAGATTTTAATGCTTTTGAGATTGTCTTATACTTAGTTTCTAAAACAAGGAGAATATTTGTAAAAGCTTTTTATAGTCATGCGATCAAGTTTATATTTTGTAATACTCTTATTAATATTAAGTTCATATTCATTTAGATTTCCCTAGTTTGAATTTCATTGTCTTTTATTATTCCACGTGTATTTTCTTCTATTCATTCATCTATCTAATTTTGAAACATGGTTTTGATTTCATAATACAATGTTAATTCTAGGAGTATTGTGCTCCCATATTCTGAGTTGTTTGTTTTTGCTATTTTTTCTCAACTGATTATTTGATCAAACTCTTTAAAGTATTTCCCTGGCAAATTGGTTGCCATGGCAAGTGTAAATTGATTCTAGAAGTATTATTTTTGATAAACATATTCCAAAAAAAAAAAAAAGAGGGGAACATTTGTAAAAGTTTTCTTTTTTTAAAAAAAAGTTTTCTTTGAGATTCTGTTGTGCTTTAACTTGTATTTAAATATGTTCTGATTTTTCACAAAAGTAATTGTATACTAAGTAAAAAAAAGGGTATTATTTGAAATTGTTGCATAATTATATATTTTGAGTCAAGACGTATTCGCATTTTTTGCAATCATTTATTATCCTCAATTTTTAAATCCATATGAGACTTGGATTATGGGAACTTATCATTTAAGACATTAATTGCCTTTATTCTGAGTTATCAGATGCCAGTTGGCCAAGATGCCATCCAATCACAAGAGGAATACATGCAAAAGCAGACCCTGAACTGTCACATGAGGGGAGACATGCATGAAGTCAAGGTATGGCCGAGGGAACGGCTTTTGACAAATGTTGAGGTTGGATTCTCTTGGTTTAATATTTTATTTTATTTTTCCCCACAATATTGTACAGATGGCTGGAAGTATTGATCCCACCCATCTCACTTCTACACCTGGCTTCTATGCTCCCTCCTATATGCCTGATGCCATGGACATCTCAATCCCATGCATCTGATTAAGTCTGACTCAGTTTCCTCCAATATGTTCGGTGCCATGGACATATATTCCATCCACCTATTTTAAGTCTGGCATACTGTATGGGCAGTACATATTGCTCAAGTGTGGGAATGCTCACATCCCATCATTTCTCTGTTCTTTTATGGTAACCCCCATAATTATCTCAGGTGTCATGATAAATACAGTGTTGAATTTGGCCTTGACACCTGTTACCAATTATATTAGATTTTTTAATTTCTCATAATGGCATGAGGATAATTAGGCAGATGATGCAAAAAGTGATGAAACAAAGATAAAAAATTATTTTTAATAGTTAATATCGCAGCAATTGTCTTCTCAATTACCCTCCATAAGGGGGGGACTATAGTAATATTATAATTTTAAAGAATGGTTCAATTTTTGTTTTATTATATGTTTCATGTGTAACAACTAAGATTCTGAATTCCCTTAGACATGTTTTTGAGAACTTTCATTGTTTGATTTGATTATTGACAAAGCTATTTTAAAGTTGTGTTAAGCTCAATTTTGTAGGAAATTTTCCTGGCTGATTACCAGCATCCACACATCAACCCCTGAAAAGACTTCCATTCCACGACTACACCTAGAGGACATCTGAGAAAAGACTTTCAGAGACTTTAAATGAACAGTTTTGATTTGTTGTTTTTGTTGTTTTTTTTCTCTTTCTGTTATAATATACACCATCTGTAACATGTATTCTCTGCAGAGGCCCTCCCTTTGCAAGACTAATGTCAAAGCGTCGGTTCATGAGGACAAAAAAAAAATCGCCCCTCTGGACAAAACTTTCCTCTCTTCCTTTTCTATATTGTTGTTCACATATTATTAATTAGCAATAGTTATTATATTGTTTTTACTGTTCCGTCAAGGAAACATTTTGTTTCTTGAGGAACAACAGGGGGGACTGTAACGATTGGAATGACGCCACCTGCTGGATACTTACTGTAGAAGAGTTCTGCCCATGAAGCGAAGGTCTTTGAGGGCAAGACCAGGAGTCTTTTCTTTGGCGGGAGGAAGTGACGCGGACTAGTGGGAGGAGGAAGGAAGAGACTGGCGCTGACTCTGGGGCTCTTTCCTTTGGACTCTGGTGGAGAGCGGAGCTAGAAATGTGCTCTCCCTTTAATAGATAGGAATCTAGGCCTTTCTCTCTCTTTACCAAAATTCTTATTCTCCTTAATAAATGCTTAAAAGTCTAACTCTTGCTAAAGCTTATAATTTATTGGCGACCACTCATTAGATATTTTAGACAGTTTAGCTAGAATTTTAGTGATATGGAAACCATGAAAGCTAACATAATCTCAGGGTACATTAAAAAGGGCCAGTGTCCAGAACATCAGTGATAATGGTCCTACTGCACTTGGCCTTTTTTGGACCATATCTAGTGTATTATGTCCAATTCTGGGAACTATATTTTAAGGACATTCAGAAGATGTATTGATTGTATAGCAAGGTGCCCAAGATGATAAGTCACTCATCTTTCAGATCATGAGATGTTTGACTAAAGAAGTTGAGAATGTTCAATGTCAAGGAAAGATCTGAGCAATAAGTATGAGTGTCTTCAAGTACTTAAATGGTGTGTCATGTGGAAGGGGGTTTATCTTGTTCTGCTTAGCACAGTAGGGCAGAACTGGGAGCCATAAAAAAGATTTCAATTGAAGATTGATCAAAAGTAACAGTAACATATATAATAACAACACATAATAACCATAACCACAATAGAAAAAAACAATGGCATTATCAATAACAACAATTACACAGAATTTCTTATAATTAGAGCTGTTCAGAAGTGAAATGAAATGTTTCTAGAGGCGATGAGGTCTACAAATAGAAGCTGAATAACGACTTTCTGGATACATCATAGTATGGTTTTCTTTGGTATGGGCTGGATTAGATGGTCCCTGAGGGTTCTTTCCAACTCTTTGATTATACAATTCTGTAGTGAGTGCAAATTGCTAAAAAGGCAGATTTCATCTTGGGATATTGATGGTATAAGAAGGTATTGGTATTGGCATAAGAAGGATTATCCTATTGGCTTTATTAACAGGTCATATGTAAAATAACTGATATTTTTAGTCAACTTCTCAGTCAATATGAGCTAACATAGTGGCATGGCAGTCAAAAAAGGCAATTAACTGTTTGATATAATAATAGGAGGACAATGATCAGAATAAAAAAATTATAGTTCTCTAATCTGCTCTGACCATATCATGAATATTGTGTTCATTTGAGCAAGGTCACTGACAAATTGGTCCACATTTGGAGGAGGGCACTATTTAAGGGACAACAATGGAAGGTAGCACAGTGTAATAGAAAACAACAACAACAACAACAACAGAGGGCCCATGTTCAAATCCTAGCTCTGTCATTAATTATTTTGACCGAGGCACTAGTTCTCTCAGCCTCATTGTCTTTACCTCTCCAATGAGATGGGTTGGATTAGATGAACTCTAACATCCCTTCCACCTCTGAGTATATGATCTGTTATATGAATGGGTCAGTGGAGTTATTTAGTCTTAAGAAGAGACATCTCAGGAGTGACATGAGAGGAGTCTTCAAGTGTTCAAAGAGTTATCTATCACATGGAAGAGAGATTAGAATGGTTCTGCTTGGCCTTAAAAGGCTAAATTCATAGCAGAGAGTAGGAGTTTCAGAAAGGCACTATAGATTTTAGCTTTCCATAAGGAAAATCTTGCTAATATTTGGATGTGCACATCTGTTCCAAATTGCCCCAAATCCATGTATTCAATAAAAATGAAATGGGATGCTTTGAAAAGTAGTTGAATTTGATATCTCTGAATGAGTTGTTTTTCAGCTCTGAGATTCTATGATTAAGAAGTCATAGTAATATCACTATGTGAACATTAGTCGTATAAAGCAAAATAAAAAATAAAGCATGCAAATAAGGTTTTCTGGCTCTAAAAGTTTTGATTCTTTTCCTATTTCATGCTATTCATTGTGCTCACTTCATTATAGGTAGTATGTGGCAGTTGCTATATTGCTATGAGACTAGAAGGTCATAGCTAAACTGTGGTTTTAGATATATGGCCCTTGTCAGGCTGGTGATTTAAGGCCTTGGCCTTCCTCTATATGGGGTATCTGATTGGAGGACAATCTAGTCAAGGTTTAATTCTTTGTCACTGAATAAAAGATGAGATAACAGTAAATTAATAAACTTTTTATTAACACCAAAGTTTGGAATTCAAGGCCCTCTATGCTTTGATCCCAACTTATAATTCTAAAATTTTTTTTTTTTTACTGTTACCCTTCATGCACCCTACAATGCAACCAAATTCAAGTTCCTTCACATACTGTCCCTAAACTCTTTCTCCAACCTCATCACTCACTGCTTTGATAGATGATTCTGCTACTCAAATCAGGTTGTTTTCTTCATTATTTCCCCCATATATCTGCTATCTCCCATTTCTGGGTTTTGGGTTCTTTCTGTAATGTTCTTACTATTCTCTGTGTACCCAAATCCTACTTAACTTTAATACATTGACAGGAACTATGATTTCATTATTATAAGGAACTCTGCCTATGAATACAAGTTGGCATCTTGTTTGAAACTTGAGGCCTTAAGGTGATGCTTGGAGTACTGAGAGAATTTGTGATTTTCCAAAAGTAATACTGCAAATAAGTGTCAAAATAGATACTTGAACTAGGTCTTCCTTATCCTTCGTAAATCAAGTAAAATCTTTTGTTTTCTGGGGAATCAGTGGAGCAGTTGAAAAAAAGACAAACTAAGAATGCTGAACTCATAGTTGTGAGGACTGAGTTCTGTCATATACTATTTATGGAACAAAAAAGCTAGACATTTAACCTCTGCAGACCTCAGTTTACTCATCTATAAAATGAAGGGCTGGTTCTGAATGATCTCTGTGGTCCTTTCTAGTTCTGGATCCATAATATGGTAATCTTCTGTCTTCCCTGATAATTCCATCCTTGAGTAAGTTCTCCTGCTGCAAACTCTTATAGGGCTGACAATCCATGCCATTCATTGAGCCCTTAGCAGATACTGTTTTGAATTATTTCTAATCATATCTTCTGCACATACAAGCCCTATCTTGCCAATTAAATTGTAAGCTCCTTACTAGCTTTTATGAATCTTGGTCTTCCCCACAGCTCTGAGCAATAAATGCTTTTTGATGGAAAAATAGCTAACCCGTCTATTTGTAGAATAATTTGATAGGAAAGAAAAAAGGGATTTTCATGGCCATTTCAAACAATGTTCCTCTTATAGAACAAAAAAACAAACACACTATTTTTACATTTTACTCTGTGAAATCTTATTATAAAATATACCTGCCAACCTTTCACCCCCTTATTGAACAATCAGAAGCATTTTGGCTCTGCTACTATAAAAAAGTATTTGAATTACATATGAGTGTCCACCTTGAGGTGGGAAAGGAAACCAAAGTCTATATTGTTGATGAAGAAAGGGGAAGCACTGCTGCATAGGCACAATCCCCCCCCAAAAAATTGGCCCTGAAACGATTACCTTGACAATGCCTAATCATACAAAGGACAAAGAACACAGCTTAAAAGAGAAAAATGATGCTTACTGTAACTCTCTCAAAGCATTCAAGTTATACCAGGCAAGTCTGGGACCCTAGGGTGAGATCACATCAGTGACTGTAGATATACAATAAGAGGGATGAGTATGAGGAAATATTTTTCCCATGGAAGCATATAGTAGAAATAACACTCAGCTGGAAGTCCAGAGTCCTGAATTCAAGTTATCCATCAGCCACTACCATTTTGGCTTATCTTAAAAAAAAAGAAGGGGCAGCTATGTGGCGCAATGGATAGAGCACTGGCCCTGGAGTCAGGAGTACCTGAGTTCAAATCTGGCTTCAGACACTTAACACTTACTAGCTGTGTGACCCTGAGCAAGTCACTTAACCCCAATTGCCTCACTAAAAAAACAAAAACAAAAACAAAAAAAGACAAGTTCCATATCTGGGTCTCACTTTCTTCCTCTGGAAAATGAAGAGAATGGATTGGGTGGTCTCCATTGTCCTATCTCTAACTTTCTACATGAGTTTATATTTTTATGAAACAGAATACAGTCAGATTTCCCTCATCAGTACTTATGAAGTTGCATTACTAGAATACTCACAGATGCAAATGGAAGCAATAATGAACAACAAGTACTTTGAGTAAAGGGAATATTTACCATCACTGCCACTGCTAGCAGCATCTCCACCATCCCCACATCATTTTTGATCATGGCAACAATCAGAGAGTCATAGACATTCCCACCATAGGAGCATAGGATTTAGAATTGCAAAAGACCCTACGGATTTTAGTTAACTGTTTTAGAGTGTTTTAGAGTTACAGAGAACTTTATGAGCATTGTATCATTGGCTCCAACTAACTGGTTTTACAGTGGGTAGTCAGCACTTCCCTATTTTCTGTCTCTTTGAGAGATAAAATTATTAGAAATTCTCAAATTATGATTTCGTAATCATAACCCATTCCATTTAATAAGTATGTTTGGCTACAACATTTTGATTTTGAGTTTTTTTAGATTACAGCAGACTAGACACCCAAAAAGAGTAAATGAACATGTGATTGATTGAAGAACACCTTGCAGCAAACAAACAAATAAAAGCAGAATTCACACTATGCATTAGAAAAGATTTAAGGTTACAACAAGGGATGCTAAGAGCAGTTCTGGGATCATTGCGAAACCACCTTCAGGGCTCCTTCCTATGCTTAACTTAACTACAAAATGGAGCTCCTTGGCTAACATTCTTGGCATAGACCAACCAGCAGCAAAGGGGGAAATTTAGTCTAATGGAATGGAAAAAGAAAACAATTGGAAACAATTTAAAAAAAAAAAAGACATCTACTATGGACAAAACTTGTTCCTCAGCACTAAGGGAGAAACAGAGTTGATGGGATATTTCTTACCCTCATGCAGTTCATAGTTTCATCAGGGGAATTATACAGCAATACTGATAACTGTAATGAATATTACACAGAATGTAAATTACAGTTACAAAAAAAGTGCTGAGGAGAGAGGGAGATCATGAAAGACTTCCTTGAAAAAGTAGAATGTGGGGCAGCTAGGTGGCGCAGTGGATAAAGCACCAGCCCTGGATTCAGGAGGACCTGAGTTCAATTCCAGCCTCAGACACTTGACACTTACTAGCTGTGTGACCCTGGGCAAGTCACTTAAACCCCATTGCCCCGCAAAAAGAAAAAAAAAGTAGAATGTTAGATAGTGGCTAAAAGATAGTAGAAATGTAACAGATAAAGGAAGGGGGGTATGATATTCTACTTATAGGGAAGAGCAAAAACAACATAAGGAGAGAAAAATAGCATGAGGCCTATTGTGGAGTCAGGGTTCTCCAGGTGAATAAGTTTAAAGAACATAATGAAAGGGGAATGACCTGAGATAAAGCTGGAAAGGTAGGGTAGTATCACATTGTAAAAGAACTTGAATGTCAAAATCTGAATTTGACTCAAAAAACAAGAAAGAGACATAGAGGGGGCAGCTAGGTGACATAGTGAGTAAAGCACGGGCCCTGGATTCAGGAGGACCTGAGTTTAGATCTGCCCTCAGACACTTAACACTTAATAGCTATGTGACCCTGGGCAAGTCACTTAAGCCTCATTGCCCTGCCCCTCCCCCCAAAAAGAGGCATAGAAAGGTTTTGAGCAGAAGTTAAAACACACATATATATATGCATGCACATGGTCAAATCTATGTATAGGAATGATTATCTGATAAAGTTCTGAAAACTGAACTGGAGTGAGGAGAAACTAATATTGAGAAGACCTTTTGGGAGATTGTATAAGGAAGATGTTTAGAGAGGATATATAATACATAGCAGATAATATTAGTAGTGGAAATAGAGAAGAAGAGGATGGATATGAGACAAACTGAGGATAAAATCAACAGGCTTCTGAACAAGATACTCCATCTTTCAGCTCTGAGTATTGTCTCTGGCTATCCCCCATGCCTGAAATATTCTCTCTTCTCCATCCTGACTACTGACTGCCTGACTTCTTTTAAATCCCAACAAAAATCCCATTTTCTACAGGAATCTTTCCCTAACCACTCTTAATTCTGGTGTTTTCCTCCTCTCTTTTTACAAATCCTATTTATACTGTATCTAACTTGCTTTGTATATATATTTTTTGCATGTCATCTCCCCTCCCCCCACAACACTGTAAACTCCTTGAGGACAGGGATTGTCTTATTGAATTCCCAGTGATGAATACAGTGTCTGACACATAGTAGGTATTTAATCAGTTTATTTTTTAAATCGATAATTGATTGAAAATAAGAATTGGGAGAAGAGATAATTCAAAGGTAAGTCCAATATTTCAAACATTGGTTAATGGCAGTACCTGTTACAGAAATAAGTAACAGTAAAGGAAAAGCAGAAAGGAAAAGCAATTTGGAAGGAAAACATGATAACTGCATTTGGGTATACATTGAATTTTGAAGTGCTAGAAATATATAAGATGACTTGATAAACTGGAGGGTATTTTGGGGGTAGAGAGAAAGGTTTTGAAGAGTTGAGATCACCAAGTAAAAGAGTAGACAGAGAGTCAGAATAGGATGCAAATCTGGGTGATATCCATGTTAAAAAGGTTTGAAAAAGTGAGCTAGCAAAGGATACAGAGAGGAATCAGTCAGAAACATGTAAGAAGCATCTGTATCCTGGGAAACAAAAGAGAAGACATTCAGAAACAAAGGAAGTGGGTAAATGTTTCAAGTTGAGTGAAGTCAAGGTTGCTGAAGATAGGAAAAGACCCATTGTGTTTAGTGGTAAGGACGTTTATAATGACACAGTGAAGAGTGGTATCAGTAGAATATTATAACTGAAATAATATATCAAAAGGTTAAGGAGTAAATGAACACAGAATAAATAGAGGGAGCAAACACAGATGATCCTTTCAGAAGTAGAGGGAAAAAGGATGATAGGAGGATGTTTGAGGGAGTGAAGGAGAAAGAAAATTTGTTTTATAACACCACTGAGTATATCTGAAACTGATAAGTATAAAGGACAGGGAGATGTATTATGGCTCAATATAAGGTAAAAATTTCTTCATAATTCACATTGCAGAGTAATAAAGTGTATTGTATTGTCATCACAGGGAATTTTTGAGCAGAGACCAGATAACTAGTTCTCAGAGATATTTTAGGGGTCTTTGTTGTTTTCCATTTATAAATTCTATGATTCTTTGTGGATATGTTATTTAATTTGTATTCATTCCTCTGTAAAACTATGGGTGTGCAGCAATTGGAACTTATCAACTAAGATTTTGAAAACTATCAAAAGAGAGATAGAAAGGTAAGCAAATGAAAGTGAATAGAAAAATTAATGGTTTGGTCCTAAAAGTGCCAGGATATAAGAATAATAAAGCCCCAAATGAGCTAAAGTTCATTCAATGGAAATGAATTCTAAGGTCAATTTTTGAAAAGGGGTAACTTAGCTTAATAAGAGAGATGCTATAAAAGAAGAGAACTATAAGAGGAGAAAATATTGTTACTTTGGAGTGTCTGGAACAATGATAACCAAGAATAAACAAAGAATAAAGAGAAGGAAGAACAACTCAATTCTTCATTCCATGGTACTAAGGACAGGATAAAGTAATAGAGAAATTAAAGCAATGATTGTTGCATATTAAAAAAAAATTGTCATCAGGTTCAAATAAAGTAGATAACTTTTAGATGTGATTGCTTTGGGGGAGGGGAAGAATAGTGATGGATAGATGTGTTTGCAGTTTTCAGAAAACTTTCATCCCCCCTCAAACTTCCTAGCATACCTCCACCCTTTCCTCTAAAAATCAGACCTCATATTTCACAGAAAAACAAACAAAAATTTTTAAAAACCCTAAAAACTAAAGCCATTGACTGAGAGCTCCCTCTTCCTCCTCATCTCACAGAACTTAAATATGTCCCTCCCTATCTCCTTCTTCACCCATATATCTGATGAAGAGGTTGTCTTTCTCCTGGTCAAGTCTAATCCTTATAAAGTATCCTCGATTTCACCTTCTATATTTTCCAGTATATTGCCCCCACTATTATCCCCACTCTTTAATGTTTAATGTCTCATTATCCATTGGCTCCTTCCATATTGCCTAAAAACATGCCCATCTCTTTCCCATCCTTAAAAATCCATCACTCGATCCATCCATTCCCAATAGATATCATCTAATATTTCTCCTTCCCTTCTTGACTGGATTCCACCAGATAGCTATCTATTCTTGGTGCCTCTTCTCCTTACTTCTTTCTCTCCTCTTACTTGCTTCTAAGCCCTACACAATCTTTGTTGATGTCATCACTCAACTAAAACTACCCATTGTAAAATTACCAATTGTTGCTTGTTAAATTTAAAGGCCTCTTCTCAGTTCTCATCCTTCTTTTCCTCTTGGCAGAAATTGATGCTACTGATTGTGGGTTCTCAAAGGTGAATATCTCTACATAACCAAACTATGAAATCTTAGGGTTGGGAAAGACCTTAAAGACTCTCTCCTCTAACCTCCTACTGGATGCAGGCCTTTACCACCTCCTTGAACAGGTCAACTTTAATATATCCCAGAAGGTGGACCTCATTAGTTTATATGAAGCCCTTCATATTATTTTTATATAGCTCTATTGCTAGTATATTTTCCCTTGTACTGAGCTAATATCTGCAGCTAACATTTGCTTCTCTGTCATGGTTCTACCCTCAGAGGCTACACAATTCAATTTCTCTTCTGCAAGATAGCCCTTCAAATCCTACAGAATCATATGTTCTCTATTTCTTTTTTTCTAGTCCTTTAATAGATTTTCATATAACATAATTTCTAGACATACCATCTTGGTCAGTTATCTACCTTTTAAATGTTATTCTTAATTAAACTGTGGTTTTAGAAAGAACCATAATACTTTAGATGAAGTTTGATCTGGGCAAAACAAAATAGCACCAGACTATTTTCCTTCATGTTCTAGACACTAGTAATGTATTAACACAACCTAAGAAACTGTCACTTTTGTTTTTTACCTATTCTTTCACTCCAGCTCATTTATACTGAGCTCATTTTACATTTATAAGAATAGTTACCATTTATATAGTACTTTAAACTTTATAACCATATTTTTACAAATATCATCCAATTTGAGCTTCACAACAACACTAGAAGGTAGATGCAATTATTAACATTTTGCAGATGAGTGACTTACCCAGGGACACATGACTAGTAGCCAGGGTCTTCCTGACTCCAGGTCTAGTACTCTGTCCATTGAACTAAGAAGTCATGATATTAACTTGAATTAATCAAGTATCTACTATGTGTCTATTACTGTTCTAAATTCTGGGAATACAAAGGAAGGCAAAACCAAACAAACAAAAAGAAGAGTCCCCAGCTGCCAAGACACTGGACCCCTCTTACGAGCTTTTGTAAGTTGTTTTCATGTATGAAATTACTCAACCCATTATGAAGTTAATTTTCCAGTTCTAATTAAAGGACTTTACATTTATCCATATTCTGTTTCATCTCTACTCTTCCTTTTTCAGGCTGTCATTTCAATCTGTCAAGATCTTTTTGGATCCTGATTATACCTTCCAAAAGGACATTCCATTTCTAGTATGTAGAGAAGTTCACAATCCTGGCAGAAACAATGATGAATTTATCTTAAAGTCTATGCACTCTCTAAGAAGGCCAAAAATGGGAGAAAAAATATGCTAAGCTTAGTGCTGGCAAGACAGAGTGAATAGGGGGAAGAGGTGAGGTTAGGAAGTAAAAAAAGAAGAAGAATATCCTTATTTCTGGCTTAACCATCATAAATAAAATAGAAATTTACAGCAGGACTCTATCACAGCAGATGATAAAGCCCTTGAACAAAGCACTTATTTCCTTCTAACAAAAAGAAAATTATTCACCTAATTTTTTCACCGTCATGCCTGCCTGCATCTGGACAAATATAAATCCATCATGAAGCTACTGCATAGGAGAAACTCACTCCTGATGGGAATGGAAAGCCAGTCGAATCAATTCATTCTCATTTCTTTCATCTGATGCTGGATTTTATCCCGATGCACTGAAGAAAGGGCCTGTACTCACAGGGCAGCTTAGGCTTCAATGGAGATGGAGATGGTAGAACAAGAGACAGATAACCTTACTGTTTAGACACATTTAAAATGTTCCTTTGGAACCGCACTAAGATAATTCTTTTCTTACTTTGAATCTTTACCCAGACAATAACTTTAGTGGTCACAAAACTTTGAAGGCAAAAGATGGGTAAGCTTGAAATTGGAATATTCACAAAATCTTATTCATAGGGTCTCCCTTTCTTAGACAAGGAAGGCTTTATCTCCTCTGTGATTCTGAATACTAATGTTTACCTCCTTGTTTTAATTCCTGTGCTCTTCCCATCCCCCCTGTCACTGTCTGCTCCCATGTTCTGCTTGGGTGATCCCAGTCCTCAGAGACTCACAGAAAAATGTGCTATTCCTCCCTTGGAGACAGGCCTGACTATTCATGTGTTCAAAGGTTGAAAATATGAAGCATCTTTGGTTATTCTGAAAACCCAATTGGAAAGCTTGGGGGAAGGGTGATGAGGGAAAAAAGAATTAACAAATGACTGTACCAATGTATTCACTCCCCTGCTGGGAGAGATGGGGATTCAGGCTGAAGGACGAGTGAGTATCAAACACCAGCCACTGAACCTTGTGATTTTAATTGGTCAGAGAAGCATCTTCCTCTTTGGAGGGCTGGAGAGAAGCAGATGCATCAGACAGGAGGATACAAAAATAATTTCCTCCCTGCAGGTGAATCTGAGGAGCTTCCCCTTGAAGGTGGAATGAGGAATGTTGTTAAAACACAATACTTTAAATGCACTGCTCCATTCTGTTTCTGCTTTTGTCTCTTGTCTATTTCTGTCTCTGTCTCCTTGCCTGTCTCTGTCTCTGTCTCTGTCTCTCAACTCTGTTTTGTATTAACGTTAAAGCATATGCATCAATTTTAATGATGACTCTGAGTCATTTGTGTTTTACAAAGGCTAAATTGTGTTCAAATACTACATTTTTGAATTACTTCTAGGGAAAAAATGGTTTAATTAAGCAAGTGTTTACCATTTCAAGACTGTTTCAGTTATTTGGAAAAGGAATTTTTACCTCATCTATCTTCATTGAGGCCAGCCAGCCAGCTCAGGTTGTATATAGGTTATAATTACTTCAGGTTATTCACCTGCCACACCCACCTCTTCTACCCTCAATTCACCATAAGGGAATAAACTTCTCTCCCTGGGAAACTTAGGCTTTAGCTAGCTATGGGAATATAGGTACACAGCTACTAGTTCATGATTTTCCTTTCATTCTGAAACTATTTTGTTGAAATCTTGCCCTTAATAACTGTTAGTAGAAAAAAAAAATTCCAATTGAACTTTGGTAATTTTTTTCTATTACAGTAATGTTGTTATATCCAATTTAATGAAAAATGAGCCTTGAAGTTTTTCACCAATTTCCAAATAGAGCTAAAATTCAATTCTAAGAATAGTATCTACGTAATTGGCAAGGAAGGAACATTTAATTTCTAGAAATGTACAGATTGGGGGATGATAGTTTCACAGTAAAAGGACCCATGATATACATTACTGTAGGAAGCCTTGATTTGGGAATGATTTCCCCAGGGTAGGCTTGAATTACAAAATCATAGCACTTTAGTCCTGGAAAGGACCTTTGAGATCATCTAGTCTAGCTCTGTCATTTTATCAAGGAGGAAACAGGCCCAGAGCTTGAGAAGGAGAAGTCTGCCCAAGGTCACACAACTATCAAATAACAAAGAGATGGGCAAGCATGAAAAGATGGAATCTTTTAAGTTCCTCCCGGGTATTACCCTACCTATTTCCTTCGTAAGGGCAAGTGTAGTCGGGTTAAGCTTTCTGTTAGATATAAGTAACAGGAGACTCTTTTGTGCACTGGTGCATATGATGGCTCCAGAGAATGTATCAGATCAATAACTTTAGGAACGCTGCTTTTATTTGCTTGGTTGTTCATTTTTTAATCTTTTTTTTGTTTTATTTTGGTGGGGTTAGTGTTTTTATTATTGTGATAGCAACCATGATAAACTGATACCATCAGATCATATAAACCTCTTGTAAGCCATAACTTGCTTACCTAGCCTAGAGACACAATCTTGCTTTGGAGGCAGACTAGGAAATGCAACATCAGGTGGAAAGGGAAAACGTTAAAAAAACAACACCTTGTCAAAGCTTTAACTGGTAATTAGTATGTGGCCTGATTTAAGATTGGGAGGAAGGGTTTGTGTTATTCTTTTTATACTGGCAAGTATGTGTTTACAGGATAAGAGATTAGAGATTGAAAGCATGTTAAAGACCATGTAATTCACCTCCCACATTTCATAGATGAGGAAACAGCCCCAAAGAAATTAAGTGACTTGGTCAAAATCATGCAGGTAAGTGGGCTTTAGGTGATGACTCCTGAGTCAATTCATGTTTCCTATTGTACCACACTCTTGGGTTGAATTATTAGTGCATAAATTCCCTTATAGGCTTGGTTCAGGATAAGGTTCCTTCTTTCCTCCTGTTCATGAAGTATTGTGTCCATGGGCATTTGACTTTGCTATGAATAAGATATTTTATAAATACATAAGTATCTATAAACTATAAGGGGATATTCATTGGGATTGCTAATTGATATCTCTGGGACAGTGATTATGAGGTGGTGAGTAGAGTATTCCAGGTTCTTGCCTATAAGTAAGCAGGATTAATCTTCTTGGAATTAAAAAAACAAACAAACAATTTCATGACCCTTTTAGGTACATATGTACATTTGCTTGCCATCAGACCTGACAATGAGGGGCTGATAGGGGTGTTTTTGTGTGTTTGTGTGATATTGGGCTACAAAATTATGTGAAAGAAAAATTTAGAGTTGGAAAGAATCTCACAGATCACTTGGTACAATACCCTCATTTTTCAGAGAAGGAAACTGAGTCTTCAAGAGTTTATTGACTTTCTCCGAGCTCAGATAATTAAGTAAACAATAGCCCCAAGATTTCAAGTCGGGCTCTCAGACTCCAAATCCATAGCTCTTTCCCAGAGTTGTAACTAGGCTGGTGTGTTCTTTGTCTCAAGATACTAAGTTTAGAAGGTGCTGATAGCACTTCTAGACCTTCAATAGGGAAGAAATAAAGTTTTTCACTTAGTGAACAAAGAGAATTAGTTAAGACTGGGTTGTACTCAGAGGAAAACTTTAATGAACAACTCCCTGCTTCCCCCTGTTCCCTGCCCCACTTCATGGGAGTCTTCTACTGCTACATCTAGGCTTTGGTTGGCTCACCTTGATTAATTCAAGATGTGTTGTCTGCTGCTTATCCCATATACCAAAACATTTAGTTAAGCATTCTGTTCTAGCCATTAGAGCAACCTAGAGTGTCAAGCATCCCAAGACCTCCTCAGCATTCTTGAAATCCTGCTGGTCATGGGCTTTATGTAACATAGTAATCATTCTCCCTTCTCAGATACTCTGGTTAAGGGAGAACAGATTGTTGTTTCTAGGGGTCTTAGTATTCTCCTTTGCACCTGATTGTAAACTGATGAGCCGGTAAATGAAGCAATGATAATGAGGTCTTCCCATTGAGAGAAGGGTGACGAATAGGAAGCAGTGTGGTATAATGGAAAAGAAATACTGGATATGAAGGCAGAGGATCAAACTTTGAGCTCCAGCTCTGTTAACTACCCATTTGATCTTAAGTAAATTATTGAACTTCTCTGAGACTCCGCATCCCAGATATATATATAGATGAATATATATATATATATATATATATATGTATATATGTATATATATATACACACATACATTATGTTGAACTAAATCTTTAAATCTAGAAATCTTGTGCTCTTATCAATGAGTCAATCAACAAGCACTTATCAAGCATCGACTATATGCCAGAGACATTCCTAAATACTGCAGATACAATAAAACTCAGACAACAAGAAAGACTAGGAACACTAGCTTTGTTTTCAATAAAAATGCTGTGGCACTCATTTTCCCAAGCAGTGCAGCAAGCACCCATGGACACTACTGATTGAATAATTCCAATATTACTATTATAGAGAGCCATAATTTGGCTTTTGAAGAGCCATGAAATTTTGTGACCAAATAACATACTTGTTTTTAAAAGTACAATAATACGGGGCAGCTAGGTGGTACAGTGGATAAAGCACCAAACCTGGATTCAGGAGGACCTGAGTTCAAATCCGGCCTCAGACACCTAACACTTACTAACTGTGTGACCTTGGGCCAGTCACTTAACCCTCATTGCCCCCACATATATATATATATATATATATATATATATATATATATATATATATATATATATATATATATATATATATGATCATTTTAGCATGTTGGGAAAAATGTTAGGTGTAGAATCAGAGGACCCAGTTTCAAATCTCTGCCACTTACTACTTGTATCACTTTGGGCAAAATCCTTCATGTCTTTCTACTACAGGTATCTGTAAAATGAAGGCATTTGACAAGATGCTCCTCTCAGATCCATATTTGCATTAAATGTATGATCCTGCAATACCAGGAATATAATGAACCCATTATGAAACATTAATATAATTGTTAAGGTGCCTAATTTTTATTTCAAGGATCAACAGTATCAATGCTCTTCCTACTTATGCAGATTACATCTCCCATGTATCAGTTGTTGGTTTCCTGAGTTATTGTGTCCAAAAATGTATATTCCCTGTGAGACAAATTTGTTCTGATAAGCCTCCCCAGATATAGTCTGATCTTTGGAAAATAGATGCACAGGCTGTTTCTGGTGATATATGTATGTGTATATATATGTGTATGTGTGTTTATGTATGTATGTATATACATATGTAATATCACCAGAAACAGCCTGTGTTTATATATATATATATATATATATATATATATATATATATATACATACATACATATATATCCTTTTCAGTACAACAGAACCTGCCTTAGCTCATGCTCCACTGGCACAGCCCTTGAGACATAAGGGTTACATGCAAGGAGGCATCCATCAGAGTAGGACATAAGGAGAGGTGATCCTTAATATCTCCCCAAATTGAGTTGCTCTTCACTTGCAGAGACTAAGGCTTCTTTCTATATTCTGTGTGCATAACTGCAACCATCATAGAATTAAGTAATGACAAAGTGACAAAGTATGATTAGGTTCTTGCTTTAACTGTGTATATAACCTGCAACTGATATACCTCATTGTTATATTTCTTGCAATACTGTCTAGTCAGTGACATGAAAAATGTGCCCTCTAATTCCACAGTTCAGAGCCATTCATTCTCAATGCCATGATGATTTCAAGCATTATGTGGAATAATATTGTTTTGTTGGGCGGGGGCAGGGATATAACCCGATTCCTTTTAAATGCTACATTGCTCTTTGTTAATAAAAAATTAGTAGCTTTAAAAAATATTGCAGGACATTTATATTCATTTCTATGGTCTATTCAATTACCCAAAACTAAACATTTTCCTAAGCTTCTTATCAGTAGCATTAGTAACAAAAAGATTAAATATAGTCAAATGTTAATTTGGTAGAATAGAATCTGTTTTTTAGGAAAACATGGAATAGTAATGCTATTGTAATTTTAACCAGCTGAAAAAATCTCGGCCTTTGATTTTAATGTTGATAGCAGAAGTTATTATGGGTGACATGTTAGCAATGGTGAGAAAATAACATTATTCTGTTTAGAATATTTTATAACATCTTTATTTCAGTTCCCACTTTTAGAAATATACTAAGTCACACTTTTGCCTCCAGAAAATTCCTGCAATAAAAAAAAATCCCATTTAAATTTCTCAGTTGGAATATTATTAGATTCTGACTTAGTATTATGTTCTAGGGCTTAACAGCACTCCCCTACAAGAGTAGCAAGATAGGCCAACATAGATATAATGCATTTTGTCCCCAAAATTGCCTGCAGTTGGGTTTCAAAAGTGAACTGTTGGTACCAATGGTGAATCTATTCCTACTTTCCAGAGGGAATTGTAGGGGAGTATGTGGGACGTCTACATTGAGTGTTCTTCTCCAGTTTTATTCAGTGTCAGTGAAATTGTTGCACCTTCAATAGAAGCTGTAAGGTGAAGTAGAGAGAGCACAAGCTTTCGAATGAGAGGAGCCGAGTCTGAATCCTTGGTCTGCTACTTAACCTTGGTCAATCAATCAACAAACATTTATTAGACATACCTACCAGTGTCAGGGACACTAAAAATACCTACTAGTTTCAGATACTGTGCTGGATACTACAGATACAAAGATAAAAATTTTTAAAATGAAACATTCACTGCTTTTAAGATCCCTACTTCTCTAGGCTTCAGGACTCAGTTTCCTCATCTGTAAAATGAATGCTTTGGATTATTTGGTTTCTAAGCTTCCTCCCAGCTCTAAATCTATGCTCTAGCATTCAGGAGACCTAATCTTTTGGGGCATTTCTTCCTGGCCAGCTTTGCAGATGACTGAGTCAGTGGTTCTCTAATTTGGCAAGAGTGTAGTCATTTTTCTTTGGAGGCAGTCACAAGGAGGAAAGCAATGAGAAATAACTATTCATGTTGCATCACGGTGTGCCAGTTTCTGTACTAAGCTCTTTACTGATACTGTCTCATTTGAACCTCACAATAATCCTGTGAGTTAGGTGCTGATATTAACCCCATTTTATTTTATTTTATTTCATTTTATTTTGCAGGGCAATGGGGGTTAGGTGACTTGCCCAGGGTCACACAGCCAGTAAGTGTCAAATGTCTGAGGCCGGATTTGAACTCAGGAACTCCTGAATCCAGGGCCGGTGCTTTATCCACTGTGCCACCTAGCTGCCCCCCCCCCCCATTTTATTTTTGAAGAAACTGAAGCTAGTAGGTCAAGTGACTTGCCCAGGATCATGCAGATAGTATCTGAAGCTATATTTGAACACAGGTCTTCCTGACTTCAGGCCCAAAGCTCTATACACGGTACCCCCTTGTTGTTTCACATTAGTCACAAGATTTATGGGAGCCAGCTGGGGTAGTCTCTGGTAGAGACAAATCTAAACCAGATTCACAAGAAGAATTAGGGAGTAGGACATGAAAAAGTTTTTCTTCGACACATTCTAGGGAAAATCTTTTTTTCTTCCTCTTCCAAACTTGAAGAAAAAAGATATGAATAGAATCATTTGAGAAAATTAATATAATGATTAATTAATGAATACTCATTTGTACTTTATATTATTATATTGATAGATATATATTATATTGATAGAAACCCCAAATGATTTCCTAAAGTTATGAATAGAATCTTCTGTCATCTAAACACTGGAAATATGCCGGCATCTTCAATGGGGTACATCCCATCCCACTTATGGAGTGGGGTTGTATAATTAAGAAGGTTCATCTGAAGGATGTGTGTATGTTGGCTGTGAGGGAAGGGATGGGAACAACATGGCGATAATCAGGATCCACTAATTAACAAATTAGTCTCACCAGGGTTTATACTGAAAGGCTGCCAAATAATCTTTCCAGATGAAGAAGTTGACAAAGCTAACTAAGTCCCCATTTGGAACAGGCTAGAAATGAGTCAAAATGTAACTATCAAGTCCAAGGTCAGTAGGGATGTGCAGAAGGGTTGGCAAAAGGAGAGTATTCACAAGAGACAAACTCAAAGGACAGAGACAAAACCCAGGTCTTTATAGCAAAATTAAGGCCAATGGAAAGCAGACTGATGGGAAAGAGGGATCTTCGCAGTGGAGGGTAAAAAGCATTGAATTTGGAATCAGAGGCCCTGAGTTTAAATCATGTCCCTACTGCTTACTGAGAGTGGGATTATAAGCAAGTCTCTCAATGTCAGTCTCAGTTTCCTTTTCTGTAAAATAAGAAGAATTGGACAAGATGATCTTTAGTCAGTTCCACAGTGATAGAGTATAGGTAAAGTACATTTTTGGTGACAAATGCTGGAGAAAATAATTCATTCTTTTCCCATCACTTTTGGATTCGATGTTTTTACTACCCATGGTCCTGTTATATAATATCGATAATTTGACAATTCTATAATTATTTATGAAATAATTTCTGCCACTAAAGTCCTCCTGGGCCTAAAGGTGACCCTGTGTTTTTCAAAGCTGATGCCATGTAGCACAAGCATTAATCACATCTACTAAACTGAGTATAGGAACCACTTGGGGGTAATTACAGTCCCAATGATCAACTGTGCCTACTTCCAAGGACTAGCCTGTTGATGACTAGTCTCTCTGTGCTTCGCATGGTTAAGCAGGATGATAGGAAGGGCCTCTTTACATAGATAGTACCCGATATGAACCTTAAAGGAAAATTCAAGTCCCAAAACATAGAAGTGAGGAGAGAAAGCATGGAGCTTACAGGCTCTACAAAGTGATGGAATGGGTAGATGCAATGTCTGATGGAGTGTCAGGGGAACAAGTAGAGAAAATGTGGATAAATTATGCACTGAAACTTTGGAACTAATAACCAAATTAATATAATCACAGATCCATTAAAATGTTAAAACTATTTGTTTTAATATTCTTTTCCTACTATGGGAATTAAAAGTACCATATGGATATCCCCTAACTTGCTATTAGCAAACTTTCCCGTTCCCACTTACATAAAGAGATATTTCATTGATAGGAGTAAGGAGGCCACAACGATCATTGTAGAACACTAGATATCACTGATGTCCCACGTGCCTGGAATGTATTCTCTCCTTAACCTCACCTTGTAGAATTCTCAGTATCTTTCACAGCTCAGGTGTCACCTACTACTCAAGGCATATTCTGGTTTCACACCACTCATTCTTGAGGCCATCTCCTCTGGAGAATCTAGTGATCAATCATACATAGCTCACATAGAAGGGCAAAGTACAGGTACCCTCATATCATCAAAGCTAAACTGTTGTTTTGTACATTTAGTCCCCATTAGATAAAACATTATTATTGCCAGGTATTTTTTTGGTTTGTATCTATCTTTTCTTAAGAGACCAGTTTCACATAGACCATTGAAATACTTTATTGAAATACTAAAATGGATTTCTGATTTAATTAGTTCATGAGTTTCCTTTAATGATAAATATCTCAACCCATCTCTGTTTGCTCATATTTTATGACTTTTGTCTGCATCCTTCCATAAATTCAGTACAGGGACTCCACTCAGCAGGCTAGATACCTGTCTTACTTTCCCTTAGTATTGTGAGGGTAATAGGGGAACATTAGTTGCCCTATCTTCCCTCCTTCTTACTACATGACAAGCTCATCTCCTCTTCCTGCAAACATAATTTGAACATTTATTAAATGCCTACTGCATGTAAGATGTTGTGCCCAGACTATAAAACAATCAAAGTTTAGATCTTCGTTAGCATTTCTATAGTACTTTAAATTTTGCAAAACACTTTACACATACTATCTCATGTGTTGAATTTCAGCAACCTTGTGGAAATAAATGCTATTATTAGCACTATCTTTTACAGATAAGAAAAATCAGTCCGAAGGGAGTTAAGAGACTTGTCCAAGGTCACATGGCTGGTTAGTATCTGAGGAGTGATTCAAACTCAGGTTTTCTTGATTCCAAGTGCAGTGTTGCATTTGCTATACCAAGCTTTTTCTCAAGAAGATTAAGTCCTATTCCCATGGAACTTCCAATCAGTAAGGAAGTATCAGAGAAGGCTTCATGAAAGAGGTGACATTTGGATTCAAATAATGTAAATTGGAAGTACTTCAAATGACAAGTATTCCAGCACACACATAATCTAAGAAAATTGTTCATGCAACATCACTGAAACCTTATAAGATCATGAAAAACACTATACCCTATTGATTCAATTCTATTTTCCTCTATGCCAAATTACAGGAGGACCTGCCAGGAATCAGTCAGTCATTCAAAAACATTTATAGGGGCAGCTAGGTGGTGCAGTGGATAGAGCACTGGCCCTGGAGTCAGGAGTACCTGGGTGCAAATCTGGCCTCAGACACTTAACACTTACTAGCTGTGTGACCCTGGGCAAGTCACTTAACCCCAATTGCCTCACTAAAAAAAAAAAAAAAAGAACATTTATAGAGAACCTACTATGTGCTGGGCATTGCACTAAGTGCATCTAACCAAAAAATATTTATTCCCCCAAAGTTGTGTCCATTTTCTTTCAAGCAATGATGCCATTGGAAATTTCTGTTTAAGAAGAAAGAAATCTACAATCTGACCTTGAGAAATTCTTAAATAAAGCATTTCAAGAGAATCAGTCTATACAGAAGGACTTATCTCTTTATTTTTTTCTTTTTATTGAATTTTAAGATATCAAGTTCTCAGATTTATTTGGAAAGCAAACCAGCAACAGACTATGAAATACATTTCCTGAATTAGTTACATGATTCCTGGCCTGTGATTTCATTATCCATGGTTAGTGCCTAGTATAGTGATATGCACCCAGGGAGAACATGGAATATTTGTTGACAGCCTGGAATTGGTGATTGACAGGTCTAAGATGGGCAATAAAAGTAATCTGAACTTCTTTCTTTATTCCACTGAATTCTCTTTAGGTTCTGAAATGTGTAGAATTAAAATGAATATAGAATGCTGATACTATAAAGGTGCATTATGTTGATTTCTTCCTCTTAAGTCCCCTTTTCTCACCATTTTTTGAGAAGAGTCCTAAGCAGATTGACCCACTATAGGGCTTGTTGTTTAAAAGAACTACTTTAGCATTTATCATGTGTTTCTATATTGTGTTCTGGGATCATGTATGCTCTTGAGTAACTAGATGGCTTTTCATAATTAAACTTTGAAATACAGGACAGCAAAAATTATGCCTCCAATATTCAAACTCTCAACTCAACAAAACTTAGCACAACTAATTTTGAAATAGATGACTTGGGGAAAAAGCCACATCAGCTGTAAAAATATGCTTTTGACTTTATATTTAAAGGTCATTTATCTGGCCTTAACCAAATCGAAGGCACCTAATCACATGGGATAATGAAATGTTTCCATACCTCTGAGCAGCATTGAAGCCAGAAATCCATTTTTAGCTACCTCAGATGTAAAGCCTTTAAAAATTTAGTTTTTTAATTAATTAGACTTTTCCCCTACTGGCGTTTTCACAGCATAGAGTCTGACCACTTACAAAGAGTGAGCTGTAATAACAACTTTACATAAATAATTGAAATCCCAACAGCACAGGAGGTAATAAAAATGTACTGGTGCCATAAAATATATAAATGGAAGGACGTCCCTTTAATTAAAAATTGCAAGGACATCATTGTAAACAATGCATTACCATTTCATACTCCCTTTATCCCAGACTTGTTGAGTTAAGAAAAAAACAAAAACAAACAAACCCCCCCCCACTAAACTGATATCAAGATGAAGGGGGGTGGGGAGATTTATTATTGAGGTCAGTAACTATTTTTAATTAAGATCAGCTGTTAATAATGGAATTCAGTAGAATATGGCTTTTCTTTTAATTTCCCCAGGTAGAAATGTTATTAAATTTGGCTTTTAACTCTTTCCTGACACTCACACACTTAACTTCTCATTAAAATTTAAACTCTGGTTAAAAAAAAACAAACCTATATCCAGACGCTTAAATCTGTCCAGATGTAGCCAATTTGTGATCATGAAATCAACATTTGGAAGCTTATTCATTTTTTAACAAATGGCAAATTAAAAAGAATTTTGCAAGACCCTCGTTGAGTAATTGGAGAGGTCTTTTTGCATTTTTTTCTTTCTTCAAATGAGTATAGGTTCATGCTGAACACATCTGTAACCTTAATTGAATGTTTTTTACTGGCTATTCCCAGTGATCTTAGAACACATGGATTTAACAATTTATAAGGATGTTAGCATCTGGTTTCTGCCAAATCTCTTATCATTCTAGTGCTTCTTTTTGGATGGGCTTCAATTATTACATTAAACATGAAGTTTTAAAAAGGACTTCATTCACCAAGGGTAGATTGGTAAAAATTGATATCAGATTTTTTACTACTCCTTTGGAATTGAATTTCCTTAAACTCTAATGCACTCACTACTTTGAACCTAACAAATGAATTATACCATCAGGCTGAGAAATATACAAATTCAAAGAACAAGAAGGGAAATTACTTGAAAATATACAGATCCCACAAGAAATCAGGAGAAGGGCTTTTGCATTCATTTAAATTTTTTTGAAGAGATGAATCACTAATTTGAATCTGCTTCAGATATTCAGGGTTCAGAGAATAGGGTCAATTTGGACCTGGGTTGCACAAGAATTAGTTGTCACAAAAGATTCCTTACTTCTTTTTTTTTTTTTGATGGATTCTTTTTTTTCTTTTTCTTTTTAGTGGCAACACAGCCCATTTGTGTCTTCTACTACCCACCTCACTTCCAATGTATGAATTTAGAGAATTCTAAAGCCCTCCTTTAACTCATTTTGGTATACAGTCCTAGTGCTAGGTCTCAATATTTGTCTTCCTTGGTTAAAAACACTGCACACTGAATGTCACTGGTTTTGTCTGCTGTCTTTTGGATATTTTTACTTATGAAATTATTAAGGAGAGAGATAGAGGGCAAACCAAACACCTAAGGACTTGAAATTTTGTATTCTATAAATGTTAAAAAAAAAAACACAACCAATAAGGAATAAAACTATTTCAGAGAAATTCAGAGGTTTGTTGACAAATATCTTTTGGGTAGGGATGCCTACAAATCAATTAGATATTTGTGCTTCTTGTCTCCACCTTCTCCTTATGATGGGCATCATCATTTTTTATTGTGCTGAAATAATAGTTTAAATCTCTGTGGTTTTCTTCTTTGTGGTCTCTTGCACCTTGACTGACACTATTATTTATATGAAAGCCAGTGTTTTGGGGATGTTATTGTTGCTGCAGCATTCAGTATTAGTCATGTATTCTTTCTTTTCCCCCCAAATCCACATGTGCTTTGTATTTTAAAATTTGAAACCTATGTTTTATAATTTCCTTTCCAGTAATTTTATTCATCATAAAAGGGCAAAAGGTATTTATGTCACATACTTCATATTCTCCCTCCCTCAGAATTTTCTGTCCCTTGCTTTTGCATTTAAGTTTAAGACAGAGAGAAGAATAGGAACTACTATGAGGTTGCAGGGCTAGAGGGGTAGATAGGATACTAGAAAAGAGACATTAGAGGTGTAGGAGTTTTTTCTAGGCTCCCAACATAGACATTGTGGACTATTTCAGGGATACCATTAAAATTAGGACATTGATGAAAAACCCAAAATCCTTTGCCCTCTAAAGTTAAAAAGCTTACCCAACTCTGGGCCAGGTACACCAGCATTTTAATAAGAGTATAGCCTCTGATATGGCTTTATCTCTATTTGGTCCTCTTCCTTCTCCCCTTTCTGCCTGACCTCCAGTCTCTGCTCTACCATAGAGCCCATAGCAGCCCTCAGCATCTCCATCCCAGCCTGTGAGCACCTTATGTGGGATTTCAAGAGACTGTAAAAAGACTCTACTGCCAGGGTCATTGGACTCTCTTTGGAGAACAACATTATGACGTGAAATGGAATAATTTGGGGGCTCAATGGGACATATTTGAAGATAGTACATTTAAACTTTCAATAGAATTCAAAGAATATTCAAATAAACGACCTATAGCAAGATGTATCTCTAAAATATTTTATCCAAATATCTAAGCAAATGGTAGTATATGCCTGGATATACTTCAGAATTGTTGGAATCCAACTTATGATGCCTTCTTCATTTTGACAACCATAAAATCTTTATTAGATGAGCCTAATCCCACCAACAGCCAGGGTGCTCAGCTACACCAGGAGAACAAATAACAATATAAAAAATGAGTTTCAGATTTCAGAGTTGTTGACCCAGGAAGGTATAAATAGACAGGCTGGTCTTATGAACAAAAAAATGTATCTGTCCTGTTCCTTTTTTCTCTTAAAATTATTACATTTATTTTTGAAAACATAATAGCTGTCATGCTGTTGCCTCCTTTAATTGCTGAAGCTTTCTTTCCTCCCTCCCTTTCTGACATCAGAATAAAGATAGAGAGATAGATGAGAGAGAGAGAGAGAGAGAGAGAGAGAGAGAGAGAGAGAGAGAGAGAGAGAGAGAGAGATGATAAATAGAATTCAAGAGTTACACTGGAAAAAAGGACAGGAAAGTCTCAATATATGAAATTTTTTCTCAGCTCCTGTTGTAGTCACTACATCAATTATTTTCAAGGATACTGATAGAAGTAGGAGACCAATGAGGAGGCTTTATACTCAAATTCTCTGAAGAACACAAGGCCCTCATCTAGTGAAATTTGGATGGAAGAAAGGAGACTGAGACCCAGGCTGAGTTGAAGGTTCTCTCATCCCTACCTTCTTCCTCTCTGCACCTACCCCCAAATAATTCTTTTTAAGGGGCGTGACTAGAGAATTCTAGCATTAGAATGAGTCCAAACTGGATTATAATCTTACAGATAACTCACAGGACCTGAACAAGTTTTCTCAAATGAATCAAATATATTTACTATGCAATGTCATTAGAGTTTATCCCATAGCTATCGAGAACATCTAAATTGACCAAGGAATTTTACCACCCTTAGTCTAAAGCCTGTTATTGATTGATTCAATTGAAAAGTGTTTTTATGTGGTTAAAGTATCTGGGCATAACATCTTGCTCTTCTTTCTAGGTACTTTAAGTGAAATGAGATCACTGATTTGTGACTCAAATTCCCACACTTAGACATATATTTAGAATAAATAAATGCCTTCAGCAGTAGTGGGTACATTTTTGAAAAATAATAATAATACTTAGAAGCAGGGAAACAAAGCTGAAATATGGAAAATCCAGAAAACTAAGGTGGTAAACTGGGGGATGGCAGTTGGGGTATTCAGCCCCAGGCAGATTCAAATCATGCAGAACCTGTTTTGACATGGCATAAAGCAGTTTGTGAATGATAGCAACTACACGTAGAAGGATAATTGATTTTTCTGACCCGACAAGACTCTCATCATCCAACTGGAGGTAATGTTATCTAGACTTAGTATAATTTTGTTGTTGTTGTTGTTGTTGTTGTTGTTGTTTTCCCCCTGGGGAGTACAGAGGGAGAGACAAGAGGAGACCATTTGCTTTTGGATCCTATTTTTCATTATGCATCCTTTGATGATATGAGTGAGAGAACAATTAGCACTATTATAAGTGGAAAGAGTTCATTCCAAGCTGAATTTGGAACCTGAGGCTCTTGTTATTCAAAGCCCCAATGGGCTTAATGACTTTTATAAAACATGGAAAGTAGCAGAGCTAGTATTCAAACCTCTTCAAAGACTGGGTCTCATTCCACTGCAATACCCTGCCTCTTGTTTCCTTGGCTTTAAAATAAAATTTAGATACTTACTAAGCCGTGTATGTGGAGCTCGGGCCATATTTCACCTGTTATTTTTAACCAGCTAAGAATCAAAGTAATAAGCTGAGCTAGGCCATAATGGATGCTTGAAAGTGTGATTACCAACAAGTAAGAAGATTTTAGTAGCCATCTAATTTGTCACCCCTAATCTCTTTGCTTAATTAGGATTTGTCTATTCATGGCTAATTTATTATCATACAAAAATACAGCCCAATGAGAAATCTCAAAAACCCTTTTGTTCTATATGTGATTATGCTAGACAATAGATACCTGCTAAATGATAAATCTCTTATCCATAGAGTCATTACAGTTGAAAACTTGGTCCTTATTGTATCTGGCTGAGTAATACCAAAATGTTATTGTCTAGAGTTTTCATCTGACAGAGATTTAGTCCAAGTCAGAATAATGGAGGGCTTTTTGCTCAAGGAATCTGTAGAAATGAGTCTCAGACTTCTGTGCCAATGATTTGGAAGCTATTTTTTATTTATGCAATTTCTGATCTATTTGTCTATTTCTAGCACAGTGCCTAGAACTTAATAAGTGATAATAAATCCATGTTTACTTACCTTACTTTGGGTCTTTATTTTGAATATATACCTGTGAGTAAAAGTTAAAACAGTGTAAAACTAACCAAAAAGAGCAGAATGAGTTATATTACCAGGCACTGGAGATCAAACAATTCTGACCAGGAAGCTTTGTTTAGTTGCTAAGGAAAAAATGCAGATTCCTTTGGGTTATATAGTACTTATTGGCTAACAGAAGAACACATAATAATAATTTTGTAACATAAAATAATAATTGTAATAATAACAATGATAATCCTAACATGACCCAAAGAAATTTAGGTTTTTTTGCCTTAGCATCTAGGAAACAAAAAGCTAAACTCAGTGTCCACATGCTGGGATTCTCTAATCTCCAGTGCCTGATATCAATTGCTTTGCTCTTTTTGATTAGTTTTGCATGTCTTTTACCTTTACTTATGGCTATATATTCTAAATAAATGGTCGTCAAGTTAGCATGCACTTATTATCACCTATTATACATCAGATATTATTCTAGATAATCATAATAATTGTTCACTTCTATAGTTCTTTTAAATTTACAAAGTGATCACATCTTAATAAGCCTGCATGATAAGTAAATCAGCAAGAAGTATTATGTCACCATTAAAACATGAGGCCCGTTTGCCATATGAGGACATTGAGGTTCAGAGAGGAGATTTGAGTTGCCTAGAATCTTACAGCTGGTAATTTTCAGAGCTAAGGTTTAGTCTCAGGTCTCCTGACTCCGAATCCAGCATTCTTTGTCCTGTACCATCCTGCTTCTCACAAACAGGTAAATCCATTATAATGGACAAGCTTTTCCCTGCAAATTAATATAAATATAGAATTATCTAAGAATCTTTATACAGGGACCATAGTGGAGACAATGTTTTTGAATATATCTCTGAAAGACATGGAAAAAAAATAGTCCTTGTAAAAGTTGAGGGCATAACATTAAACCTTAATTCAGTGAAGGCAATTTTGCATATATAACTAAGAGACCATGGCCTAAGTAGATTATGTTCCATTGCTAGTCTAATTTCATTTTAACCATCTTCACACATTTTCCATTCAGGAGAATCTAGGACCTTTTGTTATTCCGCATAAATAACATTCCATCTTTTCTCTCTGTATTTTATTTTTGCAGGGCAGTGAGGGTTTAGTGACTTGTCCAGGGTCACATAGCTAGTAAGTGTCAAGTGTCTGAGGCTGGATTTGAACTCAGGTCCTCCTGAATACAGGGCTGGTGCTTTATCCACTGTGCTACCTAGCTGCCCCTCTTTCTGTTTTTTTGCTCAAATGTTGCCCTATATCTGGAATGCACTCCTTTCTTTTCCTCATACACTACTTTTATCAAATCACATCTCAAGTGCCATATCTTTATATTAGGCTTTTCCTGATTCCATCCCCATCTCCTCTCTTCACCCCCACCCCCCCACCATTATGACCATTTTATCTCAAAATTATTTTTACATTGTTTGTAATTATTGTCTTGTCTAGATGATATTTTTCCCAAATAGAATTCCTTGAGGGTAGAGATTATTTAATTTTGTTTTTTTTGTGTTCCCACTGTGCCAAGCACAGTACCTTGAACATGTTGGGGTTTTTTGTTGTTGTTGTTGTTGTTATTGGTTTTGTTGTTGAGTCATTTCAGTCATGTCCAACTTTTTGTGACCCCATTTAGGTTACTTTTGTGGTAAAGATACCAAAGTGGTTTGCTCTTTCCTTCTTTTAGTCATTTTCTAGATGAGGAAACTGAGGCAAAGAGGGTTAAGTGATTTGCCAAGGCTCACACAGCTAGTGAGTGTCTGAGACCAGGTTTTTACTCAGGAAGATGTCACTCTGTCCACTGTACCACCTAGCTTTCCATTGTTCTCTACCTATGCCCCACCTCTACTGAACTTAGTAGGCACTTAAATATTTGTTGAATTGAATAGAGCTGGGGGAAAGGAGAGTAACAGATATTTAGCATATCCATTAGGCTGCCTGTCAGGTTGTTGTTCATGAGCTCTTGACAAGTGTTAGATGATAGTCGAATGACAAATGATTTCTCCAATGGACCCTATCATGCTGATATGTCCCTACTTCTTTTCATGTTGCACTACAATGATAACAGTATTTAGGGATACTATTTTCCTCAAAGAGGAATTTGAATCTGCTTGAATACTCACAGTTGGTTGAAAGCCAAGATCCCTCTGCCACCTAACATAGAATTTTTGGCCTGACTACCCTGGCCATACTAGGAAAACAGTATGGTTTCTGTAGGCTCTCTTATGTTTGAAAGGACCACAAGCATAAAGAAGCTACAAAAAACACCCCCAACTACTGAATGAATTCACATGTTAGTTGAGTTAGTGTAATGTTGGAGTATGTCTGCCAAACACAACGATTTCAGTTACAGTATTACTGTTGGCAAGCCACTCTGAGAACAATTAGGCAACAGGCTCAGATGCAACTGAAGCCCACTCCTGGCTCAAGATAACAAAATACTGTTATCAGCAAAATACTGTTATCAGAGTACTTGTCTTCTAGTTTGCAAGAGTGAAAAGGAATATATCCAATTCATCTAAAAGCTACCCCCATGTTTCTTAAATGCAAATATAAAAAAGGGGGCCAGTTGTAGCTCCATTTTACATCACACAGAATTATAATTTTAGTTGTAAAGTGATTCCTATTACTCTGTTTTTAGCCATAATATCATAAAAAAGATTTTGAAGGAGCATTGGCCAGGGATCTGTGCCAAGATAGTGCCATTTGATCCACAGATGGTACCTGTCTACAGAGGTAAAGGTTGAGAAAAGATCAATGAGTGTCCCAATTAAACTCAAGTTTTCATTATCATCATCATTGCTAATATTTACATAGAACATTAAGGTTTGCAAAGTACATACATCATCTCACTCAATGACACATTGATGCCCTAAGGTTGGTGCTATAATTGTTGTTCAGTCATTTTAGTACTTCAGTTGTGTGTGACTCTTTGTGACCCCATTTAGAGTTTCCTTGGCAAAAATACCAGAGTTTTTTGCCATTTCCTTCTCCAGCTCATTTTACAGAGGAGGAAACTGAGACAAACAGGGTTAAGTGACTTGTCCAGGCTCATGACCAGCAAGTATCTGAGAAGGGATTTGATGTCAGGTTTTCCTGACTCCAGGCCTGGAGTTCTATTCACTTCACTACCTAGATGCCCCTTTGAGAGACATAGAGGTTTTCATAGTTAAAGATGGGGTTGATTATTTACTCTGATTCCATAATGAGGAAAATTTACCTGTTGAGTTAATATTTTGGTGAGGATTAGGGACGTTCACCCAAAGCAAGAACAAATAGTGTTCAAGTGCCACCTTCTACTTAAGGTCTTTGCTGATCTTCCTGACCTGTTAGGGTTTACTCTTATTGACCTGTTTCCAGTACTCTCTTCTCTTTCTTGAAATTACTTTGTAGGGGCAGTTAGGTGGTGTAGTGGATAGAGCAATGACCCTGGAGTCAGGAGGACCTGAGTTCAAATCCAGCCTCAGACACTTAACACTTACTAGTTGTGTGACCCTGGGCAAGTCACTTAACCCCAATTGCCTCACCAAAAAAAAAAGAAAAGAAAAGAAATTACTTTGTAAACAAAAAGCAGCATGGCATAGTGGATTGGGGGAGAGCTCATCTCAGCATCAAAATGACCTAGGTTCGAGTCACATCTCTGATACATACTGCTGTGTGTCTCTAATCAAGTCCTATAATCTCTCAGTGCCATCCAAAAACTCTCAAAGAATGAGAAAATTAGAAATCTTTATCCATGAGGATTTCCCTAAACCAAATTATTTCAAACTGTGGTCTTGCTACTCCAGGGAGTCTCTGAAACCTTTTATGGGATCTATGAGGCCAAAAACTATTTTCATAATAATATTATGATATTTTAATTTTGAATATGGTAAATGGGTCAGCTAGGTGGCACAACAGATGGAGCACTGGGCTCCATCAGGAAAACTTATTTTCATGAGTTTAAATCTGGTCTCAGACACTTACTAGCTGTGTGACCCTGGGAAAGTCACTTAACCTTGTTTGCCTCAGTTCCTCATCTTTAAAATGAGCTGGAGAAAGAAATAGTGAACTATTCCAATATCTTTGCCAGTAAAACCCCAAAATTGGGTCACAGAGAATTAGACATGACTGAAACTACTAAATAACAGAAATTTTGATAGATATAACCCCCATAAACAAGCTCTTTACACGGGGCCTTAGTATTTTTTAAGAGTGTATAAATGGGGTCCTGAAATGAAAAAGCTTGATAATCACTTCCCTAGAATAAAATCAAAAGTCTAGTTAAAAAAACAAAAACAAAAAAAACAAAAAGTATGTATTTAAAATTTATTTATCTCTTAATACACTGCAGCCTTCCAATAGAAAGTAAGTTCCTAAAGGGTAAGCACTGTCTTATTTTCTCTCTTTATACTCCAGAGCCTTATATGTAATAGGATCTAGAAATATATTTGTCGAATTGAAATGAAATTTTCTCTTGGGATGTTTTGTAGCTTTGGGTGATGGATCAAATATTATATAATTATTAAATTACTGGTCCCCAGTTATATGTAGCCTCAGAACTTGCAGAGAACACTATAGGAGTATATGGGTTGAATTAAGTTGCTTTTTTTTCTAGGACTGAAGGATCTTCAGGAGATGAAGGCCAAGGAACAATTTAATTGCCTCTTAATTGGCTAAATAGTGAATTTCACTTAAGAAACAAATTAGTGTTCTCAGTGATCTTTTTCTAAAATCTATTACGCACCATGTGTTTCCCCAACAGTATATTTTTATTGTGTTTCTCTTGAGGTAATTGATTCTGACTCTATTTCTGTACAAGGATCAGAATCATGATCATGACAGTTTTCTCTTCCTGCCCCCAAGACTTCTCATGTTCAGTCTCCAATCTCAGGAGATACCACTTCTCATTGTGCAAGATCAAAGGTTGCAAATGATAATTGAACTTTTTCCCATAAAATAGTTCTCACAAACACAGTACAACCTGCCAGAATTATACTCTGGCTTTTACTGAAGTTCCTACCAGCTCCCAGAGAGTAAGGGGATTCTGATGAGCCCTGGGTTGAGTACAATGGACCCAAGGGCCCCACTGCTATGCTGGTCTATGCCTTGAGGCCTATAGTGTTTACCTATCCCTCATCAAACATAAATGGCAATGATGGATTAATGTTTTTTTTTTAAAGAAGCAAGTCCAAAAAATGAGCAATAACATACTTTCTGGGTTTTACCCAAGCAATTTATCAGTAAGAAGACATACTTGACGAAGACTGATTAATAAACAGCCTAACTCTTAGATGTTCCACCTGGAGAAAAGCAAACTATTTCTATCATTTCAACTCAATTTTTTGAAGCAAAAACTTTAAACCTAGGAGATTATGTACTACTTCAGAAATATGAAGCTATTTCTTTTTTTTAATGCCCCTATATCATAATCGAAGTTCCATTTGTCCACTCAACTAAGGTCATTCTTCTCCACACAAGTTCCTTAGCATATCAGAAGCATTTTACTACATTCTATTCTCCCTGAAGAGGAGCCACCTATTTCAACCCTTATTTTAGCAGCACAAAATTACATTTAAACTTCCCTGAAGACATCTGAAAATTGTAGACTAGCGGATGTTCCTTTGAGCTAGAGGTCTCTGAACAGAGGAACTTAAATAAAGCATTCCTGCTGATATTTAAATGGTGTATTTTCTTTCTCAAGTTCTATGTAAAAGAAGATTGCCATTTCAGATTCACATTTTTATAGGGTTTAGGCATTCTTTGCTAACTTTATGCTGTAGATCAAAACTTAAGTTTTGTTGTAAAATAGATTCATTTGGTAGGATTGGAAAATAGCTTTCTCTTCTCCATATCTGTTTTCTTCCATGTGAAGAAAAGAGAAGGATAAAACTATACTTGTTTGGACATATTATATTTTTAGAAGTTTTGAATTATATATCTGTACACATATTATATATATAAATTAATATGCATGTATGTATATTTTGTGTACACATATAAATACATACATATATATGTTATTTTGTGGAAAGCAATTTAGTTACTGAGCAAAAGATTTGAGGATTTTTCAATTCAATTAGTCAATCATTGAACATCGATGATTCTATGAACCTTTCAGGGTCCTAGTAGTTATTGATTCACATCAATGAAGGGAGTTTCTGCATCAGGCACTTTTTACAGTAGTAAAATCACTGGTTCACACATGTACACATGTAGAGAGAAACATCTGCATATCTGTAAACACACATATCTCACAAAGAACACTCCTCATTTTGGAGCTTCATGTATCAGTTAAGCATTAGGTATTCATAATATGCTTAATAGTACTCTGACAGTAACACTGTACATAATTTGAGAAATACGGTCAGCAATTTTGAAATCTTTATCTCTTCCCACTTCCCACTCCCACATGTTTTATCAGCATATAATAACTCTTAATAGAATTTCTCTGGGGGTAGTTACCAACCCTACACTCTTATCACGGAATTACAGTTCCAGAGTTGAAGGGTCCTCAGGGGTCATCTAGTTCCATTCCTACCTGGACAGGCATCTTTGGTACCATTCCTCAGTATCCAAAGCCAACATTTTACTTATCACTTGACAGCTCTACATTAAACTGCAACTTCAACTTGTCTCTCTAGTTTCTTATAGTCCGGGTTTGCCTTATTGCTCAGCCTCATGAGAGGCAGAGCTGTTATCTCTCAGCTAACTAATAGAGTTCTTAGCTCCATCACCTCAGAACTTTTTTCATTATGACAAATTCCTGTGCCTTCTTCAGGTCTCTAACAAGTTTAATTTAATGCTATATTGCACCTGACAACCAGCTTCTACAGACAGAGCAGGCATTTGCACTTCCCTTTCCAGGCTTAGATTGGATAATAATATACTCACCTAATGGTCTGATGCTGCAAGGAATCGGGATCTGTGGCATTCAGTGTCAACAGCATGCTGCCGATAGTGATGTTCTCACGCTTGGTCACTGTCATGGGGTCTGGGTGGAAAACTGGGCCTTCATTTACATCTGAGACCGTTATCTGAACTGTGGCTGTAGAGCTGGGACCATATGCTACATCAGGAACCAATGGATCTTCATTTTCCACTTTGATCAGCAGTGTGTGAAATGCTGAAATCTCATAATCCAAAGGCTGAAAAACATGCAGAGAATCATCTCAGGATAGAAACCTATACATATGTATGGGAAGATATGGGCATTTAGGGAAGAGGTACCACAATTTGAAGATGTGCAGCCTTTTTCCCCCATTGAAGGTGAAGCCTATCACACACATCCCAGCTGTGGCAACATTAAAATTGTAAATATTGGAAGCATTTCTAAATCAAGGGAATGATCTGAAGTGTTGCCTTAGTTTAATGCTAATAGCCACCATAAAAGTCTATGCTCCAAAGAAAATGGGCTCTCCAGAAATGCTATCTCTTGCATTTCTAACACATCAATCATGTCCATCTTAAAATTTTCTAACATCTAGAGGAGCATTATTCCCAGGTTCTCTTAAAAACAAGCAATGTCAGAGAAAGTTGGTTTCAAAAGGACAAAGAATATGATTAGCAATGAATCATAATATGTTACTGGTAAAAGCTGATCCAAAGGAGCATAAGTCCTAGAAGGTCCCTTCAAAAGTGGAAAGACTTTAAGCAAGGGACTGGTGACATACTGTTTGCCTATCATGTGAGGACCAGCCTCTCTAATTTGGGGAGTACTGATTACCATATTATCCCCATTTCATGAGAATGTCAGCTTTAGCAGCTGTCAAAGACCACATGGAGTATTGCGACCTGTATTAGCAAAGTACTACCCACACTGATGAAATTATGGATCCTTGAAGTTAAGTCAAATAAACTATTAAATCTGTATTGGCAATTGGCTAATGAGCTCAGAAGAGGCACAGAACTCAGGAACATCAATAAGAATATCATACTGATGATATAGCCTTTCACTTAATATTTCTTCAACTAAATATGGAAAGTTGACAAACACAGGTTGGCAAAAATGTGAATTGCCAACGTTTGGCCTCTTAAAATTCCAATTAGCTTAATTGTTTAAGCCATTCTGTGTCTGGTAAACACGAAGCTACAGACAGGAAATGCTCCTTTTTTTTCCTGCCTGGGTTCACTGGCTAATATGCCTTTTGATCAATATGACAACCTAGACAGTTCAGGTCTCCCTTGTTGCAACATTTGTTTACACATAAGTTCTAGGTTGGGGGCTCCATTCATTGTGCTCCTCCAATCCCATCCTATAAAGACAAAGTTTTAGAGTATAGTATGAGAATTGTGAACATCCTCAGTCATGCCACAGTTCTGAGTGTCATATTTTAGGAAGAGAATAGGAAAACTGAAAGATAATTTTAAAGAACTAAATGCATCCTAGAGAAAGTAAGGTAGGAAAAGGAGAGGGAATATCTATTTCGAACACTGGATTGCTTATGTGAAAAAAAGGAATTAGGCTTCTTTCATTGGAGGTTTTCAAACATAGGATGGAAACCACTTTTTAGCAGGATAATATAAGTAATTTCTGCTGAGGAATAGGTTAGGCTAAATGGACTTTATAGTCCCTTATGACTTGTGCTTCCATGATCAGTTTGGAACTCTCAGTTCTGGAATATGCACTTTATAGAAAATCAGAAAGAGATGAAGGAAAATTGCCAAATCCTTGTAGTTTGAGTAAGAATTGGGTGATAAATTTCAGAATAAATATGCATTATGCTAAAGAACATCACTATTCTAATGTTTACATTTGGCTATTGGGGTTATCACATTTCCAGTGGGAGTGGAAGGTGATATTCAGAACCATCTCCTGCAAGTGGATTTTTTGAGTGAATATAGATGTAACGTATGGTTTTATGCATGTGACCATGTATGTATGTGCATGTGTGCATTTGTGTGCTGTGAGGCAGTGTGGTATCGTGGATACAGAGTTGGCCTCAGTGTCATGAAGATCTGATAAAAGCATAAGTCCATAAATCTGTTTTTTAAAAAAGCATACAGGGTCTCCCAAACATGTTGGTGCATTTTTAAGCTTTAAAGATAGCTTAAAAGTGTACTAAGACTCTTGGACCATTGGAAAAGATATCTCTTCCAATGGCCAAATGCAAACATTAGAAAAGTTTTTGCTTTTGTTTTTGTTTTTTAAGCTTTAGGAGCTTAAATGTGAACTAAGACTTTTGGGACATGCTGTATCTCTAGCAAATTTGATTTTCAAGCCTCTTAGTCATACTAAAAAATATTTTGGTTTAGAAACTTCTCCTGGCTATTGGTGTCTCCTCTGGAGCCCAGGTTATTTGATTCTTAAGCCATTGATCTTTCCATTATAGCACACTGCTGTCTTAAGATAAACAAACTAAATACACTTCAATAGGCATTTAGGCTAACTTAAAAACCAGAGAAACAGATAAACCTCTGCTGTAGTTTCAGAATAATCTGCCAAAGGAGGTTATAGATCTTGTTTCCAAGGATTAAAAAACAACAACCTAGAAGATCTGTCTATCAACTAGCATTTATAAAGAGTCTATTACATGCCAAGCATTTGTTAAACACTGAAAATACAAAGATAGGCAAAAGACAGCCCTGATTTCAAGCTGCTCACAGTCTTAGTAGGAGTGAGGTAGGAAAAGAGACAGACAACATGTAAACAACCATGTACAAATAAGATATGCATGAGATAAATTGGGGACAATTTAAGAGGGAAGACTCCAAGGTTAAGATTCTTACTGAAGGTGGATCTTATCTGATGCTTGAAAAAAGAGGGGGAAGCTAGGATGTGGAGAGACAGAGACAGAGAGAAAGACAGAGAGACAGAGACAGAGACACACAGAGACAGAGAGAGAAACAAAACAGAGATAGAGACAGAAAGAGAGAAAGAAATACAAAGAGAGACAGAAACAGGGGTAGACAAAGGGAGAGAGACAGAGACCCACAGAGAAAGACAGAGAGACAGAGAGAAACAAAAACAGAGTCATACAGAGAGAGAGAGAGAGAGAGAGAGAGAGAGAGAGAGAGAGAGAGAGAGAGAGAGAGATCCAGAAATGGGAGGTAGCTATTGAAAACTCTCAGAAGTGGTCATGTGGGAAGAATGGAAAGGAGGCCAGTGTCACTGGATAGGATAATATGGGGAAGGGAGTAATGTGTAACTGGAAAGTTAGGAAGGGACCAGGTTACAAAAGGCCTTAAAAGGCAGGGGACTTTATACTTGATCCTGGAGATAGTATGGAGCCATATGGTCAATCCTGTTAGGCTTTAGGAAAATCAATTTGACAGCTAAATGTAGGATAGACTGGCATGGAGAGGGATTTGAGGCAGAAAGACTAATCTAGACATGAGGTGATGAAGACCTCCATTAGGGTGGTTTCAGTGTCAGAGGATAAATGGTCTTACCATAAAGCAACCCTCTCACAAATTCCATGCAGCTTCCTTAGAAGGGTTTATTTTGGCTAATATACCCCATAACCTATATTTCATTGAACCCTAGGGGTAGCCTGGCTTACTTGACTTCTGTAGCAAATGGTTTTATTCCAAGATCAGTGAAAACTGAATTGTTGACTATTCACAATATACTTACTGAAGATTTGGTAATGAGGAGAGAAATTTATGTAAAAGATTTTTGTCAACTATTGCAAAACTCAACATTCATATCAATTAAATTCAAGGAAACTCAGACTGGGATTAACTAAATCTGCAGAAGAAACATTATTTTAAATTACATTTTATGTTCTCTGTAATTCCTTATCCAGAAAAGAAGCAGGTTCCCAGTTCATGATGTGAAACATGATATCTAGTCTTTTGGCTTACCGTGTACATACAATCTTTGCAGCTCAAAATGGGGGAGAGTGGAGAGACAGGCTTCCTGCTGATGACACTCATGTATATCATTCTATTCTATGCATTCCATTCTAAGTGCTCTCAATATCATGCATGCTTTAGTATGTATGTCATATCATATTTGGATTCAAATTTAAGTCTGTAAACCATGGTAGCATGGATTTTAGTACTAAAAGGCACCTTAGAAATCATTTAGCTCAATCTCCTTGTTTTACATACTAGGACAGTGAGCACCAGTGAGGACAATTGAACTGCATGCCCAAGGTCTTTGTTGTTTTTCAGTAGTTTAGTCGTGTCTGACTCTTTGTGTTCCTGGGGACCAAACTGTCCATGGGGTTTTCTTGGCTAACATACTGGAGTTGTTTGCCATTTCCTTCTCCAGCTTATTTTACAGATGAGGAAACTGAGGCAAAGGGGGTGAAGTGACCTGCCCAGGGTCACACAGCTAGTGTCTAAGGTCAGATTTGAACTCAGGTCTTATTGATTCCAGACCCACTATTCCATCCACTGAGCCACCCACCTGCCTCTTGCCCAAGTTTATAGAAACACTAAAAGGCAGAACTGGGATTTAAACCCAATTCTTCTACCTCTAAATTCTGTACAATTTCCTCTATACCCCAATACCTTTCCAATCTATTTTTAGTATCCTTCAACTCACACTAAAGAAGAAAAATACAAGGTCCAGTCTTACTTTGACAACAGAAAGCATTCCCTCGTTGGTTTGGGGATTTGTATGTATTTCAAAACTCTGCCCTGGATTTCCATTGATGATAGTGTAGACAGCTCTCCAGGCTGCAGTAGTAGGGTCATCCTTGTCTTCAACTGTTAAATTGACAATCACTCCCACGACTCCTTCATTGACAGTGGCATGAAACTAAAACAAAGCAGAAAGTAATTGTTACCATATTGAATGAGCAGACTTACTCAATGACAGGTTTATAATTTTGAAAGGAAAGGTATAGTTTTAGCAACCCTGAGTTTTGCAGGCCATAATTAGCATCATTTTTTATTGTTCTCTTTCTTTACTTGGGAGCATAAAGTATTGTTTTAGTACTTACCCTTGACATATTACAGGTGAATAGTAATGTGTTTGCAAATATTTCATAAACAGGTTATACCAATAAGCTTGGTAGAAGAAAAAATAGCTGGTAATTTCAATTAACATGAAAGTGAATCTAGGGACGCTATGGAGATGTCAAAAAGACTGTTTGTTGAAAGAGAAGTAATTTGAGAAATGAGGTTTAAAAAGCCACGGTTGATTAATTGACTTGCAAATCATTAATCATAAACCTTAATCTTGATGCCTTGAGATGGAAAAGGGGAAAACTAATTTGTCTATCACTTCTCAGAGGAATCTGTGTAATTTGTTTCTTTTTTCATAAAGACTGTATTAAAAAATTCTTAGTATGTGTCTGCAAGATGAGACACAACAGGGTTCAGGAAGGATGAAAGGGGAACCATGGTTCAAGCATTGTGTCTTTGGGACATAATTGCATGAGTGAGCTTTCCATTCAGCTGATTAATATCTGTTAAGACACATTCCATTCTCTCCAGGCCTTCTGTGGTTCCCCTGACTGTCATCAGGTAACCTTGAACATTTCTTCAATTACTATGTAGCTCTTTGTCCAACAGACCCATTCATGTAGTGTTCACATGACTGCCTGCCAATCTCCTGCCTGCCAACTCCAAGCTGTTAGAACACCCAGTCGCCATCACCATTGCCTTCCACAGTTCACCATCTCTAGCTGTGGTACTCAAAGTTTAAACATAAATTCAAATTCAACAAGTTGAATAAAAACATGATGATTTGATTTATGTATTTAGTATCCATTAGGGAAATATTGTAAGAAGAGAAGACTTAGGGGAGACATGATGGCTGCTTTCAAGTATTTGAAAGCTGTCATTTGGAAGAGGGATTAGTCTTGTTCTGCTTTGCCCCAGAGAAAAACACTATTACAATGGGTAGAAGTTGAAGAAAAGCATATTTCAGCTTAAGGTAAGAGGGGAAAATGAAAACAAAAACTTTTTTAACCATTAGAAGTACCCAAATCATTGGAATGAGGTGCCTCAAAAGGAAGTATATTACCTCTTACTACAAGTTTTCAAGCAAAGGCTAGATGACCACAGGTCAGAGAAGAGAAAGAGGGGATTCCTGTTATGAATATTATGATTATAAATAAATATTCTATCCAGACTATTCAAATTTATGATCTCAGAACTACCAAGAGGGCATATGTCTGATCAGAGAGAGCAAGTTGGTATGGACCATGAAAACCAAAAGTAGGGGAGCTGAGATAAAACAAATGGGGATGATGAAACAAAAACCCAACAGAGAGTGAGAAGATATTGTCTCTTTCCTAGAGCCAAAGCCAGGTATATCAGTAGGACTTAGAAGGAAAGCATACCCAGAAGTGGCCACTTGGTCTTCTCAAGCATGAGCAGTTATCTGCTTTGCCAGTAAATAAGTTAAACATTTACAAACCCAGAGTGGACTCATTTAAAAACCCTGTGGATAGGGGCAGCTAGGTGGCACAGTAGATAAAGCACCAGCCCTGGATTCAGGAGTTCCTGAGTTCAAATCTGGCCTCAGACACTTGACACTTACTAGCTGTGTGACCCTGGGCAAGTCACAACCCCCCAATGCCCCGCAAAAATAAATTAAAAAAAACAAACCCTGTGGATAATATTCCTTGAATATATGCAGTGGAAAATGCTCTCACTATTTTTGATTTCTGGGAAAACACATGAGCTTGATTTTGAAGGGACATATGAAGAGATGGTCTTTTTCTTTGTTACAGCAAACTCTTTAAAATCCACATGGACCCATTTCATTCTCTTTTTCAATAGATTTCTTTCTCTACAATCTCCATGCTTTTACTGGTCTTCGGTCTTTTCTTGTCTACTGGATGCTTCTCTATGACCTCTAAATAGTTCCATTTCCCCTCTGTCCTCAAAAAATGCTGAATTGATCCATTTAACCTCATTAGCTTTTTATCAATCCCTGTCCTCCCTTTCATATCTAAACTTTTTGAGAATGACATCTGCAATTGATGCCTCCAATTATTTCCCTCTTACTTCCTCAATTCCCTGCACTAGTTTCCAACCTCATTATTCTATTGAAACTTCTTACTTCAAAGTTACTAATAATCAACTGATTACAATATCTAGTGGGCTTTTCTCAGTCCTCATCCTTCTTGGCCCTTCCATATCCTTTGACACTGTAAATCATATTTTTCTCCTTGAAATTCTGTTTCTCAATAGGTTTATGTGATATCATTCTCTGCTGGTTCTTCTCCTACCTGATAAGCCACTCCTCAGTCTCCTTTGCTGGATCTTTATCCAGGACACACCTGCTAAACATGGGTACCTCATAAGACATTCTTTTGGTCCCTCTTTGTTTTTCCCTCTATATTATTTCACTTTGTGATCTCATCAGCTCTTATCGATTCAGTTATCATCTCTGTTCTCATGATTATCAAATCTGCTTGTCCATCCCTATCCTCCTTGCTGACCTCCAGTCTTTCATCTCTAGATGCCTATTAGACATTTTAAAAGGGATATATTGTATACACCTTAAATTAACATATCCAAAACTAAACTCTTCTTTCTCCCAAATCCTCTGCTATTCTAAACCTCTCTATAATTGTTGAAGGTACTATAAACTTAATCATCTGAGATTTAGATGTCATCTTAGACTCATTACTCTCACTCTTATATCCAATCTGTTATTCAGTCATGTTGATTCTACCTTCACAAAATTTCTTTTATATACCCCAATATCAACTGTGATATTACCACTACAATAGTGGTGCAGACCCTCATCATTTTACCCATGGACTTTTGCAATAGTCTTATACTTGATGCAATGTCATTTCTCAAACCCCTACCAAAGTATAAGAATAGAAATGATTTGTTGTTCATCATACACCCTATCCCTTGATGTAATGCCATTCCTCATTAATATCTGGGCTCCCTATCTCAAGCTTCTCCTCACTGCAGACCATCTTCCACTTAGTTATCAGTAATCTTCCTAAATCACAAGTTTGACCATGTTACCCTCCCTTTCCCATAAACTCCAGTGCATCCCTATTACCTTTAAATTAAATATAAATCCCTGTTTGGCTTTAAAGCCAATTGGAACATTTCCCCTTCCAACTTTTTCAATCTTCTTATTCCTTACTCCCTTCCATAGACCTATGTTTCAGTGACATAGCTTTCTTTTTGCTCCTTACATAAGACACTCCATATCCCGATGCAGTGCATTTTAATTGGCTATCTTCTATGCATGGAACTGTCTACCTCTTCATCTTTGCCTCCTGGCTTCTCTGGATTCCTATAACTTTCAGGTAGTCTTCTAAAAGAAGCCCTTTTCAGGCTTACTAAACTCTAATGCCTTCCTCTTAAAAAAATATCTTAAAAATGTATCTCAAAATTTAATCCCAAATATGCCTTGTTTATACATAGTGGTTTGCATGTTGACCTACCCATTAGATTACAAGCTACTTAGGGCAGGCTATATGAATGTCTTTCTTTGTAATCTCAAATTTTAGCACAATTCCAGGAACATAGGTGCCTAATAAATGCTTCTTGACTTGGAAAATCCTTTCCAGCTATATTTTTATGCATAGGTAATGATGATAACAATGACCAAAGTAACAACACAACAAGAAGATAACAACAACAAGAAGATGTATCATGTCCATTCAGTTGAGAAGATAGCAAAATCACTGGCTGGATACCATAGCTTTAATATTGTGTGAAAGAGGGACTACATTTTATATATCTGGGAAATGTTTCTTCATTAAGATAAAACTAAAAGTCATATGTTTGCTGGCTCTAGAAATCTAATTAAAATAAATACATATTTTCTCTGTATTTCCTCCAATGCAATAAACCTAGAAATGTTTTAATCATGCAGACATGTTCACCCTTAACAAAGTCATTTCAGTTCAGTGGAACTCACAGCCCCTACTATGAACAATGTTATTGAGCTAAAGCATAGGGTGTATAATGAAAAACAAACCATCTCTATTCTTAACGAGCTTATATTCCCATAGGAGTTTGAGGGATGACATTAAATCAACAACTATAAAAATAGAGAGAATATAAAAAAATTAATTAATTAATTAAATGAATGAATGAATGAATAAACTAAATTTTTCTGAGCTGAATTTAGTTTCTTGTCTCTAGAAATTAGCATAGATATTCATGTGTATGCACATATGTGTGTTTGTGTGTATATGTGTGTATACACATATTATAAGAGAGATGTAGCACTAGTGTCATAGAGGTAGGAAGCGATAAGGAGGTCTCTTTAGGACAGAAACTAAATCCAGTTCAGAAAATCAAAAAAAGATTTATACAAGAGACAGAAATTGAGATGATCCTTGAAAAATGTTTGGGATTTCAATAGGCATAGATGAAGAAAAAGGGAATTCAAAATGAAATAAATATACAATAGGATACTGAGGCATGAACACATATCTGGGGAAGACTAGATACTGTACTTTGACCAGATCAAGGCACATAAATATGAAAGCAGTAAGAGATAAGTCTGGAAAAGTAGGTTAGAAGAGATTTTGGAGGACTTTCCAGATCCAGTTATGTAAGTGGGATGGTATTTGGAAGGAAATGGAATGCCATCAAAAGGTTTTGAACAGTCATAGCATGACAAAGAAATTTCCAGCCCAATGCATAAATTAGGTTACTGTATGGCACAATGGATAGAGTATTGGACTTGGAGTCAGAAAGATCTAGATCAAATCCTGCCTCAGAAACCCACTAACTGTGACCCTGGACAAGCTACTTATAATCTGTCAGCCCCAAATTCCTAAGCTATAAATAGGCATAATTATTACTTATTTTGAGGGAAGAAGATTAGAAATAAAGTAACTTATCATAAGAATCAAATGATATTTATACACATACACATACATATACATATGCAGACTTTGTAAACTTCAAAGTGCTAGGTAAGGGCTATTACTTATTATAATTATTATATATGACATGTTTATGAAAGATATGGACAAGATGAAAGAAAAAATGTGGTAATGTTACACTATCCATTGCCTGGGATATTTACCCTACTAATAATATCATGAATTGACTAGACTATGATGATATATTTGGAATAGTTTTATATAAAGACAATTAGGTGGAACAGTGAATAAAGTATTTGGCTTGTAGTCAGGAAGGCCTGAGTTTAAATCTGATCTCAGTCACTTGTAGCTATGTAACCCAGTGCAATACTTAATTTCTGTCTACCTCAGTTTCCTCAACTTTAAAATGGGGATAATAGCAGTGACTTCCCAGGGTTGTTGTGAAGATCAAGTGAGATAATACTTGTAAAATACTTAGCACAGTATTTAGCACATAATAGGTACTTACATTCTTCCTCCCTCCCTCTCTCCCTCCATTCCTTCCTTCCTTCCTTTTATCTTCCTTTCTCTGGTTAGCTTATGTAGCATGAATTTTATGGGAAGAAGATTAGAAATAAAGTGACTAGTTAGAATGCCATAGTCAGATTAGAGATCATGAAGTACTAAAATTGTATGTAGATAACAGAAGGGAAGAGTGGGGTTATTATGAGGGTTGAATCAGCAGATCTTGGTAATTCAATATATACTAAACTGGTAAAAGAGAAAGAAGAGGGAAAGATGACATGGAGATCTCTAGTCTGGATGACCAGGAGGCTGTTGATACCTATCATCCCAGAAGGAAGAAAAGGATGTTCAGGCGGATGGTAATGTTGATTTGGAACATGCTGACTTTGGAGGTACAGTATAATACTCAATTTAGATATGCAACAGATAGAGTTTTTGTTTTACATATAGGAGGACCTGTGCTTTTTTCTTTCTTTTTATTTTTTTTTTTGAGACCAAAAAAGGAAGCAAGCAGTAAAGAAGAGGGCAATAATGCTTGTTGGGGAAAAGGAGGCGTGTGTGGGGGGGTATAGGAAAAAAGAGAATAACAATCAGGAATAATATAAAAGACTTCATGACATGGACACACTTCTCTACAACTTCTATTTTTGACATGTCAATGGATCTATGATCACAGTGAGGTGAACACACCCTCTAACAGTACAGATAATGCCCACTCCTGCCTTCCCATCCTCTAAAACTCTTGTCACAGTAATCCTATAAATCATGTACAAGGAGTCCACCCCATGTGCTAGTAGCCTTCCTCTGAACTCCCTGACATGTGGATACCAGGAAAGCATATGGGCAGTACATTGGCTATCTTTTGTTTACAGCTTATTGCACAGAATGATTATCAACTTTCTTCGGACCATTATCTGATTCATGCATAAGCTGCAAAGCTGGTTTCTTGCTTGTTATCCATTTAGAGGCTTACTGTTGTTTAATTAAACTCACTTTTTATATTGTTTCAATTCAACACTTTAACTTGAGTATGCAATTCAAAAATGAAAGGGACTAAAATATGTTAGATTAAGAATAAATGACAACACTTCATATTTCTATGGTAACTTCTACTCCATAATTTCAAAACACTGTATAAACAGTTACCATACAACCACTTGAGGAAACATTTGCTATAATTTACTTTTTCCAATTGGCAAAAATCAAGCTACGAAGAATTAAAGTGGTTTTTCTTCCTGCCATTATGTTTGACAGTTCAAATGCTAGACTCAAAATGAGAATTCTAAAAATAATTGACTGACTCTTTGGTGGTCATTTTGAGGTCAATTTATGTGGTCCCTCCATACAGACCATTCCCAGTAGCTCCATTATCCCAACCATAATAATGTGGAGGAATAACTATCTTGATCAATAATAAAGATGAGAAGACAGAGTTGTCATTTAGATTAATCACAGAATAATAGGATACTACATAACCATATAAATTCAGAATCTATATTTTTGTTTTCTGGTATAGGGCTTAGAGTGAACCCAGGAAAAAATAAAAGTGGACAGGTCATATAGGTGGGATGTCAAGGCCAAAGAACAGAAGAACTAACACAACATAACTTATATAGGCTAGGCTAATAAAAGATGTATTATCTTTTGATGACCCATATTCTCAGGGATACTTAAGAAAAGCATTTCAGAGTCATAGTATCCATTTTTTGTGTGTGAATCTGTAAAGGATGGAGAGGAAAATGAAATGTAATCAATAATGAATGTGACATATGAATATAAAAAGAAAAATAGAATCTTATAAATCTCAATTCTACTCAGGAAAAAAAGATTCAGGGAAAAGTCATCATTAAATTAATTTGCAAATATCTTAAAGAAAGCATGGTTTCATGAAGAACATCCTATCAGGGACAAATATGGTCTATTTCTATGACAAAATAATAAGCCTAATAGATCAAAGGGGAAATGATGGGTGTAATCTATATTGGGATTTTTTTCTTTTCCATACAAAATTCTCATCTATAATTTTAGAAAATATGGTCTAGATTAGAGGAAGATAATTAATAGGTGGTAAAATAAGACTTGTAAGGAAATATTTAAAATGTTGGAATTACTTTACTTAGAAAATAAATAGTTATAGAATTACTTAATAATTGTGCATATATGAAGCTTTATCTCAAGAAAGGCTATACTCTGTGATCATAGAGGACAGAACAAAGGGGAAAAATCTGTAGCTTGGGTAAGACAGAAATGACACATTCTAGACAGGGCACCATTATACTCTGAAGCAAGGTCTTTAAAAATGAGTGGTTTGCTATCCTCAGATTGAGAAATTCTGGATTACTTGAAGTTAAATGGCATATATAATCTCTTACAACCTTTGTTAGTTCTACAATTGTATTATTCAGTAAGAAAGAACCAGGAGGACATTAGGAATTGCCTTTTGAGAGAAAGTCTGCTAGCTAACTTTTTTTTGCTTTATCAGATTTTGCCTAGGTAGGTTTGTTTCAATCTGTTCACCTTCATTAAGACTTTTCTGAAGTGGGGCAGACAGTGGAATGAGAACACAGAAACAACCTGAGTTAAAACAGCACAAGAAATAGCAAATCAACGTGAGAAAACGTGCCCAATTGATAATTGCTTTCTAAGATTCATTAAAATTCTGTACAAGATGATTCTCCATCAAGAGAAACCAATTATACTACAGATCAGTTTTTATTAATCAGAGAAGCATTTGGATTGAAGGTATCACATGTTTTTGCAGTCCTATTTGTTTTCTCTTCTAGATTCTGTGGGGATAGAAGATGATATGAACAAGTTCGCAGAATTCTATGTCATATATATTAGAAAATGAGGGAAAAAAAGACAATATACACTATGTAGGTGGTAAATAAAAAATCATCTTATATCCCTGTCCTGTTCTTTTTTCCTTTTCTCAGCATAATAGGCTTTACCTGCATATTTCTTTGGGAGCAGGTACTTAAAAGGTACAAAATAATTATTTTTAGGAAAATATTAACCCTGGTTCTATGTGAGAAAACTACACATTCCAAATTTCCCAAAAGGCAAGGTTTGGGTTTTGGGGATATTGAGGGCGAAGCCAATATTTTCTTATTTAGACCCAAGGAAAACATCCTTGTTCTATGGTAGCAAGTAACATATATTAACTTTAATCTGCTCTTCTAAGTATGGCAGCTCCTCATGGGAACTATGTACTTTCATCTCATTATCTGGTGAATTTTTGCTCTTGATGAAGTTATCAGCTAAGCATCTATCATCCAAATATCAAATCTGTATATTTTACAGTTGAATCTGCTTATTTAGTGTGTCAAAAATAATTCCCCCTCTTCCTTTCATCTTAAACTTTGTAGGAAGAAAAAATGATAGGCTCAGAGTTTGAAAAGACTCAAGAAGCCATCTAGTCCATTTTGTATCTTAATAGGTATTCCCTCTGCAAGAGCTGTTACAGTAAGTCTATATATTAATGAACCTCAAAAAAAAGTGCAAAGGCAGAAAAATGTTCTATGTGGGCATTTGTATTAATTATATAAATTCATATTGTCTAACCTATCTTTTTTTTGTTGTTTTTTTTTTTGGAAGCAATGGGGGTTAAGTGACTTCCCCAGGGTCACACAGCTAGTAAGTGCCAAGTGTCTGAGACCGGATTTGAACTCAGGTACTCCTGAATCTAGGGACGGTGCTTTAACCACTACATCAGCTATCTGCCCTCTGTCTAACCTATCTTACTAGAAATATAGTCTCTTCTTCCTTGGTTTTAGTTTCACCTAGGAATATTTATTGTTCCTCAATCTCCATATCTGATCAGTTGCCTGTTGATTCTTTTCAATTATACATCAACATTTATTGCTGAAATGTCCTTCTCTCTACTCTCAATGCTATAATCATAGTTTAGGGTCTGAGTACTTCTAACCTAAAGTATCACAGTTGCTTCCTAATTAGGTGCCCTGACACACATCTATTTCTGTAAAGTATTATCTTGTTTTACTAAGTAGAATGGGTTTTTCTGTAATCAATACACAATGAGCACAGTAGGCTTTCAATCACCATTAAGCTCCTACTATATACTTGGCCTTGTACTAAGTAAGAATTGTGAGAGTTTCAGAGTTCATCATGAAAAATCAGTTTCTGGAGACCATTGAGCTCAGGAAAGTATCTGGGTGGGAAATGATGAGGTAAAATATCAGGGTATCCTTCTCAAGCTTAAGCTCTTGAAGGAGCTCCCAGATATTCCAACCCCCACCCCTATGGAGAGTAGGCATTTTGAGAGTTGGAATAATGCCCCCTGCTGGGAGGAACATTTTGTGAGCTCTGACCTGAGGACAAGCCATGTGGCCTTGGCATCAGGAAGTGATGTTTGCTCATGGGTACTGTTGATTAAAGCTACCATCCAATTAACTTGGAGGTGTGTGTGTGTGTGTGTGTGTGTGTGTGTGTGTGTGTGTGTGTGTGTGTCCTGTTTCTGTTTTGGCAGGAGGCTTCTGGGACAAAGAAGGGGGCCAGGGTCTCTCTTTTTGCCTGGTACCTCAGCTTGGCTGGAGCAGAGATGCTGGCTCGGTTAATAGATAGATGAAGGAACCTTGGCCTCTTTCTCTCTCCTCACCAAATTCTTATGCTCCTTAATAAATATTTAAAAGTCTAAACTCTTACTAAAGCTTATAATTTATGGTGACCACTCATTAGATTTTTAGACAGTCTAGTTAGAATTTTAGCCCTTACAGACAGCAACTTTAAAGCATTTTCCTCTAAGTGGGGCAGGGACAAGGAGAAAATTATATTTTAATGATTTTACATTTTCCTTGGGAGCCTTGGACAAAGCCATGTGCAAAGACATTTCCTTCTAAATTGGCTTCTGTGATGCTGAACATAATGTCAGAACCAATCACACACATACATACACACACAAACATATGTACTCACACTCTACACTAACACAACAACATGCATGCTCATACCATACACGCACACACACACAAGCACTCTGCAAATGAGGTATAAGCCATTCTCTTGGTACTTCACTCTCAGCATGTTTTGTTTTTAAAGTCCAGAAAAATAGATCTTTAACCTTTTGAGTTGGAGAGAAATTGATATACTTGGTTAGGCCCCTTATTTATATTGGGGTTAGTAATCCATAAATCAAGACAAAGTAAGATATTCTGCTTTCATTACCAGAGATTTGTATGAATTCATGCAGAGAATCTACTTTCAGCTTCTAATTTATACCTAAATCCCATGTGTCTTAATCAGAAGACCTAAATTAAATCCACAGATAGCCACTGATTATATTGTAGCTTCAGGTGGAAGCCTAATTCTTCTTTCCAACTTCATCTTTGTATTACTCTTCTCCTCTGTGACTCATTGAGTTCTATGCCCTTTGCACCACTTCAGAAACCAGAGGAAAATGAAACGCCATCCCTGGGAATTGGGGCCAAGTTAAAGTTCACATGAGAGGATTAAAGAAAAGCCTAGAATTACTGGGCATGTTTTGTTCTCTTTGTGTTTTAATTGTCAGTGTTTTCCCCACAAAAGTTTGGATGGAAAGGGAAGAAGGGGGAGGGGAGGAGAGGAGAAATGTAAAGAGTTAGAGAGAGAGCAGGGGGTGGGGAAGAGAGACAGACAGACAGAAACAGACAGAGACAGAGATAGATAGAGACAGAGACAGAGAGAGTAAGGCTATATGCTATAGAGAGTAATGAAAACCACAACTACAAGTCTAATGCTGAGCTAGCCTCAATCTACACATGTGGAAAGATGACTTGCAATGTTCATCATCCAAATCCTATGACAGTAACTCAAACATTGAAACAACCATTTGTGCACAATTAAGATGACACCATGTGAATAAACCAACTGGGTATCATTGTCTCTTACAGTCCAACTGACCTTTTGTCTCCCAATTCTAATGTTTTTTTTTTCTTGTCTACACAATTTATTGTTATAAGGGGAGTTGTGGGGGACAAGGGGGTAACTTCCCCTCTACTATAATGTGGTCAGAGGCCCCAAGACACTTACCCTGCTCCCTGGGCAATCCTGCCCACCTCTCATGCCAAATCTCAAGCAGCAAACCATGATCTGGCCCCCCACCTCACTCCATAAAAATTGACAACTATAGAGTTAGTGCAGCCAAGCAGCCCGGCTCCCACTCCCTTCCTACTCCTGCTCCCGGGTCCAGCCTACACATTCACTCACACTCACCACCTCCCACACTTCTATTTCTTTTCTATCCTCTGGACATCTCCATTACAATCATAGGGCCTAGACTGACCCAGAATACCCAATAAACTTTCTAAACACTCATACTGTCACTCACACACCCATCCCCATTAGGGGAGTAAGGATTAATCAGAATCAGCATTAGCAACTCCATCCCCAGTGGGTCCCCCAGATGCCCTTATTATAGTGCATCTTGGGATAGAAAAAAAGAATCTGAGCTGGGATGTAGCAACCCCTCTTCCCTTATCTGAAGGTTCCTGGATCAAGGAATAGCGTGTCCCCTCCAAGTCTTCCTCCAAAATAAGGAGACAATCCAGGAATGAAAAGTCACGGGTCTGGGTCCCTAAGAGACATTAGGATCTCTCTCCCAGGGTTGGGGGGGGCGGTGAAGGAGGGGGGCACAAGTTAGAGGTCAAGGTTAGGGTAGAAATCAAAAGGTCAAAGTCATCTCCCTGCAGATTCTGTCCCATCTCTCTCTCTCTCTCTCTCTCTCTCTCTCTCTCTCTCTCTCTCTCTGGCCAATCACCCTTATATACCCCCCTGGGTTAGAGCTGGGGCACTGGGGGGAGGTGAGGGCCAGGTTCTTCAAAAGGGGAGGGAGGGATGCTCAACTAGAGACTTCCATAGTATGTCCTGGAGACCCTGAAGGAACAGTCCCAGACTCGCTGCTCTGAGAGACGGTTCGAGAACGGCCGCTATCAATCGAAGCTCTACTGGTCAGGGAAGCAGTTCGGGATCGGGATAAACGGGTCATACAGGAAGATGCCATGTAGCCCATGCCTTGAACGAAATACTTGAAGGCTTCGGTCAGCTTGCCTGGCTGGGTCAGCTGGGGCTGACCTCCAGAATCTGCCATCTTGAGGAAAGAGGTCTTGGTTGGGTCCAGCTTCGAGTTACATTCCACCACAGCATCTTCATAGGGTGCCTGGTCTCCCACCACAAGCATCACAGGGTACTTGAGGGTTGCATCACCCCTACGTTCAAAGTGCAGGTCTCGGCGGTTGTTGTAGCTGTTCCAGAAGAGCTCAACGTTATCTATGTTGGGAGCATGCATAATGATATCTCGATACCGGTGCACCAGCTCTGAGTGACCAGACAATTCTTCCTGACTGAAGAGGTGCTCAAGGATCATCTCAGGGATAGAGGAGGTGAGGCCAGTCAGCTTGTGGGCAGCCCAGTCCATCCATCCCTTAGCATTGCAATCGATGTTGATGAGAACAAGGCCTTCTACTAGGTCTGGGTTTGTAAGAGCAAATCGAGACAGGATATAGGCTCCAGCTCCAACTCCAACTCCAATTATGGTAGAGAAGTTTAAGTATTGCAAGATAATAGGGATCATTTCTGCAAGCTGGTCCAAAGATGGATACTGGTACCCCAAAGGAAACACAGGTGCTCCCTCTTCCATGCCAGGGGCTTCCACATGAACCCGAACAAAGTTCTTGATAATTTCCTGCATGTCTCCGAAATCAAACAGAGGCTTGAAGCAAGTATTATAATTGAGTCCTACATCGTGGTAGGTGAGGATCGCTGGACGCTTGGGTTTGGGGGTGCCATAGACAGTGAAAGTGACGGAGCCATAAGGGGTCTCCACAGAATGAGTCTGTCCTTGGTCCAAGAGAATTCGGGCAGCTAACTCAGCCTCCTTATTAGTTTCAGGAGTCTGTCCTGGTAACAGCGGCTTTTCCTCAGTAATGTGCACCTCCTGTAACTCCGCCATGGTGGCTGGATTCTTATTGGCTGGATGCAGTGGGGTTAAGGGTGACCGGTTCTCACTCTTCTCAGTCCAGGGGTCTCACAGTTCTCGGTGTCCCGCGGTTGCCTACTCTGCTCCCGAGCGAGTAGTTGGAAAACAAGCCCGGGGGCTAATGTTTTTTTAACAAATCAGATCTACTATTGCTATGCATTCTATTTCATTATATCTACATTTTTAGGGATACCCCCAAGGCACCTGCTTTATCAATGACCTGATTCTGGGCACAAACGGTAATAGGAAATACTGAAATGCCACAATAAAATGGGGAATTGAAATAGATTTTTCCAGATAAAATGAAAAGGGCGGGCCTAAGGATTATTTATTATTAAAATAATTGATTTATCCTCTAACCCATATTTCAAGTGTATGATATAGAGATGGTGCAAGTGGTTACACTGCAGTGGGTACTTGCTGCAATAATGCAGATTGTAACCCATTTAAAAACTTCTTTGACATTCTGCATGACTTCAACCTGTGGACAAACTGATGTTAAGCTCCTCTGAGTACAGATATATTGATACTATAGATAGACGAGATGCAAAAATCCATAGCTGAACCCATATATTTTATGTATGTGAGTTTAAAAGAAATAGTAAATGATAATTTCATTAATACTTTTTCACCTTTATTGTACTTTCTCCTTGACATTTCCCAGCCTCTTGCATTGTGAAACAGATGATAGCAATATATGAAAAACTACATAAAATACAACCAAGTTGTGTGCCCATTTTATCAGTTGTGGCCATCTATAACATTTTCTGAGAGAGAATGATCTAGATAAGTTAGTACTGTGCATTACTTAGAAAACTATCTTAATGGACCCCAGAGAAATAGGGCAAGTCAATTTTCCAGGTCAGCTTAATTCTACTGAATAAAGAAGCTGAATCAAATTTAACAGTGAAAGACTAAAGACTGTAATAGATGATTAAATGTTACTGGGAAGAATACTAACTTCAGAGAGAAGTAGAGAATGAGCCAGAATAAATTCATTTCCAATCAAAGAACAAAATGTTGACATTGATTGTAGAACTATAATGACAATGGAAAGCACTCTGTCCCAAAACATCACTATACTATACTGGAAATTTCCATAATGCCTTATGCCCTTGTAGGGATTACATAAGTAATAAATCCATCAAACCATATCCCTTGCTTCCCTACAACATTTTTGTACCTTAACTCTTAAGAGGCATTTTTGTTAGAATATAGGAATGTAGTAGAGCAATCCTCAACACCACCATAACTATGGAAGAATACATGCTAGATACCCCCCACCTTCTATGAAGAGATCTTTAAAAGTTGATTTCTGAAGAGAAAGGGGGAAAAATCCTTTTAAGATGGATGTTGAAGTGCTTGGTAAATTTCTGGCTTGGTTAACACACAATTTTATACAATATAAATTATATCTGAAGATAGTATCTTACATATAAAGATTCTAGTTCACATTTCTATGATTTTCAAGCCTTTGATTTACAAGCACTTTGCCCACAATGACTCAGGGAACTAGGTAGTGTAAATAGTATCATTTCCATTTTATAAATATAGTTGAGTAAACCAAAGTCCAGGGAGCTAAAATTTATAAGACTGGACATCTGGTGAGTGGCAAGGAAGGTTCTGCAACTAAATTCAGTGTTTTGTTTTGCTTTATCATACAGTACTACTTTCATGTACTACTTGTTTAATCAATTGTTGTTAAATTGTTTCAGTCATTTCCTACTCTCTATGACCTCATTTGGAGTTTTCTTGGGAAAGATATTGGAGTGCTTTTCCATTGCCTTCTCCAGCTCATTTTACAAATGAGGAACTGAGGGAAATAGCATTAAGTGACTTGCCTAGGGTCACACAGCTAGTGTCTGAGGTTAGATTTGAACTAAGTTCCTTCTAACTTCTGGGTCAGCCTTCTCTCCACTGCAATACCTACCTGCCCTGCTTAAAAATACTTATATGAAGTTTCTTAAAATGTAAGTCTGTATATATTATAATATCTGGGACAGACAAGAAACTTGGATAATGAGTTGGTGTCAGAGTTTATTAGGATTTTAGAAGTAACTTTCCACACTTACTAGTTGTGTGACCCCGGGGAAGTCACTTAACCCCCATTGGCTGCAAAACAAACAAACAAGAAGTAATTTTCCAAATTTCCTTTTGGAAATTAAAAAGCTTTTTTAAGGACCCAAAGTTCACCATGAAAGGTCCATCGGTTTAATACCAATAACATACTAGTATTATGCATGGAAATGAGGCAAGAAACATATCAAATCTACAAAAACTTAAAAATTAATTTCACACAGAGCACAGTAGAGCAGTACATGGTAGGTGTGGGTAGGATGCAACATTTAACTAATGAAGAATCCTAAAGAGCAATAGTTAAAGACATGAAGATGGAATTATATGATAGGAAGAAAAAGTGGTCTGGCCACATGGGAAGGGTAAAAGATGGTAGTTGGGTGGCCAGAGTGCTATAGGCACTGGTACATTTATGATGGCAAAAGGAAAGAAGATGTCTACCAAGATGGCCCTATGGCTATCACATGGAGGAGCAATGGACAAGAATTTCATAAGATGGGCAGGCATGTATAGATCAGGATTTGTATCATCAAATGGAACTTGCAAATCAATGAGACTGCAGATCCATTTAAATGTTTGAAAGTAAATTTATAATTATTGTTTGCTAAATAAAAGTGAAAATAACTCACCCTAGAGAGGCACTTCAAAGAAGAAATACAAAGAAGTAACTATTTGTTGCAATAGCAGCAAAAGTAAACTTTATCTTATAATGTACACATATTTCTGCCTTGATATGAAGAATTAAGGGAAAGAAGAAAAGGATTCTGTTCATGGACCAGTATAACTGGCAGAAGAGAAAAGGCAGGTAGCTGGAGCTCCTTCTAGGTAATCATCCAGAAAGAAAAGATATAAGAAAGAATCATCACAGCCCAGGTAAGCTGGTTCAAAGCTCATTAGGAGACAAAAGTGATTTCTCTCTTCCCCCTACCTCTGGTAGAAGCTGCCTATGTAACATTCCAGAGGCTGTTGGAACCCCCTAGACTGTGACGTTATGAGGAGAGAGAGAAGACTGGATAAAGCAGTATTGAAAAACAAAACAAAACCAATATGTAGCAATGCATTTTCCTGTGAATTAATTTACCAAGATGATATAACAACAATGTTTGTACCTCAAATATTCCGCTCTAAGATAAATCTGTAGGGTTTCCTGCTACTGACATAGTTCACATCATTAACATTGAAAGCTTATAGTAAATGAGTAAAGATGGTGGCATGTATTTTCCCATAATTAAATGCAATATGAAATGAATATGACTTTCATGGAGCAATAAAAATAACAGAACTAATCTTCTAGCTAGTCATAGCTAAGGAGATTTCCAACTCAATTCTTTCTGACTATGCATAGAAGGGAAAGGGGTCTCTTCCAACCTGCTGCAACATTCTCATCACATATAAGCCTTGACTACATTCTCCTTAAGAATTACTTTCCCAGAGCCAAAACCTACTTGTCCAGTGTTCTCAACACTTTCATGGTTTAGATCAAAGCAGTAGCCCAGGGCATGAAGCAGCCATGTTCAGGGTTATAGTGAGGAAGGGCCATTCTTCTACTGTCCACTGGGAAGCCTACCTTCTTGGTAATGTCAACCTTGTAAGGTAGGTTCTGTTATTATCCCACATTTTACAGATGGGGAAACTGAGAATTACAGAGGTAAAATAACTTTTCCCAGGGTTACAGAAAAAGTAGTTGTCTGAGTCAGTATTCAAACTCAGATCTTCCTGATGGCAAGTCCAGTGCTCTATACACTACATGAGGTTTCTCAAAATCTTATTTTACTTCATTTTAAATTTTTGTTTATATATTAATTATTTATGAATCCCTGAAAAATATAAGATCCCTTGATAGTGCTATTATGATTGTATTTTTTTTTAGTTTGAGGTGGGAAAAGCTTAACAATAATAGAAGTTATCTTAAATTGTCAAAGGCAGTTGCCAAAAGGGGAGTATACTTTGAACAAGAAGTTACGCCTTTTCCTTCTCCTTCTTTACTTCCTCTTCATTCTCCTGAAGGAGAAAATGAGACCTTGTCACAGTTCCAGGACCAACAGGAGTATGCTAGTGGCTACCGAAGTACAAGGTCCCTTCCTGGGTAAAGACCAGAATAGAGTCAAGAAGACCACTAGTCTCACCTCTCCTTACAACCTTGGAAGCATCAACAATTTCTAGCCCTCCCCCACCCCCTCCATGCCTTGCAAAAAAAAACACAAAAACAAAAACAAAAACAAAACAAAACAAAAAAAACTACCTTTGAAAACAGCAGCACAAAAATGTGAAGCTTGGGTCAGTGTCCCTGAAACCATTGGAAGAGAGCCTAATTTTAACATAAAGTTAAAGTAAAATAATAGGCTGGAGAAATGAGGAAATTACAAAAAAGAATGTGATTATAAAAAGTTACTATGGTGATAGGGAAGATCAAGACATAAACTCAGAAGACAACAATGTCAAAACAGCTACAAGCAAAGCTTCACAATAAAAAAAGTGACTTGGACTCTAGAAAAATAATTCCTGGAAGAGCTCAAAATGGATTTTTAAAAACAAATAGGAGGGGCAGCTAGGTGGCGCAGTGGATAGAGCACTGGCCCTGGAGTCAGGAGTACCTGAGTTCAAATCCGGCCTGGCCTCAGACACTTAACACTTACTAGCTGTGTGACCCTGGGCAAGTCACTTAACCCCAATTGCCTCACTAAAAAAAAAAAAAACCCAAATAGGAGAGGTTGATGACAAATTGTGAAAAAGAAATGAGAGCAATACATGAAAATTATGAAAAGAAAGTCAATAGTTTGGTAAAAGAGGCACAGAAAAAACCTGAAGAAAATAACACCTGAAAAAACAAAATTGGCCAAAGGGTATAAGAGGCAGAAAAATCCACTGATAAAAGCAGAATTGTCTAAATTGAAAAGTGATACAAAAGCTCACTAAAGGAAATATTTTAAAAAATAGAATTGTCATTCCTCAATTGAGAAATGGTCAAAGGACATGAACAGGAAGTTTTCAGATTAAGAAATTAAAGCTATCTTCAGCCATATGAAAATATGTTCTTAATCACTACTGAGTAGAGAAATGCAAATTAAAACTACTCTGTGGTGCCACCTCATACCTAATAAATTGGCTAATATGACAAAAAAAGGAAAATTATAAATGTTGGAGCAGTTGTGGGAAAATTGAAGCACTAATGCACTGTTGGTGGAGCTGTGAACTGATCCAACAATTCTGGTGAGCAGTTTGGAACCATGCCCAAAAGACATCTGCATAATCTTTGACCCAGCAATACCACTACTAGATTTATATGCCAAAGAGATAATTTAAAAAGGGAAGAGGACTTGCATGTATAAAAATATTTATAGCTGTTCTTTTTGTAGTGGCACAGAATTAGGAATTGAGGGAATATCCATCATTTGGAGAATGGTTAAAAAAAGTTGGCATATGAATGTAATGGGGATATTATTGTGTTATAAGAACTGATTAGCAAATGGATTTCAGAACAACCTGGAAAGACATAAATGAATTGATGCTGAGCAAATGAGCAAAACCAAGAGAACAGAGTACACAGTATCAACAACATTGTTTGATGATCAAGTGTGATAGACATAACTCTTCTCAGCAATATAATCATCCAAGACAATGCCAAAAGACTTATGGTAGAAAATTCTCTCCACATTCAGAAAAAGAACTATGGGGTCTGAATACAGATTGAAGGGTACTATTTTCACATTTGTTGTTGCTTTTTGTTATTGTTGTTTATTCATTCTTGCATTTTTTTTCCTTTTCTAATTCTTCTCTCATAACATGACTAATGGGGAAATGTTTGACATGATAGTAATGTATAACTTATATCAGATCGTTTGTTGGCTTTGGGAGGGTGGGAGAAAAATTTGGAATGAAAAAAATCTATACATGTAATTGGAAATTTTTTAAAAATAACCATTATTTTAAAAAAATTTAAAAGAATTTCTCTTTAGAAAGTCTCTTCACAATTTCTCTTTAGAAAATAACATTGGGGAAAGCTAGATGGCTCTGTGGATAGAGCACCAGCCCCGGATTCAGGAATACCTGAGTTCAAATCCAGCCTCAGACACTTAACAGTTACTAGCTGTATGACCTTGGGCAACTCACTTAACCCCAATTACCCCGCAAAAAAAAAAAAAAGAAAAGAAAAAAGAAAAGAAAAGAAAGAAAATAACATAAATAGGGGCAGCTAGGTGGCACAGTGGATAGAGCACTGGCCCTGGAGTCAGGAGGACCTGAGTTCAAATCTGGCCTCAGACACTTAACACTTACTGGCTGTGTGACGCTGGGCAAGTCACTTAACCCTCATTGCCTCACCAAAAAAAAAAAAAAAAGAAGAAGAAAGAAAGACAAGAAAAGAAAAGAACATAAATAATCAGTTGGATGTAAAAAGCTATCTTACCCTAAAGAAAAGTAGAAGGGGGTAATAAAAGGTAGGGCAGAATGGGGGAGGTAAAAGTCAGAAGCAAAACACTTTTGAGGAAGGACATGGTGAAAGGAGAGAGAGAGAGTGGAATAAATGAGTGGGATAGGATGGAGGGAAATACATTTAGCAATTATAAATGTGAAAAAAAATTGAAGCAAATTTTTGTCATAAAGGTCTCATTTCACAAATATATACAGATCTGAGTCAAATTTATAAAAATAAGAGTCATTTCCAAATTGATAAATGATCAAAGGCTATAAAGTAATTAAATTATCTATAGCCAAATGAAAAAATGCTCTAAATCACTATTGATTGGAAAAATGCACATTAAAACAATTCTGAGGTACTACCTCATACCTATTAGATTGGCTAATAGGACAGAAAAGGAAAATTACAAATGTTAGAGGGGATATGGGAAAAATGAGACATTAATGTACTGCTGGTAGAGTTGTAAAATGATTCACCTATTCTTTACAGCAATTTGGACCTATAATCTTTCAGAAGAAAAATAGATATTTAATGTAATAGAAGACTTTCTTGCATTTCTGATGAAAAGAACAGAGTTGTGTTTCTGGTGGCAAAGAATTGGAAATTGAAGGGGTGCCCATCAATAGGGGAATGATTGAATAATTTGTAGTTTATGATTGTGATTGCTATAAGAAGTGATGAGCTAAATGCTCTCACAAAAACCTGGAAAAACTTACATAAACTGACCCAAAGTGAAATGAGTAGAACCAGAAGAACATTGTACACAGTAACAGCAATGTTGTGGGATATTCAACTGTGAATGACTTGGCTATTCTCAGCAATTCAATGAGCCAAGATAACTATGAAGGACTTATGATGAAAAATACTGTCCATTGCCAGAGAGAGAATTGTTTTCTGGAATCTGAGTACAGATCAAAGCATTTTTTTAACTTTATTTTTGGGTTTTCATTTTTGTCTATGCTTTCTTTTACACCATGACTAATATGGAGATATGTTTTGCTTGACTATATATGTATAACCTATATGAGATAGCTTGCGTTCTTAATGAGGCAGCGGGGATGGAATGAGAGAAATTGGAACTCAGTTTTTATTTGTTTTTTTTTTTTAGTGAGGCAATTGGGGTTAAGTGACTTGCCCAGGGTCACACAGCTAGTAAGTGTTAAGTGTCTGAGGTCAGATTTGAACTCAGGTACTCCTGACTCCAGGGCTGGTGCCCTATTCACTGCACCATCTAGCTGCCCTGGAACTCAATTTTTAAAACAAATATTAACCATTTTTACATATAACCAGGGGGAAAGAATATATTAAATGAAAATAAAAGGAAAGAACAGAACCAAATTAAAATTTTTACTTTCACATACAAGAAATACTCAAGAAAACATTTAAAAAGGAAACAAGAAAAAGAAATCATAAGATATTTGATAAGGTTAAAATGTTTCTATTCTTATATGAGAAGATGATACTTGTAACTCCTTAGAACTTTGATCATTTTATGGCTAGTTAGGAGTATACATAGACAAAGGGCAGGGGGGTAAGCTTTGTATGATGGGATGATTTAAAAAAAATTTATTAAGGAATAAATAAGAAAGTTGGATGCACAAGTAGAAGTGGAAAGAGAGAGTAAAAATGGAGAAATATATCCGATGTAAAAGAGGCATGAAAGGAAGATCTTTTACATTGGACAGGAAAATGGGTGGAATGGCAGGCAACACAAACATTACTCTCATCACAATTGGATCAAAGAGGGAATAACACACACACAAACACACAGAGTTGGGTACCCTAGAAGGAAGAAGGAGGTGAAGGGGATGGGAAATGATAGAAGGGAAGGCAGATTAAGGGAGGCCATATTCAAAAGCAAAACTAGACTTTTGAGTAGGGATGGAGTGAAGAGACACACACACACAGAAGGGAGGGATGGAGGGTGGGAGAGGTAGAGGGGGAAAGAGAGAGAGAGAGAAAGAGAGAGAGAGAGAGAATAAGGAGGAGAATAAACATTAGTAATCATAAATGTGAATATGAATGGGATGAACTCACCCATAAAAGGGAAAGGGAAGCAGACAATGGAATGGATTAAAAACAGAATCTCCAAATAAGAGAGAGTTTTATGGGATATAAAATAGATAATGTTTAATATATTACATTAAAAAAAAGTTTCACTCAAATAAAACCAATGCAGCCTAGATTAGAAAGAAAGCAGAAAATGGGAAGCGGATATCACAGAAAATTTCTCTTATACAGGCCTCATTTCTTAACTATGTGGATATAATTAAATATGTCACATTTATAAAATATATATTTCATTTCCTCAATTGATAAATGGTCAAAGAATATGAACAGGCTGTTTTCAGAAGACAAAAATCAAAGCTATCTATTGCCGTATTAAAAATGCTCTATATCACTATGGATTATAAAAATGCAAATTCAAATAACTGAGGTACCACATCATTCATATAATATTGGCTAGAAAGACAGAAAAAGATAATGATGGGGGCAGCTAGATGGCACAGTGGATAGAGCACCGGCCCTGGATTCAGGAGTACCTGAGTTCAAATCCGGCCTCAGACACTTAACACTTACTAGCTGTGTAACCCTGGGCAAGTCACTTAACCCCAATTTCCCCTCAAAAAAAAAAAAGATAATGATGAATGTGGGAAAATTAAGAGGCTAATGCACTGTTGGTGGAGTTGTGAACTGTTTCAGCCCTTCTGGGGAGCAATTTGGAACTATACCCAAAGATCTGTAAAACTATGCATACCCAGTGAATTAAGCAATATCACTAGGTGTGTAGCCCAGTGAGAAAACAGGAAAAGGAAAAGGACCTACACCTACAAAAATATTCATAGCAGCTCTTTTTTTCCTCTTTTTTTTTTGGTGGCAAAGAATTAGATATTGAGAGGATGTTCATCAATTGGGGAATGGCTAAACAAGCAGTGGTATAAAATTGTGAGGGAATACTATTGTGCTACAAGAAATCATGAACAGGATGGTTTCAAAGTACTGCCTTGAGGAAGAAAGAGAATTTGTAAGTCAATTTTAAAAAATGAATGTTAGGGGGCAGCTAGGTGGCACAATGGATAAAGCACCGGCCCTGGATTCAGGAGGACCTGAGTTGAAATCTGACCTCAGATACTTAACACTCACTAGTTGTGTGACCTTGGGCAAGTCACTTAACCCCTATTGCCCTACAAAACCAAAAACAAACAAACAAAAATGAATGTTAGAAACTGTTCTCACATGTAATTGAGGAAAATAAAATATTCAATAAATATTCCCATAATTCCAATAAATGATTCCAAAAACAAAACAAAAAAAAGTTTGGGAAGACTTATATGAACTGATACAAAGTGAAGTGAGCAGAACAAGGAGAGCATTGTAGAAAGTAACAGCAATATGGTATGATAATCAACTGTAAATGACAGTTATTCTCAGCAATAATGATCCAAGACAACTCTGAAGGATGTAAATGAAAAATGCTATCTCCCTCCAGAGAGAGAACTGATCATCTGAATGAAGACTGAAATACACTTTTCTAACTTTCTTTATTTTTCTTGTGTGTGTGTGTGTGTGTGTTTTCTTTTGCAACCTGACTAATATGAAAATGTATTTTGCATGACTGCCCATGTATAATTGATAGCAAATTACTTGATTTATCAAGAAGGGAGGGAAGGAGGGAAAGAAATTGGAACTCAAAATTTAAAAATAAAAAATGTTAAAAAATGGTTTTACAGGTAATTGAGAAAAATAAAATAAGAGAGCCCTTAATGAAATTATGTGTGGAATATGAACAGTTTTACAAAAAGCATAAACTATGTAAAGGTAAAAGACTATGCAGTTTAAATATTACCAACATGTCCTGATAAGAAAAAAAGGTTATTAAATGAACATAGAAAGGAATGGATTAATTTGCAAATCAAATAGAAACAGTAGATAAGTGGGGGAGAAAGGCAGATAACAGTAGAATTAGTGAATGGTAAATGTAATTTTGTCACCAAGTTTAAAATGATACCTGTATTAAAAGATACCTTGGAAGAAAATGTAGGCATATGACAACAAAATTTATTGATGCAGAAAGACAAAAAGGAGACCACACATTGTGTTACTGCTAAAAGTCAGAGGCTGTGACCCAAGAAGAAAAGTTCCATATAAGATCACATTACTAATGACCTCTCTGATTATGTCTACGTCACTCTTTCTGTGAGCCTCTGTTTCCCCATCTTTAAAATACTAGTGGGTGGACAGAATGGACTCAAAGTCCCTTTGACACGTTCTGTGCTATGTTACCCATTAATTAATATACTATGACTCTAGAATGATTAAAACTCTTAACTTTAAGTTAAATGTGAGTTAATATCCCGACTGGGATCTTCCCATGTCTCATTCCATTTTTTGCTCCCCTAATACATTCTGGGTTCCAAACCCATTTCCTGATGTAATTAAAATGAACTCTAGTCTTTGGATCTTACTTTCCACAGATCTCAGCACTCCTAGGCCATGGTCTTTCTCTTTGCCTAACAATTTGTCCCTTGATTATTCTCACTTCCAATCTACTACCATAGTCTACATCCTTAGACCCTAGACCTAGAGCTCTATTCCTGAAAGGGATACTTATGAGGATGACTCTGAAATTGCTAAATAGATAACTGGAATAATGTGTATGTGCTAGTCACAATTCTAGGTATTAGGGATAAAACAGGAATAGGTTCTGGGCTTATGATTTATTTAATTGGAAAAGAGAACTCTGGATGAGGAAACTCTGTTCATAAATGTCAGCATCTTCTTTGCAACTGAGATTTTGGAGTTTCCTAGAGCACTGAGACCTTAAATGATTTGGCCAGGGTCATACAGCCAGGAGGTATTGGAGGCAGGTCTTAAACTCATGTTTTCTTGACTTAGAAGTCAGAATTCTATCCATTACAAGATGCTAGTGATACAAAGACAAAAACTAAGTAGTTCTTCCCCTATGTAATTTACATTCAATTGGGGCATAGGGGAAAGTGTAAATCATGCATACAAGTAGGAAAATGCAAGGACAGTTGAGGGGGAAAGAGCACTGACAACTGGTGAAAAAGAAAAGGCTGTCCCCAGAAAGTGGCTTGAGAACTGAAATACTTGAAAGATTCCAAGATGCTGAGGGAAAGAGGACTTACTGAATGGTTTCCTCTCATTTGACACATTACAGGACTCCTTTTTGTAATCTTATTAGGGTCCTTTGCTACATTATATTGTGAATTCTTATTGAGAGGGATCATCTTTTGCTCTTTTTTTGTATCCTCAGTACTTTGCATAGTGCTTGGCACAGAGAAGGCATATATTGATTGGTTGATGTTATGGGGTTAGGTAAACTGGCCAGTTGACATGGGTCTTCTCCTTGAGAAGACACACCTTGAAGCAAGAGAGATAAGAGATGGGAGCTACCTCTTGCCCAGCTTCCCCCAGCTACCACCAGTGGGGCATATCACATCCTCGGGTGATCACCCCCAATAAGGGAACTTCCCACAGTCAGATGATCACACCATCTGATCCCTCTACCATTGGTCTGCTGTAAAAGTATTCACCTTTCTCCTGTTCGAGATAGATATCTCAGAGAACGTGTCTCTGGCTCTACTTTCTCTTCAGACTTGTCTAAAGGTTTCCTTTCTCTAGCACCCAAATTAAATATCATTTTATTCTAATTGGATTTGTGTGTGATAGGGTATAATTCTTTAAAGAAGAATTCCTAAGGACCCCAATCTCCCCCCAACCCCCCATAACAATTTATATTTTTAAACAAGTACAACTTTTTTCAGGTTTGAGTTGAGGGAACAGTTTTAGTAGTTCAATTTGGCTACAATGTAAAGTTCAGGAAAGGGAGCAATATAAAATAAGGTTGGAAAGATCAGTGGGAGGCACAGTCTAGAGGGCTTTATATCTTGCTTTATTTTAGAAAGTAAAATATATTGGCAAAAATAAGAAAAGGATATTTCTACAAGGCCAGTTTGGAGTTCACTACAAGCTGAGATCTTACAAACCCAATAGAGAGTCTGAATGGATTATAGGAAACCATATTTTTATTTTCATAGTGTATACTGTTCACTAAATATTAATTAATGGATAGTCATGTGTAAATGTAGGCACTCTAAAAGAAGCCCAATTTTGGTCTCTAGAGTGGTCATCATTTGAATGCCATTTTGCAATAACTGCCCCATTAATAAAATAATTGGTCTGTTATAGAGAAGAACAAAAACAAAAATAACAACAACGAAAAGAAAGTCAATAATAGAACACTTTTATTGTAATGGAGGGAAATAGTAACCACAGTGAATTCAAAGAATATTTTTAATTCTTCATACTATTTTTTTCAGCACCCATTTTTACGTTGTCTACAAATAGGCCCATGTTTCCTATGAGTCTGTGGGTAGACTAATCCATTTGCACAGAGGCCAATTTCTACATTTAGGCCTTAATGTCCCACAGGCATCTATCACCTCACCCCAGAAAGAACCTCACTTGATCACTCCCATCAATCCCATTTAATCCAGCACAAGGAGAACAAGTAAAATTATCTTTCTTTTCTTTAATTTTTTTAAGTAGAAAATATTGGAATAAGAAGGTTCCCTACCTTACCACCATACCACCCCCACATACACCTTGGAAAAAGGAAAATCTTTATAAATAGATTGGAAAACATACTATTCTTTATATAGTCATATCAACAGAGGTAAACACGTAAAAAAAGTTATTTTAGTGGACAAATAAACCCCAAAGGAAATACAATCTTACATTGAAGTCTTCTCTAATATGTCTAATGTTGGTCCAGCACTGAGGAAGTAGCTAATCAGTCTATTTATTCTAGAGCAGTGGGGCTTTCAAAGCACTGATGTCTGGCCAACAGTCACAAGGGATGGTTTGTTTTTTATATATATTCGCCTCAGGAGCACAGATGAAGATGTATAATTTTGAGCACATTAACCAGCAGTATCCATCTTGAGCTGGTTGAGATTTTTAATGAAACTGTGTGCTGACACACTGGTGTTAATATTAATGTTGGCTCCAAGAGCCCAATAGCATTTGGAAAGTCTATGGTGCCAAGCTCAGGTCTGGTAATTAGGCTCATGATTGAGCTAAGTAATAGGACCACATACTAAAAATCTATAGCTAATTCAATCACTTCGTTCATAAAGCAGTTAGAAATGTATTTTAACTGCTTGATCCCTATATTGAGATGTTTGGCATCCCCCTATTCTTTATAAAATAGATGTTTTGAGAGGAAATTCTACTTTGATGCCTCTTACACTAAAGTTTTCAAAGTCTGAATATTGTTGTTAAACAAGACATTGCTGGATGAGAGAAGACTAGATTCTTAAATGGTAAGGGAGGTTCCTTGTGAGCAACAGGACTCAGGGGAAAAACATGACACACTGGAAAAAGAATTGGCTTCTGAGTCAGAGGGCATGTGTTTGAAACCTGTCTTACTACCAATGATACCTTGTGTCTCTCTAGGTCTTATTTTCTTCTGTAAATTAAGGTATTAATGAGATACCCTCTAAGGTCTCTTCCAGCTCAAAACTATCATTCTATTAAATCAACCCACATGATATATGGAAAGTAAGAAAGGAATTCTCAGACAAGCCTTTGTAAGGGGAAAGAAGTAGCACTCCCAAGTAAGTTCTCTGAGAGAACCCATTATTTTTTAGTTGTTCTTTATCTTGAGTATTTCAGAATCACAATCCATGTCATTGGACAACATTTCTTTTCTCGATTCCATCATTCTTCTCTAACTTTGTGTTCTTTTTGTAAATCTAGAATACAGGAGCCTGGTGAAATTATTTTCCCCCAGCCCTATAGTCCACTAATATTCCCAATAAACTCTTACAAAGGGCATCTAGATTGTTTGAACCAGTGGATTGTTGATACAATGCACAAATATGGCTTTTTATAGCACAGTGATGGCTCATCAGGTTAGATTGCTCTGAATGCTATTTTATCATGTGGATGCTAGCAAACAAAACTATAATATCTTCTCTGGAGCTATTAAGAGGTCTTCCCTGCTTTCTCACTTCCCAATGAGCTTAGTACTCCTCAGGGAATTAGTCATGAAATATTGACATTGTCTATGAGTAGAGATCTCTCTGCTAAATGAAAGAACTTCATCAGTTTTATGCTTCTCTCCCAAGGATCAAAATGCTTCTCTACAAAACTCATGAAAAATAAAACAAGCTGATTACAGGAGTGCCCCACACCACTAAAAACAAAAGCAAATAAAAAAGAAAGAAAAATTAAGAAGACTTTTGGGGGGAAATAAATCTTAAATCCTGGAAACAAAAACTGTAGGCTGAAGGGAGACTTCCCTGCCAGCCTGGACACTGGATATATGTTTATAACTGCCTGGTTACAGCAGAAGCTCACATAAACATGATTTCTGGGATCAACACACTATGAGATGACCTAAGGGGTCCATTCTAGATCTAATCCAATCTATTCTCTTGGACCACATCCAGTGAGCACAGAATCCATACTTAACAGAAATTCTCCCATTGTCATTATAAGAATATTTTTAACTAACTTGGGGCTAATCTAACTGGTGGGCCCTAATCTGGGGATTGTTGACTGGCTGGCTATCTGATTGCTTTTAATTTAGTATGGGCTGTTTATAAAATTCCACCACACTTGCTCCTCCCAAATTGATAAGCAAAAGATTAAGAAGCCTTTTCCATTTTAATAGCAGAGGGTTTATTTATGAGATATAATTTAAAATTAAGAATATGGGAAAATAAAATGTACAACCTGAGTGCTTTACGGCATGTCTCTCTCCTCCTGCCACGCCTGGAACGTTTTAGCCTCCTCCCGTGTACCAAGGGACCTTCTCTCATTTCCTTCACTGAAAAGCCTCCCTGCTCCTCACTCTTGCCAACCCCCCTGAAAAGCCTCTTACTGTTGTGTCCTCCTTCCTTGCTATTAGCTTTTTCTCCACCTCCTTTCTCACTTTCTTAGCGTCCTTGTAGCAGCCCCCTTTCTGTCCATTCCTCCCTTACTGTCTTCTTAATCTTCCAGCCTCCCCCAACCTCTTTATGTCTGTCTCCCTCAGCATCTCTAGCATCCCTTTTTATTAACTCTCTCTCTGAGGTGAAATCCCGGGCTAGCCACCCCCAGAGCTGGCTGAGCCCGTGCTCCCTGGGCCGAGCTGGGGGGTGGGTGAAGCAAACCCCAGCATCTCTTGAGGGTTTTCCTGTGCCTCTCCACTGTGCACAGGGCAGCGCCGTGGCCTGGGGTTTTTTGTCCGCACAGCTTAGCCCAGCTCAGAGGCCCCCCACCTTGCTGAAGCAGAAGGGGAGGGGCCCTAGCTCCTCTTACACAGAAAAAAAAAATCCCTGGGGCCTAAGGCTTTTAAATCTCAACCCAACGGCAGGATCTCCAAATCAAAATAAATTTCCACATTATTAATATTTGGCTTTGTCTTAGAAAAATCTTAGATTGGGCCCCAAGACTGGCCAGACATAGGTCAGAGATAGTAGAACATTTTGAGGACAAAAGATGTGGCATGGGGGTACCACTATAGATTGGAAGGGAGCCTGGATTTATAGAAGGTCTTGTTCCAAATTCCAGCTCTAGTATTTACTAACTGACTTTGGGCAAGTTCTTTTCCCTATCAAGCTCAGCTTCTTCATGCATAAAATGGTATTGTATGAGATGGTTTTGAACATCAATTTTAGCTTTAAACCTTGTGATTCTCAGCTATATTAAGGGCTCCATGAAGAGGCAGAAAGTAATACATAGTATTCCTGTTAACAGGAAATTGACATGAAGACAGGCTTCATCCAGTTGTTCTGTGGCTTTGCTTTAGAGAATATCCACCTGTTACCACGTCATCCCAACAAATCAAGTGACATACTTTACTCTTTTTCCTTTCCTGTGTCCATCTGACTTAACTCGCTGCTTTTGCCTGCTGATGGCTGGGGAGTTTTCCAATTGGATCTTGGGTGTTCCAGGGCCTTGCCTTCACTGAATAGCTTTGAAGAGATGGGGTTTAAATTGTATCGGGGTATTAGTCTAAAGTGAATGAAGTGGAGAGTATACTTCTCGTTTATATCCCCAGAGTGATAAATGTGAAAGTGTAATTTTTTTTCTAAGGCAAAGAAAATGGGAAACCAACGTGGATTTCAGACACATGAGAAATAGCTTATGAATTTAGATGATAGCTCGGTAGAAATAAATTGTACAGATGTTCATTCATTTTAATAAAGTGGGGAAATGACATGCTGCTATAGTCCTTTGAGAACACTGGTATTTTTAAATTATGATCCTATAATAGTAGCATTAAAATTTGTAATGCAGCCAGTAGCTTCTGAATTGGAGGGAAAAATTCATTTATAAAATAAAAGTTCAGACTTTGGAATGTAAATTGGAAGACTCATTGCTCCTTGGTCAGATATGAATTAGCCCTAAGAGGACCCTACAACATTTTGACCATAAAATGTTAAAAAATATCTTCCAAGGAACTTTTTGGATGGTTGACAAAACTCGTTACCACCCTCCATTCAAGTCGATAATGCATGTATGAAAAAATGCAGCTAGCCAGTTTCTTTATTTCTTCCTAGAGGTATGGGGACAATTATAGGTTATGATTTTCATCTGAAATATGTTCAGTTTATGACTAATACACTCTGCTTGATAATAGACATGTAAGGAAGAAGAACCTAAAATAATGAATGAAGGAAAATTACTTTCATCCCTGATACGAAAAGTTTTCGATAAAAGTTTCCCCTGAAGCCTCATTATGGCATAGAGATGACCCAAAGTTTTCAAAGGCTGTGCTTATGAAGTAAAATCTCTGGTCTAGCATGGGGAAATGGATTAATTAACATGCCTGGTCACCTCCTGTGCTATGTGTCTTCAATACAAAGACCAAACTTGTTAAGTTAGAGAAGGTTCATCATTAGAAAGTTGGCCTCAAAGGGATAGAATTTGGAGATACAGAAAGCAATGAAATAGAGAAAAGATAAAACTGTTCCTCATTTCCATCTACCTTCTCTTGTCTTAAATGTCAGATAAAAGGAATTTGAGGTTGCAAACAATCTTAGAGTTATTGGGTTATCTACAAATAAGACTTCGACAGTTGGTATGTTAAAGTTGGAACCTTTGTTTAATGACTGATGAATTGAGGTATCACTGGAGGAATTTAGCCATGTTCATATTGACCTCAGGATAAATTAAAGTAGAAGATATATGCTCACAGTCAAATGCACGGATAGCTTGAAGGTACTCTTTAGGGATATAATGATAGATAGATAGATAGATAGATAGATAGATAGATAGATAGATAGATAGATAGATAGATAGATAGATAGATAGATATATAGATAGATGGATGATAGATGATATAGTATTAAATAAAATAAAATAAATTGATATAATATTAAATAAACTTAACACTAATGGGCTGGCAACACTGTTCAGATGAAAAACATCCATTTGCCTAAAACACTATTTTACAGAGAAAACATACAAAGGCAAGTGCTCACATGGAAGTCAGAAGGAAGTTATACAAGGACATTCTCAACGTCTCTCTGAAGAACTTTGAAATAGATTGTTAGATATGGAAGACACTTGCACAGGACATCTCAACATAACATACCTGCTGTATCAAAGAAGGGACAGTGCTCCATGAGCAAAGCAAAATTGCAGTAGCTCAAAAGAAACTGGAAATAAACAAATTTAGAGACATCTCCATTATGAATTTCCATAGGGACTAGTTGTCTCCAACCTTTGGTAGAGCCTTCCAAACTCATATTGGTCTGATCAGCCACTGTACTGTGATCTGACACACTGTACTTTGACCGTGACATAGTAGTGTCATTTTGGTCCTCTTTGATAGATAGAGTTCTGAATTGATCTTATGTGTCCCAAAGCACTAAAAGATCATTTTGGAAGATACTTGGTCATCTTATCTTGAAATACTGATGATGACCATAAGCCAAGAGATTTCTAAGAGTACAGTTGTAGCATATGTACCAATATAAAGAACAAGAGCTAGAGGGGGCACCTAGGTGGCACAGTGGATAAATCACTGGTCCTGGATTCAGGAGGACCTGAGTTCAAATCTGACCTCAGACATTTGACACTTACTAGCTGTGTGACCCTAAGCAAGTCACTTAACCCAAATTGCCGTGCAATAAATAAATTAATTAATTAATAAATAAATTAATTGATTGATTGATTGATTAATTAATTAATAAGAACAAGCTCTAGAAAGAACCTGGCTTCAATGCAAGAGAATAATCTGAAGTGCTGAAATGTGTATCAGAAAATATTATTTATATTCAAGGGATCTCAGAAACAAGTGGTTAAGAATACTCAGAAACCTCACAAATTGTACATCATTAAAACTTTTTTCCAGAAGAAAATAAGAAGGCAATAGATATGAAAACCACTAAAATACAGTATATAAAATGAAACTGATTATATCTCATCCAAAAAGAAGTAACTCATTATAGATCCAGTCATCTTTTCAGCATCACCTGTCTCGATGTAATCAGATTATTGATTAATTAGAGCAAAGGTTAAATGACATAATGAAAGAAAAGAAAAAAGAAAAGAAGAGAAAAGGGAAGACTTAATTGTGAATACTGTAGATCTAACCTGATTTATTGAAACAAACTGTTAACTCCAAAAAACAAGGAATGGATAAAATTAGTATTATGGTCATTGGCTCTTGAAATTTTTAATAGTCATTTCCTTCAACACTTTGCTACATCTGTAATATTATCAATGTGGGTACTCTCTCCCAAGAGTTCAAATCATAGTCCATCCATTCCTTTTCATCCTGTGAAACTTGTCCAGATTCTCTTATAAATATTCCACTGGTGGTCCATTCATTGTGACAGTGACCATCCTCTAGAACTATTAACATTGCATAGCTATTATGGACATGGAATTGACACGATGTGGGCTGTGCAGCATTTATCCCTTGTTTTTGCTATATGCTAATTCTAACTTTAGCACTTTCAAACTTGAGCAAGTCATGTGACTTTTTGGAGCTTTAGTTGCTTCCCTTGTTTACTTTGTCAGATGACAAATTCTTTGTCTAACGGGTGTATTTTGAGGATCAGATGTTATAATGAATATAAAGCACTTTGTAAATTGTAAAATACTAGATAATCATCCAGCATTTATTAAGTGCCTACTATTTGCCAAGTAGAAGACAAAGACACAAATTAAATAGTCTCTGTTCTCAAATAATTAAGATTCAGCTATTATCGTTGTAAAGAAGATTCAGCTTCTGTAGAGCATATCACATACTTTCAAACAAACAAAGGATCCCTTTGTATTTATATCTCCCCTCAGTCCCCCCATTCTAAATGTATTAGAGGATAAGACTAATAAAGTCATCTGTCATAGATATTATGATTTGGCTCCACACTTTGATGGTGTCATAATTTACTTTAATTTCTCAGTTCTACATTAAACATCATGTATTATTTTGCCTTTGTTTCACCATTGATATAACAGAACTGTCAAGTGGGAAAAGAGAAAAGCACAATAAAATAAACCCATAGAATTTCCTTCCAAGGCAGAGATAATGTAAGCAAAGGATTTTTTCAGACTGTTTTCAGTATACTGTCTCATGCCTCAAGATACAGTAAATGAATCTGAATGATATGTTTTGAGAGTCAATCCCATAAAAACAGCAAGGATTTCACCTGGCTGGATTTGATCTTAGCAGAGCAAAGAAGTACTCCCCATGTTATATTTACTTCTCATGAACCAAAAGATCTTCCATACCTAGTCCAGAGGCCTCAAATTCTAAGCAAATATTCATAGTGTGTTTTCTTGAATCAAAATTAGTATTAATTTAGCTCACTAAATTTTATCCCTTTACAACTTCATCATATATCTATATTTATCTATAGCTATGGATATTTGAATTTTGAGTGATATATCTATTTATAACTAGACAAATAAGGAGATAGATGAGAAAGAGAGAAATGAGAAGAGTGATGGAGAGAGAGAGACAGAGACAGAAACAGAGGTTATTTGGTACTGGCCTTTGATTTTATTGTCTCATAGGTAAATGTTCTCTTTTCAGTTCAAGGCATAATCAATCAATAAATATTTATTAAGTGTCTGCTATGTGCCAAACATTGTGCTAAGTGCTGCAGATACAAAAAGTCAGTCCCTATGCTTAAGGAATTTACAATCTAATGGAGGAGACAATATGCAAACAAATATACACAAAGCTAGCTATATCCAAGAAAAAATAGGAAAAAAAGACATTAAAAGGAGGAAAACACTGGAATTAAGATGGGTTAGGGAAGGTTTCCTGTAGAAGCTAATCAGCAAGTTATCTGAAACTCAAGAACATCAGGCCACAGATACAGACCTGGAAGGGAATCTCAGATACCATAGGGTCCAAAATCTTCATTTTACAGATGAAGAAACTGAGGCCTAAAGAGAAGTGACATGTCTAAAGTCACACTTAGCTAGTGACAGAAGTTGGACTTGACCCAGTCCAACCCCTTATCCATTATGGTATTCTTATTCCCAATTTTAATTTCCCAGTGGTAGAAGCAGACAGACATTGGCTATTTCTATAGAACAATGGCCAATATGCTCATTTCAATTTTTTGGACTTGAAGGCACTACATTGTGATAGAGAAAAACAGTTGACTCAGACCCCTGCCACTCTGTATGCTACTGTGAATCTACTAAATGAGATGCTATGTTTAAAGTACTTTATAATCTTTGAAGAACTACATATGATGTTGATGATGACAGTCTGAAGCTGACATAGCTTTACTAATTTCTAGCAAAAACAAACAAGTAACTGAGGCAGGGCAACCAGGAGCCTTGTAAATTTTAGTCCCTTAGCAGCATAGATTACAACTGATTTAGGAACCAAATTAATAGAAATAAATACCTTCTTCTCATTAATGGCCATATTACAGATGAGCTCTTTAGTAACCTAGTATTGCCATTCTCCTAGATCTAAGCAGGATTCTCCACTTGTAGTGACCTGGCAATGTCCAAGCCTTCCTCTTCCTCTTCCTCCCTCCATCTGCAAATATACTGAGGGGATATTTTCTAAATAAAACATAAGTATGTGTATATATACAAATATACACATAAATACATAGATATATATACATATATATATATATATGTACATATGTGTGTCTCACAAAAGCTCAAAATTAGCTATTTTTGGTCCTTGAGCAAAAGATTGAACTAGTATTAAATTTATAACAAGAAAGCTGTTTTTGTTTGTTTTTTTTAATTTGGAGGGGGTCAATGGGGGTTCAGTGACTCGCCCAGAGTCACATAGGTAGTGTCAAGTGTCTGAGGCTGGATTTGAACTCAGGTCCTCCTGAATCCAAGGCCAGTGTTTTATCCATTGTGGTACCCAACTTCCTTGAAAGCTGTTAACAAGTTCACTTATTCTCATTTGTTGTTCTCTTTGTGAAAGACAATAATCTGTCTTAGCTCCGATGCTCAGACATACTGAAAGCTCTTTTCAAAGGAAGGAACTTTAAGTGTAGCTTGTCAAGAAAAACAGGAGAAAAAAAATTCACAATGGCTAGTGAAACACAATCCTGTTGCTAGAGAGGTAATAAGCTAGACAACCAAGACATATTTTCAGATACCTAGAAGAAATGGCTGTGACTGAGTCTTATAGGGTATGTTACACATTGAGTTGTTTGGGATAAAAGTATCCTGACCCCTATATCTATGCAAGTAATGCTAGTTTTTTGTTTTGTTTTGTTTTCACCCTTTAGAAGCAATTGCAATAATCCTTCAGACTTGATTAACTTGGGGGAACTAAAGGCTCAGAGTTTATTAACTTTACTTCCTGGTCACCTGAATACAAAAACATCCCAAGGAGCTCTAGGTACAGTACTGATGTTACTGTACCATAATAGTTAACTCAGTCAAGGGAACTTTACTCAGCTGAATCACTTTGGGAGTCCTCAAAGCATAGCTTTGTTGAAAAATCCTTCTACTTCTATGGATAAGTAAATCTACTTTCATTAACTCTTTTTTTTCATTAAATGTTTAAATGACCTACACATGTCTCATTGTGTTTCATAAAGTAGTAGGGGATTCTCTTGAGTTGGACTCATCTAAGAATAAATTTTAAGTTCATGTCAGTGTAACTCAGTTTCAAAATTTTGTTTTTCTTCCTCAAATGTTACTGAGCACAAAGAGACTCTTTTAGTGAGCAGGATTGAGAAGTAGTTTGTCAGAGTAAAACAAACAAACAAACAAACAAAAATCATTACATGTACATACATACCCACTGGATTGATAGTCAATGGTCCTGGGTTTAAATGCTGCTTCTCCTATTTATTTACTTATATGAGCTCTTGAAAATCATTATCTTTCCATCCCTGCTTCCCATCCTATAAAATGTACATTTTTGGTTACATTAGCTAGCTCTAAATCCACTCTATTTAATCTGTGAAAATGCCTGCTGGTGTCACCGATTTACTAAATCCATATTTTTATATATTAGACATGTATCTTGTATAGTCATTGAGCTCCTAGAGCTAGGAAGAGAAGAGAGAGAATACTGGATTATATTTGGAAAATTGTGTCACCCTTTCAAAGACCCACTGCTTCTTCATGTTGCCAAAACAAGTATGTATGTCTATATAAGGATATTTCTCTGTGTGTATAAATGTATATATGCATGTACACATGCATATATACATACACATGCATATATGTGTGTATGTGTGTATATGACTATGAGTCATCAAGCACTACATTATCCAAGAACAAAAATTGCAGATAGCCCTAAGATAAATGGAAAGTTACATGTTAGGCACTCATAGTCTGAGGCTTATTGCCAATGATGAATTGTGTGCAAAGAGTGGAGGAAAAGATTTTCCATGGCATTGTTTGTTAAGAAAAGGAGATAAAAAAACTGCATTCCTAAAAGAGGCAAAAAACAGAGGGAAGCCTCTAACACACTGGACAGATTCTCCATGGAAGATTTATGGCAGGACATGGACAATAATCATACAGGATGGGAAGATAGGATTAAGCTGCTTTTTCTTCTGGTGGAGGAATCAGATACAGCATTTGAAGTCATGAAGTAATCTTTGCTACAGTTCCATGACTCTTTTGAAGACCTGTACTTCTTTCTCTAGCAATGATGGTGAGTTGATAGAGGAAAGCCTAAGCTATTAGAGTCAATGAGAGAGCCTTGGGGTTTCATCATCAATTTCAAGAACTGGACACTTGGTGCTCATAGTCCTGGTTTTACAGAATATTTGGTAGGCACATTTGTAAGGCAGAGTTGTATTAATGACTTTGACATTCTCCTTGAAACAATGACCAATTTTTTCAAGATCAATATTCTATTAGTGTTATATAGATATGAGCCATAGAATACTATGGTTTCCAAAGAAGTTAAAAGTATTGCCCAGAGGGCTATGGTGAGTTGATGCTGTATGTGAGTAAGGTTCAATATACTATACACAAGGAATCGTGAAGGTGTTCAGAGTTATAAAGGGAAAAAGAGAAGAGGGAATCAGCAAGAGTATCATAGCACAGATAGGCCGGGAAGATACTCAGTATCGACATCAGAGGTAACCTTGACAGCTTGGTCCTAGCTTCAAAGTTAAGCCCTACTCAGACTTGTCAAACCCAAATACCCTGTTTCTCCATTTAATGCTAACACTGACATACCCATACCCAAAATTTAGATATATCCCAGCTTAAATAAACAATGTACCCCTCACTCTTCAAGCCCACTGCACAGCTGATGAGATTCTATGGAGTTCTAGAAGTGGAGGTTCTTAACTTGAAATTTATGAATTTTTACATTGACAAATTTATCTTCATTAAATTGAATACATTTTGGACGTTTGAGCATCACGTTCTTTTTTTTGTCCTTCTGTCCCCAGTGACAAATAGAAAGTATTCAGATTATTTTTTAATTAATTAGTTAATTAATTTGTTTGTTTATTTTTGTGGGGCAGTGAAAATTAAATGACTTGCTCAGGGTCACACAGCTAGCAAGTGTCAAATATCTGAGGCTAAATTTGAACTTGGGTCCTCCTCAATCCAGGGCCAGTGCTTTATCCACTGCTCCACCTAGCTACCCTCTCAGTTTATATTTGTTAAATTGAATTGAATGAACATGAGTAGTTTGGTTATTATATTTTTATGAAAGTTCTTTTATAAAAGCTTTGAAACCAACTAACCAAAGAGAGGCTGTTATTAGTAGTATTTGTTTAAGGAAACAGGCATAGCTCATTCAAACTGCTTTAAGAAATAACTCTCTCGGGAGCAGCTAGGTGGCACAGTGGATAAAGCACCAGCCCCGGATTCAGGAAGACCCGAGTTCAAATCTGGCCTCAGACACTTAACACTTACTAGCTGTGTGACCCTGGGCGAGCCACTTAACCCTCATGCCATGCAAAACAAAACAAAACAAGAAATAGCCCTCTCTGGAAAAAAAAGGAGGCTCTAGAATCTAGACCATATCTATGAGCCTAGAGTGATAAGCAGTGGTTTCCAAAATTTATGTAGCAATATATGCACACTTTCTTAAAAACAAAATATTTTCATTCTCCCATTTTTTATAAAACAAGGTCTGAAAAAAATGACAATTTAAATTTAACTTGAAATTTTCAAGCATTTACATATATACACATATGTAAAACAATTATTCAATATGTCAAAAAGAACCAAAGCTATGGAGATGACAGAATGATACCATTATATGTAGCATGTACATATACTAGATAAATATTAGTATAAAATATGCTAATGAAAACCACTGAAGATTGCAGATAGAAAACTTGGGTTTTATTTCCAGCTGTATCACTGACTTACTGAATGGCCTTTGGCAAGTCATTCTTCTCTAATTGGGTATCAGTTTTCTCAGTTAGAAAATGAAGGTATTGGAACAAATGTTCTCTAAGGTCTTAGCCAGTTCTAACGTTCTATGATTCTAGCCAGTTCAACAGTCTCCCAAATGTTTTCACCTAATTAGCAATGTATACATAGTATGTGCTGCATATAGGTTTGTGGAAATGAATCAAGACATAAATAAAATATAAATATGCCCAGCATTTGATTGCCTTGGTGCAGATATTAGAGCAGAACAAATTGAATGCATCATATTCAATGCAGTATAATCTTAATACCACTTAGCAATACCACATATAGATGTATTCAGTACATGAGAAACGGGATGCTAAAGGGAATATAGACCATATAATTTGCGTCATACTTTGCTTTTAATATTTTCCTTCTGTTGAATTTAAAATATCAGTGCATCATATTAATAAGGGAAATGATAAATAAATATATTTAACAATTTCTGCATAAACAGTAAAGATCATCTTAAAATAGCATATTGCTTCATGAATTAGTTCAGTATCTTATCTCCCCCCACCCCATTCTCAGGGGATCATGTGGTATAGTTGGGGGTGGGGGGGAAATCACCAGACTGGAAATCAGGAGCAAAGCCACAACTAGGTCTTAGCTACTGGGGCTTTGCCCTAGAGCCCTCAAATTTAGAGAGCCCTAATACCACATAGAATAATAGCATCATAGATCTTTATCTGAAAGGGACTTCAGTGGCCATCTAGTCCAACCCCCTCATTTTACAGATGGACAGGAAATACACATACATACACACATACATACATACATGGATGCGTGCATACACATATACAGATACACCCATGTATATGTATATATTCATATATTTATACTGTTCCAAGTAAATGCTAACTGCTAGGAATACTACAAAAGTGAAAATAGCCCCTGCCCTCAAGCAGCTTACATTCTAAGAGGGGAGAGAACACATAAAAGGGAGTGTTGGCCAATGAGGAATATTTTTTTGTTTGGAGAATTACAGAGATATTGAATGGAGCCATAGTGAGACAGAATGACATATCCTTTATAGCAGCAGCGGCAATACAGATTTGATTATGGTTCCAAAATTGGAAAGCAAGAGTAGAAGAGTACAGAGAGTCAGAGAGAAAATGGTGATGGAGTAATGAAACATAGCTGGAGTGTTGTACCTATAGTCCAAGGATCTTGGTTTCAATCCTAACTCTAACACTTACTGCCTGTGTGACTCTAATGGATTAGGCACTTAACCACTCAGATCCTTGGTTTCCTCATTTGTGAAATGGGGATAATAATGAATGCAATATCTAATTCATGGGGGAATTATGAGACCTGGATAAAAACAAAAACCACAACAACAACCACAAAAAAAAACCACTGTATTTAAAGTGATTTGCAAATTTGACAGTACTATCTAAATGTTGCCTGTTATTTATACTATTCTCATTATTTTTTTTCATTATTTTCTTATTTGAATTCCTCCTACCTGGTAAATAGTTTTTTAATAAAATTTTAACACAGTTTTTATTATACCCAGTATAAGCAGGAATGGTTTCTCATTGGTCAGATGTAAGTATTAAAAATGTTTTCACATAACTCTTGAACATCACTTCTTTTGTGAAAGATGGTAGTTAATGAAGAAATAATTTTCAGGTCAGGTCAAGTCAACATGTTCCATGTGGAATATGGTAGAGATGTTGAGAAATTGAAGGAGACCTGTTCTGGGCACTTCCTCAAAATGGAGGTTCTCAGAGGAATTCACTAATGGCGAAAGTGGCCATAGGAGCAGAGGGAGAAGGATGTTGAAATATGGTGGCAGAATCCAAAAAGTAAAGCATGTTTATTCTGGTACAATTTTGTTTTATTGATTTACTTCAAAAAGCAATATGTCTGCTATTCTTTCTTTCCTAATTGTAAACTTATTTCTGTCTTGCTGTCATCACACCAAAAAGATAACTTTTTGCAGTTAATAGGGAAAAGAGCAGGCCTGGATATTTTGTGGGCTTCTGGGTGGTTGTTCTTGGTTTGAGGTGTTTTATTTTAATAAAAGCAGGCAGAAGAAGCCTTGGTAGCATACTGTGCCCTGGGGTGTTTCAGAAATGAAAAAACCACCAGCTCTAGTAAAAATTGCTTTTCCTACCACAGAGTGGCTGCTGACCTTCTAAGTATAACCAAAGGGTTAGAAAAGAAATCACATTTGCATAAAGATTCACACAGGGACTGCGTGGATTGCTCATCATGAATAATTATGAAAAAACGATCGACACAATCAATCATGTGGATGTGTGGGCTGCCAAAGCTGGGATGCCTGCCATAGAATAGAAGAAAAAATGTCCAAATGACTGACTAAATGTGTGGTGTTCTTATCAAGACGTTTTGGCATATCATAGATAAAGACTGTCAACAGTCTAAGAATTCTCAGGCATGTAAGATGTCCTGATATATTGTTATAAATTCCAGTGTGTAGGGTCCTGCTATACAGAGGCAATTTGATGCAATCAAAAGATGATTCGACTTAGAATTAGGAGGTTTGGGTTTAAATCCTGCCTCTGACTCTTACTTGCTACATGACCATGGGCAAATCACTTCAGATTTCTAAGCCTCAGTTTGCTCAGCTGAAAAATAGGGATAATGCCTGCATATTTGTACAGTTCCATGTTTTTAGACTTATTGAAGCAGGATTTTGGTGAAACTTTAAAATGTTGTGGGGTGGGTAGTGGTGGTGGTAGTGGTAGTGGTGGTGGTGGTTGTCCTTCATTCTTTTTGCTGTTGTTGTTGTTGTTTGTTTTTTTGTTTTTGTGGGGCAATGAGGGTTAAGTGACTTGTCCAGGGTCACACAGCTAGTAAGTGTCAAGTATTTGAAGTTGGGGGCAGCTAGGTGGCACAGTGGATAGAGCATTGGCCCTGGAGTCAAGAGTACCTGAGTTCAAATCCGGCCTCAGACACTTAACACTTACTAAAAAAAAAAAAGAAGTATTTGAGGTTGGATTTGAACTCAGGTCCTCCTGAGGGTTGGTGCTTCATCCACTGTGCCACCTAGATACCCCTGTCCTTCAATCTTGAAAGGGACCAAAATGATATCATCATATTGGAGACAAGGTATAACTGTGACTGATCAGACCAATATGAACTCTGAAAGTTCTATAGCAGTTTGTATACAAATACTCCACTTGAACATTGGGGCAAGGGAAAAAGAAAAAGAAGAGAATAAGTATATATAGAACATTCACTATGTATCAGGCACATTGTTAAGTACTTTTACAAACTTTATCTCATTTGATACTCATAACAACCCTGTGAGGTAGGCACTGTTATTACCCCCATTTTACAGTGGAAGAAATTGAGGCAAAAAGAGAATAAATGACTTTCCCAGGGCCTCACAGCTAGGAAGTGTCTGGGGCCAGATTTGAATTCAAAGTCTTCTTGACTTTAGACCCAGAGCATTTAATCTACTCTGTCACCTAGCTGCCTGGAAAGGTGAATTATTAGCATAATAGGATTTATAAGTTAAAGGAACATTTAAAATCTTTAAGTTTTTCCCCCTTCCAATAGTTCATATTAGTGATTGTTCTACAATTTATAGAATTGAGTAGCCCAGGATCACATAGTCCCAATATATGAGAGGCAGAACATGCACATTTTATCTCTCTCTGTCTCTCTGTGTCTGTCTTTCTCAGTCTGTCTCTCTCTCTCTCTCTCTTTCTCTTTCTCTCTCTCATTAAGTCATTTCAGTCTTTTTCTCTCTTTCCAAATAAATAAGGGATCTCAAATCCAAAGATGTTAAGTGATTAGTACATAGCCCCATAGCTAGTATATTGCAGAGCAAGGATTAGAAACAGGGCATTTGACTTCAAGTCTAGGGTTCTCAACTTGCTACCACTTGATAAATGGCCAAAGGATATGAATAGTTAGTTTTCAGAAGAGGAAACCAAAGCTATCTATAGTTATATGGGAAAAAAATGCTCCAAATCAATATTGATTAGAGAAATAAGAAGTAAAAAAAAAAAAAATCTCTGAGGTAATCCATCCTCCCCCCCACCATCAGACTGGCTAATATGAGAGAAAAGAAAACTGACAAATTTTGGAGGGAATGTGGAAAAATAAGGACACTAATGAACTTCTGGTATATTTGTGAACTGGTCCAACCATTTTATAGAAAAAAATTTGGAACTTTGCCTAAAGAGGTATAATACTAGGAATACTTCTTGACCCAATAATGCCACTACTAAGTACATATCCCAAGAGATTAAGTTAAAAGGAAAAAGGGCCTATAAGTATGAAAATATTCATAGTAGCACTTACTGTGGTGGTAAAGAATTGGAAAGCAAGGGGATACCCATCAACTGAGTGATGGTTGAACAAAATGGGATACATAATCATGATGGAATACTATTGTATTATAAGAAATGTCAAAGGGGATGGTTTCAGAAAAAACTTGGAAAGTTTATATGAGCTGATGCAGAGTGAAATGAACAGAATCAGAATATTGTATATAGTAATAATAGCATGTTGTGATGATGAGACTTCACTACTCTTATCAATACAATGATCCAAGACAGTTCTGAAGGACTCAGGATGAAAAATGCTATCCACCTCTAAAGAGAGAATTGATAAACTCTGAGTGTAGATTTAAGCATATTGTTATTCAGTTTCTTTGTTTTTGATTTTTGTTTGTAACATGGCTAATCTAGAAAAATGTTTTGAATGTCTTTGCAAGTAAAATGAGTATCAAATAGCTTGCCTTCTCAGTGGGTTGGGGAGGGGATTAAGGGAGAGAGAGAATTTCAAACACAAAATTTTAAAAGAATGAATATTACTGCTTCCATGTCTATGTGTTCATAAAACATTTAACAATGTGTTTCATAATTTTTCCCATGAATCAGAGTTAAGCTTATCCACTTATCTGGTCTAGAAATGGAGGACAGGGATTCAAATCTCACCTTTGATCCATACTAGCTGTGAGAACATTAAAAATCATTTAATTTCCCTGGGACATAATTTCTTCAACTGAAAAAGAGAATTAGACTAGCTAGCTTTTAAGATCCCTTTAAAAAACTCATATGAGGGGGCGGAGCCAAGATGGTAGAGAGGAAACAGCAAGCTGCTTGAGCTCTCCTTCTGTTCCCTCAAAAAGAACATTAAATCAAGCCTCTGGACAGATTCTGAAACTACAGAACCTGCAAAGAGAGAGAGACACAGTCTTCCAACCAGAGATAATTTAGAAGACTTCAGGAAAAGGTCGGTCTGACTCGGGCAAAAGGGAGGCACAGTGCAGGGCAGCAGCCCAGCACCGAGGGGGTCAGGGCAAGTCAGCAGGAGCTGCGGGCCACAGCCAAACAACTGAGGCCCCTGGAACCTCGCTCAAAAATCTGGGGGCCAAGAAGGACAGTGGAAAAACGTACCTGCACCAGCCGAGAGGCAAGTGGCCAGCTGTAGGGCCACAAACAGGATAGGCGCGACCAGGCACACAGACTCAGTCCCTTAGATAGGAAGTGCAGGGGGGCGAACTGCACACACTTTAAAGGCCTCAGAGTAAAAAGCTGGTCACACAGCACCTATACCCCTACACAAGAAGCCCCAAACAGGGACCCTGGTGTCCCCAGAGCAGACCTAAACTTAAAAAATAAATAAATAAGCTGCAATAATGAGTAAGAAGCAAAAAAGAGCCCTCTCCATTGAGAGCTTCTGTATCAATAGGGAAGAAGCCAATGCAAACTCAGATGAGGACAATACCCTCAAATTGCCTACATGTGAAACCTCACGAGGGAAGGTGAATTGGTCTCAAGAACAAAAAACCTTCCTGGAAGAGCTCAAAAAGGATTTCAAAAATCAATTGAAAGAGGTAGAAGAAAAAATGGGGAGAGAAATGAAAGCAAAACAAGAAAACTATGAAAAAAGAATCAGCAGCTTGGAAAAGGAAGCACAAAGATTGACTGCAGAAAACAATGCCTTAAAAAATTCATCTGGCCAAAAGGAAAAAAAGGTGCATAATCTCAATGAAGAAAACAATGCCTTAAAAATTAAAATTGGACAGGTGGAAGATAAGGAATCCATGAGACACCGGGAATCAGTCAAGTAGAATCAAAAGAATGAAAAAATAGAAGAAAATGTGAAATATCTCATTGGAAAGACAACTGATCTGGAAATCAGATCCAGGAGAGACAATTTGAGAATCATTGGACTGCCTGAAAGCCATGACCAGAAAAAGAATCTAGACACCATATGCCAGGAAATTATTAAGGAGAACTGCCCTGATATCATGGAATCAGAGGATAAATTTATCATTGAAAGACTCCACTGATCACCTCCTGAAAGAGACCACAAAAGGAAAACTCCAGGGAATGTTGTAGCCAAATTCCAGAATTATCAGGTGAAGGAGAAAATACTCCAAGCAGTCAGAAAGAAGCAATTTAAATATCATGGAGCCACAGTCAGGATTGCTCAGGATCTGGCAGCTTCAACATTAAAGGACCCCAAGGCTTAGAATATGATATTCCGGAAGGCAAAGGAGCTTGGATTGCAGCCAAGAATCTATTACGCAGCAAAAATGTTCATTCTCTTTCAGGGGAAAAGATGTACATTTAATGACATTGGGGACTTTCAATCATTTCCTGATGAAAAGACCAGAACTGAATAGAAAATTCGATCTTAACCTACAAGACTCAAGAGAAGTTTAAAAAGATAAACAGAGGGGCGGGGGGGGGGGGGAAGGTTACGCAATTAGGTTAAACTGTTTATATCCCTACATGGGAAGATAATACTCATAACTCTTAAGAATTGTAAATGTATTTGGGCAGGGAGAAGGACTTGACACAGAGGGTATAAATATAAATTGTCTTTGATGTGATGATACAAAGAAAACTAAGGGGTTAAAAAGGGAGTCTATGGTAAGGAGAGGAAAGGGGAGGTAGAATGGGATGAATTATATCATATGAAGAGGTGAAAAAAAAAACCTATTACAATAGAGGGAAAGAAAGGAGGGGTGAACATTGTTTCAACCCTACTCTCATTAGATTTGATTCAAAGAGGGAATAGCATATACGTTCATTGGGATAAAGAAACTTAGCTCATTCTTTAGGGAAGCAAAAGGGGAAGGGAAAGGGGGGACTGATAGAAGGGAGGACAGAAGCAAGGGAGAAAAGGGTAAAGAAAAGAGAGGAGGGTGATAAAAAGGGAGGGCAGATTGGGGGAGGCAGGGGTAAGAAGTAAAACATTGGTGAGGAGGAATAGGATGAAAGAAGGCAGGGAAAGTACAAAGGGGGTAAATGGAATGGAGGGGAATAGACAGTCAGTAATAATAACTGTGAATGTGAATGTGATGAACTCTGCTATAAAACGAAAGAGAATTGCAGAGTGGATTAAAAACCAGAATCCTACAATACAATGTTTACAGGAAATACATTTGAAGCAGAGAGATACACACAGAGTAAAGGTAAAAGGCTGGAGCAGAATATATTATGCTTCTGCTAAAGTAAAAAAAGCAGGGGTAGCAATCCTTATCTCAGACAAAGCACAGGCAAAAATAGATCTCATTAAAAGAGATAAGGAAGGAAATTACATCTTGCTAAAAGGTACTATAGATAATGAAGTAATATCAATATTAAATATGTATGTGCCAAGTGGTATAGCATCCAAATTCTCAGAGGAGAAGTTAAATGAGTTAGAAGAGGAATTAGTAATACTATACTAGTGGGGGATCTGAATCTCCCCCTCTCAGAAATAAATAAATCTAGCCAAAAAATAAATAAGAAAGAAGTGAAAGAGGTGAATAGATTACTAGAAAAGTTAGACATGATAGATGTCTGGAGAAAATTGAATGGGAATAGAAAGGAATATACCTTTTTCTCAGCAGTACATGGCACATTTTTAAAAATTGACCATGTATTAGGGCACAAAACATCATAGTCAAATGTAGAAAGGCAGAAATAGTAAATGCATCCTTCTCAGATCATGATGCAATAAAAATTACATGTAAGAAAGAGCCAGGGAAAAGTAGAATGAAAATCAATTACTAAATAATTTCATTCTAAAGAATGAATGGGCCAAACAACAAATCATAGAAACAATCAGTAACTATATCCAAGAGAATGACAATAATGAGACTACACACCAAAATCTATGGGATGCAGCCAAAGCAGTGCTTAGGGGAAAAGTTATAGCTCTAAATGTTTACATGAATAAAAAAGAGAAAGAGGAGATTAATGGATTGGGCATGCAACTTAAAAAGCTAGAAAAAGAACAAATTAGAAATCCCCAATTAGATACTAAATTAGAGATCCTGAAAATCAAAGGAGAAATTAATAAGATTGAAAGCAAAAAAACTATAGAATTAATCAATAAAACTAAGAGCTGGTTTTATGAAAAAACCAATAAAATAGATAAAATATTGGTTAATTTGATTTAAAAAAAGAAAGAAGAAAACCAAATTACCAATATCAAAAATGAAAAGGGTGATCTTACCACCAATGAAGTAGAAATTAGATCAATAATTAGGAACTATTTTGCCCAACTGTATACTAATAAATTTAGCAATCTAAATGAAATGGATGAATACTTACAAAAATACAAACTGCCCAGGTTAACTGAAGAGGAAATAAAATCCTTAAATAAACCCATATTAGAAAAAGAAATTGAACAAGCCATTAATGAACTCCCTAAGAAAAAATCCCCAGGGCCAGATGGGTTCACAGGTGAATTTTACCAAACATTTAAAGAACATATAATTCCAATATTATACAAATTATTTGGAAAAATAGGTGAAGAAGGAGTTCTACCAAATTCGTTTTATGACACAAATATGGTGGTGATACCAAAACCAGGCAAAGCAAAAACAGAGAAAGAAAATTGTAGACCAATTTCCCTAATGAATATTGATGCTAAAATCTTAGCAAGGAGATTACAGCAAGTGATCACCAGGATAATACACTATGACCAGGTGGGATTTATACCAGGAATGCAGGGCTGGTTCAACATTAGGAAAAGTATTAACATAATTAACCACATCAATAAGAAATCGTATGATTATCTCAATAGATGCAGAGAAAGCTTTTGACAAAATACAGCACCCATTCCTAATAAAAACACTAGAGAGTTTAGGAATAGATGGAACTTTCCTTAAAATAATAAACAGTATCTACCTAAAACGATCAGCAAGTATTATATGCAATGGAGATAAATTAGAGGCCTTCCCAATAAGATCAGGGGTGAAACATTATCACCCCTATTATTTAATATTGTACTAGAAATGTTAGCTTTAGCAATCAGAGAAGAGAAAGGAATGAAAGGAATTAGAATAGGCAAGGAGGAAACAAAACTATCACTCTTTGCAGATGGTATGATGGTATACTGAAAGAGTCCTAGAGAATCAACTCAAAAATTACTTGAAACAATCAACAACTTTAGCAAAGTAGCAGGATATAAAATAAATCCACATAAATCATCAGCATTTATATACATGAGCAACAAAGTCCAGCAGCAAGAGATAGAAAGAGAAATTCCATTTAAAGTAATGGTAGATAATGTAAAATACTTGGGAGTCTACTTACCAAGACAAAGCCAGGAACTCTTTGAACCCAACTACCAAACACTCTTCACACAAATCAAATCAGATCTAAATAATTGGAAAGATATCAATTGCTCATGCATAGGCAGAGCTAATATAGTAAAAATGACAATACTGCCTAAATTAATTTACTTATTCAGTGCCATACCAATCAGACTACCTAAAAATTATTTTATAGAGCTAGAAAAAATAATAACAAAATTCATCTGGAAAAACAAAAAATCAAGAATATCCAGGGAAATAATGAAAAAAAATTCACAGGAAGGTGGGTTAGCAGTACCAAACCTGGAGCTTTAGTATAAAGCGGCAGTCATCAAAACTATCTGGTCCTGGCTAAAAAATAGAGTGGTAGATCAATGGAATAGGCTAGGCACAGGAAATGCAGTAGTAAATGACACTAGTAATGGAGTGTTTGATAAACCCAAAGACTCCAGCTTCTGGGATAGGAACTCAGTATTTGACAAAAACTGCTGGGAAAACTGGAAGATAGTATGGCAGAAATTAGGCATAGACCAACATCTTACACCTTATACTAAAATAAGGTCAAAATGGATACATGATTTAGACATAAGAGGTGATACCATAGGTAAATTAGGAGAGAAAGGAATAGTCTACCTATCAGATCTTTGGAAAGGAAAACAGTTTATGACCAAACAAGAGATCTTGTATATTATAAAATGCAAAATGGATGATTTTGATTACATTAAATTAAAAAATTTTTGTACAAACAGAAACAATGCACCCAAAATTAGAAGGGAGGAAAAAAGCTGGGAAACAATTTTATGGCCAGTACTTCCAATAAAGGCCTCATCTCTAAAATATATAGGGAACTAAATCAAATTTATAAGAACCCAAGTCATTTCCCAATTGAGAAATGGTCAAAGGATATGAACAGGCAGTTTTCTGATGAAGAAACCAAAGCTATCTATTCCCATATGAAAAAATGCTCTAAATCTCTAATGATTAGAGAGAGGCAAATTAAAACAACTCTGAGGTACCACCTGACACCTATCAGATTGGCTAAAATGACAAAAAAGGAAGATAATACATGTTGGAGAGGCTGTGGGAAAATTGGAACACTAATGCATTGTTGGTGGAGCTGTGAACTGATCCAACCATTCTGGAGAGCAATTTGGAATTATGCCCAAAGGGTGATAAAGCTATCCATACCCTTTGACCCAGCAATACCACTTTTGGGTCTTTTTCCCAAAGAAATCATGGAAGGGGGAAAGGGACCCACATGTACAAAAATATTTATTGCTGCTCTTTATGTGGTGGCAAGGAATTGGAAGTTGAGGGGGTGCCCATCAATTGGGGAATGGCTGGACAAGTTGTGGTATATGAATACAATGGAATACTACTGTGCTGTAAGAAACGATGAGCAGGAAGAGTTCAGAGAAACCTGGAGGGTCTTGGGTGGGCTGATGATGAGTGAGATGAGCAGAACCAGAAGAACATTGTACACAGTGTCATCAACATTGAGTGTTAATCTACTGTGATGGACTGTATTCTTCTCACCAGTGCAATGATACAGAAGAGTTCCATGGAACTCATGATAGAAGAGGATCTCCAAATCCAAGAAAAAAACAAAGAACTGTGGAGTATAGATGTTGAATGAACCATACTATTTCTTTTGTTTTTGGTGCTGTTGTTTTTTCTATTTTGAGGGTTTTCATCATTGCTCTGATTTTTCTCTTATAACATGACTAATGCAGAAATATGTTTAATGTTATGTGTGTGTGTGTGTGTGTATATATATATATAACATATATATATATATATAACATATATATATATATATATATATATATAACTTATATCAGATTACCTGCTGTCTAGGGGAGGGGGGAGGGAGGGGAGGGAGGGAGAAAAATCTGAAATTGGAAAGCTTGTATAAACAAAAGTTGAGAACGATCTTTACTTGTAACGGGAAAAAAAAATAAAATACTTTATTAACTTAAAAAACACTCATCCATAATACTATGATTGTATGATTCCATTCCTGATGATTTCTTTTTTTAAATTATGGCATCAATTTCCCTTTTCTAACTGCAGCTTTTCCCCTATTCACTAGGTCATAAGAAAGGTTTTCTATTGTGGCAAAAATATTCCTATTGGTGAGTTTTTCCAGCTATATCCTGAGATGTAGTTCATACAGGCCTGTTGACTTGAAATCACTGAGGACAGTGAGGTACTCTGACCATTTTCTCACACATATTGATTTCCAGCTTTCTATCAATCATTTTTGTTCTGCCCTTCTGAATCCCATAATGATTTTCATTTGAAGAAGGCAAAAAGAGCAAAATAATAGTGAATACATCTGCCTTTTCACTGTCATAAATCATCACTGTCCCATTTACCCCAATCGATGGTATAGCTTCTTTGATTTCCTTCTTTCCTCCAACATAGCTCAATAATCCCTTTTGGTTCTTAGCTCACTCTGGGCTTTGGCTCACCTAACACTTTTCTTACAGAACTATCATTTCTTTGTATCCATCCTTTTTTACATGCCCTTGTCTCCATCTTCTAAGCATGCCTTTAAAAATATGACTTCAAGAATCATGTTTTTCCCATTAGACCATTACATCCTTTCCTCATCATTAAAGTAAGTTTTCTTTGCAGTTTCAGAATTTCATTCTTAAGAGATTCTCATCCTTCTGGGTGGACTTCCCATGGATTATTTTAAACCATAGTATATTACCTATACTTTCTCTGAACCCTCTGAAATCTGTTCTTTAAAAAAACTAAGGCATGAATAAAATTTTGCCCAGCTTTTATTTCTTCCATCACAAATTCTCTGATGGCATATTCCCTAACTCCTCAGTTATGAAGGGGGCATCTCTTTATTGATAAAATTTAAGTACAGAAGAGTAACTCTCCTTTGTGTTTATCATAGCTTTTAAGGGATGAAATCATAATTGAAGCAAATCACATATTTTCTTCCATTCCTCTGACTTTGGCAGAATGAAAACAGACATCTGGCTAATTGAAGTCCTTTATTATTAAAATATGATGCATCCTTTCCTAGTTCATGAGCCATTCTGTGAACTAATCTAATTTAGCATTCTGTCCAAGTAATCTGTACTATACTCAAACAACATTACAACTTCTTTTTGTTCTTGACTGATATTTACATAAGTGTTTTACATCACATCCTCTCCTATCTTTTTGCTTTATAATGATTTCCTCAGATGTGTATATCTTTCCAATATACAACACTACTCAAGTTTCTCACATATTCTATCTAGTTGTGTATCCAGATGACCAAGTCTGATATGCATGTATACATATATGTCTGTGTGCATGTAATATGGAGAATAAAATATGCATGTATATATGCACAATAAAAATGGTAAATAGCTAAAAACCAATATATGAAAGAAAATATTTAGAGAGCTTCTCATTTTTCTCATTGAATTCAAAGAAATAGACCTGTTTACATATATTCACATATACGTACAGAATACATAAATGTGTATGCATATATAACATACATATTAGTTTCTATATGTATAAACTTGTGTGTAGATATGTGTGTGCACATATATGCATGTGTTTAACTTAGTCACCTTGATTCAAGAACTCTAGTTCAGCCTATTTGGTATACATACTTTTTGCGTTTTTATATGAACCTCTAAAGTCATGGATCACATTGACATTTCTTTTCTTGAATATTGTCTCCTATGAACTACTATTTCCCTCTGGTATCCATGGCAAACATACATCTATATATCTATATCTATATATCTATATCTATCTATCTATATATATATGTGTGTGTATGCATATGTATATGTTTTTATATGCATATGTGTATAAGTATTTCTATATATACTTATATATGTAAATATATTTGGGTGTATTTTGACATATACATGCATATCTACACATATGTATGTGTGTTTTTTTTCTCTCTTGTTTTCAGTGTCAGTCAACAATCAGATTCTGCACTAGCCAGAAAACAGTCAGGTTTTTTTTGTTGTCCCATTTTTGGTGGTGCATCCATATAATTCAGGCAGAAATTTGGGCCAGAATGGTAGAAAGCAATTAGTTTGTCTTTTTTGCTTAATTTTTTCAACTCCTTATGTAAGCTAAATTCAAAATCCCCTAAATTGAAGTAAAATTCCTTATCCTGAACTCTTCACAGATCTCTTATATTTTATATCCCCCCGGTAAGAGTACAGGCCAGGACCCCTAAAAATGTGTTTGGGGAATATAGAATTCCCATCGTGGTTGAAGTAAAGCTTGGAAGGGACTTTCAAACTTACTAGTCCAAGTTTTTCATTTTACAGATGAGAAAACAGGTTCAGAAAAGTGATATGTTTTCCTAAATATTATTATGATGATAATAACAATTGCCTGTGAGGTAGACAATTTTCATAATGGCATAATATTTGGGGAGGTTATTTTTTTTTTGCTGAGGCAATTGGGGTTAAGTGACTTGCCCAGGGTCACACAGCTAGTGTCAAGTGTCTGAGGTTGGATTTTGTGAAAATATTTTTGTTAACTAGCTTAAATTTGTGGGGCTAATCTGACTGGAGGACTAATCTGGGGACTTGTGACTATTTGGCTATGTGACTGCGTTTAATTTAATATGGGCTGTTTATAAAGTTCTACCACACTGCTCCACTCCCAAATTCATAAGCACAGGATTAAGAAGCCTCAACTAAATAATCCAAGCAGAGTTTATTTATGAGATACTGTTGAAAATTAAGAATACAGGAAAATAAAATGTACAACCTGACTGCTTTCCTGTGGTCTCTTTCCACTGCGTCTCTTTCCCACCTGCTGAGCTTCAAACTTCTTGAATACAATAAGGGCCTTGGCCTGTAACCTTGTCAGCCCCATCTCTCCTTTTCCAACCGAACTCTCCTCCAACTCTCCTCCATCCTTGTCTGCGCTCAGCCTCTCTCCTAGTCGTCCTTCTCTAGTCCGCCCCCCCCCTCCTTCTTTTTTCTTTCCTGTCTAACTCCCAGGTCTATATATACCTTTTCTTCTCTCCACTCAAATCTCTGGGCTTCCTTCGCCCCCACAGACCAAGCTAATCCACCAGCCAGGGCTGGGCTGGTTTAGGCCGGGGGCGGGGTGCACTCCCACTTCATGTGCCTCAGCACAGGCTATCTTTCAGATAGCTCCGCTCAGGTCGGAGGGAGCTGGGGGCTTCCCCCCCCCCAGCTGTCTGACCTGGCATCTTGCACAGCCCACGGGGTTTTTTCGCTCAGCTGAAGCTGAGGAGGAGGGGGAGAGACCCTGAGGGCCTAAGGCTTTCTAATCTCAGCCTAAAGGTAGGGTCCCCAAATCAAGATAAATTTCCACAATTTCAACTCAGGTCTTCCTGAATCCAGGGCCAGTGCTCTATCACTGTGCCACCTAACTTCCCCAGGCATAATATTTAAAGCTGGAAAAAATCTCAGCTAGCACCTAATGCATCATTATGTATATGAGGAAACGACCGACCAAAGAAGTTTAGTGACTTGTCTAGTCTCATTTAGCTAGTAAACTCCAGGGCTGGAATTCACATTCAGGTCTTTTCCCTCTAAATTCAGTGCATATTCTACTAAATCATGCAGTCAGTACCAACAAGTATTTATTAAGCACCTACCACATGCCAAATACCATACTAAGCATTGTGGATACAAAGAAAGGCAAAAACTGCCCATGTGTTCATGGCGCTTACATGGTAATGGGAGAAACAACATGGAAATAACTATGTAGATACAAGGTGATTACTAAGCATTCTAACTTTTAAGAACGTGGGAGACATAGGTGTGTTTATAAGCAGCAATGTAGGGAGAGATTGAAGATTAAAGAAAGGGTTGGGATGATAGCAGGACAAGATATTAGAGAAGAGGGAAGGAGATGGGATCAGTGGTGCTTATAACAGTATTTGATCAGTCAAGAAGGAAAACCACCTCATACTGTGAGACAAGGTAAAGAACAAGATCAAGGAAGGGAGCCATCGAGTGGATGAGCAATGGGACATGAGGAGTCTCTCAGCGAATAGCTTCACTATTTTTGATGAAGTATGAAGACTTTAGGTGAGGGGCTGGAGAAATAAGATCCTGTGAGAATATAGGAGGTCTCTGGGGTAATGGCCTGGGGAAAAAAACTGAAGCATAGAGGAAATGAAGCTCACAGTGAGGAAGAGTTGGGGGTGATAAAGCATATAGCCTTATTATTATCTTTATTTTACATATGAATGAACTAACGTTCAGTGAAACTAAGTAACTTGACTAAGTTCATTTGGCCATTAAGTGCTGGAAATAGAACGAGGATCAGGATCTCTGGCATTGAGACCAGTGTCTTTCCCATTATACCACAGTACTATACCTTTCAAAGTAAGCAAGTATTCTAATAGATGCAATCATAATTTGAACAACCTTAGAAATGGTGGTTGTGATGAGGAGGTTAATTCTAGTTAAAATAATAGATAGATGATAGAGAGGTGATATAGATATTTATGTATAAAGTAAAATCTCTATATAGTAAAATATATGTGGTATTTATATATATATATCGTATATCTACTATATATAGAATATTTACTATATGTAGTATTTTACTAAATATGTGTGTGTATATATATGCATATATATGTGTGTGTGTGTGTATATAGTAGATTTACATGATAGTGACCTAACCCAAGCCATGAATTATAATGTTTTCTATGGTCAAAGATCCTAAAGAATGAGACTTTCTTTTAACTGTTGTCATTGAGAGGCAAGCATGAAAATGAGGCTAATTAAACCTAACCCTGTGCCTTTTATAGGCAGTAATTAAAAAGAAAATCAGGGTTTGATTGCACTTGATGAAATACAGTGATGATTTAGTGCAAACAGAAAATGATGGCAAATTTTTTAGCTTAATTCAACACTCATAAGAAGTGTCTAGATTAGCAGATCTTCTAACAGCATCCCCTTTACATGAAGAATAACAGGACCAGGCACCAAGTATGGAATTAAATAATGTGCCTATTCTTCATTAAGTGTGAAGTCATTGACTGTGGCTCCTTAATATCAGTTGCAGTTGCTTGTTGTCCAAAATTGAGCTTTATCACAGCAATAGGAACCAGGAGCAAGGGGGCTGCTAATTTCTTCATGGTCTACATGACATTGTCCAGTTGAAAATCTGGACTTATTGTGACTAGCTTAAGCATTTTTTTTTTCTCCTCAATTGAGTACTGAAGAGACAAAAGCCTAAAGCATGAATCTTAGAGCTTTCTGATTTAACTGGATCTTCCCATTGTGTGCTTAATTTTTTACTCTAGCCCTTTAGGAAATTTCTCTTCCCAACACGTGGCTTGTCCCTATTCTCTTGTAGAACTAAGTCAGTCTGTCTGTCTGTCTCTCTCTCTCTCTCTCCATAAAGTACTTTGCATTGCTCTTCTCAGTACGTTTTCTTGCCAGAATTATTGTTTTATATTTTTGACTTTTTAAACTGCATTTCATCTTATTTCTTTTATTTCTTTTACCATGTTTTATTTTAAGTGAGTAACTGAAAGTATCAGCATGAAAGTAGCAAACACAGAGGAGGAAGCCCCAGCATAAAGGGACAACTGTGAAATGGTACTGAGCCCAAATGAAAAAACAGTAGCCTTCTTTCCTCTCATAAGCTCTAGACAGCTCTAAAGACCATGGGCAACCAGTGCTTCCTCCAAGACCAGAGACAGAAGGTCCCTGAGACTTAAGCATAGCCCTCTGAGGAAAGTTGAACTACCTCATTCATATACCTTGTGCAGTTCAGGTGAGAGGGACAATAAAAATGTCTCTTCAAAACAGCAACAAACCTCATCTCAAAGCCTTCCTAGTAGAAATATCATCATCATCATTAATCATAACTTTTACTATTAATAGTAATAGCTAAAATTTACATACTTATTGTGTGCCAGGCACTATGCTAAGTGCTTTACAATTATTATCTCATTTCATCCTCACATGAACCCTGGGAGGCAGGTGTTATTATTACTCCTATTTTACAGATGAGGAAACTGAGGTAGACAGAGGTTAAATGACTTGCTCAGGTCCACACAGCTAGTAAATGTTTGCAGTTGCATTTGAATTCATGTCTTCCTGACTTAAGGCTCCATACTCTATTTGCTGTCCCATCCAGATATCAGTTTCTCACATCGAAAGTGTTAAGTCTTTGTAGAAGGATACAATCATACAAAAACTGTACCACTTTCTGATGTTTTCCAGTTCCCTCCTGGAATAAGAAAAATGTGAAGTGGGGGAAGGAGTGAAGCAAGGGCAAGGTGCCCATGAGCTTTAGAAAATAATACCTTTAGAAAATCAATTTCTGCCCAGGCTTTGTGAAGGAAGACACATGACAGGAACTTTAACTAAATAGCTGATTAAGTACATCAACCAATAAGTGTTTATTAAGAAGGGAATTTAAAGTTGCACAATGGATAGAGCACAGTGCCTAGAGTCAAGAAGACTTGAATTCCAATTTGACCTTGTACACTTATTAACTGTGACCCTCACTTAACCTTGTTTGCTTCAGTTTTCTTATCTGTAAAATAAATTGAAGGGGAAAAATGGCAAATCATTCCAGTATTTCTGGCAAGAAAATACCAATGGGGTCACAAAGAGTTAGATATGACCAAAAAGACTAAACAACATTTGTTAAGAGTGTGTAATATATGATATATGTATATATGGATAAGTGAATGTAATGGAATATTATTGTGCTGTAAGAAACAACAAGCATGATGAATACAGAGAAGCATGGCAAGACTTACATGAACTGATGCAGAAGCAGGAAAACAATACATGAAGTGATTCCAGCAACTGAAATGGAAAGAACTACCACAAAATCATCAAACTGAATGTTGTGAAATTGCAAAGAACAAGAATGACTCCAAAAAGGGGATTTGGTGGGGAAAGCCTCTTCTTACTTTTTTCCATACATCAGGATCCATCAGTATGGAACAAGAAGTATGGACTGATTTTAATGACTTTTGTTTCCTTTCCTATTTAAAAAAATCCTTGTTATAAGGTATTACTCTGAGATGGAGTAAGGAAGAGATAAAAGGAAAAACCCAGGTGATGTAAAAAAGCAAAAGATCAATAAAAATGTTTCAAAGTATATTCCTACTATACATTACCTTACTGAGACCTCACCAGGAATTTTGTCTTCAGTTCTGAGTGCCATAGTTAAGAGGAAAATTTAAGTTTAAGGAAACTTTCAAGCTAGTAAATAGTCAGAGAAAGGCAAATATGAGAAGACTCACAGGTATGGGCCAGGTTTTGGAGTGTTTTATTCACCAGAAACCTTTTTTATTTTATCCTAAAGCCACTAGAGTTTATTGAGTTGGGAGATAACATGGTCAGACCCGCACTTGAGGAAAATCACTTTGGCAGCTGGGTAGTCCCTTCTCTCAATAAGGATTGACTGTAATGGGGAAAGATTTGAAATAGGGAGATCAGCCAATAGCCTATTCCAATAATCCATTTGAGAGGGGATAAAAGCTGGAACTCAGTTTAGTGCAGAGAAGGATATGTGTAGGAGAGATGTTGTGATGATAGAAAGAAGATTTGGCTACAAACTGGTGACGTAGGACAAGTGAGAAAGAGGAGTTGAGAATAAGACTGATGTTCAAAGCTGGGGTAACTGGGAAGATGTTTGAGTACTGGAAACTTAGAGGGATTTTTGAAATGGGGGATTTCAGAGGAAAGACAATTAGTTTTGTTTTAGGCTTGTGTTATTTGAGGTGTCCACAGTACACAAAGTTCAAGATATCCAAAAGGCATTTGGTGAAGTGAGAATGGAGTTCAAAAAAGAGCCTAGAATTAGATATGTAAATTTGGAAATAATCTGCATAAAAAAAGATCATGAGAACCCCATATGTGGGCTCCTCAATGAATTAATAAATGAATAGGAAAAAAAACACTCATTAAGCACTTAATATGTGCCAAGCACTTTGTTAAGCTCTAAGGGCAGAAATAGAAAAGCCAGATAGTCCCACTACTTAAGGATCTAATATTCTACAAAAAAAGAAAGTTCAGCTGAAGGACAGATAGAAAGACCCCAAATTCCTAAGGGCTCAATGGAAATGTGTATAGCAAGGCTCAGGCATCATTAGATGAAAGGTTTGGGTGTCTAGAAAATTTAGAGGCAAGGTAAATATTCAACTTTGGAATGTCGTGGCAGTGTAGATGATAAAGCCTCATGGTTCTCTATCTAACCAGAAGGAATAAAGTTGTTGACTTTTATCACATCTAAGCCATGTGAACCTATAACAGCCACTATGGATTCTGGCAGGGTCAACCAGTCAAATAACATTTAAGGATCACCTGCTGTATACCAGTCATTATGCTATGTAGTGGAGATACAAAGAAAGGGGAAAAGGAGTCCCTGCTCTCAATGAGCTCATATCATAAAGGGGGAGACAACAACAACAACAACAAAATAAATGTAGGATAAATTGGGGCAGTTTCAGAGGAAAGACATTAAAATTGAGGAGGACTAAGACAGGATTATTGCAGAAGGTAGAATTTTAACTGAGACTTAAAGAAAGCCAGGAATGTGTAAACGAGGAGGGAGAAAGTTCCAGGTACGTGGTACAGCCAATAGAAAAACTAAATTGGAAAATGAAGTATTGTATGGGAAAAAGAGTGAGGAGGCCCATGTCACTGTATAATATAGTATATAGAACAGAATAAGGTATAAGAAGACTGGAAAGGTATGAAGGGATCAGGTTATAAAGAGCCTTAAAGCAAAACAGGATTTCATATTTGATCTTGGAGGTAATAGGGAGTCACAGGAGTTTATTGAGTGGACAGTGTAGAGGAGACATTATCAGAACTGCTTTAAGAAGCTATATGTGCAATATGGCTAATGTGAAAATAAGTTTTGTATGACTTCCTATGTACAGTGGGTATCCTGTTGCTTTCTCAATAGCTGGAGGAGAGTTGGAGGCAGGAAGAGAGTTTAGAAGTGAAAGTAAATGTTTTTAAATAAAATTTTAAAAGAAGGTAAATTTGAGAACTAAGTAGAGCAAGGACCAAACAGTAGGCTATTACAATAGTCCAGATGTGAGAAGATGCAGGCATCAGGGTATGGGTAGACATTTGAGGAAAGAAGGAATATAGGAGAGTTATTATGGGGCTGCTAGATGGCACATTGGATAGAGAACAAGGCCTGGAGTTAGGAAAACCTGAGCTCAAATCTAGCTGCAGATATTTTTAAGCTGTGTGACCCTGAGCAAGTTTTTGACTTTCGTTTGCCCCAATTTTTTCATCTTTAAAATAAAGATAATGATAGCACTCATCTTCAAGGGTTATTGTGAGGATCAAATGAGTTTATTTTCATGAAGTAGTTATCACAGTGACTAGAACATAGTAAGTATTATATAAATGATAGTAGTAGTTATTATTACTAAGCAACACCAAGACTGAAAAACTAATTGAATGTGAGGAATCCAGAGAGTAAGGAGTCAGGGATGACACCTAGGTTGTGAACCTGGATTACTGAGAGGATGATGGTATCCTCAACAGTAATAGGGAAATTAGAAAGAGGGGAGGCTTGTGGGACTGGGGGGAAGGAGAGGATAATGAGTTCAGTTTTGGACAAACTGAATTTAAGATGTTTATAGGATATCCAGTTCAAAATATCCAATAGCAGTTTGACATGTGATACTGGAGTTCAGCAGAGAGGTTATGGCTGGCCAAATAGATCTGAGAGTCATCTGTGTAGAGAGTAGATCATTAAAATCATTGGAACAGATGATGTCATCAAGTGAAATGCTACAGAGAGAAAGGAAGAGGACCCAGGACAGAACCTTGGAGGACAACCATGATTATTGAGAATGACCTGGATGAAGATTCAGCAAAAGAGACGGAAAAGGAGCTATCAAAAAGATAGGAGTAGGGGTGGCTAGGTGGTGCAGTGGATAGAGCACCGGCCCTGGATTCAGGAGGACCTGAGTTCAAATCTGGCCTCAGACACTTAACACTTACTAGCTGTGTGACCCTGGGCAAGTCACTTAAACCCGATTTCCTGGCCAAAAAAAAAAAAGAGAGAGGAGTAGAACCAAGAGGGAGAAGTATCATGGAAACCTAAAGAGAAGAAAGTGTCAAAGAGAAGAGGATGATTAACATGGGTCAAGGTTGTATTTAAATGACTGTCATGTGAAAGAGAAATTGGCTTTGTTCTGTTTGTCTCCAGAGGGAAGAACCAGAAGACTTGGGTGGTAGTTGCAAAATGTCTGGGAAAAAATTCATAACAATTAGAGATAACCAAAAGAGCAATCAACTGTCTGGAAAGGTAGTGAGTTTCCATTCACTGGGTGTCTTTGAAAGAGTCTGTATGACAACTAATACTAGGGATTCCTTTCATGTAGGTTGGACTACATGGTCACTGAATGATCTTTTTTTTTTTTTTTTAAGTGAGACAATTGGTATTAAGTGACTGCCCAGGGTCACACAGCTAGTAAGTGTTAAGTGTCTGAGACCGTATTTGAACTCAGGTACTTCTGACTCCAGGGCCAATGCTCTATCCACTGCGCCACCTAGCTGCCCCACTGAATGATCTTTTAACTCTTAAATTCTGGATTTCAGTGATTCTTTAAAGAATCAAATGAAAACATTCCTAGTCTTAGAGACAACCTATGCAAAGCCGTGGAGTTGGGAGATGTAATTTTACCTGGCCAGTTTTACTAGTGTGTAAAGTGTGTTACAGGGAACAATGTGCATTTAGTCTGGGAAGGTAAACCACAATCAGATTCATCAGACTCCAGCTTAAGCCTGAGTAAATTGTAGCCCTCCCAGTGGACAGGGCTATAAAAAGGATCTCAATTCAGTCAGACCTCAGGCCTTGCCACACTTTGCCCATTCAGTTCCCCCTTACTTCCTCCTGGTGCTAATCACTTCGTCTGTATATATATGTGTGTGTGTGCATGTATGTATATACACAAACTATATTGGTATTATGTATATATATTGGTATATATAGGCATATATATTATATATGCTATATAATATACTATCTATATATTCTATGCATGTGTGTGTATGTGTGTGTGTGTGTGTGTGTGTGTGTGTGTGTATAAAATGTGTATATTTCTGTTGGTCTCTCCTTAGGGTAGTATGGAAGGAAAGCTATTTTTTAAAAAAAATTATCCCTGGTCTTAGCTTTCTCTTCTAAATGAATTTTCTTCCTATGTTCCCCTAGGAGAACATGATTGAGCCTCCATAATTGACTTGCAGTTATGAATGCTGTGCTCTTGGCTGGGCTTTCTATGATGATTGTTTGGGTTGTAATAAATGGTGAAACACAACAATAGTGCATAATTGTCAATGCACAGGGGCCAAGGATAGAAAACAACTCTCCTTCAAAAGCTCACTTTGTTTTTCTTTATCAGCTCCCATACCACCATGTTATTGCCAGAAAGAAAGAAAGAAAGAAAGAAAGAAAGAAAGAGAGAGAGAGAGAGAGAGAGAGAGAGAGAGAGAGAGAGAGAGAGAAAGAAAGAAAGAAAGAAAGAAAGAAAGAAAGAAAGAAAGAAAGAAAGAAAGAAAGAAAATGATCTGCTTTCCACTATGGCACTTCTCAATCTAACATTTTAGTATGCACTTAGTGGGGAGAAAAATGATCATTAAGATATATAAGATACACTAAAATCTTCTTACTGAAGTCTTCCTCAGAAGTTTCAGAATAGCAAAGATGTGGTGCTGAAGCATTTGTGTTCTTTCTACTACACTATGCTGATATTTTGGTGTAAACTAAATAACAGATAACAGTGATGGATAACTCTAACAAGATGAGAAAAATGTCATTTTTATATTAAACTATTTTTGAGTGAATGACAAATTCAGGAAATATTTAGCTTGCTAAGGAATTTCATGCAATTATATGAGGACTCTTCCACTACATATGCAATTTATATATATATATATATATATATATATATATATATATATATATATATATATATATATATGCCCAGGTGGTTAGATAAAATGTCCTTAAACATTCCTTTCCACTCTGAGATTTTATGAATGAACATTAGTCACTGGATACCAATCCAACCACTCCAATGACAACAAGAATTTTTGGGGTGCTTACCTCCTTCTTGGTGAATTTTGGTGAGTGATCATTTTTGTCATCAATGAGGATAGTAGCCGTTGCTGTTCCAGTCAAGCCAACGTCCAAACCAGCCATGTCTTGGGCTTCAATGATCAGTTCATATTTAGGGTTTTCCAGAGTCTAAAGAAAAAAAGACAAAAATATTTGTTTTAGATGCAGAAGGCTCTTCAGAGTGGATGAGACAAGAGATTGGCTTATGGAGTATTGTGCAGCATCAATTATTTAACCAACAAATATTTATCAGGTACCAGCAATGGACCTGGTATAGAGCTAGGTTATGGGGATACAAATATAGAAATGAAGCAGTCACTATGCTCAAACACCTTATATCTATTGAAGAAAGCTTATATGTATTGATACTTATAAATAAATATATGCATGTATAATACATATATGCATTTCTATACATGCATGTATATGCATGAGTGTATGTATGTGTATATGTATTATGTACAAGGTGGGACAAAAGTCAACAAGTTTTAATAAATTTTTGAAATTATTTTTCTTTATTTTTTGCCATTTACAAGATTTGATTTTTCATATATAATGTCAATTCATTTCCTATATATACTCTGCATAATTCTATGGTATTATAAATTAAAAACAAGAAATAAAAGCATTATTAAATACTGAAACTCTTTCGTGACTTTTGGCCCACCCTGCATATTCAAAACCTTTTTTTCACTTAGGTAGTATAATCTGCTAATGAGGTTTCTATTCTCTATTGCATTATCACATATCTAAGTATTTCATTTTGCTGCATGCCTTTCAGAACTAAATATGTTCAAGAAATACATATTTCATGCTTACTAATCGCAATTTGGCATACTAGTTACTATAGAATACAAAGATAAAGAATTCACATTCCTTATAATAGCTAAGATTTATAAAGAGCTTTAAAGTTTGCAAAGCATTTTACAAATATCTTATCCTCACAATTCTGAGTGGTAGGTATTACTATTATCCTCATATTAAAGTTGAAGAAACTAAGGTAGACAATAGTTAAGTGACTAGTCCAGGGTCACACAGCTAGTTAAGTATCTGAGTTCAAATTTGAATGTGGATCTTCTTGACTCCAGGCCCAATACTTTATCTACACTGCATTATTTAACTAACCCAAATAATGTTAGCGTGTAAAAGTGTATGAGAGGAACAAAGTGACTAGGAATCAGAAAAGGTATAATGTAGCAAGTAGTATTTGAACTGGAAGCATCCAAGGATGGGCATCATTTCAGCCAACAGGAATGACATTCCAGACATGAAAAACTAGGTGAATGACATATCCAGGGAAAAGGGAGTAATGAGGTGGCAGTGAGATCTCCTTCATTGGCAGCTATTAAACAAAGGCTGCAGACTATTTAGCATATTATAGTTGGAATTATTTTTCCAGGTATGATTGATACCAGATGATCAGTGAGATATCTTATTAGTCTAAAATTCTGTGATTCAGGATTTGGATTTAATATAGGATGGTATTGGAGTGGGTATAGCTGGAGACTGTAAAGGAAGACTAGAGTCAGTATGAGGAGGGCATTAAATTGCAGGGCAAATAACTCAGACTTCATCCTATACTCAACAGAGAACTATGGAAGATTTTTGGTTGAGTGGAATAAACTATGCATTAGAAAAAGAGACCAGAAAGTAGAGCTGACTTTGAAAACAATGAGAGCAGCAGAGATATATAACTAGAGCAAAATGAGCAGGGTTTTGCTCCAAGACACTGAAATTCAGTGCAGTGCTCATATTCTGTAAGCAATGTTGAAATAATTGAATTTAGTAACTACTTCATAAAAACAATGAGTTAAAATAAGAAGCTACATATTGGATTACTTACCGTCTTTTCTCTCCTGTGGCTAGCTACTCCCCTCCCTGGACACACACACACACACACACACACTTCTTACTACTTCCACCCACCCCATTACTGTGGACTCTTCTTCAGGCAATCCTAGTCCTACACCCAACCCCCATAACTTCTTTATAAACAGCTTCAAGGGATCTATTGTTCTGCAGTCTGTGTCTTCTCCCCATGGGATGGTGTCCTAGGGCCTCTCTCCCTAACTGAACTAAACAAGAACAACAATCCAAGAACCTCAGAGAATTTGCCTGTATAAAGTTGATTTGAGGCCAGATTTTATGCTGCTTTTGCAGGGTACATTTTCTGAATCATGCCCCAGGCACCAAAATGACTAATTATGGCTCTGGAGAGCAGTATCTAGAGAAAAGCACTATAAAGGAACAGATTCTGGGCCATGCAAGTATCCATAGGATGTTTACAGCTCCTTGAGTGAATGTTCCAAACATGATCCACCTTCCCCAAGCTCAGCAGATAACCTCTCCTCTAACGTCTGACACTGATCTTCTAAAGTGTTTCTTCAACTTCTTTCTTTTCTCCCTCATTATTCCACTACCTCCTCATTTACCCTCTCTTTTCCCCTCATCTCAGAACTAGTAGTGGGCCTACTTTGTGGCAAATCTGGAATCTTCCCCTGCCATCCCATGCAGTGCTCTACAGCCTCTTCTGAGATCTTGCTGCATCCATTATCTTCTGTTCTCCCGAATCATCTTATTAAAATTATAATCTGCATCTGCTATATTTTTAAATTACTGTACTTAAGGTTCTTATCATACAAATAACAGACCAAAATGTCTTCAAATGAATGCCATCACTACCATCTCTCAGATAGCCACCATCATTCTGATACTATCCTCTGTCTCATGCAAAGGGTGAGTTCTTCGCTGCTAGCACAACTGCCAAGTTGCCCTCATTTCTTATTACTCCTCACAACTCAGACAGCATTTTTAATATAGCTCTAAATCATTTGTTATTCAGATTATTTTTTCTTTCATTTTTTTCCTTTTATCTGATACTTTATTTTGCTAAAAGTACTTTCTACCAGAATTGTTTTTAATCTTTTGGCAGAAAATGTACCTTAGTGAATTTTAAATGATAAATAATAAAAAGCAAACTAGCTAATTCTCCCTCTCATGGAGTAAACACAGCTGTTTTGGGCTTCCTCAAGAAAATGGCTAAGGAACTGAACAGGAAGGCTGACAGAACTTGACTGTGGTACTGTGATCTGGAGAATGAGGTATTTTGAATAACAATTTTAATTTTCTAGTTAACTGAAAGTAAATATTTAAGCTTCTACTTATTTTATTGCAAACCTTTTTTTATAGGAATCATTGATTTTTTAAAAAAAGAATGCAACAGTTTGATAAAATAATAAACCCTTTACTCCAGAAATATTTGAGCAGAGGTCATAGGAACACTTACAATGGATGGTATTTGCAGAAAGGATTCACCCACAGATTTGTGGCTGGATGAAGTAAACTCTAAGGTACTTCTAGCTATGAGGTAGATTCTGTGATTACATGACACAATTATCTACTTTTGTAAGAAGACAATAGTATGCAGTACATAGTTGTCCTTTCTTTGATGAAACAAAACCAATTTTTAAATAAATATCTGGATTGAGTTATACTTGCCTTTAGTTAGGGATGTAGGTTATAACACCTTCAAACAGCGCTCAACACAAAGTTACTGCTTTTAATAAGTTGTTGGATGGATTCTTGATTCTTCTTGATATAAGCATTTTTTTTATATCTTATTAAAGTGAATAATCTGAAAGTGTATGATTTCCTGGACAACATCACACACTTATTTTGAAGCTAAATGAACTTATAAATTAAAAACTGATGCAGATATTTCTTTATTTGTGTTCAGGCCCTCAATGAAGTCTTATTCTTCACTGTCTTTTGACAACATTTCAAAATATTATTTTATTTCAACATCAAACACTCATAAAATTTTTGGGGGCGGGTTCATGAATTCCTGACAAAAAAGTTACCTTTAGAAATTCAAATTATTACCTACTTTGCAACTTATTGCCTTATGGGGTTGCATGAGAGCACTTAAGAGTTTAAGTTAATTGTCACAGTCTTTTTTTTTTTTTATTTTAAAAAATCTTAACAGTATTTTGTTTTTTCTATTTGCATGTAAAGATAGTTTTCAACATTTGTTTTCATAAGATTTTGAGTTCCAAATTTTTCTCCCTCCGTCCCTTCTATCCCCCCTCCCCAAGACAGAAATTTATCTAATATAGGTTATATATGTACAATCACATTAAACATATTTCCACGTTAGTCATACTGTGAAAGAAGAATCAGAACAAAAGAGAAAACCTCAAAAAAAGAAAAAAAAAGTAGAAATAGTATGGTTCAATCTGCATTCAGATCTCACAATTTTTAAAGTATTTATTTTATTCTGAACTTAAATGAAGCAAACATTTCCATAATACAGTAGAATAATATCAAAGAATAAGCCCTTCCCTCTCCCCTCCCCAAGACAGCAAACAATCCGTTATGTTCCATACATGTATGATCATGCAAAACATCATCATACTTGTCACTTTGTACAAGCAAACTTAAACATTTAAAAAAATTGTAAGAATGTGAAAAAGAGCATGCTTCAGTCTGTTCCATTAATATCAGTTCTTTTTTTTGGATGTGGATAGTATATTTCATCTATAGTCCTTTGAGATTGTCTTGGATCATTGTATTGTTGAGAATAGTCAAGTCATTTACAGTACTCCATCAAACAATATTGTTGTCTCTGTGTACAGTGTTCTCTTGGATCTGCTCACCTCCTAATACATCATATCATACATGTCTTTCCAGGCCTTTCTGAAGTCATCCTGCTTGTCATTTCTTATTGCACAATAATGTTCCATCACCATCATATATCACAGTTTGTTTAGCCATTCCCCAATTGATGGGCATTCCTTTGATTTCCGATTCTTAGCCACCACAAAAAGAGCTGCTATAAGTATTTTTGTAAATATGGGTCTTTTTCTCTTTTGGGGGATGTCTTTGGGATATAAACCTAGTAATGGTATTGCTGGATCAAAGGGTATGCGCAATTCTATAACCCTTTGAGCATAGTTCCAAATTGCTCTCCAGAATAATTAGATCTTTTCACCACTCTACCAACAGTGGATTAGTGTCCCAGTTTTCCCACATCCCCTCCAACAAACAATATTTTCTGTTTTTCTTATATTTGCCACTCTGATAGGTATGAGGTGATACCTCATGGTTATTTTAATTTGCATTTCTCTGATCAATAACGATCTAGAGCATTTTTTTCATATGATTATTGATAGCTTTGATTTCTTTGTCTGAAAATTACCTGTTCAAATCCTTTGACTGTTTATCAATTGGGGAATGATGTATTTTTATATATTTGATGCAGTTCTTTATATATTTGAGATATGAGGCCTTTATCAGAGATATTTGTTTCAAAAATTATGTTCCAGTTTTCTACTTCCCTTTTAATCTTGGTTATATTAGTTTTGTTTTGCAAAAACTTTTTAATTTTATATAAGCAAAATGATATATTTTAAATTTTATTTTATTCTCTATATCTTCTTTGGGCCTAAAGTCTTCCCTTGTCTGTAAATCTGACAGATAGACAATTCCATGCTCCCTTAATTTTCTTATGGTATCATCCTTTATGTGTAAATTATATACTCATTTTGAACTTATTGTAGTATATGGTGTCAGATATTGGTCTACACCTAATTTCTACCATACTGTTTTCTAGTTTTCCCAGCAGTTTTTGTTAAATAATGAGTTTTTCTTCCAAAAGTTTGGATCTTTGGGGTTTATCATATATTAGATTTACAATAGTCATTAACTATAGTGTAATTTCTATCTATTCTATTATACTGATCTACCTCTCTATTTCTTAGCCAGTACCAGATTGTTCTGATAATTAGCACTTTATAGTATAGTTTGAAATCTAGTACCCCACAGTTCTTTTTTTCTGGATGTGGATAGCATTTTCCATCATGAGTCCTTTTGAATTGTCTTGGATCATTGTATTGCTGAGAAGAGCTGAGTCTATCACAGTTGATCATCACACAATGTTGCTGTTACTGTGTACAATGTTCTCCTGGTTCTGCTCACTTCACTCAGCATCAGTCCACTTAAGTTTTTCCAAGATTTTCTGAAATCTGCCCGCTCCTCATTTCTTATAGCACAATAGTATTCCATTACACTCATATACCACTACTTGTTCAGTCATTTCCCTTATTGATGGACATTCGCTAATTTCCAATTCTTTGCCACCACAAAGAAAGCCGCTATAAATATTTTTGTACATGTGGGTTCTTTTCCCTTTTTTATGATCTCTTTGGGATACAGACATAGTAGTGGTATTACAGGGTCAAAGGATATACACAGTCCCATAGCCCTTTGGGCATAGTTCCAAATTGCTCTCTAAAATGGTTGGATCAGTTCACAACTCCACCAACAATGCATTAGTGTTCCAATTTTTCCACATCTCCAGAATTGTCAGTTTTATGTCAAAAATGGGACTTGAACCCAGGTCTTTCTGTCTTTGGCCCTTTATTATAGAATCATAGTTTGAGTCTTAAAAAGAACTACACCAGCCATCTAGTCCAATTGATAGATGAAGGTACTCACTACTATAACATATCCAACAAGTGATTAGCTGGTCACTGTTTGAAGACTTCCAATAATGGAAAATCCATCATCAAAACAAGTAAGCCATTTGATTGATAGACTGGTCTTACTTTTAGGATCTTTCCCCTTACATTAAGCCTACTTTGGCCTCCACTAATGACAAAATAAATCATCATCATCATCATCATCATCATCATCATCATCATCATCATCGTCATCATTGTCATCCATCAATTTAAAAGTCTTCTTTAATTTTTTTCCCCTTTTTTTTTGTGGGGCAATGAGGGTTAAGTGACTTGCCTAGGGTCAAACAGCTAGTACCTGTCAAGTGTACTCTGGATTCATAGCACATTTGTCCTTGTTTGGTTCCTGATTGATGTGATTCTTTGAACTTCAAATTAAACCTAAAACTTCCATCATAAGCTCCAAGTGTATGACATCATCACATGAGACTGGAAGATTTGACTCTATAATACAGAAGTGCTAGATTTGCTTAGGACCATAGATTAAGAGTTAGAAGAGACCTTGGAGGCCATCTAATAAAACCCCCTCATTTTACAGATATGGAAACTTAAGGAGGTTAAGTAATTTTCCAAAGGTGACAGAAGTGACATTTGAACTAAGAAGCATAGAGAGGAGGAGAGAATGATAGAGTCAGTTGAGACGGCCATGATAGAAGAGAAGAAAAACATGTAAGAAGAACTTCATTTTAATATTTAAGAGTAGGACTGCCAAGAAAAGCAAGAACAACATAAATGTTGCACCCAGTGGGGTATAGCATGAAGACACCACAACGTGAGAAGGAAAATATATTCCCCAAAATGTTAATGTTATTAGTTGCTTTGATATCTTGTTCCCTATGAGTGTCCCTCATACCAATGTAAGCTCATGCTCGTAAGATATAGTTGTAGGATTCTGTATGCCCAAGGGGGCAGCTAGGTGGCTTAGTGGATTGAGCGCTTGGCTTGAAGTCAGAAAGACCTGAGTTCAAATCTAACTATGTAATACCGGGCAAGTCACTTAACCTCTGTTTGCCTTAATCTACTGGAGAAGGAAATAGCAAACCGCTCTTGTATATTTGCCAATAAACCACATGGCTAATGTGGTCCCCAAGGTTACAAAGAGTCAGAACAACTAAATGATTAAACAACAACAACAACAACAACAACAACAACAACAACGACTACAACATTGCCCCAGGGGACCTTGGAAATTTTAATAACTCCCTCCTAGATCCCAAACTTCAAATCTATAACTGCTAAATCGGCAGCCCAGAGGGTATGCTACACATCCTGCATAATCTGTGTCTGGCCAGATTATTATATATTGGCCAAATGTCAAAGTCCTTGATGGAACTCAATTCCACTGTCATTCATTTTGATTTGTCTCTAGGAAAAAAAACATTTAGTCACTTTAATATGTCTATCATTACTTCATATGTTTTAACTTTACCGATTTTAACCTTGAAGAAGGGATTTGTTTATCCTTAAGTACTTTGTCTACAACTAGGCTAAGATGTCACCAAATGAACCATGATGGCATTGTTTGACCACAGAAAGGCACGTGTTTTTATATGAGATCTAGTCTTTCCTAATTATTTTTCCATTTAATATTTTAAATTAAGAATAAATAAAAGAACTCATGTAATCTTCTACCAGCTGTAGCAAGATAGCCTTCCAATCACATCAAAAAAAAACTTCTTCCCATTTAATAAAGTTGACCTTAAAAGTCAAACTTAAACTAAAACTTAACATGTCAAGAAGAGAACTTATTATCTTCTCTCCAGACCCCTACCCCTGCACTATATTTCATCTTTCCAACTTTGCTGTTTCTGCATAGGATACCACTGTTCTCAGTCACTCAGGCTCAGAAACTGGATACAATTTTCAATTCCTCTTTTATGCTCATTCCTTATAATGAATCTGATTCTGTCTTGTCATTTTTCCCTTCATAATCTTTCTCTTACATGTCCCATTCTCTCCACTTACACATATACCATATTGGTGCAGGCTATCATCACCTCACACCTGAACTATTGAAATAGCTTTCTGATAGTTCTGTCTATGCTCCATTGCATCTTCCACTCAGATTTATTGTTATTTAGTCATTCAGTCATATCCAACTCCCCATGACCCCATGGATCATAGCATGCCAGGCCCTTTTATCCTCTACTATTTCTTAAAGTCTCTCCAAGCTCATGTTTATTGTTTCTGTGATACTATCTATCCCTCTCATCCTCTGCTGTCCCCTTTTCCTTTTACCTTCAATCTTTACCAACATCAGGGTCTTTTCAATTGAGTTTCATCTTCTCATTATTTGGCCACACATTTAAGCTTCAGCTTCAATATTTGACCTTCCAGTGAATAGCATGAATCAATTTCTTTAAGTATTGACTGATTTGACCTTGTTGCTATACAATGGGCTCTCAAAAGTCTTTTCCACCACCATAATTTGAAAGCATTAATTCTACAGTGCTCTACTTCTCTTATGGTTCAACCCTCACAGCCATACATCACTACTAGAAAAACTGTAGCTTTGACTATATGAACCACTCAGGTGCTATTGTGGAAATTTCATCATTTCTTTCCTATACAGTAAATTCCATCAATTTCCTGTTACCTAAAAAATAAAGTATAAAATCCTACCCTCAGCTAATCTTGGGGGTTTGTTTGTTTGTTTGTTTGTTTTTGCAGGGCAATGAGGGTTAAGTGACTTGCCCAAGGTCACAGACCTAATGTTAAGTGTCTGAGTCCAGATTTGAATACAGGTCCTCCTGAATCCAGCATCAGTCCTTTATCCATTGCGCCACCTAGCAGCTCCCCTCAGCTAATCTTCAAAAGCCCCTTACAATCTGTTCCCTTCCAATCTTTTGACTATTTTGCTTACTCTATTATTCAGCAACACTGGTCTTCTTCCTGTTCTTTATACATGAAACTCCATCTCTTAATTCCATACCTTTTCTCTGGTTGTTCTACTGCTAATGCCTTTCCTTTACAATAATCTCCTGTTTATACCATACACTATGTGTACATACACATATATGTGTATATGTGTAATATACACATATAATTTATAGATAACATATATGTATATATAAATGTACACATAAATTGTATAAGTATATATAGCCTGTATATGTAGTCTTCATATAAAAAGATACAAATATATATCTATATGTCTATATATCTATATTTATATGCAAATATAAAATATATGTCTATATTTTATATTTACCTAGTTGTGAACATATTGTCTCCCCAATTAGAAAATGAGATCCTTGAGAAGAGGAACTTTCTATAACTTTCTTTGCAAACAGTATAATATAGTGCTTGACACATAATAATCTCTTAATAAATGCATGTTTATTATTGATTGATTCTATCAGGAGGAACTCCTTCATGATTCATAATGTGTAACAGGGATGAACAACAGGGCAGGAACAGATACTTGCACTAACACTGAGAAATTGCTAGCATCACTAGTGCTGGTGATACTATCTCTGTGGCCTTGAGCAAGCTATTTATTCTTCCCATATTCAGATATTATCTATATGTGGCTGCAGAACTGATCATTTTTCAGTCAAATGGATTTTTGTGTCTTTTTGCTATCTTAATGACTGATTTGGGCCTGGCAGGGAAATCACATTGGGCACACACTTCCTCTTCAGTTTTAGAATTATCTGAACTACCTAATCAACTATTGTCTAATCCTGAGGTTTTTAGAAGCATAGTCTTTCTCCATTTGTCAAGTAGAAAGAATAGCTGATGTGTTGAATCATTTATATGATAAAACAACTGAAGCAAAGACTAATAGTATAGACAAGTCCCAAACAAAGTACCTAATCATTTGATGTAAGAAGCTATAGTGTTGGGGGAACTTTTTCAAGTACTGTGAAATCAACAAATATCTGAGTAATTTTACTGTTTTATTTAAAAACAACTACAACAACTTAGAGTAAAAACCTATGAATACTAACTGATACTCCCCATCATAAAAGCTGGCTTCCATAAATCACAACAACTGACTTCCATTTCGCCCATTCCCAACTACTATTTCCAATGTGTTTGTCACCAGGATTTCTAGCTCTGTATAAAAGCCTAATTAAAGGCTATGAGTGTGTTGTAGTATGATGCATGTTCTTTGAAAGCGGGTTTGTGATTTTCTCACTATATCTTTTTTTAGTTGCCAATCCATGGCACTCTCATGTGTTCAATAACTACTTAATAAATGTTTGATGAATTGGTTTGAGCTATTTTGACTTCACAAAGACAATCAGAAGAGATTGGTAATGAATCAATCAACAAATAAATATTTATTAAGCATCTACTATTCTTTGGATATGGTGTTAGATGCTGGGGATACACAAACCAGGAAAGGAATACTTCAAACTTGAAAGGAGCTTCATAAGATTATAGGCGAACAGGCCCAAAGTGAAAAAGTTTTGCCCAAATTGAGAAAGTTATTTCCTATCTGTAAGTGAAAGCGGATGGGCCTGGAAATGTGAGCCTCCTAGATAAAGGATGAATATGCAGTTCTCTATGCATACACTCCCCTAGACATTCTATCACGTAGCTGCAAAGCTTTCTTGACACACATTCTACTCAACCCTGGAATGGAAAAAAATAGAAATTAACTCATTTAATGAAACTTTTTTCATTCCTGTTGATGGTGATAGGATTTTCATTTGAGTGACTTGCGAATCTGCTTGGGTACATGATTGGTAATTGTTACATTTTGTGTCTGCTAACTTTGATAACTCTAATGGGAGAAATATCTACATAATGCTTTGTCTTTTAAATACATACAATTTAAGAATATGTTTAAAATGTTTACCCATTCTTGCTATATTTATTAACCAGAAGAGCTCACAATAACTGGAATGATTATATTAGGGAGTTTAATTTTTTGTTTTGTTTAAGATTGTTTGGTTGAGTCACCTCATTGACAAATGCATCTTGAGTAATAATCATTCATTAGGAATTTAGATGCATTGTCTTAAGAAATATACAATTCAAAAAAAAAAAAGAAGAAAGATACAATTCAGAGTCACAACAGGCATAAGACTTTTTATAGGACAACCTGCTCAAGGCATTTGGATCATGGGCCTTAGTCATCTGTGATTCCAATGACAAGACAGATTGCTAAGGGTTTCAGCAAGACCATATTAAGACAATGTTAGCGCCAATGTCAGCTCCTAGGACCAGATACATGTTTCATAAGCAGTATTGGCACATAGGGGGTTCTTGTAAGGGGACTTATTATACAAGGCCAGAGTGGGTTCTGTTTAGATATGCATTTGGCAACAGGAGTATCTAGATGAACACTGGGAAGTAGAGAAAAAAGAGTTAATGGTTATAGACTGTGAACTGTTATGCTAACTGTTCATTGATATTGTTTTGTTTTGTTTTTTGGTGAGGCAATTGGGGTTAAGTGACTTGCCCAGGGTCACACAGCTAGTAAGTGTTAAGTGTCTGAGGCCGGATTTGAACTCAGGTATTCCTGAATCCAGGGCCAGTGCTTTATCCACTGCACCACCTAGCTGCCCCTGTTCATTGATATTGAAAGGACATTTGCTGACCCATTTGCAAAGCAGACACCTGAAGTAGCATCCTTACCCAATCATGAAGGCAAATAAAGGCTGAGTAAGGGACTTAATTTGAGATGACACCCATCTATGACAAGAAAATCCCATATCTCTCTTTCTTTCTCAGTAATCTACAAAGTGACCTGACATTCTTGAACTTTCTCAGCAATCTGTAAGGGGAACAGTGTTGTAATCCACACATGAAGGCACAATTAGTAAACATTTACTAAGCACTAATTATTTAGAAGACATTATGCTAGGCATTGAGGATACAAAGACAAAAAAATTAGGCCCTTCCCTTAATGGTCTTGCATACTATTGGGGGAAACAAACTGTATGAATATAAGTGTATACAAAATAATATTGGAGGAGAAATTCTACCCACTGGAGGAGGCTGCATTAGGTGGAAAAACCTCATGTAGGAAAGGAATAAGTAGAACTTTTAAGAGAGCTAGGGTTTCTAAGAGGTGGTGAGAAGGGAGTGAATTCTAGGTGTGGGGGACAGCCTGTATAAAGGTATATAAATAAAAGATGGATATAACACCTTTGTGTTCATCTCTTCCAAGTCTTACACCCAATTTTCATCTTTTTCCTTTCTCATAGTCCTATATTCTGGGGTACATAAACAAAGAACTCATAACACTAGTTACCAGGGACCAGAATTTGGTATGTGGGAGGATGTTGCTTTGAGATGATGGTTGGGTTTGCTGAGTTTTGTGCCATATATTCTTTGTTGTTTTCATCATCACCACAGACATTTATATAGTGCCTACTACTTGCCAGGCATTGTGCTAAGAGCTTTACAAATATCTTCATATTTGATCCTCACCACAACCCTGTGAAGTAGGTGTTATTATTATTACCATTTTACAGATATGGGAACTGAAACAAATAGAGGTTAAGTGTCTTGCCAAGGGTTATATAGCTAGTGAGTATCTTCCTGACTCCAGGCCCAGTGCTCTATCCACTATGCTATCTATCTGCCACTTGCTACCACAATCATTGCTACTTTAATTAAATTGTTTTAATGTATTACAATATAAGGTTTAAGTAAGTTGTAATGTCAGGATCTAAATAGGAGAGTTTTCCAGTGGGTGGAGACTAAGAAATAGAGAATTTTGAATTTAATATCTTAAAATACTTTTTAAGAGTTACAGGAAGTTCTAAGAAAATTATTTATACACACACCCCTTGTTGGACATATATAAGACATTTCTATGTGTATTAGGTACCAGAGGTGCCAATCTGTAGATCTGCAGATTGGACTATGGACTGGAAAACTTAATGTATTGAAAAGTTGATTGTCAATTTAGAGTTATAAGATGATTCCATATTTGCCAGTTTCCCTGTGTGAAGTGGGGTTCAATGTAAAGAAAATATTTCTTGGCTTCTATATTTGAAGGAAACAGTAAAGAACCCCAAATACCTCATGGCAACTTGACACCTGAAGCTGGCCAGTGTTCTTTTGAGGCATATATCTATCTATATCTATATATCTATATCTATATCTATATCTATATCTATATATATGAATGATAGTAGGCATAAGTTAAGAAGGTTTCAGGGTAACTGCTATCAGGTAATACCATCTACTTGCATAATTCCAACTATTTAATCTATAAATATCTCTTCCAAAAATTATATCTCTAAATTCCTAAGTTTTTATCCTTAAGTTCTTATCTTCTCTTAAGTTTATATCCTGAATCATTTTTTATCCAGGATCAGTAACTTGGACAAATATCTTTCTGAGACAGCTATTTGGTGCAATGTATAGAATACAGGGTTTAGAGTCAGGAATTCAAATCTGTCCTAGGACAAATAATAGCTGTATGACCCTGGACAAATCATTAAACCTCTGTTTGCCTTAGTTCCCTCATCTGTGAAATAAGGATAATAATAGCACCTACATCCCAGGGTTGTTTTGAGGATCAAATGAAATAATTATAAAGTGCTTAGCACATTGCCTGGAACATACTAAGTGCTATATTAATATTAACTATCATTACCCTCTATCCTCATATCTATTTGGCTTTTGCCAAATCTTTCCCTTTGTATATCCTTCAAATCAGTCCTCTCTTTTCTATTACCATTTCAACCATCCTAATAAACCTAAACACACCTCTTATTTGTAGTATATTAGCCTCCTAATCAGACTTTTTACCTCTAGTTCTTTCCCCTTTCAGCTACTAATTAAACTCCTATTCTTCTTTCATGATTCTCTTAGTCAGTTAATAGCATGCATTCAATGATCCCTTCCAGTGGTGTGATGGTATCAACTCTAGGGCACCAATTGTTAAATTTTCTGCATGAGATTTTCTCGGAAATGGGAAAATGTTATAAATGTTACAAATACTTACTCTTCCATTGATTGTCTAGACTTCAGGAAATGATAGAGGTAATATAATTAATGTAGATTAAACTTTAAAATATGTCATGAGAGTGTGTATATCTATACATCTATATATGTATATACATATATACACATAGTACATACTTATGTGTGTTGATAAATGTTTAATAACTGGCAATAGATAGATAGGTAGAAAGAAAGAAAAAAAAAGAAAGAAACAAAGAAAGATTCCAATCCCAGGATCTCTAGCTGTCTGTATCATTCAGCCTTTGATACCTTTAACTAATTGTATTAATCATTTTGTTTATGCATCTTATCTGTCTACCCAACCAGACTTTGGGCACCTCAGAACAGTATGTCTGCTATCCCTGTGTGTCCCTAGTGCCAAGAAAAGTGCCCTAACAGAATAAACACTCAATAATTGTTTGTTGCTACTGATGATACATGACTGTTTCTCAGAACTAAATTGTGCCTTAAGGACTGAAAGGGTCAGGGCCATTTCCAGATGTGAACAATTTATTCTGGTTGAGTAGTTTACACAGAGTGAGAATTAGACTCAAGTAGACAATGTTTCATTTTGACCAGGAAATCAATCTTTCTCTAAATTGGAAAATTAAAACTGGGGACTTTGGTTTAATATGATGACATCTGACCCTTGAGGCACTCTAGTCAAAATCCAGGTGCGTGAATTCTCCAGTCATGAGCCATTATCAGTTTTGCCATCCCTCCTGGGTGCCCACTCACTAGCAGATGATATATATACCTAGGGGAAAAAAGGAAACTGTATCTGCAAAGAATTGGATGTATTTTTGCAAGCCCCATCAAGGTTCACTGACTGCACTGATTTGAAAAACAAACATTTCATCTTGAAAATAGAATCAAAACGTGTCATTAAATATTTGTCACACAATCAATCACCACACATTTGATGTTTATTATAGCTAAAGTTATTTCTACACAAGTATACATTTAACGGAACATTTATTATTAATAACAAGTATAATGGTTGTATAACAGAAAACCAGCTATAAAGTTTCTCACAAACAAAACTTTTCAGTTAACCCATGGTTCTAAGGTATCTTCCCTGCCAGCCCAGACTTGTGGTTCATTCACTGGTTGGGGCTTTGCACATAGCTTAAAAAAGGCCTGTAAGCCCATGACATGTTTTGTCCTCTTCTGAAATGTCACTAACCCTCACCAGACATAAAAGAAACATAGCAACAAGGCATCCATCCCTTATTTTTGAGCTGTTGCTACATAATTCTACCTGAAGCATCCAGGAAGCCAAAGTTCCTCAAGTGGGCAAGGTAGAGGCAAGGTCAGGCAAGGTTGGGGTAAGAATCAGATAAGTCCCAGGTAAATAAAGTCAGAAAGGGAGAACTGTGAATCAAAAGCCAGAAGTGCCCATAAAGTCAACTGTCAGTGGGCCCCACAGTGAATTGTCCATGTTCAGGGTTCATAAGCTTTCTATATCTCTACATAGAAAATGAACCTAGGTCAATTAGGATGGGGCAAAATAAGCTCGAGTTACAGACTTGCCATGATTTGATCAATCAACTTCTAGGTTATCTGCCCGCTACAGGTGTCAGGGACAAACAACTGGTTTCTGAAACAACTCTATCTTTCCTCAACCTCTTATTGCGATTTTTTAAAGGCTGGTTATGTGGATATTTGTTTTTTGAAGGGCTCACAGACTCTGGAAGTTTAAAATTGTATCTTTTTTTAAGATCCTTCACATTTGCTGAACTCTCTTTCTGATACAAGATAATCAGGTATTGGAAATAATGAACAAAAGCTCTGATAGAATCTAGAACTGTTAATTGAATGTATACATATCATTTAGAGATCCTTTTAAGAGGTAGGTCATGTATTTAAGGCAAAGAGAGGTTCAATGACTTTTTTTTCTACTTGCTACCCTTCCATGTCTGAGTCGTGAGTTCCTTTATCTAAATTTCCAAGCAACTATAGCTACATAAATGATAACCACCTGGATAGAGGTTGGCCTGTTCAGTTTGGGAAAGTGCATTTAAGAATATTTCACAGGTCTTAGGCCATGGTCATGATAGCAGATTCTCCATTTTCATAGAATGTATAAAATATTTTCAAGGTCATCCATGGCATGACCCAGGCCTCTCATCCTTCATTTTCCCCCCTTTCTTCTTCACTCTTCAACCAATGGCAGTGCTCAAAGATCTGAAAGTATAGATTTAGGAATTGAAGCACCAGATACCATTTCCTATCCAACTAAAATGATGGAAAATTCAAAGTGAGATTGAGAAATGTGAGGACTAGCATGACCACATGGGAAGCTTTCTTCTGTACCAAAGAGTGCCAAAAACTTTTGTGGGCCTCTATTACTGCTTTGTATTTATTCAGTTACTTTAGCTGTGTCCAACTCTTTGTTACCCCATTTAATGTTTTATTTTGTTTTTGTTTGGTTTGGGTTTTTTGGGGTTTTTTGGCGAAGATACTAAAGCGGTTTGCCATTTCATTGTCCAGTTTATTTTACAGATGAGGAAACTGAAACAAATGAAGTTAAGTGATTTGCCCAAGGTAATATAGCTAGTAAGTGTCTGAGGCCAGATTTGAACTCAGGAAGATGAGTCTTCCTGACTCCAAGCTTGGCACTCTATCCACTGTCTATACAGGTCACAGCTACTGTAGGACATTTATGGTGGTGGAATTTTTTAGTGTGCAGCCAAGGAACCCTGAAGGCCAGCTAGAAGTGATCCAGAGGCTTTTATTTGGCAATATCTTTACCATGAGACCAAAGGCCAATTAACTGTATCCCAAAAATTCCTTCCCAGAAAATTAGTTTGGAATATATGGGTTTTGGGTGTAAGCTTTTTTGTTTGTTTTCTGATATGGCTGATAACTTACCACAACATCACCCGTTTAGAAATCATCTTCTGATAAATGATAGGAAATGCAGACAGGAGAGCTTGATCACCTATTCTGTACCCATTAAACCCTTCCAAAACCTCTAATTTAAGGTCTTTGTTAATTCACAGAAATGCAACAATAATAAAAATAATAATTTATATTTCTATAGAATTTTTAAGTTATAAAGAACTTTCCTACAATCCTATGAAATGTAATTAATATTATTCCTTGGGAAACTGAGGTTCAAATAGTTTAATTGACTTCTTTTTGTAAGTGAAAGATCAGGAAATTTAACTTTGGTTTCCTGATTGGAAGGACTTAGCTCTTTCCTATAGTCCTCCCAACTTTCAAAGGATCTTATTTACTAATATTCAATCATATTACCATTTATAAAATAAGATGTGATATCTAGAATTCCAAAACTCTTCAAATAAGAGGGGTGCATTGAATCTCATGCAAACAGAAGCCCAGGAATTGGTTTTTTGTTTGTTTGTTTGACTACTATGATAACTTTCTGAGCCTCTCAAGAGCTCTGACCATATGAATGGACCTGTAGTCTTTAGGTTTGACAAGGAAATGTGTCCACAGCCAGATCCTGACAGTTCCTGGTAAGGGTTAGGGGACAAGGTTAGCACTGTATAAAGAGGGCTGACTAGTCAGACATGGTTGCCCCTGCCATGTTTTCTTTGACAGAAAACTATAACATAAAGAATCATACACCAAATACACCTAGGACAAATAAAAATGACAAATGATACAAAGACAGAAATAAACATAAAATGATACCACTTCTCCCAGACTAGGGAGACTTCTTTCAGGCACATACACACATTGGAAGGAGCTGTTTATTCCCTCTATGCCATCCTACAGGAGCCATAATTCCCCTCCCCAGGCAGATCACTCTCTGAAATCAGATTCCCTTTCTTTCAGGTAGTAGCATGGATAATTTAATGCCTTCTGATGGGATTATCTTCGATTTATACTATACACACACATGCCTATACATGCATAATATAAATGTACATACTATATTTTTATGTGTATCATAGTATAATTGTGTGCATGTAATATATGTTTATATGTATGCTACACACATACATGTGTGTAAATATACATATATATTACATACATACAATTATTTGTATATCATCTCCTTCAAAGAATTTGAGTTCGTTGAAAAGAGACACTCATATTTCTTTGTTTTTTTACTTTTTCGTATCCCTAGTACTAAGCAAATACTTGGCACATAGTAAGCACTTAATAAATACTTGTTAAATGATTGACTGACAAAAATATAGTTTGGGCCCCACAGGTGCATAGTGTTGGGCATAGGATGGAGTTGCTCTCTTGGTCAAAGATAATAAATGCTCTTAGACATTCTCAGTCACTTGTTAGCATTCACATGAGATGTTGTGTCATGGGATGGGAACCAAGCAGCATTCCTAGTGGAATTAACCTGAAATGCTTCAGCTACAGGGAGGTGGTTTTAAGAAAGCTTTTCATTTGCATTATCTGCAAATAACTTATAAATAGAGCTCTAGGATAGGCTATGTCATCAAAGAAAGACCTGGAAGTATAGGTAATATTCTCTCCTTTTTGGGAGGGATAGAAAAGGAAATGGTGACCTTCTTACAGTAAGGTATAAAAGTGAGACAAGGGGGCAGCTGGGTGGCACAGGGGATAAAGCACCTGACCTGGATTCAGGAGGACCTGAGTTCAAATCCAGCCTCAAACACTTGACACTTACTAGCTGTGTGACCCTGGGCAAGTCACTTAACCCTCATTGCCCCTCCAAAAAAAAAGTGAGACAGGAATTCCTTTCTTCCCTCCTTCCCTTCCATCCTCTATCTTTCCTTTGTCTTCCCCCTTTCTTAGTTAAAACAATTTTGAAGTGCCTAATTTTTCACCCACTAGCTTTAGTGGAAAGGCTCTTTGTCTTTAAACATAAGGTGTCAAAGTACTTTCTCTTTTTTCTCCTAGAAGACAAGGCTACCCCTTTCCACTGGACCTCAAAATGGCATTGAGGATCAAAAAATACATGTCTATACTCAGGATCTCTTTTTCTGAACCTATCTAGACCACCCCCCCCATCCCCAACTTCTTGTTAATCTCCTCCCTTTCATGGAATACACAAAAGAATTCACTTTGTTTATTTTTCCAACTTTTGCTTAATTAAAAAGGAGAATTATCCTCATTAGTCCTCTGTCCAAGGACTGAGGTATGGAACATAAACTGAAGGTTGTGTTTATGTACAGCTTTAAATCAATTTAATTTGGTGAGTAGGGCCAAACACACAGCAGACAAGCTAGGGGCAGAGGAGAACCGGTCTGATTGAGGGAGTTCTCACCTTCTCAGATGAAATTTATTGCTTGAAATCAACCTGAAAATGCTAGATATCTACTCATCCTTTTTCCAAATATACTATAATTATAACTGCCATGTAACAACTTAAAGTTTACAAAGTGATTCACAAACTTTTATCAACAGCCTTGTGAAAATCATTCCAAAGATATCCCATGTTACAAATGGGGAAACTGATGCTCAGTGAATGGCATTTCCTATTATCATACACCTAGTACACACTAGAGCCAGGATGCAAATCACAGTTTCTATAACTTGACTATGTACTATAGAATAACCACTTGAAAATAGTAATTCAACTTTTGTTGACTGAAGGGTTCAAGCAAGTATCATGGGGTGGGGATCAGTTTGACATGTAGTACAGTGGAAAGATTATGGTGTCATATCTTATGATATGGAAGTGACCTTTGATGCTACCTAGTTCAACCAGTAAGGCCAGGAGAGTTTAAATGATTTGACCAAGGTCATTTAAGGAGTAAGGAAAAGAGCAGGGATTTGAATTCAGACTCAGTGGGAATATAAATCCAGCACTTTTTTCATCGCATCCTCTGCCTCTAGAATACTGTTCTAGAGGAAGCATGAGTGAGGGGACCTGGGTTTTCTAATCCTCACTCAATCTCTTTCTATTTGTGTGACTGTGGGCCAATGACAACCCTTAGAGTTTCTCGGTTTCCTCGTCTGTGATTGGATCGTGTTGATCCCAACAGCTCCTTCCAGCTCTAAATAGTCTATTTCATTATATGAAGACCAAAAAAAGCAGGGGAAAGGAGGAAATTAACAAGACCAGTTGAATTGGATTAGAAGGCCTGTGAGCTTTCCCAATTTCTTTAGATATTGTCGTTTTATAAGAGGATGAAAAGCCTACTCTATAAATTCTGCAGATAGGACAAAATGGAATATGAATCAAAGGAAGTTATTAGGTTTAATGGACACACACTGAGTCATTGTCTCCCTGGAATGTTATCTATCACCTATGCCTCTGGGTTCAGAAACATAGGGAGAGTGTTTGCATAATTACAGCCTCCAAACACAATTCTTTCCCATAAATCCTACCTTGCTCATTTAAACACTGGTGACTCACACTGGCCCAGGTTAGTCATGTTTTTTTCTACAGAATTTAGAATTTATGCCTGACTTGCATTTGTTTTTAAAACTGTCCAATGATCCTCTTGCCCAGATTCAATTTCTTGCCATATTGCTGCTGCCTTCTCTGCTCTTGTTCCCAACTCCGTGCTGGGACTAAGAGGAAGCTGAGAGCTCATTTCTCTAGAATGACGGACTGCTGACAAAGTCAGTGAGGTATTATGGCAGCAGAGGGACTGAGTTGTATTCTTTAGACATTTCTACTTAGTAGGCATGAGGTAATGGGTTTTAGGTTATTGTGAGAAAGCATGATAATGATTCTATACCTTAAGCTCACCTCATTTACTGCTGCTCCAAATAAACTGCAATGGTCACAGATATCTTCATGGGCATGAGCTATTCTCTCCTGGACTGCTACTTTTGTCAGCAGAGACTTACAAATTCATAGAATCTCAGAATCTCTGCACCAGAAGTGACATCAAAAGTCATCTAGTCCATGCCATTCCTATATAGGAATCCCTCTAAAATTTTTACAAATTCCTTTCCCACCTTTGCTTGAAGAATTCCACTAAAAGGAAGCCTACTACCTCCTGAGGCAGCCTGTTCCATTTGTGAATAATGCCAATAGTTAGAAAGGTTTTCCTTATGACAAGATTTTCATAATGATTTGCTAAGTACTGATACCAAACAATGTACAAAGCAGAAGAATATATGCTGATCTAAGATATCTACCAGTGTCATCGAAGTTGTCCAAACCAAAGATGAATTCCCTTTTGGTGGTAGGGTCCTTCAAATATGCTTAATCATAGATGACTCTTTATTAAACTCTCCACTAACTGCATCAAGCTCTAGAACACTACAATCTCTCTGGTGAAATTCACAACAATAAGATAATTAGCTAGCTACAACCAGAAAAGCAAAATGGATGAAAATGCATGGTGACTAGATTTACACATGAAGTTAGATTAGAAGCCTATTAAATTAGTCCATTGGTATGTGTGTGTATATATATATATATGTATATGTATGTACACATGGCCATGTACAGATCCAGATAAGTATACATACTGAGGAGTTAAGGGTCTTGCCCATAGTCACATAGCACATAGGTATCAAAGGAAGAACTTGAACACAGGTCTTCTTATTAGTGTGGTTCAAGTTCTTCCTCTGATATCTACAGGCAAAATATTTAACTTCTCAGTGCCCTCATGCAATTCTCAAAGACTATAAATGATAATTAATGCCCAATCTCTATCAGTGGAGGGTTTTTTCCCACTGGAAATCCACTACAACAATAAAGTTGCATGAATAGACAAACACATATATGCATACTCCCTGCATTTTTGCTTTAGGAATTCCCCACACCTGTGTAGGAAAATCCCATGGTAAAAACTCTTGGGAGTATATACAAATTAGCATACTTAGGAATGACAGGAGTCATTTAGTTGTATAATGAGCTGGGCTCAGGACTGAATAGAAGGAATGTATCACATTTTGGGAAATTATGCAGCACTTTCAATTGTTCCCAACCTGCCACAAAACCTTTCTGTCTCTTAAACACCAGTATTCTCTTGGTGATGCTATAAGCTATTCACCATGAAATACCACAAGCTCAAAAAGCAACCCACAAATGACTTGAAGAGTTATGCAAATATGAATGATAGCATGGGACTGCAACTCTTACATTTATTAGCTGTGTGGCTATGAGTAATTTTGTTATCTGTAAAATAGGATAATGCGCTACCACCTTCAGTGTAGTTTTGAATGTATATGTATATGTATTAATTTCTTTATTTTTCCATTTCTTTGTTTGTTTGGGGTTTTGTGTATTTATTTAAACCTTAAAGTGCTATATAAATGGAAGCTTGTTATTTATTGAGTACATGTATAACCACAAAAGAAAATGAACTGGTTATGTAATGAGAAAGAAAGAAGGCAGATGGAGGGTCCAATTGGTATATCACTACTCCCAACAAACACATTAAAATAATGTGGAAAAAGGTTTCTAGCACATTGAGCATATTCTCTTGGAGGGATAATCCAAAGATATAGGGAAAAAATCAAACAGAAAGGCTTATGACTTGAATTGTTAGAGAAGTACCCACTCCAAGGATATGATAGATCAGTCAAAGTATCATTAAAGTTAAGAGTGCATAAGGAATATCTAAGAGTCCCCTTTTACTCATGACTGTGGAGCTGTCCATAATTTCTGTCTTTCCAGTACAATGTACTGTCTTCAAAAAAAGTATACGTGATCACATTAATTACTATATTTAATGTAATAGCTAGCTCCTGCCCTCCAATTTCAGCTAGCTTTTAACTTCCATTACTTCTGCATGTCTATAGCTGGTTCTTCTCAAAATCTATTGTTATTTTCTAAAGAGAGTTCAGGCTGCCTAGCATTCCATTTTCCCAGGTTAACTGTCTTAGCATTCTTGTTCTATCCCATTCTGCCTCAAAACCCTGAGAATCCTAACATTGGCTTCTTCTTTCCCCATTTTCCTTTGGAAGACATGTTTTGCTAAACTTTCAAAGTCAATGTCCTCCAAATGTCTCCTATGAAGCTTTTCCCCCACAGATAATAAGCTTTGCATATTTTCAATGTTTTTTTTAATTGAAGCCCCAAATGCCAAATGAATAATTTTGCTATGAGCAACCCCCATTATACAGGAAATTAGAAATTGATCAACAAAAGCTTTGCATTCATGAAAGACAGGTAGGAAAGAGTACTGGATTTACAGATGGATTCATTTAGTAACTAGGTAGCTGGTTGCTGGGATAGTGGTCCTGCATGTAGCTATAACTGTTCCACTTTGAGGTTTAAAAAAGATGCTTTTCACTAGTTTGAAAAAAAAAAAAGCTAGATCCTATACCCAATCATGGTACTTGCATTGGGTTTACCAAATCAGAGTAAATTAGAACTCTGCAGATTGGGCTTATATGGGGACAGGATTTCTGAAGAATTTCATCTAAAATCAGAAAAATGAAAATGGCTACTTCAGAGTAAATGGTTTGAAGACTGGAGTCTAACAGAAGTTTGTTAGATAAATGTGATAAAACAAACCACTCAAAAATAGCTACCTTCTAAAGATTCATGTGGACTGAATGGTGATGCCATCTTAGTTAAAATCAATGTGATATATCATTCAACAAGCACTATTTAAGCACCTACTATGCTTTCAAGGAATTTACATTTAATGAAGGAGACACTACATACAAGGTATCCTCAAAGTCTTAGAGTAGTTTGTTGTTGTTGTTGTTTGGGGTTTGTTTTTTGTAGTTTTAAGCTTTGAAAATTTCAGAAATAAAAATGTTACGAATTTGGAAAAGCAACATTTAAATGTTAATTATTTGCATTCTTAATTATTGGTATTTCTTATTAAGGTTTAACAAAACCATCATTGTGTTCTACATCATTCTTCCTCATTTTCTAACTTTGTATAAATTTTCACTTCCTGCTGCTCAGGAATGGAAAGAATTGCCTTTATAATCTAGATTTAAGATCATCCAGAGAATAAGGCATTCATGAGTACACAACAGTTTTTACATGGTCCCACAAGAAAATGTCTAATGGAGATAGATCAGGTGACCAAGGTAGCGAAGAAGGAGGACCTTCTCCACTGATTTGAGAAAATGTTATGCAGAAACAGTCGCATACTCAGTGCATAGTGATAGAGTGCTCCAGCTTATTAAAATTAAAAATCTGTTATTAAAAATTCACTAAACTAAATAAGTATAAAATTTTAAATAATTCAACTTTCAAATGATTTTTGTATGTCTGTAGCTGTTATACTTCTGAAGTTATTAAAACTTAAAGCTGCATTAAGGCTTTTAAGGACACCCTGCATGAGTAGAGAATAAATACAAAATAAACATAAAATTGTCAATTATAAGGTGAAAAAATGTACTTGTGAGATTTCAAGGAGCTGTTATGTAAAGGAAAGAATGGGATGTGAGAATTGATTTAGGACTTCTGAAACACTCAGATGTACCTTCCTGGACCATCTCTCTGAGTCCCTAGTGAAAGTGGATTCTTTGTAACCAAAAAAGATAAGAGACTAGTTCAGGGAACTTCTATGTGCAAGGCCCAATGATGTTGTCAACTTGAGATTTGGGCAACTGTGAAGAGAGCAATTCTGACCTGAGACAAGAGGGAGACTATGGGGGAGGTTTCTTCAGTGACTAAGCTTACAGACATAAGGAGATTGGCCTTGGAATGGATGGAAATAAGGGTGGACTAACAAGGAAGAACAAAGCAATGCCCGAGGCCAAAATTAGAGTAGGAGCCTGGAACATGCCAAGATGATGGTAATGAACCAGGGAAGATTTGGATGAGACTTATCATCCGTGAGACCAACTGCTGAGTTTCATCAGCCTCTGCATAATAATTTATTTGCATATAGTTTTTAATCCATGATTTACTGGTACTTTGAAAGAACTGACAGTGTATTTGGATTATGTAGTAGAGAAATAGTGGATGGAGTGCTGGCCTAGAATCAGCACAACCTGGGTTCAGATCCAAGCTTAGATACTTACAAGCTGTGTGACCCTGGGCAAGTCACTTAACTCTGTCGCCACAGTTTCCTCATCTGTAAAATGAACTAGAGAAGAAAATGGCAAGCTCCTTCAAAACTTTTGTGAAGAAAACCCAAAAAAGGGTCATAAAGAGTCAAACACAACTAAAAATGACAAAAAAGAAATAGAGAAGCACAGGAAAGGAAGGGGGAAAAAACTATGAATTTCAGGAGTGGGACATCTGGAAGAAAAAAAATGTATAGAGGAGTTGTATTTATAGAAACATAGATTTAGAGACATGGGTATTATCTTGAACAATGACCTAGCCCATCTCCTCATTTTACAAATGAGAAAAATGAGTCCCTCCACCACCACACTGTGATTTGTCCAAGGTCATATAGGTAGTAAGTAGGAAGTGACAGAAGCAGGATTTGAACCCAAGTCCCCTGATTCCAGAATGAATTCTTCTTTTACTAGTTCATGCTATCTTTCCTTCATTGCCTTGAGAGCATAAAAGTCCCTAGAACTCTAGAAAGGGAACCTTTTATTCAAAGGAAGATCTTATAGCCTAACATTGGAAATTTGACATCCCTGTAGTTCTCAGGTCAGCCTCAGCAAAGGTGTTTCCATTTATTATCCTCCAAAATGACATTCTCTGTTAGGGCAATAAAAGATGATACCCTTTGATAGCTCCCTCATGGACAATTTTACAGAAGCAATTATTCAATGGGGATCCATGTGGGATGCAAATGAATCTTCCTGGGTTAGCATGAAATAGCCTTTTAAAGAGAAACTAAATACACTTAGGGCAATGCCCTCTCTGCATGCTCTCCAATCACAAAGTACAAAGGCTGGAATCAAGGTGGTATTACACTGTGTAGTTTGCTTTACTATGAGTCCTCTAGCATTCAGAATGGCCAGGAGGCTCAGTGGCGGATGTTCCATTGCCCAGCCAAAAGAACAGAAATTCTTTCTAAAATTAGACTCTCAATATGCGCCACATATTCTGGGATTTGAGCCCAAGACCTTTGCTTGCTGCTGAAATTGTTGCATGGTAATGTGATGCCACCCATTAATTCCAGGATTACCCAGTCTTCCCATTAGAACACCTCAGTCTAAATGGAGATTCAAAAAAGACTCATTCATTTCATATCCATTTGAACCTGCTCCCATTCCAATGTGATTTTCTAATCAAAGTTGCCATCAAATGCTACTTTTAATCAGTATTATACCTTTTTTCTTAAGTTAAATATATTTTTATGCAAAGCTTATATTGGATAAGAGTGTTATTGCCAGGAAGAATTCCAGGTAACTTTGGAAAGAAACCTTCCTGCTGAGAGTGTAATGAATCAGCAAATGATACCCACTTTTTCCCCGGACACAAAACAATTTGAGACATGGCATTTATGTTGTCACTGAGCTATACTCTTCGAATTTAAATTGACCTAATTTAAAATCATCTGAGAAAGAATCATGTGAAACGGAATTCAATTACACCATTGCTGTTTTAGAGAAATCCTCCTCACCCACTAGGAAAAAAGTCAGCCCTTTCAAGGGACTAAAACACTGACAGTCTATTTATACTGATTTAAACGCCAACCTAGATGGTATCTTCAGATCCATTTTTTTTCCCATTGGAAAGATCACTGAGTTTGGAGCCAGGAATTCAGGGTTTAAGTAAGGGCTTGGACACTCCATGACCTTGGGCAAGTAGTGTAATTTGGCTAACCCTGTTCCCTCTCCTATGGAAGGAAGTCAGTGGACCAGATGATTTCTGAGCTCCCTTTCAATTCTAAATCTTTAATAAAAATCCTTGTACTGGAAGAAGATATCTAGTTGAAGTCATTCATTCCTCGGCCCTTTGTTACTATAAATCAGGCAGAGCCTAAAAGCCCCACTTCCTTAATCAACAAGCATTACATTAGAATGCAGGTTCCTTCCAGACAGGGCATGGTTTCTGCCTTACTCTCCATCCTTACAGCCTTGCAGAGTGGCTGGCAGACAGTAAGAACTTCCTAAATAAATACTTTTTATATTGATGGAGGAAGCTAAAAAAGGTTAACATAACCTAAGATCAATAGTACCTAAAAGGGTTAACAGAGAAGCTAAGGTTTGTGTTCTTACAATAACCAAGAGGGTTTGTCCCTATCAACCCTCACCGTCAACAGAGACAGTAACTAGGGACCATTAACCATTAATAGCCATTAATATTCCTAGATCACAGGACACCTAGAAACCTGATCTTAAGTAAAAAAGATACCAAAAACAGAGAGAACCTGTGACTCTGACAAGTCTAAGCATACCTTTAGGAACATGCACAGAAAGGACCAAAGGTGTCCTTGGGTTCATTTTATGATGTGTAAAACCCCAAGAAGACACCTCCAAGGAAAAAAGTACCCCCCTTGGGATTTGTTTTAGGACTCCAGGAAGTCCAAATTAGGATAAAAACTCCTTAAGGAGGAGATTAAGAAAATGAAGAGATAACCTACTTCTTCTCACTATAAATATAACCATTTTCCTCTCCCAATTTGAGACACTTATCTCCTTGGTGTCTCCCTGTGGTCAGCACAGAATTTTAATAAAACTTGGGAAACTGATTCGCTGAGTCTTGTAATTCTTTGGGACACCTCAAGATCAATTTGATCAATTAAATCTACCCTACTACAATATGACTGGCAGCTAGGTGGCATAGTGCATATAGTGCTGGTCCTGGAGTCAGAAAATCCTGGTTTCAAATCCAGCCTCAGATACTAACTAGCAAGTGACCCTTAGTAATTCACTTAACCTTGTTTGTCTCAGTTTCCTCATCTGTAAATGAGCTAGAGAAAGAAATGACAAACCACTCTAGTTCCTGTGCCAGGAAAACTGCAAAAAGGATCATGAAGACTCAGGCATGACTGAAAATGACTGAAGAGCAACAACTAGACCATTCTAACAATCTTCAATACTTAACACATTTCTGTTCTGCCTCCATTCTTCCCCTCATCCTCAATCAGAATAATTTTCCTTGTACATAGATTTGGTCATATTAAGCTTCTGCTCAAAAACATTTTTAGTGGCTTCCTATTAACAACTGAACAGAGTTCAGACTCCATTTGGCATTTAAGGTCTTCTTCAGCTTGGCACATCACATACCCTAACCTCTCTTAATACTCTCCCTCCTTGCACTCAATGCTCCATCTAGATTGAATTACTTCTGATTCTCTTACCCCCAAAACATGTTCTACTCTCTCCTACCTCTGTGCATTTCTGTTCCCTGCCACTGGTATGCCCTCACTCTATCTATGCTTAATGTATTCCTATCTACCAATCTCTTTTATAGCCGAATTCACATCATCTCTTCCAAGAAGCCTTTCTGATCTGCCTGTTCAATGATCACTTGATCAATATGTATGTTTTAGGCGATTACTATGTGCCAGTCACTGTGATAAATGCTAAGCATGTGAAGATTTTTCTATTCATCCACCTATTTAAATTATAGTATATATGTATGTATGTGAATATGTACATACATTTAGATAGCTTAAATAGCTTTAAACATTATAAAGGCACAGAACATATTGTATTATATTATGTTTATATACATGTGTATATAAACATACATGAATTGGCATACATATTACATGCATGTATATGTACACACATTTGAGTATATACATTAGTAAATGCCTGGAACCTCACATATATTTGTTTTTGTTCTTTTCTAAGACCTTTATTAAATAATAACTATGCCTTATTTATTCCTCTGCTAGACTGTGATTTGCAGAAATCTAGAGACCATGTCTTAAATAACTTTGCATCTCCTGTAATAGCTAACCTGATGCCCTGAGAACAGAAGATACAAATAAAAATGAATGTCATCTTTTTTATTTGCTAACCCTCTAAAATCCTATTGGCCTTCCTGATACTGGACATGAATTCAATCTTTCTATGTTATTATTTATTCTGCTCTGAAAACTGTCTTTGCTTTGCTATTAAGGACTGATTTCTTAACCACTCATGTTGTGAATTGAAATACAAGAAGGAGTCAAATGTTGTGACTCCATCTCATCCAGCAGATAGCCTTTGCCCTTCATCAGTCCTTTCTGGAAGACACTGGGCTGCTGACAAAATGTATGTTTTTCCTTACAAAACTAAATTAAACATAAAAAGAAAGCAAAAAAAAATCACAAAGCATCCTTGGCAAATCATTTTTTAATAACAAATATTGTCTTCTGCCTCCGCCTGGCTCATTCCATAGTGCTCTCTCTAATGTTAATGAGAACAGAGCTCAATAAACTTATGAGGTAATCCTATCATCTCTGCTGCTCCTCACTGGAAGAAAATGCCTCTGGTCCATTAATGAATGGAGAGCACCTCCAGGTTTCCTGCTCCCTTGTGTTATTATCACTAACCCTCTACCATCCTGGCTGCTAGCCTCTTTCTGCCAAAAGCTTTAGTAATGGCCTAAGTTGTCCTGTTATGACTGACTTCCCCGAAAGGGGCTTCATGCCTTCCTGCTATATGGCCTCAGGTAGGTCTTCTCACCAGCTTCACTCCTGATCCTTTCCCTTAAAGGGCTATCCATTGCCCTTGCCACCCAGCCATGGTGGGACAAGGTGGCATAGATGTCCACAGCACTATCTCTTATCTTGCTTGAGTTGCCTGACTACCAAATCTCAAGTTTACTAGCCTCGAATTTCAAGCTTGCAGATCACAGATCTAGAGATCAAAGGCACTTTAGATGTCATTAGTCCAAGACTTCTTAAACTGGGGGTCTTGCATACATGGCTGAATGTGGATTGTGATCCTATGTGGGGTTGCATAACTGAATGTGGGTATTGCCAAAAGAAATTGGCAATAAATGTTTGATTTGTATACCTATTTTAAATACCTATAAACCCAGGGTTGCATAAAAATTTCTCAGGAGAAAGGGGGTCATAAGTGGAAAAAGTTTAAGAAGTGCTGATCTAGTGCAACTGCTTGTTTACAAATGAAGAAACTGAGGGCCAGAAAGGTGACTGTGATTTTCTCAATGTCTTACACTGCCTCCTCTGACCCTTTTATGCTGCTCTGATCTCTCCCTTCCCCATCTCCAAGTATCAATGAGTGTTTGCAGGGGTTATCAGCTGGTATCTTTTATGTGTGTATGAAGATGCTGTCCACATATAGTGGGCCACAAACTTCATTCCGTATAGTAGGCAATGCTATGTTGAGGGACCAAAGGCTTGGTGTGGGGGAGAGCTGCATTCAGAAATTTTATACAAAGCCCTCAGGGAACCCTGTGTCTGGGAGATGACCAGGTATAGTACTGGGAAGGAAGGTGGATGGTCTCATCAACTATAGGCAAATAGGGAAATTTGTAACTCTGACTTCACAGAGAGATGGTGTGCAGGAGTGCTACACCAGTATGGACATGAGCTCACACAGAAGGTATCACTGAAAATTCGTGCATTTGGGGAAGGCAATTATTACTTTGTTAATCCAGCACCATGAAATCATTCCCTAGCCCTCTTCTCTGTATAGTCTTTTCCCTATGATGATCTCATCCACTGAATTTAATTAAATTTAATTCAACAAACATTTGTCAAGGATACAAAGACCAAAACAAAGGCAAAAAAAAAATACAGTTCCTACTCTAATTATACCACACTTTCTTGACTTGTAGAAATATCATCTCAGTGTGTTTGACTCTCAAATCTACATCTCCAGGTTTATTCCCTCCCCTGCTATAGCTTTAATATTCTATTTCCAATTACCTGTACAATGACTCTGAATTTGGGGTCAGAGAATCTGGGTTCTAATCATGGCTCGTCACTTGGTCATGCCACTGCACCTCTAAGGGCCCAGTTTTCTCGAGAATAAAATGAGGTGGTTAGATTAGATGGCCTCTTATGGCCTTTCTTCTAGTTCTGTGTTTGTGATCTCCTTATCTCTATCTTTAACCAACAGCTCATGTCCCACTCCAAACTTCTATTTCTCTCCCAATCCCATTCTTCCTTCTGAAACATTATTCCTATCACTGCAACCACTACCCTCCCAGTCTCCCAGGCTTAGAAGTTCTGAGTCATCTCTGGTATTTCCCTCTCAATCTCTTCTCATAATCCATTCCGTAGTCAAGTACTATAAATTATTTCTCTATAATATCTAGTATTTACTCTATTCTTTTCTACTTTGATTACTATCATCAAGTTCCAGTCCTAACAGTTCTACCCCACTTTGCTGCCTTTGCTATGGTGGGTGAGGCTTGAGGTAGGAGGAATCATGGATCAAAAAAAAAAAAAGCAGAGTTAAGCCATTGTCTAGAGAGGAAAAATGTGCTTGATAATATATTGTTAACCAGAAAATTAAGGAAACAATCAATATAGGAGAAATAAGGTCTTTAATCAAGGCAGAGGAGCTATCACAAGGCTAGGAATACCCAAAGATGGGAACCAAGTCCAGGGTTTTTATGAGGTAACAGAACAGAGTGAGCTATGAAGAAACTATTTAATGTAAATGAACCTTTTTACATAATAACCTAAAGTCTTAAGGCTGGAAATCTTTGGGAGGGGATAGTTTTGTTTGAGGGAGATCCATAAGCAATCAAGAGTCTGGAAATGACAAAGATTGGTCAGCCCCAGGCAATTCATATGTCTGGGAAAAGGGGACTGGGTCAGGAATCAGTTCTCAGTAAATTTTGTAGTTCTCAATATAAACATTTATTAAGCCCCTTCTATGGGTCAGGCACTGTGCTAAGGGCTGGGGGGTACAAATATAAAAAAACAAAATGTTGTGGGCCCAAAGTACCCCAGAAGTTCTCTGGGGCACATCAAGGAATCTTGTCCTTGAGAAACTAAATCAGAGGACAGACATGCCCAGAGAGATAAGCAGAAACAGTTTGGACTGAGCTAGCTTCTGGACCTCTACCCTTCATTCTGGTCTCCCTTACCCCTGGGGAGATAATTTTCGGTGTGGCTGCGGCCTTTGTGTCCTGAAGAGAGAGATGGCTTGAGAGATGGGCAGCCACCACCAGTGGGGGATGATCCTCCCTCACTATAGGAACTTTCCACAGGCAGATGGTCACTCCCATCAGTCCCCTATAAAAGTACCTACCAGCCTCCTGCTCGAGGAGATTGGTACCTCAGGGCCACGTGCTTTGTTCCATACCTATCTCCCTATGAAAAGTCCAAGGATTTCTTGTATGGTTTCCCTTCCCCACCCCTTCCCTTCCCTTGCCCCTAAATAAACTACCATCTTATTCTAACTGCTTTTGTGTGCAAGAGGCTATAATTTTTTTTTTGGTGGGACAATGGGGGTTAAGTGACTTGCCCAAGGTCACGCAGCCAGTAAGTGTCAAGTGTCTGAGGCTGGACCTGAACCCAGGTACTCCTGAATCCAGGGCCAGTGCCCCGTCCACTGCGCCACCCAGCTGCCCCTAGAGGCTATAATTCTTTAAAGAGGAATTCCTAAGAACCCCAACCCCTAATCCAATCCCCACTTTCCTCCATAACAAAAACAAAACAAAACAAAAGACAAGTCTCTGACCTCAAAAAATTTACAGTCTAATGTGGGAAGACAATTCATAAAAGGAAGGGAAAAAAACAGGGTGGGGCAGGGATAGGGGAGTGGTGACTGGGGGAAAACAGATGGGGCTGATAAAGTCAGTGAGAGAAGTCCTAAAGTGCATCCAGGTGAGCAATAAGGAGAAATTACCCTCAAAAAATGGAGGTTTGGAGTTCATGGTGCTACTCTCCAATCAGAGGCAAAGGAAAGTGATGAGCTGGATTGTCAAGCATGATAAGATCTTAGAGGATGAAGAGGTTCTCCTTATAAGATGATGAGCTTCATGAGGCATAGGACATAATTACTTAGGGCATAAATACTTAATTACATGCTGAGGCTGCTAAGTGGTCCGGTTTATAGAGCACAGAGCTGGAGTCAGGAAGACCAGAGTTCAAATCCAACCTCAGAGACTTAATAGGTAGGTGACCCTGGACAAGTCAAAGAGGGTTACTCTTTTTGCTTCAACTTCCTTATCTGTGCAAGGAGATTAACAATAGCTCTACCTCCCAAAGTTATTGTAAAGATCAAATGAGATAATAATTGCAGTCTTTTCTAAACCTTAAAGTATTAAATAAATGCTAGCTATTATATTTTCATTCATTTATTCAAAACACAATAAGGATGTAATATATCAAGGTATAGCTATATAGTCCAAGATCAAGGGATTACTGAGTATTTTCCCCTACTGACTCACTTTTTGAGCAGGAGAGAAATGAATTAATTGTTTTTGATAGATCACAGATGAACAGTGTCTACATGCTGTTTTCCCTAGACAACTTCAGTAGCTTCCTGTTGTCCCTTCTCCTAGATCTTCCCCCAATCAATCCTCTTCACTACTGACTGCTTAATCCTATTATAACATATCTGCAGTCACATCACATATAATTTCCCTATTCAAAAATGTCCATAGCTCCCCATGATAAAAAGAATAATATGCTTAAACTATCATGCAAGGTGCACCAAAATTTGATCCTGGTCCATCTTTTGCACTCATTTTTTTTTTCTATTGCTCTATGCATTGCCCAAATTAGATTACTTCTATATCTTGAGAAATTTTGTCTCTTTCCTTGCATATTCTATTCTCATTGCCTTAAATACCTTCTATTTTGTTATGGGAATGCAGTGGGACCCCAAGAAACCTAAAGATCCCAACTCCCAAGGCCAAAGGGAAAACAGCTCTCTCTCCCACCTCAGATATAAGGTGGAGCAGGACATGACCCCAGTATGCTGATAAGCAATAGCTAGGTCTTCAAGCTGATATAGGAGATATGGGTGGGTGCTGCATATCTTACTGATGCCCCATTATTCCAATATCCCCTCCCTGCATTTGCCTCCCAGTTCTTCAATTGATTTTCACACATACCCCCCCAAAATTAATAATTTGATCTCTTCCTTCTTTAAAGTTCCATAGAATCTCTCCTGTGGTATGATCACATTTATATGTACATCTCACACCATCAAGAGGTAAGGTGGAATTGTGGAAAGGACATTTGAACTTAGATTAAAATGCTAGATGTGATGTTTATTACCTATGTTACCTTGGGCAAGTCATTAAACTCCTTCCACTTGAGGTTCCTCATATAGGCAGCTACACTTGGAGTCAAGAAGATCTGAGTTCAAATTTGGTCATATTATTATGCAAGCAACTTATTTAACCTCCCAGAGCTTCAGTTTCTTTATCTGTAAAATGCACATAATAGTAGCACCTACCTCACAGGGTGGGGATCAAATGAGATAACATACATAAAGCACTTTGTAAAACTCAAATTGCTTTATAAATGCTAGTTATAATTATCTGTCAGGGAAGAAATTTGGCTTAGATGAGCTCAGAGGTCCATTCCTATTCTACAGTTATGATCTTGTGATTAAGAAGACTTGTCTTCAAATCCTCCTGGTCCAGCATTTACTATATATGTGACCTGGGAAAAGTTACTTAAGCTCTCTGGTTTTATTCACATTTTTCTTTTGTAAAATGAGGAGGAGACCAAAATGATCTCAAAGTTCCCTTTCTATAATTCACTACAATGCTGTTCATGTTATTGTTGTTGTTCAGTCATTTTAGCCATGTCTGACTCTTTATGACCCCATTTTGGGTTTTCTTGGCAAAGATACTAAGGTGGTTTGCCATTTCCTTCTGTTCATTTTACAGATGAGGAAACTGAGGTAAACAGGTTCAGGTGACTTGCCCAGAGTTACAAAGTTAGTGTCTGAGGCCACATTTGAACTCAAGTCTTCCTGGTTCCAATACTCTAACCACTGTGTCACCTAACTCAAGAAATAAAAGAAATGACAAGCAGGATGACTTCAGAAAGGCCTGAAAAGACATGTATGAAATGAAGTATAGTGAAGTGAGCAGAACGAAGAAAACGTGCACAGAGACAGCAATATTGTTTGATGAAGAACTGTGAATGACTTGACTATACTCAACAATGCAGTGATCCAAGGCAATCCCAAAAGACTCTTGATGAAACATACTATTCACCTCCAAAGAAAGAACTAATATTGATGGAACAGACTGATGAATGCTATTTTTCACTTTCATTTTTTTCTTTTAATCAATTTTTCTTATACAAAATGACAAATATGGTAATGTTTTATACAATCATACATGTATAACCCATATCTGATTGCTTGCCGCCTCAGGGAGGGGCAGGGAAGGGAGGGAAGGAGTGATAAAAATTGGAACCCAAAACTATAAATAAGATGTTTATTACATTTTTAAAATATTTGTTGAGTAGCATTATTATGGATAGCATTACAGACAATCTTGATGATTTAGCCCTTGTGAAATACAACTTTAAAATTGAAAGATTGAAGAGCAGGCCCATATGATTGGTCCCTAAAGAAAAAGCTATATAGTTGAGAGGAAGAGAAGGAAGGAGGGAAAAATCAGAGAGAAGGCTGAGGTTTCAAACTAGGAAGCTTGATTGTCTCTATCCAGCTTGCCTGAGCAAATGAAATTCTGACTAGTGACAGAAGCTTCATCTAGAAATGTTGCTTACTGAGAACTTTCAAGATGTTAACTCACTTAAGTCACTATGGTTTTTCCCTAAAAGAGAGAAGAAACACTTTTACAGAAAAACAAAGGAAAGCAATGAAACAGTCCCTAAGCCTCAGAAGCCTCCTTTCAGACAGCTCTCACACTATACAAAGACATTAATTTCAGGGCCAATATCAGCTTTATGTGGGAGGGACAATGAGGTTGTAATGAAGTTCTTTATCAAGGAGAATTGAATAGTAAAAAGCACTCTAAATGGCATTTTTTTTTAAGAAAGAAAAAAATCTTAGCCATTGAAAAGAAATTAACTGGGAAAAAAAAATTCCCCTCAACTCAAGCTAAAAAAGAATCTTGACTAATTTGACCATGGCTCTAGAAATAAAGCTGTACATTTAACAAGCAGCATTTTTATAAGAGTTAAAAACAAATAGCACCTTCTAATGGGACTTGACTATTTCATCAATATTAACTGAGGAAAATGAAGACATGTAATCACAAAGACAATTTAAGCCTATTCCCTTTGCTCAATCAACATAAACATGGAGAACTGTGGTTAAGAAGCAATTGGGTCCCTAAACATTAATTACCCACCATTCTGTTACAAACAGAGCACACATATATACCATGCAACTTTGCTGATGTGGCAGAAAGCTAATGAATAGACATTAGATTCTTACAAATAAATGGGGACAGAAACAAGTTGTGCATCTCCTGGATCACAAAGTCATTGACATCAAGACATTTTACTGAGGCTTGCTCAACTGTAGTCAGTGGGCAATTCTGAGACACTCTCCTTGGGTTTCTTCTCTTTGCCCTTTCTCAGAAATCTCATTTTCTTATAGGATTTTAACCTCTGTGTAAGAAACTCCCAAATATCTAGCCCCGATTCCTCTTTTGGGCTCCAATCTAGAGATGATCAATGGACATAACTCCTTTTATCTCCACAATGGCAACTCAAATTCTACATATACAGAATCGTGTTCATTGTCTGCCTCCTCCAGCCACCTCTAATAAGAGCAATTCTCTTTCTTTTTAATTGTTTTTTAAAATTATTTATTTTATTTTTAATTTATGGAAGAATATAAGCATTTCCATAACTTATTATAACAAAAAAGAAAAAGAAAAATCATGACTACACATGAAACTCCAAATCAATTATGCACAACTTGCTTTTCCTTTTAAATACATAATAAAATTATCATCTAACTTCTTTTTTCAACTTTTTTTCTTTTCTCCTTATCCCACCCTAGACATGGCTATCATTAGATACAAATATGTGTGTGTATGTGTGTATATATTTCTATTTATCAGTTCTCTCTCCAGGTACAGATAACATCTTACTTCATATGTCCTTTGTAGTTAATTTGGGTATTTATAATAGTCAAAATGACTTATTTGCTCAAAGCTGTTCTTAAAACAATATTGCTCTTTTAAGAGCAATCCTCTTTCCTGGCCTCCTTATTAAAGGCACTATAAGTCTCCCAGTTACTGACTAGAAATGGCTTTAGTTTCTTTCCTCTTCCCTCAAGACAACTAGCCCACAGGTCAAAACCTATAGAGTCTTCCTTTCCAATGCCATGTGGGATCTTAGAATTATTAGAGCTATAACGGTACTTAGTATTTCCCCTTCCCTACTTTGTACAAATGAAAATAATTAGTGCCAGAGAGGAAGGCACTTGCCTGGTAACACAGTGGTGAGAGCACAGTTGATATCCCTAACCTGGGTCCTCTTACTCTGAATTCAGGCCCCTTTGACCTATATTATAATGGTCCTCAGTTTAGCCCTTCTTTTCTCTCCTCTCTGCTCTGAACAGAATTAAGGCCCTCATCAAACTGAATCTTTAAATAATATCCTAAATGTTATCTATGACTTAAGTTGCTTTCTACACCAATCCAGTTAGCACTCCACTGCCCCATAAATCCTCCTCAAATGGTGCTACCATTGCATCTCTCCCCTGTTTGACAGCCTTTAAGAACTCCCTGCAGGGTAGAGAACAAACATCAAAACTGTCTCCAATATGGTCTCTACTGACTTTTAGGGATTCATTTAATTCTATCTACCCAGGAGACCCTTTTCTGCAACCACATTCATTTCCTTACCTGCTCCGAACATAACTAATGCTTCCCACATCGATGCTTTGGCTCATTCTATTATTCTCATGAAACACTTTCCTATCTCTTTTCTACCTTCCCAAAGTCAAGTTAAATTTATAAGCATTTATTTCTCAAACCCCCAGTATCAGGCATTGTGCTAAATGCTGAGGAAACAAAAAAACAAACAAACAAACAAAAAAGTCAAAAAGATTCTGCCCTTAAAGGACCTCATTGTCTAATGGAGGAGACAGCTTGCAAACTGTGCACAACTAAAATGAATACAATGTAAATTGAAGATAATATCAGATGGAAGGCATGGGCTTCTTGCAGAAAGTAAAACTTTAGCTGATACTTCATGGATACCAGGGAAGCTGATCTATTCATCTTGCAAGGTTACATTCAAATTTAATCCTCTACAGATTCTCTATCTTGACTGAGTAGCTATGATAGGAGCAGCAAGAGTTGTTTTTTGCTTCTGAATTTCTCTACCTATTATTGTCTGTGCCATTATTTGGACCTTATTCATGGGTAATTCTATTATAGCTCTTTTGTTCTTGTCTTAGGCTGTAATGTGAAATGTATGGGACCAGAAGCCACGGTTGTTCAGGTTTCTCATGCCTGTTCTCCATGGCCTGTAAGAATTAATACTGTTATTTCTGGGTCCTGGACCATTGGGAGTCCCCCTTAGGATAAGGCTTTGTAAATTGGTGATGTCAATCAGGTCTTTCCACGTTTGCTATGGTCATAGGTAACAAGACACTGTGGTGCTCCTTGATACATAGGATAACTGTCAGGCTGCCTGGAAAATGGTTTGTAAAACATAAAAGGTTTGTCAGGTGTTCTCTCTATAATGCCCCTTTCTGTGAATATTTTCATAATTGTAATGGGAAGGAGGTCTCCTAGTCCACCCAATAGGGTCATAACGAGCACAGGGCAAATGTGTCTTTTAGCTCAGAATACAGGCCTGCATGGAGTGCAGTGACAGCCATCTCCACACCTCAGGCAGTAATCCTCAACCAGACAGTACCTCAACTTGGCAGTGAGCAGAAACCTATCATTATGGACTTCTACTCAATAAATCTGATCACTCCATATAAACTTCATAATCAAATTTGATATTTAAAGTACTTTACAACCTTCCTTCCCATTCTTCTTAAAGTTAATTCCTCTATAATCCAGTTACAATGGTCTATTTGCTATTTCTCATACTTCATCTCAATTCTCCATGTATTTGCACTGGATATCCCTCATCTCTGGAATGCTCTCCATCCTTAACTCTATTTTCTGTCCTCAAATTATACCTTTTACAAGCGACTTTTCTTAGCATTTATCCCCTCCACCTAAGACCCTTTTCTCTAAGATTAGACTCAATAGTTAGAGATATAGACATATAGATGTATGTCAATAAATAATCAACAAAGATATATTAAGTACTTATTATGTGCTAGGCACTATGCCAAGCTATTCATATTAATATATTTGTTATATTATATGCCATTATTATATACATGTCATATTTATATAGTCATTTGTTTCCCCATTAGAATGAGTTCCTAGAAACTAAAGACTTTTTATTTTTGCTTTTCTATGTATCCAAACTACTTACTTAGTACAGTGCCTAGCTGATAGTAAATTCTTTTTAAAATGACTGTTGGGGACAGTTTGGTGGTGCAGTGGATAAAGCACTGGCCCTGGATTCAGGAAGACCTGAGTTCAAATCCAGATTCAGACACTTGACACTTACTAGCTGTGTGACCCTGGGCAAGTCACTTAACCCCAATTGCCTCACCAAAAAACAAAAAACAAACAAAAAAGAAACAAAAAAATGCCTCTTGACTGATTATTGACTAAAGTTTGCCTTTATACCCAACCCCCATAGAGGCTAAGGCTGGAATCTCTGAAGAACAGACTGAATCTCCATTCAGCCTGTACCTTATCTTTCATGTCTTTTGGAGCAATTACATCAATAACAAAACTATATTCAGTGTTTAGTTGCTACTTACTCCTCCTTCCTCACAAAATAATTTGCACCACATGCAAGAATTCCTAGTTAAGGCTCTGTTACCAAAAACAGTTACCTATGACATTTTGTAATTCCTGGGAATTAAGCCAAAAGGCAAAAGGCAAAAAAAAAAAAAATTAAATGCAGTTTTCAGGTGTTTTGATATGCCGTTGGGATTCTGGCTGGCCAATTTGTGGGTGGGAATGACTGTTTCACAGACACTCAGCTCTTAATGCTGTTCAAGCCTCAGGTACTTCTCTTTCCACCTTCCAATCATCCCCGGGCTCCAATGGAAGCCCCCCAGACAGAGGTTTAGAAAAGTGTGCAACTATTTTCTCCACATGTGAAGTGATAATGATCATTTATTCCTCTAACAGCACACCTTGGATTGGAAGGAATGTGCTAAATAATAACAGTGTCCCCTTGTTGGGCTTTAAATGTCATTTTATGAGATGGCACAGTCACATTTTCACTTTATCTGCCTTCATCTCACTGAGCACTCACAGAGGTTACTGCAGCCTGGGGAGCATACAAAGACTCCTATTAGAAGTTCAATGGGGCAGTGGTATGACAGTGGGCCCAAAAGGCTTCCTTTGCTGACAACTTACTCTTCCCTTCCCTTCAAAAGGATCATCAATAAAACATCAATGGCCCACTTAGTGGACCCATAAACAAGACTAGAATTTTCTTTAACCCTGTATTGTATTATTTCAAGAAATCATTTCTTAGGGGCAGCTAGGTGGCACAGTAGATAAAGCATTGGCCCTAGATTCAGGAGGACCTGAGTTCAAATTCGACCTCAAACTCGACACTTACTAGCTATGTGACCCTGGACAAGTCACTTAACCCTCATTGCCCTGCCTCCCAAAAAATCATTTTTTAGATGAACTCTATACACTCTAGCTGAATTTGCACAATGCCAGGGCATGTGGGTGAGGGGCATATTAGGTGACCTTTGAGATGCCTGTGATTAGGATCAAAACATGTTGGGGTTTTTTGTTTTTGTTTTTTTGGTGAGTGTGTGTGTGTGTTTCCCAATAATTATCCAATTTTTCCTCCATAGTCAAATACTTGATGTGTAAATTACATTCAAAGGGTTACAAAATAAGAATGCCAAATAAGAGTTTGAAGGGACCTCAGAGACCATCTAGTCAAATCTGAACAGAAATCCTTTCTAAAATATCCCCAATAATCAACACACACAAAGCCATTAATTGGCACATATTATATTCAAGGCATGGTGTGAGAAGCTGGAGATACAAGAACAAAAATGAATCAGTTTCTGCTCTCAAGACTGTATGCTCTTATTTTCACTGGATGTATGATTTCATTGATATAGAAAGTTCTCCTGAAAGAATTCCTCTCCCAAGGCAAATAATCACCTAACTGTACAACTCATAATTTTAAAGAGTTGTCTGGGCCACTAGAAAGGTTATATGACTTACCCATGGTCTGGAGCTCGGGAGAGAGATGAGGCTTTTGTTTTTAAGGTATTTAAAACTAACATTGCATGAAGACATATGGGACAATCTGTATTGATCTGGGAATTATCTCCTTTGAGATGATAATTAAACCCATGGAAGTTGGTGAGGTTACTGAAATGTCATTCAGCCTTTGATTGTAAACCCTTACTGAAGAGGCACTTGCTACATTGAGAGGCTTTGAAATATCCCACTTTGGAGTATCTCTAATTCTAAGGACTTTATTCCTTGCATTTAAATTAAAATCAGTCTCCCTGCAATGTTCACTTCTTGCTTTCAAGCCTGTTCCCCTCTGGGGATAAATTGAATAAAACAAACCACTTTCGTGTGACTTACCTTCAAACACTTGAAAACCTCATCTCCCTTTTAGTCCTCTTCTCTAGGCTCAAACATACCTGGTTCTTTCAAGCATTTCACCCATTTTGTGATCTTAAGGTCCCTTATTATCTTGCTCCATGGCCTTTGAATAATCTCTAATTTGTCATTGTCCTTTAGAACTTAACAAAATAAACCAGATGATATATAAATTATCACCTCCCATGTTCTGGGAATTAGGACCTTTTTAAAATGCAAGCTAAGATCATTGAGCTCTTGGGTACCATGGTGCACTCATGTGGAACCTGCAGCCCAATAAAACTCCTAGATTATATTAAGGGCAATAATTATCTATCCATGCCTTATTCATCTCATCCTTGTGAAGTTGATTTTTCTTCTTTCGATACAAAAGTATGTGCCATTGCATTCATCTCTCTTAAATGATATCTTGTTATATTTGACCCACTCTGCTTAGCTCTCTGATATTTTAGGACCTTGACTCTATCATACAACATATTAGCTTCCTTATAAGCTTTGTGACAATTGGAAATTTATAAGGCTGCCACTTGTGTGCCCATTCATGACACTGATGGAAATGTTAAGTAACACCGGGCCAAGAATATTTTTTCTCTGAGTCCCTCCAATAGAAATCATCCTCTCTGAGTTGAGTAAGATATTAATGACCACACTTGGAATTTGGTCATGAAGGAACTACTCTTGAAATCATCTCAGCTTTTAGTGATCACTACTAAGTGTTCAGAATCGATTTCTTTAATAATATAATGTAGGAGTTTTTTCCCCCCCACAAGGAAGTAGAGCTCTTTGACATAATTTATAGACTTTTTTTTTTCAAAACTGGAACAATATTTGCCCTTCTTCAATCCTGTAACTACTCCTTCATTATCCACAATCTGGGTGGCCATCAATAAAGGCTCTAAGCAGTTAGGCCCTGCAATACCTCTCAGAGACTGCCCTAGCCTCACTTGAATATCCAATGACTGTATTGCTCTGGCCCCAGATAAATTCTTCTCATATAAAGCATCTTGAAATCTGCTTATACTTCAGTTAACAGTGTTTCCATTTTATCTTTTCCCTTCCCCAAATCTTCCCCGGTGTCTCCCTCACACAAGCATAGAGATATGCTGTACAAACTAGGCCCTACCTAAAAATGCAGCCCTGTATTGTTGATAAAATCCTGGATTTGGAGTCAGAAGACTTACATTGAAATGCCATTTAGTACTTTTGGGAATTTTTAGTAAGTTACTAAGCTTTCAGTTTCTTCATCTATAAAATGAGGGGTTTTGACTAGAAGATCTATAAGGGCACTCCTGACTTTAAATGTGATCCTTTCATACCAGGACCTTAAGACTTCTGAAAAGTTCCGGTAAAATTACTTTAGTCTGCATAGATTTGCACCTTTAGATTTTTTAGGTCCTTAGAAATCTTCTGTGACTATACCCATACTGATTAGTACCTATAGCCTCCTAAGAACATATATCTCTATCTTTTTTTTTTTTTTAGGCAGTGGGGGTTAAGTGACTTGCCCAGGGTCACACAGCTAGTAAGTGTCAAATGTCTGAGGCCAGATTTGAACTCAGGTACTCCTGATTCCAGGGCCGGTGCTTTAACCACTGCGCCATCTAGCTGCCCCATCTCTATCATTTTAATGGCTCCAAGGCTCATATTTGGAAGAACTAGACCACCAGAGAACAATTTCAATAATCTTCAAGAAATATGGGAACTCTCACCTATATCTCCCATCTATCTCATCAGAGATCTTAGAAGCCTTCTCTGTTGTATGTCAAAGAGCTTAGGAAGGCTCTTCATTTCTCTAAATTTCAGCCAATCATCCTTAAGCCACAAGATCCTAGATTTTTTTTTTTTATTGACATAGTTTAATCATCCCCTTATTGAACCAAGCCTGGGGTTTTATTTTTCCATCAACCTCCTCCTCCACAAAGACTTTTCTGCTAACTCTTATGGTTTCCCAAAGCATTTTACCCTTGTGACTGCCCTAGTGATTCAGGGGAAGACTACATTTAACTCTAAGTCCAGAAAACTCTTCCTTCACTGGCATGATTTTCATTCTGTATATGCTGTCCTCAGCTTTGTCTTCTGAACCTTAGGGACTAGAGTCAATCAGTGTCCCAGACCATGCAGAAATTTACCTGGTATACCTAGGACCCTGAAGGGGTCAGTGTTCCTGAAATTTGAGAAGTCCATGGGAGAATCTAAGTTCAGGTGGTTTCTGACTTCACTGGCAACCAAGAACAAGTCTCCCCAGTCCCTCAGGAAGAAGCCTGCTGCCCACCCCGACCCCTGTACAAAGCTGAACATGTCACCTAATTTCTCAATGCCTCCATTTCCCCATCTATAAAATTAAGCATTTGGACTAGTTGGACTCTAATGCCCTTTTCAGCTCAAAATCTATAATCTTATGGTTTAACATAGTTTAACTACTATACATTAAATACATTCCATGTAGAGTTCCATGTTGGATGCTAATGGAGATATATTTGTTATTTATTTGTTTAATTAATTCATCTATTAATTCATTCGTTTGTTTATTCTGAGTCTGGTACATATTGTTTTATTCAGGCTGAAAGCATAGCAGCCAAGTATAGGACTAATACTAATAGTAACAGGTGTGGAATATTTACTCAGCTCTATTCTTCTGACTTGGGTCAGTTCAGTCCTCCTTAAGCAGAGCAGTAGTTCTTTGCTTCTTTGGAGAGAACACCATATTGGTCCTGGCCTTCAAGTAGACACTTTACTACATCTCCCAAACTCAAGCAACCCGCTAGGCTCAGGTTCTCTCAGTAGCAGGTATTATAGGTCTGTGGCACTAGGCATGGTGAGACACAACATGTAAATGAATACTGTCCCTAGCCCTCATGGACCTTACAATTTCCCAGATGACTATAAAAAAAAGGAAAATGTATACATAAGCTTATTAAAATTAAAACTACCATAAACTTTTGATAGTTATGATAAGATATTTTAAGATTTGCAAAATATTTTAGAAATTGTCTCATTTTATCCTCACAACAACCCTGAGTGGAAGGTGCTATTATTATCCCTATTTTATAGAAAGGGGAACTAAGGGGCAGCTAGGTGGTACAGTGGATAGAGCACTGGCCCTGGAGTCAGGAGTACCTGAGTTCAAATCTGGCCTTAGACGTTTGATACTAACCAGCTGTGTATTACTTAAGGCCAATTGCCACACACACACACACACACACACACACACACACACACACACAAGCTCTATAAGAAAGGGGAACTAAGGCAGATGGAGGTTACTTTCCCATGGCCCCACAGTTACCAAGTTACTAAAGCTAGATATGAACTCAGGTTCTTCTAACTCCAGGTCCAGTGTTCTATTCACTGCACCAACTAGCTGCCCAATACTACATGTTAAATATATTCCACATTATATGGCAAATGCATAGGAAAATTACACACACATATACATATTATATGAGGTCTGAGAGGAAAGATAATAAGCTCCATGTGGAATTGTTGAAAATTTTTGCTTCTTGCCCTAAGTTTTGCCTGCTTAAAACCATTATGCCATAACCACCATCCACTGAAGAAATAGCCTCTTACAGGAAGGGCCAGTCTTATATCTTATATGCCTGGGCATCCCTGAAGGTGCCAGTTTCTTCTTCCACATATTCTGCCCATTTTCACCCCCACAAAAGCAGCCACAATTCACATCCATACCTGAGAGAGTAACAGTGGTGGTTTCCATGGCACCAGAGATGTTCTAAAGACACTTACCTTGTGGGGTCCAAGAGAAGTGAAATTACTATGAATCCAAGACTCAATGAATGTCTTTAGCCCTATTGAATAAGCCTGTCCTTCACTCTGCACTTAGGCTGAGAACCCCTTAACTGTAAGAAGCATGCAGAAATTAATTTTGGAAAGAACTCATTCTATGGAAGTGTTGGTTAAAGTTTAAGGGGTTCTTAATTGGATAAAGGGAAACAATAGACTGTGAAAATTATCTATGCTATAAAAGCACAATAGAAAAGAGAGAGGGCTGAATCGGAGGCTCAGTTTCAATCCTAGTCCTACATGTGTAAATTCAAAAAGGTCAAAATCACTCTGGACCTCATTTTGATCATCCACAAAAGAGTAAGTTCTACTGTATGACCTCTGAAGTCCCTTCCGGCTCTAGATCTATATGACTATGAGAATGGAACCTTTCTACTTACTTAAAAAGGTGATGGAGACAAACCGGTTCCCCGACCCTTACAGAAAAGCCAGCCAAGGACCCCTAAATCTTCAGGAATCTATTGGGATATATTGGAAAGGCACTGAGAAATTTAAAGAATGGAGAAAAAATTTTAAATCACCACCTAAACTCAAACAGTTCTTTAAAACCTACCTCGAAAATATAATGATTCGAGGTTCTTTGGGTATCTGCATATTTTTTAAAAAATTATTTGGAAGTTAGGCCATATGTCACTGTTTTGTGAGAAGTCAGAAAAATAATATTAATGCTATGGGAATTAAGGCAGTACTCCTATATTTCATTCACAAAAATATCATATGTGTCAGCACATTCCAAGACTAAGATGAGAATGTCATTATTCACATGCTTGTAAGTTTTGCTTACACTTCCAGTTGTTGTATAGAAAACTTAATGAGTTTGTATTATCTGCCTCATTGGTCATAGTGCTCAGTAATAAAGCAATGGGAAAACTTGCAACTTCTCTACTTTTAAACTTCAAATAAACCAAAGCAAATTTTTGGTCTTCAATTCTAAATTCTTCCAGAGTAGAAATTTCTTGATTGTCAGAGTTGACAGAATAATAAAATTTCAAATTTGAAAAGGATCTCAGAGGGCACTTCATCCAATGACTATCAAGTCATGCTGAATAGACCTTCACAACATTTCTCCCAACTTTCTCCTTTCCATTCACATGGTAACTAGTCCAACTTTAGTTATTACTTCTAGTTTTCTAATCTATTTTCCTGCCTCAAATCTCTCCACTCTCCACAATAGCTACCAGAGTGATATTCCTAAGGGACAGCTCTGACCACAACATTCTCCCCGCTCAAAAAAATCCAGACATTCCCAACTGCCTCTTTGAGAGAATACAAAATCCTCTATTTGACATTTAAAGCCCTTCACAATCTCACCTCTACCTCTTTTCCCAGTCTTATTGTACATTATTCACTTTAATACATCCTATGTTCCAGACAAATTGGCCCGCCCATTCCTCACACATAAAGATCTACTTCCATTCTCTGGGACTTTATACAGCCTGTCTCCCATGACTAGATTGCTCCCCCTCCTCATCCCTAGCTATTAGACTGCTTAGTTTCCTCACATGCCTCAGTTCAAGTATCATCTTCCACATGAAGTCTATTTTGATCTGCCCCACTTGTTCATGTCCTCCTACCCCCAAATTACTTTTTACTTACTTTGTACATAATCTAGTTGCTAAATATTTGTTTGCTTAGTTCCCCCATTATTTATGTGTGTTATATATGCATATCTATGTCTACAGGTAGATCAGTAGAAAGATGGATGGATGGATGGATCTTGCTTGAGAGCAGGGAAGACATTTTAATTTTCTCTTTATCCTCAATGCCTGGGAAATTATGTGATACATATTTATAAATACTTACTAAATCTTCACTAAATGAATGAATAAACAGAAATCCCTACTACAAAATCGCATTTGAGTGATCAGTTAATTTCTAATTGAACAGCTCTAGAAAGGGGGAACCCCTTTCTTCCAAAAGCTGCTTGTTCCACTTTGAAAATGTATTTAATCTGATACCCCTTGAAAGACACAGGACTGGATATTCAGGAAACAAAGGCGTATGTGGCCTGAGGGTTGGCATTGGCCTATGTAGGAAATATGTTAGGATTGAAAGATTATTTTTTTTAAATACCCTCCCCCCAAACCCCAACCATCAACAATAAAACAAACTCTAATGCCATGTAAAAGCTGTCAATTCAGCTGCCTCTGTGCATTCAACATTTTTCCTGCCTTTCACCTCCTCTCTGCCTATGTGAGCTGCTGAAGTCACGATTTTTTTCCTCCTTGCTGTTGCCAAGCAGGTAGGGGATTCAGGATATTTGCTATAGTAACAAAGAAAGAGAGAAAATACAGACATAACAAATTATGTTACCATTTTCATTGGGAATTGCTTCCAAATATTTTGGTAATTTTTAGATCACAGAAATATAATCCTTGAAGAATAAGTCCAATATTAGAATAAATAAGAGATCCCAGAGTTTGGCCAAGGATGGAGCCCCCCAAGCTACTCAGCAGCTCTTTTGGTATACCCAGTGCAGGTCTCTCAACTTTGGTTCATACCCAAGCTACAGTAAAGCTAACAAGGAAAGTCCTACTGAAATTCACATGTCAAAGGAGAATTTGAAATTTACTTCAATCACCTTGCTCAGGAGCTCAGGATTATACATTTAAAGCTGGAGAGGACAATGGAGATGATAGATAATATTTATACAGGGTGGGCCAAAACTTACAAATGTGTTTTGATATTTAATAGTTCCTTTATTTTTTTGTTTTTAATTCACAATAACATAATATATATATGAAATAAATTTATATTGTGTGAAAAGTCAAATCTCAAAAATGGTGAGAAAATAAAGAAAAAATTTTTTCAAAAAGTTATTAAAATTGTGACTTTTGACCAGACTTGTATAGAGTTTTAACATTTGCAAAGTACATTTACACATACTGTCTCATTTGATTTTGACACCACCATAAGGGAGGTGATATTCTTATCTTGATTTTACAAAGGAAGAACAGCGAGGCCCAAGCATGTTTTATGTAGTAGAAATTGTCATACTCTGTATTTTAGGCACAAGTGTTCTAGAAACAATTTTGTTAATTTAGATTGAACTAATTCTAATTATCTTCTGCTTAGAGAGAAATTGGTCCCAAAAGTCTTTGAAAAAAATCACTCAAAAACAAGCCATTTTATAATTCCAATTTCTAATATTACTAAACAATAGAAAAAATTCCACAAGTAAGATTAAACAAGGGTTCAGAGTTTAGGGAATGATTTCAAAACTATAGTAATTCAAATGTTATTGTACCCCAAAGATACATTTTCTTAAAATGATTCAAATCTACTTTGACCATTCCCTCTAAAGATCCTCCTTTTCATTGGATCAAAGACAAACTCAAACATTACTGCCATTAACTGAAGGAATAAAAGACTCTTTCTTTTTCTTAGTCTGACCATTAGTCTAATCTCAGAGGGAAGGAATCTTTCTTGGATTTACCTGGAACAAGGGGCTCAGTATAAGAATGATGTAAAAATATTTCAGTGCAAGACTTCATAATAGATAGACACTGGCGAAGTTGCTCAGTCAGGTGGGATCAAGAACATCAAATTAAAGTATAACTAAATATTATTTTGCTATTTGTAGCATAAAGTAGGTAATGGGTATGGGGGTGGTTGGGCAGGGAGACACAATATACTTACATATGTGTGACTTGCCAACATCACCCTGGAAGTAAGTGGCATAGATGGATTTTGGATCATTGTCATTTTAAGTCCAGTGTACACTATGCTATACATGAGTGAACTGAGTATGAGAGAGGTCAAGTGACTTTCCTGGAGTCACACATCTAGTAGTTGCATGAGGAAGGCTTCAACTCAGGTCTTCCTGCCTCCAAGTTCAGTGCTCTATCCCCTGCATCATCTAGCACTCAGTAGGCTTCTGACTGTTTAGTCAATGGCTGCCTCAAAACTGGCCAGTTTCTAAAAACTGTACAACAAAGACTAAAGAGAGAGAGATGGAATCCTCTGCATGGCTAGTTACCTGTCCTTTGTTCCATGGCTCCAGATCTCTTACTTCAGCCCCTTGGACAACCCATAAACAAAAGCATGTCACTGATTAATAAGAATAAGGCTAGATGGGATGAGGGGAAGACCCTTCTGCTGCATAAACAATTACTGAGACATTTCTACTAATGCCATATTACCTTCATAATGAAATGGCAAAAACATTGTTCTCTAAGTAGGATCTATGGTGTATTTTTCCCTTCTGTCCCTGGAGAGAAATAAGAATAAAATGGATATTTTCTATGTTATTGATGAGAATAACCAGTTACAGAAGGAAGGAAGGAAGGAAGGAAGGAAGGAAGGAAGGAAGGAAGGAAGGAAGGAAGGAAGGAAGGAAGGAAGGAAGGAAGGAAGGAAGGAAGGAAGGAAGGAAGGAAGGAAGGAAGGAAGGAAGGAAGGAAGGAAGGAAGGAAGGAAGGAAGGGAGGGAGGGAGGGAGGGAGGGAGGGAGGGAGGGAGGGAGGGAGGAGGAAGGAAGCGCTCATGATATATTTAACTGATATCTTGATAACACAGTGTTCTCCAATTGAACTTATGGCTTTTTGAAGTTATTCATTTGCTGTTTTTCAATTATTCCTCAGGTGTTCTTCCTTTCATCAATGAGACTAGCTGATGCTACAGGTGATCAATTCATAACTCCTGCCCACTGTCAAAATTAGTAGTACTGGCTTTGCTCTCCACAGAAAATATGAGAGAGGAGTTAAAAAAAAATCTTGCAAACAGAATGGACCAGACAGGGTTTAGTGTCTGGAACCACTGACTTGGTGATAAGGAAGGGAAATTTTTCAAGGATTTATTATGTTGAGAAGCCCTATGAATGAATTTTGAGTGTAGGCTCATCAGGTTTAAGGCTGTCAAGCAAGTGACATTCAGGATCGAGGAAGAATGATGGGGATTTGGCCTGGCTTGTTCCTCCTAGGAGATAAGGTGAATTTTCCCATGACTCCCTAGTTCATCTTTACAATGAATTAATATTTTTAAAGGCCAAACTTGTGGCTGCATTTTTCATTTTGACAGCTCTGGAGATGCAGATAGATTTTACATTGGATAGTCTTTCTTTTTTCTTCCCCTTTTGTTTTGGATTCAGTTTCATTTCATTCCATTCTGACAGCACCTCCTTGCAATCCAATAAAATGCTTCTTTAAAAAAAAAAGGCTGTATTGAGAGGAGAGGTTTTTATTACAATGGGAAGCTTTACTAAGAGTCCAGGCAATGAGCATGCTGGCTGCAGGAGCTGCCTGCATACACATGCAGTATTTGCACAGTCATTATTTATTTATTTCATAGTGGACTATTTCTCTCTCACACAAACCCCTGGAATTGGCTGCTGTTTTGGCTGCAGCTGGAACTAACAGAGTTTTCATAATGAATGATCCTTTCAGGACATTTCCCCCACCCCTTAACTAGAGAAGAGATTTTTCCAGAAAAACTCTAAGAGGTCTTTCCCATCTAGGTTTTTTTTTTTCTCTCTTGCATTTAAAAAGAAAACCTCTGGCTTTTATGGGAGTGAACAAAGGCGGTCCTAAAGCAGGAGGATCAGTAGGTGCTGCATGAAGAAAGGATTGGAGGGGAATATGCTGGAGAAGGGGAGAGCATAGCACCACTAGCCTTATGCTGACAGGCCCCGGACTGGGTGAGACAGCCACCAAAAATGAAGAAAGAGTAAATGAAACTCAGGCCAAATAAGTGAGACGTCTTCATCTTTTAGAAGTTATCAACTCATTTATAAGACTCAGGACAGTGAAGGCAGGAAGCAAGCCTCTATTTTTGTTTGGCTGAGTCCACGGATACAGTAGGAAAAGTACAAAAGCAGAACTGTGTTCTAGAATAGAAAGGACACCATTTCTGAAGTCAGAGGACCTTAGTTCAAATCCTACTTCAACCCGTGTGACCTGACACAAATCATTTAAGCTTACTGGGGCCCAGTTTCCTAATTTAAGAAATGGGGGGGTGGGGTAAGGATGTGACAATCTCCTGAGGAGCCTTCCAGCTTTAGTTCTGTGATGCTGTTACCTACCAGGGCCTCAGTTTCTTCATATGTAAAAATCAAGGATTTAGACTAAATAGCCTCTGAGGTTTCTTCTGCTAGGTGGTATAGTAAAAGCATTGGATCTGGAGTCAGGAAGATTAGCATTCAAATATGGCTCCAGACACTTACCATTACTTGCTATGTGATTCTGAACAAGTCACATGACCTCAGCCTGCCTCAGTTTCTTCAACTATTAAAAGGGAATAATAACAGCACTTACCTTCCAGGTTTGTTATGAGCATCAAGTGAAATAATTGTTAATCACTTAGCATGGTGCCTAGACATGGTAGGTACTTATTAAATCTTCTTTCATTTCTTTCTTCTTTCTTTCCCTTTCCTTCCTTCTTGCCTGCCTTCTCTCCATCCTTCCCTTTTCTTCCTTCCTTCCTTCCTGTGACCTATCTGGGACTCGATTCTCTCTTCTGCAAAAATGAGGAGTTTGGACTCCACCAGATGCCCTGTAGTCATCTACTTTCTTCCATCTTTAGATCTACGATCCTAAGGTGCTATTATACAGGGGGAAAAGAAAATATTCTGGGATAAAAACATTCCAGGAAGGGAACAAATTGAGTGCTTTGTGTTACCTCCACCAGGTATAAATTCTCTGCATTTCTCAAAAGAGCCTTCCCTTCCTCATCTTCCCTCTCATAGGAATCCTCATCTGAACAACGGAGGAAGGATGAATTAAATGTCATCAAAAGTCTTAAAAGACAAGGAGCTTTAGTCACAGTGAATAAAGAGAAAAACGAAAGGGAAAGGTTGATTTTTAAAAGCACATTTCTTTTTGAGTATCTGTTGACAATTGTTTATTTGAGAACAACCAAAATCCCAAAGCAGGAGATGAATCAGGAAAGGAAAATGCAATAGTAAGTGGGTATATTCTCCATTAGCAGCACTGGAAACTCTATGTATGCCTAAACATTGATGAGGATCAAGGCATAAGCACAACATTAGTGAGATAAGATTTGTGATGAAACGGAAGAGATCAGCACATAAACCCTGGTATGTAGGCCAGGTATCCTCTGCATGCCCATGAGAGTCTGCCTATTCCTGCAAAGATCAGCATGATGAAATTGAGGTAAGAGGAAGGCAAACAGAAACTATTTTTCTAAGTTCCAAAACCCAAAAGGCAGACATAATGGTGCTCCTGATCACCTAAATTGCTAATATCCTCTCCCCAGAAATCCTCCGAACATATTTTGTTGTTAATTTCCTTTGCATATGCTGTTTCTCTCTGACAGAATGTAACTTCCTTGAGAGCAGACTTTGTTTCTTTCTTGTCTTTGTATGTTCAGTGCCTAAGAGTTCCTGGCAGTGGTTGATGCTTTATATAAGTGCTTGTTGGGTTAAAATTAAATGAGTGTGTGAAGGCCAAATAACACAGAGAATTTGCAAACCCATGCAACTGCTATGAATTTTTTGGGTGATTGTTTTTTCTTACTGAGTTTTTTTACCCTCCTCAAAGAACTCTCCCTTCCCAATCATGTTTCACAGAATCCCTAAATAATAAGGGACTCTAAGGACCCCATAGGCTAACAAGTAACTGAAAAGGAAGGGCCTCTACAACATTCCTGATGAGTACTAGTCCATTCTCCATTTGGAGATCACCAAAAAATGGGAACCAAGGCAACCCATTCCACTTTGGGATAACTTTTTTTTTCCTTACAGAAGTAGGAGTGTATTGAAGACAGATCAGACCAGCTTTTGAAAGATTATTGTGAAAATGATATTGTGAAAAGATTTTTTTTTTTTTGGTGAGGCAATTGGGGTTAAGTAACTTGCCCAGAGTCACACAGGTAGTAAGTACTGTCTGAGGCCACATTTGAACTCAGGTCCTCCTGAATCAAGGGCTGGTGTTCTATCCACTGAACCACCTACCTGCCCCTGTGAAAAGAATTTTTGAAACAAGTATCTCTGATAAAGGTCTCATTTCTCAAATATATAGAGAGCTGAGTCAAATTTATAAAAATCTAAGTCATTTCCCAATTGATAAATGCTCAAAGGATATAAACAGGCAGTTTTCAGACAAAGAAAATCAAAGCTGTCTATAGTCATATGAATAAAAATGTTCTAAATCACTAGTGATCAGAGAAATGCAAATTAAAATAACTGTGAGCTATCACCTCATACTTATCAGAGTAGAAAATTAAAAAAAAGGAAAATATTAGATGTTGGAGGGGTTGTGGAAAAACTGGAATGCTAATCCACTGTTGGTGGAGTTGTGAATGAATCCAACCATTCGGGAGAGCAATTTGGAATTATGCAAAAGGTGAAGGAGGGAAGGAGGGATAGAATTTGGAAATCAAAACTTTAAATAAAATATTTTATTATTATTTTTTAAAGGAAAAATGTTATTGCAAGCATTTAAAACCTGGAAATAGGCAAATGTTACAAATCAAGTCTTGATTTGTTTTTGTTGGTTGTATAGACTTAAGAAAGTGATGGAGAAACTATTAATAATATATATTTAAATTAAAATGTGACTCATGTACATTATTTTGGAGAGGGAGTTGTTAAACATTTAAGAATATACTCTTTTTTTTCAGGGCAATGAGGGTTAAGTGACTTGCCTAGGGTCACACAGCTAGTAAGTATCAAGTGTCTGAGGCTGGATTTGAACTCAGGTCCTCCTGAATCCAGAGCCAGTGCTTTATCCACCGTACCACCTAGCTGCCCCCTTAAGAATATACTCTTGGAACAATAACTACTTTCCTCTCCTAAATTTCTACCTATTGCCTGTAGTTCTGCCTTCTTCTTTAAAGCAAACTTTCAAATACTTGAAGACAGGGGCAGCTAGTTGGCACAGTGGATAAAGCACCAGCCTTGGATTCAGGAGGACCTGAGTTCAAATCCAGCCTCAGACACTTGACACTAGCTGTGTGACCTTGGGCAAGTCACTTAACCCTAATTGCCCCACAAAAAAAAATTAAAAATAATTTTAAAAAAAAATCAAATACTTGAAGACAGGTATTATTCCCTACCCAGTCTTCTCTTCTCCAGCTAAACATCACTATTTCCTTCAACCTATACTCATAGAGTAGGGCAGCTGGTGGCACAGTGGATAGAAGATTGGCCCTTGAGTCAAGGGGACCCAAGTTCAAATCTCACCTCAGATACTTACTAGCTGTGTGATCCTGGGCCAGTCAACCCCAATTGCTTAAACATCAAGGGCCATCTCTAGTCGTCCTGATATGTATCTTGCCACTGGATCCAAATGGCTTTGGAGGAAAGAGTGAGGTTGATGACCTTGCACAGCCCTCCCTTACATAAATCCAATTCAGTGAAAGTCATGACATCACCTTGATGTCATGGTACTCTTCTAGAACAACAAGAACAATGCATAGAGTACAATCTGCAGTCCTCTCAGCACCCTAGATGTCCTTCTCTGGATGCCTTGCTGTTTATTAATGTCCTTCCTAAATTATGGTGTTTGGAAGTGAACAAAATTTTAATCATGACCCTAGTAATTCAATTCTTCCTCATGCTATCAATTATTAGTAAAAGAGAACATGAACTGGAGGATATGGGTTTCCTGTATGTGACTGACTACTCTGTGCCTAAGAGCATGCCTGAGTGTATGCTTGTGCATATGAAGGATATAGAAACACTCAAGTCTCTGTAGTTTGCATCATGTTCTTGGTCATTGGCCTTGTCTATACAGGTGCTCCATTCCATAACAAGAAGAAGGAAAGGCCAGGGCACAGTGTTGTACATCCCCTGCCATGGGTGAGCCATACCTTTTTCAATGTATTCAATTGTTCATCTGGGAGCTAATAAGACCTTATAGAGGTCTCAGGTGGTCCTCATCACCATTTTGTAAAAAAATGAGGTATCAAGCAGTTATATATTTGGAATGAGGAGATAAGGCTTCAAGTCTCAGCCCTGACAGTACTAAGCTATGGACCTGAGGTGAATCAATGCATATCTCTAACCCTTAGTATGCATATGTGTAAAAAGGGAATAACATTTGCCTTCCCTTTACTCCCATGGTTGTGTACTATGTATAACAAAAGCCATTTGTGGGCAGCTAGGTGGAGGAGTGGATAGAGCACTGGCCCTGGATTCAGGAGGACCTGAGTTCAAATCCGGCCTCAGACACTGGATACTTACTAGCTGTATGACCCTGGGCAAGTCACTTAACCCCAATTGCCCAGCAAAAAAAAAAAGCCATTTGTATACTTTGAAATACTATATGAATATAAAACCCCATGTTTTATACTATGACTGGGATCTCGTGAATCATAGCAGCCCTGCCAATTCAAACAAAAAGTTTACCAATGTCACTTCTCGCTGAATTAGGCAGCAGTCTCTTCAGTGTCCCTAGAAGCATCTTTTTTTTTTTTTGTGGGGCAACAGGGGTTAAGTGACTTGCCCAGGGACACACAGCTAGTAAGTGTCAAGTGTCTGAGGCCGGATTTGAACTCAGGTACTCCTAAATCTAGGGTCAGTGCTTTATCCACTGTGCCACCTAGCTGCCCCTGTCCCTAGAAGCATCTTGTCCCTTGGTACATACTTTTGTACTGAAGACAGTTAATATGCAGGAAAGCTAAATGGTACAGTGGTTAGAGTGTCAGGCATGGAGTCAGGAAGACCTGAGTTCAAATGTAGCTTCAGATATTTACTACCTGTGTAGCCCTGGGTAAATCACTTAACCCTTTTTGCCTCAGTTTCCTCATCTGTTAAATGAGCTAGAGAAGGAAATGGCAAATCATTCCAGTTCCTTTGCCAAGTAAACCACAAAAATGAAATAATAAAGAGCCAGACATGACTGAATAATAACAACTAATATATCATGGTTATATGGACATTTCTACAATATTAAATAGACATCCCATGAATACCAAAAGAGTGTTGGATTTGGAGCCAAAGGACTTGGGCTCAAATCAGGTGATCTAGTTCATCTCCCTTATTTTAAGATGAGGAAGAGCAAGTTAAAGTTCCATACTCATAAAAGTGATAGAACAGAGGTCTTATGATTTCAGAACCACTGTATACCAAATCCCAACTCTGACACTTACTACCTGTGTAGTCTTGTAAAATCAACTCACATCTCCCAACCTCAATTTTGTCATTTGTAAAATGAGGTGGCTAGATGATACAACTTCTAAGGACTATGCAAATTATTATTCTAAAATTCTATGAATATATCCAACAATTAGCCCTGGGAACAAAAGAATAAACAGAAGCTTATTTTGTTTTCTTTTGTTTTGGGGGGGAGGTGTTGGTTAAACAAACTATTTCAGAATAATGGGAATCTCTGCCCCTTCCCCAGTGTGGGAGTTTCAACAATATCATTTTTTTTAGAAAAAAAGAACAATATCAGTATAAAAAATAAGCAAATACCAAAATAAAACCTAAAAATTTATTCACAAGAAATTACAAAGAAGGTAAAAAGAATAATCATATATCTGGGAAGATAAAACACTTTTGAAGACCATGAAATTTCCATTTGGAAATTCTTCTTTCACTATGTTAACCAGTACCTTGGTGACCCAAAGAGTTCATTTAGATAACTTGCTTTCAATTATTTTCTGAGACTCATTTCATAGGATTGCCACTGGATTAGGGCCTATATTAAATGGAAAGAATGTGATCATGTCCTTTGGCAACATGAGTATAAAATTATTAAACAGTTAATTAAGTTGCAATTCTTCTTTCTCTCCCTCATTAATTCATCTGCCCATTCTGTATAAGGCTTTTATCCCAAACTATGCTGCACATGGTTCTGTATCATGGGAGCTAAGTCTTCTAAGAAACTTATGAATCAGAGTATGCAGACAGGACCACAATTCATGGGATTTAAATCTGGAATATACCTTAGAGGTCATTGAGCCCTATTCTCTTATTTCACAAATGGGGAAAATGAATCCAGAGAGGATAGATGATTTATTCAAGGTCACCTGGTAAGCAGCACAGCTGAATTTCCAACACAGTTCCAATGATTTCAAGGTCAACATTCTTTCCCTCTATATCACAGAACTTCCTCTGAAGTTATGAAGGGATGTAAAGGACGTATTGCAGCCTTTGACTTTTTCCCAATATTCCCCTCTCAGCCCCTACCTAATCTCTGCTCCACTGAGCCAGTGGTTGAATGAGAGGATACAGGCTATGTTAACTTTGTTATAATAGAAAAGATGACCCCAAGAAGGCTCTATCATCTAAGATTCCTTTTTAGATCCATTTTCTCATTTGATTTTCACCACATCCCTAATGATGATGAAATCTGGGAGATATCACCTAATCTTAAGAGCAGTGGGGTTGAATGTTGAATTTGGATTTAGGAAGAACTATGACACTTTTTAACTGGATGATCATGGACATTTTCTTTGTAAACTTCTATCAAGCTCTGTTTCCTCGCCTCCTTAAAATGGTGGTAATCGTACCTTTAGAACCTACTTCACAAAGTTATCTTGAAGATCAAATGAGAGGATGACTGTAAAACACTTTAAAAAACTCAAAACTCTATGAAAATATTAACTGTTTTATTAAAGATTCAGGTGTAAACTGAGACTCACAATGATTCATGACTATCCAAATCATACAAGAAAGTGAATAAATGGTAGGGCTGGGATTTGAACCCAAGTATTTCTGTCTCCAACTCTTTCCATTGCAATCTACTACCTTGGAATTAGGGGTTGCCTCTCAACTAGGGGTCAGTGGAAAAGCAGAGGGAATGAGCATCCCTTTTCATAGAAAATATAGATTTCCAGGTACCCTCTAACCACAGGATCTCCAGGAATTGGCACATCTGAACTTCACCCTCAGAAAAACACACATCCTGAGGCAGTAAAGGAAGGGGAAGTAGCACCAAATTCACTGGCCCATTAATGCACCTCTAGCTGTCAGATCTAAAGAGACCCTTAAAAAAATAGAATGTTCTCAGAGGTAGAAGGAGTTTTAGGATGAACAGCACAGAAAGCTAGAGCTAAAAGATCCCAGGGAGAAAGAGTCCTCTGTGATGAAGCAAGACTTTGAAGGGCTCAAGATACAATATTTAGTAAGTTGGTGTCCTAAAGAGGAGGTCAAGAGGGAAGAATGGTAAATAGGCCACTATTCTGGTGCTCTGATTGGCTACAGGCTGGTCTAAGATGGTCAGAAAGACAGAGGATCCAGTATTTGGAGGTGAGAGATTTCTCATAGGTCCATAGATCCAGAATTAGAAGGAACCTCAGAGATAAACTTTTCCTATTCCAGTTGATTACATGTAGTCTTAGCACTTTATTGTACAGATATCATCACAACAATAACTCTAGCAGCAGCAGCATTTATGAAGCACTTTTAAGTGGTATTCTATTATGACAAAATTAATATAGCCTGTGTCCCCTGGTTCACGTTAAGTTGCAAAGCACTTTACAAATGTTACCACTTTTTATTCTCACAACAATCCTGTGAGGTAGGTACCATTATTATTCTCATTTTACAGATGAGAAATCTGAGGTAGACAGAGACTAAGTGACTTCCCCAAGGGCATATAGGTAATAAATGTTCACATCCAGATTTGAACTCAGGTCTTCCTGACTAGAGGTCCAACACTCTATCAACTGCACACCTAGGTGCCAACAGTCCCTATAATGTAGATGCTATTATTATCCCATTTTACTGAAGAGGAAATTGAGGCAAAGAGAGGTTAAATGATATACATGTCTGAAGTTATATACACTAGCAAGTTTTTGAGGCAGGATTCAAACTTAGGTCTTCCTGACTCCAGGTCCAGCAGTCAATTCACCACACAACTAGTTGGCTGAAGATGAAGAAACTAAGGGCCACGAAGGATAAATGATTTTCATGAGGTCCCATAGACAGTAAACAACAGAACTGGCATTTGAACCCAGGTCCAATGCACAGAATTCTTTCCCCTATATTGATGCTACAGTTGGAGAACTATACTATAGTTGGTAAGTAAGAGATATGAAAGAAAAGCAATGGGGAGGGGTAGACAAAAACATTGGATGTGGAAGGACTTCAAAGGGAGAGGGTCAGAAAAGAGGGAGGCAAGAAGAAGTAGGGAGAAAAAGCAAGAAACTGAGGCGAGAAAAGAAGCTCAGAGAAAGACTGGGGAAAGTACTAATACTGTGAGCTGAAAAACAAGTGACAGAAGGGAATAGGCGGTGGAGAACAACCATTTCCTGAAAAAGGTGGATTCCTGCAAAATCCGGTACTGAAATTCCAAATCCTCTGGCTCCTTTAAATAGCCACAATTTGTTTTCTCAGCACAAGGCAGGTAGAGTGGGATGGGGGTCACAGCAGGAGGGGGCAGCCTAGCAGCACGGCTTGCAATTGTTGTCATGCCCATGTTCCAGAGTGATGGATGAACCAGTTCCAGATCTGACCATTACTTAATCATTACAGCAGGCGCTGTTTTAAACAAAGAAGCATAAAAATTGAGTTTTGTAATATAGTGCAAGATGAGTAACCTGCAAGTTCCTGGAGAAGGGCTGGGGAAGAGAGGGATAAGATTAATGTTCATTCGCCTCCATGTGTCCAAGCCCCAGCACAGTGCTCTAAAGAAAATCAGTCCTCAATGAATGCTCCATGATTGTAAAAGTAAATCATGCCTCTGAACAACCTCCAACAAATTGAAACCATACCCACTACCCAAACAGAGCCCGAAGTATTCTCATGTCCAGTCAAACTTGAGTTCTTGCTCTCCTTCACATTCATGCTTCATTTTTTGTCTCTATGCCTTTTGTACTCTCTGTCCCTCATGCCTGGAATGCACTCCCACCTCCCCACTGCCTCTTGGAGTTCCTAGTTTCCTTCAAAACTTTGCTCAAGCTTTACCTTTTGCTTGAGGCCTTTACTGATCTCCAACTGCTACGTGTCTTACTAAAAGTATCTTGTATATATTTTTTTTCTCTGTACAGATTGATTTCCCCAGTTGAATAAAGTTCTTTGAGAAGGAGCTGTTTCATTTTTCTCCTGAATGCCGAGTATACTGCCCTCCAACTTTTCCAATCTTCTTACAGCTCACTGCTCACCACATACTCTTTGATCCAGTGACACTGGTCTTCTTGCTGTTTTACAAACAAGAAACTCCATCTCTAGGCTCCAGGCATTTTCTCTGTCCATTCCCCATGCCTGGAATGCTCTTTATTCTTATCTCCATCTCCTGGCTTTCCTTGCTTCTCTTCAATCACAACTAAAATCCCATCTTCTACAGGAAGCCTTTCTCAACCCTCTTAATTCTAGCATCTTTCCTCCATTAATTATTTCTGATTCATCCTGTGTATCATTTATCTGTATACATTTGTTTTTTGTCTCTCCCACTAGATTTTGAGCTCCTTGAGGACAGGGACTAACTTTTACCTCTTTTTTTTTATATCTTTAGCACTGAGCTCAGTGCCCAGCACATAATGAGCACTTAATAAGTGTTTAGTGATTAATCAATTGACATAAAGTTCTTTTAGATGTTGGTAAGTATGTTTCACTCTTTATGACCCCATTTGGAGTGTTCCTGGCAAAGATGCTGAAATGGTTTGTCTTTTTCTTTTACAGCTCATTTTATAGATGATGAAACTGAGGCAAATGAGATTAAGTGACTTAGTCAGGGTCATACAGCTAGGAAGTGTCTAAGGTCAAATTTGAACTCAGGTCTTACAGACTACAGGCCCAGTATTCTATTACTATGCCACCTAGCTGCCTCCTGGCATATAGTAGGGACTCAATTAATTTTGTGGATTGATCAGTTGAAACAAAATCATATCCACACCTAGCCAAATTTTACATCCTTCATTCTGTCTCCTCATTTTCTTCCTTCCTTTCTTCTTTCCTTCCTTCCTTTCTTCTTTCCTTCCTTCTTTCTTTCTCTTTCCTTCCTTCTTTTCTTTTCTTCCATTTTTTCTTTTATTTTCTGCCATCAATCAAATGAACAATATTTATTGATCCCTTTTATTTGTAAAAATAAGATATAATCCGACTCCAAGAACCAAATGGAAATTAAATTAAGAGTAACTTTAAGGAACCCCAAAGTCCACCCCAGGTGTTGTAATGTCTGTTAGTATTCAGTTGTAAAGTAGAACTCCTTGAACTGTTAGCCAAAGAAATCTATAGAAGTGAAGAAAGAGGATAAGCATTTATATAGTGCTTACTATGTTCCAGGCATTATACTAAACACTTTAAAAATATTATCTCATTTGATCCTCACAACAACCCTTTAAGGGTGATACTATTATTATACCCAAATTTATACTTGAAGAAACTGAGACAAAGTGACTTTCTCAGGGTCACACAGTTAGTATCTAAGGTCAAATTTGAACTTAGGTCTTCCTGACTCCAGGACCAGTACTCTATCCTCTCTACCACCTAGTTACTTATCACTCAGTTGAGATCAAAATGGAAAATATAATGTAAATGATCATTGCCAATTTATTTATGGTATAGTATGCCATTTTACAATACATAAAGGAAATCATTCTTTCTACTCATATCCACAGCAATAAACACAGTGCCTGGTATATATTGGGCATTTAATAAATTCTTGTTGATTGATTACTTCTCTACTCATCATTCCATTTAAGCTCTTGGACAGCATCTAGATGCTTGGCTTCCTTAGATGCTTACATGAAACACTGGTATCATGCCCATTTTCTTCAGTGAAAAAAGAGGACATATGCCAAAGTAACCAATAAATATCAGAGAATCAGAGATTTTGCCAAGAGCAGTTTCTTGGGCATATCATTGGGTTGGAATTGATCAGGACAGTCTCCTCATCCTATACTAATAATATCAAAAGGACAAAACGAGTGAGTCTTTGGTAGAACCAGAGGCTAAGTTACCTTTCAAATCATCCAAGAAATAATAGCTTGAACTAAGCATAGGTTTTTATGGTAAATGTAATTTATTATATTCTATCTGGTTGAAAATATCAATTCTCTATTTTTGGTTTTGTTGGCAGTTTGGTTCCATAGCAGATCTGCAATCTCATGGATATGGGTACATCCAATGAGATAGATTGTTCTTTTCCTGTGTCCTCTCCTCTTATGTGATTCTCACCCATATCCTAAAATGGGATCTACCCAATATGCAAGGGGCTCCTTCTTGTAGTGCCCCTGACAATAGATAAAACCAAAGGAACATCTAGTAATACAGATAGTAATTTTATTTTAATAATGATATCTCTTTAACCAGAGTCATATCCTTCCGGATAACAAGAAAAATTATAGTACTAAATTATACATGATATATTTTCCTTTGCATAAAGTTGATGCTACTCACATGATGCTAGTAACATTTTTTTTTTACTTTTCCAATGGTAGGCATGGATTTCCACTGATCTAATAACACATAATAACACACTGATACTTGAAAGATCCATGGTTTCAACAGTAAAGAGAATGCATTCTACCAATGCAAATTGAAACCTGTCTACACTTTCATAGAAAAGTCTTAGAGGGTCACCTATTACCTTATCATCCTCACAGGGGATAGGGATGGGGATTAGACCTGTGATTTTATTGGTTTAGGTTTTTCCCTTTTGAAGAAACTTCCTCTGCCAAGGTAAATCATCACTTTATCTGAAATTTATAATCTTAGAGTTGCCTAGATGACTGAGAAATTTAGTGACTTGTCCAAGGTCATACAGCCTGTATATGTCAGAGGCAGGCCTTGAAGCTATGTCTTCTGTTTCCAAACCTAGTTCACTATCCACTGAGCCACCCTGTCCCTTTATCAACATTAATTATATTGTGGTTTAATAACTGTAGAGTATTTTTCAAAGATTATCTGTTTTGGTCTTCACAACAACCCTAGGAGATAGATACCAGAGGGATTATCAGCCTCATTTTACCATTGAAAAGATTAAAACTCAAATAATAATAAGCATGGAGCAGCTAGGTGGCACAGTGGATAGAGCACTGGTCCTGGAGTCAGGAGTACCTGAGTTCAAATCTGGCCTCAGACACTTAACACTTACTAGCTGTGTGACCCTGGGCAAGTCACTTAACCCCAATTGCCTCACTAAAAAAATAAAAAATAAAAAATAAATAATAATAATAATAAGCAGTTTGCCAAGGATCATATAGCTAATAGTGGCAGAGACAAGATTCAAACCCAGGTCTCCTTGACTTCCATGTCCACTACTGAGACCTTCTACCCACTAAGCTAAGCTGTATCTCATAGTCAAAGTGGGTAGATGAGGCTGGGGGCGCGGAGGCGGGGGCGGGGGGGACTATGGCCATATAACAGAGAAAAATGAAATGATTGAACTAGGGATAGTGATATGATTAAGATCCCAGATTTATCTAATTCCTATAAATGGAAAAGCTATCAGCAGATTCATAAGGGCCTCGTTTATGGTTCAACTGCAAATCAACCTTCTCCAAAACAATGTTTGTGCCTATGTATTATGCTGAAGAAAAAAAAACTGAACTATAATGAATTAATAGAAATGCTAAGAGTTATTTTCTCATATTCCTCTGGGTACATAGATGGGTGGCAGCAGATATGGTTGCAAGGCTCAAGGGCTGCTGATGCTGATGCAGGGAAGGAACCTGGAAATTTTAGAGAAAAGGAAAAAACAGAGCTAAGAATGTGTTGATCAAGAGAGAAAAAGCATTAAAAGCAAGGGCAGATGAAAAAGAAAAAAAAAACAGAAAGGAAGGAAGTTACTTAAATGCCAGAAGCTTGTTTTAGGCTTGCTAAGGAGGGTGGTTGCTGTATGCTCAGAAGTGACAGGCTAATTCAGTGAATGTCTGCAAGCAGATTACAGGGGACCCTGAAAAGTCAGAGGAGAGCTGACTAAACCTGGAAACTCAGACCCTGATTCTCCAGGGACCCAATGGAACTGAGGAAAATAACTCAAACTGGAAGTCAGGGAAGAAATATCAACCAGGAAAAGGAGAAGACAAAAGGCTATGGAAGAAATCAGTAATTGGAAGAAAAGTGACAATATGGTGAACCTGGAAGAAATCAATGAATTCTTTAAATATGTTCCAAGTAACCTGAGATTCAGTTCTGTAGTTTAGTTATTCTATATATTGTTTGTGCCTTGAGATCCCCTAGCATTGGAATACTTTGTTTTTTCTGTTATTTGAAATAGTAGGATGTGAGTACAATGAACATAGTGATGGGAGTACATAGGACTGAGGAAGATGAAGGGTAAACAAGAAAAAGGGAAATCAATATTGGGGATGTGGTCTTTGGACAGAAAAATGTTCCTTGATCCTCTAGGTGGTGTCAGTGTGACATTGTCCAGAAGAAAAAAGGGTAAGAACTAGAGGAAAAGAGCCTTCTGTGCATTTGCAGGTATGGGGGAAGAATTTGATCATAAAAAAGACATTTCCTAGCTGATGTCAGAGTCTGTGCCTTCCTAAAAATTGGCATTCTGGGAAAATAGTGATTGAAGGTTACCCCCTGCTAGGAAAGACACCTACTTACTTATTGAATTCAAGGCCATTATCTCCTACTGAGAAACTGAGATGATTGCCCTAAACCAGGGAAGTCGTCCATGTAAATAAATAGATTAAATGTAGTTGCCAATGAAAATGTAAGCATGCAGTTAATTAATAAGCCCACTATTATTTATGAACAGTTATTGAAAGTTAATTCTTCTGCCATAGAACATGAAAGGCTTGTAAAACTTGTGTACAATCATTTTGAGGTAATTTCCATGCAATTAGCAAATCACTGGATTTACAAATTAGTTCACTGTGGTTCTCTAAGCACCAAATTCCAGTGATAACATTGAACAAATTTAACAATGTTCAATGGAAATCAGCAAGATTATAGGCAATCAGTTTGACAACACTACCCTTTCCAGGTAAATATTTTGTTGCAAAAATGGCCAGGAGGAAGAGGTGTATACCATTGTCTTGTCCACTTTCTCTAATAATAGTCTTTTTTGGAGAATGGTAAGATTACTTGTGAATTTCCATTCCCCAGAAAGCAATAGCTAACATCTTTATGTTTGGCTTGTCTCAATTGGAGGAAAAGAAGAGAGGAGGGAAAAAAGATTCAGAAAAAGAACACCTGCATTTCTGTTAGAGTAAGGTGGTCCGGTGAACAGGAAAAGAAAACTATATAGTGTAACACAATCCAGCATGTATTAAGCACCTGCTACATATAAAGAAAGCATCCTGATAATCCCTAGAAAGAAAAAAAGGTGGGAGAGGGGTGGGAGAAGAAAGCTCATATCAACCAAGAATTTCTAGTTTACTTATTGTTTGATCCATTCTGGATTTTGATCATTTCTCTCTGCTGGACTGAGGCAAAGGTTAAGTGACTTGCCCAGTATCACACAGCTAGTGTTAGATACTATAGTCAGGCTGTTTCCATAGTGCCACCTAAGGACTACTGCTAGATTAAGTAGTCCAGTATTGTTCATATGGAAAGTGGAGATTCTAGGCTGATATTCCCTTTGCCTTACTTCCCATACTTGTGCTCAATTTTGGAGCTAGAGAAAGAGAAGTGTAACCAGTGCTATCTTTTCCCACCAGACCTTTAACTGTCCTTAGGTGCCTCACCCTCCCTCCAGACTAGATCATAAGAAACAATCACCTTATGTTAGAACCAGTGCCTTGGGTAATACTAATAATATTTACTTGTTCTTCAAAAGAGGCTTCTCAAACTATTTACTGTTCAGTCCCACTTTCATGCCCTGTCTCTCTCTCAAACTCAACCTGTCCAAAACTGAATTAATCTCTAGTAAAATTACCACTCCTCCAAATTTTCCTTTTTTATTGAAAATAAAATTATTAGGCACAAAGGTTTGAAACTCCACTGTCATCTTTGTCTCTTTTCTCTTCTGAGGCTCCTACATTAATCTCCTATTGACTCTATGTCTAAAAGATCTATCTCTTCTGCATACTTTACTGTCATCAGGTTTGGGACAGCATCTCCTCTTAGTCAGACTATTATAATTATTTTCTTTGGTATCTCACCCTATAGTCATTCTATTCTTCAAACCATTATTTACTGTTACCAAAATTATCTTCCTAAAGTACAGACCAGAACATGCCACCCTCTTGCTCAAAAAATTTCAATGCTCCCCTATTTTCTTTAGGCTAAAAGACCTGCTTCTTGGTCCAGTCTTTCAGGTCCTCCACAATTATGATATACTATAACTTTCCAATCAGCTATCACACTGTTGCCATTCATAACCTTCATTAAACACCTATTATTTTATAAACACTATGTTAGACTTTGAACATATGTGAAGGACTTTGCAAATCTTGAGACACTATATCTTTATATAATTCTTTATCATCATCATCACAATTATTATTATTATTTTATTTATGAACATTATCTCACTCTTTTCACCTTTTTTCATGGGGCTGGGTCAGAAAAGATCCAAGGACAAGTGACTTCATTGCTATTATTTTTTTGTATTTAGTATTCTACAAACTATTTCATGAAGATTAAAAGTGCTTTTTTTATATATAATTGAATGAAATTGTTAGGACATAAGCTTATCTTCCACAGATTCACTGAAAGTATCTTTGTAAAACTCCAATAGCAGATAGGGTAGCAGAGATAAAATGTACCTTTTCCTGTTCCAATGTGGTTTAATTTCTTCTTCTTGATCTCTATATTTTAAAAGCTATTTTATTCCACGTGCCTTGGAGATTGTGAGTATTCAATCTGGTAAAACTTATTAAAAATAATGGTCCCAATTTTGGTTTTGGACCAGTGTGAGATCTGGCCAGTTGGTGGCATTACAATTCTGTATTAAAGACAGAATATTCCACAGAATAGACTAATGGATATCAAATCATCATAACACAACACAAACCTGCATACATCATAAGATCATAGCTCTTAGATCTATCCCCAATTCATACAATTGAAATAATCTTTCTCTCTTATAGGTGTTGTAAGTAGAGTAGGTCCTTGATCTTAAGATATTTTGAGGTTTACATTTATGAAAAGGGAATATGTTATCCACCAATTTTAAAGGATAGTGAGTTTTTGGTGCATAATTCTAGCTGCCTGATTATGTCCTTCTAGGAATAGGTTAATTGCCATATGTTTGGAAACTATGGCAATATGATATACAGTTTTTCCTATAACATTTCATAATTTGCATCAATTAATAAGCCTGGGTTCTTTAAGAATAACTTTTCTATAAATTCTGGTGGCAATGACTTGATTATGAAACTATCATAAATGTGTCTATTTCTATAAACAAATCTGCATGACTCAGTTTGACATCTCATTATTGACATATGGCTGGTTGAGTTCATAAAATCTATTGGAGTAGCTTTTTAATTCTGCTCTTGGATCTTTGTGGTTTCATGGGCTCTATCCAGATGTAAAGCATTTTCCATTATATTAAAAAAAATCGGTAGGGTATACTTACTATCAGCCTTTATTCCTTAGTGCTTGGTGAAGTGAGGTCTGTTTGTACCAAAATAATTTCTGTAAATTTCAACCTGTAATTTCTTTAAATTTCAAATGATTGTTATTATTATAATAATAAAAATGGTAATAATTCACTCCCCTATGGTGGCTATCTCATTTATTTTCATCTGGAAGGCTTTTCAATTCCCCTGTATTGGCAAATTCTATTTGGAAAGGTTGTACCTTAAGTCTTGGCTAACATTTCAGTTTTTAGATAACACTCTAGTAAAAAATCTTGATCATCACTAATAAGCAAACTTATAGAAAATGTCACTACAATATGCACAGAAGCTTTTCTAGTATCATTAATTCAGCAAGTGTCTAGCAGGAACTGGTCTACATTATAGACTTGAAGTAACATTATTTCTTTTAAGTGCAAATATCTGCCAGTTATAGAGCACACAAAAAGGTCTGTAGCCAATAAATGTCTAGTCTTTATTCAGTTTGATAAATGAAGATACAAAGACACAGGCAGCTAGCCGAATGCAATGTGTGGTACCTGTGGAATAATTCTTCTTCCCAACCTTATACTTTGTTATTAGCACTAAGCTTGTTCTCTATTATCCTCTGATAAACTATAAACTCCTTGAAGTCAGTGACTACTATTGTACCTTTCTCTTGGTATGCACAGCACCTAATGTAGTACATGGCACATAGTAGGTGCTTTAAAAATGCTTATTGATTGATGTCCGGGTGTGCTAGTATTCTCTTCTGAGAGGAATGAACCTTGGTGATAAAAATGAAGGGTAGGTGTGGAAAGAATGTAAAGAATATGATTCCAAGGGCCTTAGAGTATAAAGGAATAAAGATCATTTCCCTCTGTATAGAAGATTGAACATGTCCTCATCACCTCAGTGATTTCATGGTTCCCAGTGTCCTTTCCTACTCTTGTCACTGTATTGTATTAATAATCTATTAGTGCAATATCTTGACTCACAGTATATTTTTCAATTACCTAACCTTCACAATGAGAGAGAGAAAGAGAGAGAGAGAGAGAAAAGGGTGATGAGAGGGAGAGAGAGAGAGAGAGAGAAAAGGGTGATGGGAGGGAAAGAGAGAGAAAAGAAGAAGAGGAGGAGGAGGAGGAAAGGAAAAGAAGACAGATGATTTCCATTATATAAATTGGTAGTCAGAAGAATCTGAAGTATTTAAATCCATAAGAGAACATAGTCTGACAATATTCAAAAGTTTTCTTTCCCCATACGTTTGCTAAAACTTCTATTATTTCACAATTTTGTCCAGCACCAGGACATCAGACAACCCTACCCCTACTATGATTCAACCTTTTGTGGTCTATACTTGTGATGTCATCAGTTTGTATACTATTTCCACCAATGAAGTTTGACATCCCATCTGTGAACTCAAAGGGTCTCAGAGAACAGGCTTGGGTACTGAGTGTTTAATTGACCTGACTTTGGTCACATACCAAGTATATGTCAGAGAATGGATTTTAATCCAGGTCTTCCTGTATACAAGGGTATCTCCCAATTATCTCCCTCATGGCTTACTGTTTTACTGTAACATTTTTCAAATTAACTTCATTCCCGAAACCTTTTGAAACTTGAAAATATGAAAAGAGGCCCAGGATGCCATCCTGGTTGAGATGCCTCTATCTGGTTGAGTTCTGATAGCATGGCAATGCTCTTGAAGTAAAGAGGTGGCACAGAAAATTTGGAGCAATATAAGGGTAGGGATGGGGAAATGTCTTCTCAAAAAAATAAACTACAGAACATAGTTATTTTTGATCCAAGCATATTTAATTTAAAAAAATGAACTAGCACTAGCTTTGAATATTTCCCTGAGCACTCAATGGATCAATTTATGAAATGTTATTTTATTGAATCAAGAAACATGTACCTAGAAATATTGGTTCTGGTACTGAAATAAATCCAGTCAGAGATTAAATTTTCAAAGATACTGTATCATCTAGATGTCTTAGAAAGGCCAGTTGTGTCAATAGTATAGTCTGGTTACATTGCATACAGTTGTATGGAAAACCTAACAACTCTTTTGTCAATTTTATTCTCTATTTGGAGAACATAGGATTATAGATTTAGAGTAAGAAGGACATTTGAAGGCTGCCAAGTTTAAACTCTCTCATTTTATGACTGAGCAATCTGGAGCCCAGAATGAGGTGAAGTGGGGATACCTTACCCAAGGTTATAAAGTAACTTAAAGAGAGGATTAGGATTAGATTCAATCTATGGTGGTCATATATTTAACATGCATTTATAAAATGCATAGTAAATGCCAGGCATTGTGTTATATAGTGGTTATATAAAAAAGCAGAAATGAAACAATTCTTGACCTCGAACAACATTTTTTTTCTATTGGAAAAATAACATGAACATGTATAGCTAAATATTAATACCTATACTATATGTCTCTATCTCCATATCTATCTTTGTCTATACCAATTCACATACATATATAGAAATCTAAATCACTTTCAGGGTATACCATTTCTCTACATGTCTCAAGATCTCCATCCCAACTTTTGAATGAACCCCAGAAACATCAACTCCATCAAAGTCTGCCTTTAGATAAATACTAAACAATAGAATAGAATGGAGTTGTCTTAAAACTGCAATATTAAAGCTCACAGTATCCTTAAATTTGGCAGGAGCCAACATCAACCCCAGTTTTTTGTCTGTCAGTCCTAATCCTGTTCTACTCAGAACCACTTGGGTACTGACAGTCATATCCTGGTTTCAAATCTCTGGGCCTCTGCCTTGCTAGGATCTTGGTTCTCTCATGTCTAGGCATGCTGGGCCCATCTTCTAACTTTGAGCATTCTATATTTTGTCTACCATCCTTTGACATCCCGGATTCCCAGCTAGGAAATCCACTTACAACCAGGTTAACTGGAATCAGTTTAAGGAGCCATTCACTACCTGTGGTGAATTATTCAGGAAATTAGTCACTTGTAACTAGCTCCCCAAATGAAAGGAATCAATTACATCAGAGCAAAGATTCCATCATCATTTGTCCTGCCTCCACTTTAAACCTTTAACTAACTAGTAGTTCAGGAAAAGAGGGATAAAGCTGTAGAGACATTCTAGGGGAAGGAGATAACAGTAACTTTGACTAAGGGGGTTTTAGTAGGAGAAGCTTTGGTAAGTTTTATAAGGGTTATACATAAGGGTTAATTTAAATAGGATTATAAATTCAAATGATATGGGGCATCTAGGTGGCACAGTGGATAGAGCATTGGTCCTGGAGTCAGGAGGACCTGAGTTCAAATCCGACCTCAGACACTTAACACTTACTAGCTGTGTGACACTGGGCAAATCATTTAACCCTCATTGCCTCACCAAATAAATAAATAAATAAATAAATTCAAATGATAATCCAAATAGAATTATATAAATTAAATGCAATCAAAATAAATGGGTACAAACCAAAAATCTCTAGGGCCCTATATTCTGGGGTTGACACATTCAAATTAGCTGTGTGCCCATGGGCAAGTCACATAACCTTTCCCAACCTCACTTTCCTAATTTACAAAATGGCAATAACAATAGTATTTACCTCACAGGGCTGTAGTGAAGAACAATTAATATAACATAGGGAAAAGTACTTTGTAATCCTTAAAAGAGTAACCAGGATGCAGAGTGGTATGGAAGCTATGTCAGGTGAGGGCCAAACCAGAGACCTCAACATGTTTGCCTAATAAAAAAGGGGTGGTGGTATGTATTCATTGTTTGAAATTCCTTATGATTATAGGATTAGGTTTAGCCCTAAAGAATAGAACTAGAGCCAATGAATGTTTATCATAATGAGATAGATATTAGCCCAGTTGAAGAAAGAACTTTCTATTAGTAAGCGCTATCAACCAATAGAACCAGCTGCATTGGGAAAAAATGCTAAATTCTCTATTCTTGATGGTGTCAGTAAAGAAACAATGTCTGTAAGGGACACAAAAGTAAGGAAAGGTGGGTGGTATAGATCCTAGCTTCTTAAACTATGGGTTGTGACCCCATATGGGGTCCTTTAACTGAATATGGGGTCACAAAAAATTTGGCAACAGTAAAAGTTTATGTATACCTATTTTATATACCTATATAGCCAGGGTTGTATAAAAATTTCTTAGGGGGATTCAAGTGTAAATAGTTTAAGAAGCCCTGGTTGGATAACCTCCAAGGTTCCTTCTAAATCCAAGATGCCATAGTTATGTAAGGATAACAAATAGTATTTAAAAGAAGGTCATTCCTTTTCTTTAATGCTGAGAAGTTCACAATAAACATTTGCTAGCTATGAAAAGCTTCTTATTTTATTCTCTTTTAAATTCTTTTTTTAGCATCATTTAGCCAACCCAATTGTTGTTTTAAGCTAGTGACTAAATTGTTTAGTGTTCTTTAAAGAACAAATCCAGGGATTTTTTCTCCTCTCTCCATTTTCACATTTTCCCTTATCCTATGCATTTTCTACAAATAGGCTGTAAGTTTGAGTTTTAGTTGTTTTTTTTTTCCCATTTTTTTTAAGCAGCTCCTTTCTTTCCTCTCTTTCCCTGCCCTACCCCAAAGGCCCCCTATTTGTAGCTCAGAGTTCTCACAATGATTTATTTATGAGACTCTAGCACCATATGGGCTCTAAGAGAATTCTCTATAATGAGGTTGGACACTGCCCTATTTGTCTGCACCACCACTGAAGATACTGAGGACATGATGTGACTGCCAACACTTGACATCCTAGGTGCCAACACATAAAGAGGTACCTTTACAAGAAAAAAAAAGCAGTTTTCTCATCAAGTGGGTAATTATCTGAAGGTGTACCTTTTTCCATAGTGCTTTATTTTGCTCTTGTAAAATCATAATAGGAACATACATTGCTCTCTGAAAGCATTAGAAATTTCAGAAAACTCAGATGCTGCCAACTAGCCCTATGCTGACACGAACACTTGAATGGAAGCAATTCAGCTTTGGAAAAATATAAGTTTCACTTTCTTTCATAAATGTTGCATGGGGGTTGAGATTACTCTCTGACTAGATATAGATTAAAAATGTAAATTATTGAAAAGCCAAAAAGGCCCAAGGTCCACATTCTGTATTCCAAGTCCCTGCTGCAAATATTCCACAAACATTGATTCATTTCCATTTAATAAATATTTTTTGAGTACCTACTGTGCTCAAGGCCCTAGGGTAGGTACCAATGGTAGGGAAAACAGGAAAAAAAAGTCTCATATAAAAAAAAAAACACATGAGATTCTTCTAGTAAAATCAGTAAAGTCCTGTGTGAGATAATAGGCTGTCTCACATAATTGCATTTCCAGGGAGCTGAGGTTTAACCCTGGTAAAAAGTTTACATTTTAATCATCTTCTAAAAACTTAAAAACAAACAAACAAACAAAAAAACCTCCTCAAATATATGTTCTTGTCTTCCTTGAAAGGAATAATAACCATGCTTTTTTGGAAGTAAGGTTTAGTGGAAGGAATTCTATCTGAAGAAGGAACTTATAATTATAGATGTTTAGCTGAAAAGGTCATCAGAGTCCATCTAGAGCAAATCCTTAATTTTCAAGACAAGGAAAGAGAAGGCTGGAGAGGCCAAGCAACTAGTCCAACATCCCATAGGTGGGAAGTGGCAAAAATAAGATTTGCACACAGATACATTGACACCCAAAGGACCTGATTCCTTGGTTAACAGGGTGACTTTAGGAAAATAACCCCTTCTTGAAGTTTCAATGTCCTTATTTGTTAAATGAGAGGGTTTATATCAGATCAAATCCTGGATTCCTAGTGAAACAAATGCACCCCTTTGCCAATTTTTATTTGAAGATAATAATTGGATGTTAAAGGTCAGTTAAGATGAATGAAAATAAAGATGTATTTTTGTCTGTACAAGTTCATGGACCTTCTGAAATCTATTGAGAACTGCAAAATTTACTAAGAACTGATTCAGCACCCAGTCCCCTTTTCCCCAGACAAATGAATTGCCTTGGGATGACTAGTCTAGACTCTTGACCACTTATGGATCCCCCCAAGCAAACTATTCCCTCCCAAAGATTCCCAAGTTTACTTCCTGGACTTTAGGTTATTATGTAAAAAGATTCATTTACATTAAATAGTTTCTGTCTGTGAGACACTTACCTTTCCCAAGGGTAGTTTCATAGGTCCCTCTGTTCCATTACCTCATAAAAAGCCTGTCCTTGTTTCCCATCTTTGGGTATTCCTAGCTTAGACCTTTGTGATACCAGGAGCTATAGTTCTTCTGCCCAGATTAAATACCTTATTTTCTCCTATATTGATTGTTTCCTTAATTTCCAGGTTAACACTATCCATGCAACCTAGGGTAAGAATTGCTGGATTAGATGATCTCTAAGGTCCCTTCTGGCTCTAAATATTATAATCATATGAACATTAGTAATTTTCTTGTGTTATAGATTCAACTGCTGGTATAAATGCAGATGCAAATGTAGGTGTTGTCTGCCACAAGTCTTAGCAGCCATAATCCACTAAACCATTCCTAGAACTTTTTTTTAAATGTTTCATAATAAGAACTTATCATTATCATTTTCCTCTTTTTCATAAAAATGGATTGAAGGCCGTACAGATAAATGATCATTGTCATTGGAATAGGATTTTCTTAGAATCATTTCCTCTAAAGCCAAAGTAGTCTTTTACCAAATTGTTTTCTCATAATCTGCAGTCATATTGTCATGGGGTGCAGAGCACCCCAGAAGTTCTCTGGGGCACACCAAGGAATCTTCTCCTTGGGACTAAACCAGAGGACAGATAATGCCTAGAGAGATAAACTGAACCAAATGGGACTGAGCTAGCTTTGGAATCCTACCCTTCATTCTGGTCTCCCTTACCCTGGGGAGATAAATTTGGGTGTGGCTGCAGCCTTTGCGTTCTGAAGAGGGATCTGTAGCCACCCCTCACCCAATTCCTTTAGTCACTACCAGTGGGGAATGGTCCTCCACTCCTTACCCAATTCCCCCAGCTACCACCAGTGGGGGATGGTCCTCTCTCACTAAAGGAACTTTTCATGGGCAGATGGTCCACACCCATCAGTCCTCTATAAAAGTACCTTCCAGTCTCCTGTTTGAGGAGATTTGGTACCTCTGAGCCTTGTGCTTTATGCCAAATCTCCCCATGAAAAGTCCAAGGATTTCTTTCATGGTTTCCCTCCCCCCACCCTTCCCTTCCCTTACTCCTAAATAAACTATCACCTTATTCTAACTACTTTTGTGTGCAAGAGGGTGTAATTCTTTAAAGAGGAATTCCCAAGAACTCCATCCCCTAACCCAACCCGTACCCCATTTCCCACCGTATCAATATGTTTTGACTTAGCAACATTCAGAACATCATCTATGGTTTCTTTAACATTAACTAATAAGGTAGCTTCTTATCTCTTATCCTTTTTTTTCACCCCTACTACTTATTGGTGTGAAGAGCATCTTTTACCATTTCAATAATTCACATTCAGATGTTCTAGCGGTACTATATTTTCAAACTACCAATTATTCATTATGAGAAGAGTATAATAATTCCCCTATTATTATACAATTTTCACAATTTTCTCCAAACCTTCCTCAAATTATTATTATTTTTTTTATTTTGGCAATGACAGAAAGAAAAATATAGCATAATTTATGAAAGTATAATTCCATGATTCTATAATTTTCTAACAAAATAATAGCTTCACTATTTTTGCATGAAAATAGAAAAATAGCTCCTTAGTGCTGAAATGATCTTTCACTGAGAATATTTTTTTAAATGAACCAAGAAAAAAAAATGTATTCATCCATCAATGCATTACCTTGATGTCTATAAGTGATTGTCATATTAAAAGCTGTGGGATGTTCCCATTGTCCAGTCATCAAAGGTTTTATGGTAGTATTTAGCATCCTGTTGATATTTGAAACCCCTATTATGCCACTATAATCAGTCTCTACTTACTCTGTTACTCCAAGTACTGTGAGAGCAAGTAATATGAGTACTTACAGAAATGAAATTGGGAAAAATTACTGGACAAGATAAAAAAGAAATCAGTGATGGCACAACTTTAAAAACTTAGTAGTCAATTTTCAAGATGTTTCAAAGAAGGACATGTTTTTAAATGAAAAAATATCAATAGATGACACTTTCTTCCATCTTTCCCAGAAAACATTGACTAATAACATATCAAGAACTAAAGATACCTATAGAAACTTTTCATTTCTACATTTTTTTGTGCGAGAATGGCATATGCATGTATTAAAAATATTCATGATGAAAAGAAGAAAGGAAACAGAAACAGTCTTTCACAGATTATTTCCTACAGCAGATCACCTCTTCACAGCAACACAACTGGCCAGAAGGTATATAGAATATAAAATCTACCTCTATTGTGCATTTTTTAAAGCATATGAACTGGTGAAAAAAATACAACCTTAAAAATTCTCTTCAAGCTCTCTACACATATTATAATCATAAAAAAGCTCTCTTGGGGCAGCTAGATGGCGCAGTGGATAGAGCACTGGCCCTGGATTCAGGAGTACTTGAGTTCAAATCCAGCCTCAGACACTTAACACTTACTAGCTGTGTGACCCTGGGCAAGTCACTTAACCCCAATTGCCCCGCAAAAAAAAAAAAAAAAAGCTCTCTTAAATATATGACCATTCATATAACTATACTCAATAATGTCATACATATATTTATATATAAACACACACATGAACATGGAGGTAGAACCAAAAGATAATGGAAAACTATAATTCAGAAAGAGAAAATCTCACTAGAAAATTTACTATAGTACTTTCAAGGCTTAATTGGACAGAGGGAATGACTCTGTTTACTACTCCATAATATCTATATAAAAGATATTGTCAATGGAATTATCTAGGAGAGCAAGTTGTATTGCAATGGACGATTCTGCAAAGCCTTTGTTTTCATTCTTCATTTTTGAAGATCAATGACATCATCAGGTGATGTCTTGACTTATTCATGAATTGGATTTAAGTGAGGCAGACTTGTACAAAGTCATCAGTCTCACTCTCTCTTCCAGAGTCATCAAAGTTCAGTGGCAAAAAAAAAAGTCAAGGTAACTAGTGATGGATGCAATGGATGGCCTTGGTGTCTTTGATATCTAACCAAGCTCTAAGCACTTCAAAGCACCTGCTTCAGCCACCTGACCTTCTGGCATCTACACACGATGTTTTTACTGATTCTATTTTATTTCCTGTTGTTAAGTACATATATTTTTAATATCAATTTTTCCTAGTGATGTTAATTTGGCAGTGGATTTTGGAACACCACCATGTCTGAAGAATTTAAGTTATGTGAGAAAAAAGACAAAGAATAGATGCATGATATGTATGAGAAGGATGTTTCGTGTTAATAATGATGAATTATGCAACAATGTATTGTAAAAGACTTCAGAAAGGGCATGTATAACTAGAAAGATAGGGGGACTAACCATGTGCCAGAACAAGGGAAGGAAAATCTGAGTGTCACTTGGTAATCATAAAAGACTAAAAGAACTACAGGGAGAGCTCTGGAATGTTCAGTGTTCTCTAGAGTTCTTAAGGAAAGAAATGGGCAAGAAGAGTATTGTAAAATCATGGCATCTCCAAGGTGAAAGGGACCTAAGAAGCCATTTATTCCAATCCATATCTGAACAAGAATCTACTGTAAAATATACTCAATAAGTCATCAACCTGGCTTTTTTTGAACACCTCCATTGAGGGAGACCCCTTCTCCCAAGGCAAACCATTCCACTTTTGGATATTTCTATTTACTAGAAAATATTTCCTTAATTTAAGCCTGTACTTTGAAACTTTTGCCTATTGCTCCTAGATTTTCTGTCCTAGAAAATGCTGAAACCAATTTAACCCTTTCTTTACATTTCAGAGATTGTAAACATCAATTATTTCATTTTACTATAGTTCAATGATGTCCTCAGACCCTATTTTAATGTATGTGTGGTTTTGCCCAACAATAAATGATCTCTAGATAATTGCAGAAGGATTAAGTATGGTACTTAGAAGATACTAGGCCAAAGTTCCATAGGACATTCCAATGAGAGCTTCCTTTCAAATTAACATTGAACTATTAATGAACAATTTTTTGCAATGATCTTTCTTTTTTTGTTTGGTTTTGTTTTTTGTTTTTTGTGGAGCAATGAGGGTTAAGTGACTTGCCCAGGGTCACACAGCTAGTAAGTGTCAAGTATCTGAGGCTGGATTTGAACTCAGGTCCTCCTGAATCCAGGGCCAGTGCTTTATCCACTGTGCCACCTAGCTGCCCCTGCAATGAACTTTTAACCAGTTCTAGATTCACTTAAAGGTTCTATTAGCTTGCCTATATCTTCATGTTTTTCAATAGCAAAAAGAATAAGTAATTATAAAGTGCTTTAGAGTTTGAAAAGCACTTTAGAAGTACTATCTCATTTGATCCTCACAACAACCCTATGAGTTAAATGCTATTATTATCATCCCCATTTTACAGATGAGAAAACTGAGGCACAATATCTTCTTAGATGTGATCAAAATATGGCTGATTCATATCTACCACCCAGGTACCACTCGAGTATTTGGGCCATTTTTTTTTTCTGAATTCTATCTTATCTGTCCTTTGTCTATTTCTTTTCTTGGCTCTTCTTCCAGTTTCTCAGTTTGGCTTATATAGCCGAACCAGCTAAAGAATATTCTTCCTCTAGTCTGTGAGCCAACCAGTCACATTCACTTAGGTATCATTTTTACATACTTAGCCCTGTTATTCATCACAAATCTGTTCTTTGCTGACATTTCCAACTCTGTTCAAGTCTCTTTCTTCCATGTCATAACTGTTAGGGTATGTTTGGGGCAGGAGTAATGTTTTCCTCCCCACTCTTGGTTGACTAAATTCTTCCTTCAGTGTCTCATCCCATTATGGGATCCTGGAGTCTTGTAGTTTCTCCCACCCCACCTATTCCTGCAGAGTGTAAGTTTGGGCAATTCTATAAAGTTGGAAAGCCTTTTAGTATAAACCAAGTCATATATGTTTTGTCTTTTCTAAAGACCAACCTAAATAGGTATGGAGCCCCTTGGAAGATTCATTACTACAGGATTGACCACAAAGGGACACTCTTTTAGATACAAATTTTAAAGACTCTACATTACAGGATGCAGGCACTTGTGGCCTTCATCACAGATCCTAATCTTGAAATGGTTCTTGTTTTAGTGCTATTCTGTATGGTAAGCATCAGACACATGGTGAGGGTTCCAAGAAGCTGATTCTCTGAATGATCTCAATATCATTGTGCTTATGACTCCAGCTAGAAATAGTGGGTTTTTTTCCCATTAATTTAAGCAATATGTACAGCTATCTCATGTATGACTTTACACTAATGAAGTATTTAAACTGGTCAGAACCCACTTGTAGATTTATAGGTCATATATTTAGAGCTAGAAGAGACTTTAGGTATCATCTAACCCAACATCCTCATTTCTAGATGAGAAAATGGAGGACAAGAATTCTCCACCTTCACAAAGATGAAAAGTAGCAGAGTCAAGGCTTAAATCCAGGTTGTCAGATTCTAAATCCTCTTTTTTCCTCCATCTACACAATTCTACCTTCTTCTCTTTCCATATGACAGCTAGCAAATCTGGACCTCAAATATCATATTTGGCAAGTGCTATTTCTCCAGAAAGTCCTCCAAATCCTCCAATCTCATATTTGGAAGGAATCTGAGGTCCTGTCTAATCTCCATAAAGAGGTAAAGCTGTCCTGGACATATTCATTCACTAGTAAGAAATTCATTTCAAATGTTGCTCCTCATCTTGGTGACAAACTAGCCCAACTATATGGGGGAAATTACAGATAATTAGGCCACTATTTAGAGTATAGTCATTTCTTCCTCATTGGAAATAGTAATTTGTACTTTCTGAGATGTTCTCTTCTACCACTAGATCCTATAGCAAAATTTTGTTTCTGTTTTGCCTATTAGCTAATGCTATCTAAGGGAATTGGGAGACTAAACTAAGATGATGGCTTAAGAACTGGGTTGTTTTATAACTTGGAACAAAGTATAAAAATAGGAGATAACTGCCACAACTGCTCCAATCCCCAATCCCCTGCTGTTCCCTTGACAAGAGTATATCCTCTCTAGGTAGAGATATGGCTGACAGTCAGTAAAACAAATAAACATCAGAATAACCATATAGGCCTTCAGTTTCAAAGAGTCCTTTACTCATAACAACCCCATGAAGTAAGCAGAGAATGTGTTATTATCTCTAATCCAATCCAATAAACATTTATTAAACACTTATGTGCAAAGCACTGTACTAGCCACTGGGAATTGTTAACATAAGCTCTGTAATGACTGTACTATATGTTAGAACTTCCCTTCTTCACAGGGGAGCAAAACAATGGAATACACCACAACAAGCCAATTAGAAGGATTTCTAAGGCCCAAAGCTTCTTGGCACACCAGTGGTCCCTTTCAAGTGAACTCTAGCCTGAATTTAGAGATGCCTGTAGCCATCAGAAACCACAGAACCAGCTTTGATCAACTGAAGGGCAGCCTTGAACAGAAGCTTCAGACTGAAAAACTTTCTCAGGACTTTCTAAACATCTTGCTCATCTTGTTGTCTGTACTCACGTCTTGCATTTTCTGCCTCATATTGCTTATCTCAATATATCAAGAATTTAGAGGCAGCTAGGTGGCACAGTGGATAGAGAACCAGCCCTGGAGTCAGGAGTACCTGAGTTCAAATCCAGCCTCAGACACTTAATACTTACTAGCTGTAAGACCCTGGGCAAGTCATTTACCCCCAATTTCCTCACTAAAAAAAAAGTATATATATATGAAGTCAGTGCTGCCCCCTTCACTCCTTCACTTCATCTTTAATCCCTAGAACTTTCCAGCCATAACACACCCCCCATCCCTCTGGATCAGCCATTTCCCAACTCCCTTTGTCTGAAAATAATATAACCCCTCTCTACTTTCCCCAACTCTTTGGAAAGAGTGATCCAAGTCCCACAGGACTTGTGCCTCTGTTTGAAAGGATACAAGGACAAAGTCAAAAACAGTCTAAGCCTTCAAAGAGCTTACATTATATATCAGGAAATAAAATAAAATATTGCACATAATCATCAGAGGAAGGCTAGATCACAAAACAAACATACAACAGACAAAAATTTGGTGGGGGTATCAAGAAACACTTCTCATAGGAGTATTATATGAACAGAATATTAAAGAAAACTAGAAAGTCTGAGAGGTGAAGGCTTAAGGGAGTGAATTCCAAGGTAGTGAACAACTGTACAGAAATGGGAAATGGGATGCTGAATTTTGGGAAAGGTAGGCCAATTCAGATGCAATAAGTAATTAATTAAGTAAATAAGCAAGCAAGCAAATAAATAAATTAGTGAATAAATGAATAGATGCATAAATGGATAGATAATTGAGTGAATGAATGAATAAAAGCTTTGTGAAGAGGAATAATATGAAATAATTCAAGAAATATAGTCTAGGGAACAGCAAGGTGGCTCAGTGGATTAAATACCAGCCCTGGATTCAGGAGGACCTGAGTTCAAATCCGGCCTCAGAGACTTGACACTTACTAGCTATGTGACCCTGAGCAAGTCACTTAACCCATTGCCCCACCCCAAAAAAAAATTTTAAAAGGTATCCTAGAGTCAGATTGATAATGGCTTTATATTCCAAACTGAAGAGTTATCTCTTAGCTTTGTAATAATAGGGAGCCACTCAGTCATCAAAACTATTTCGTACTGGCTAAGAAATAGAGTGGTGGATCACTGGAATAGTTTCGGCACAGAAGACACAGTAGTAAATGATTATAGTAATCTATTATTTGATAAACCCAAGGACGCCAGCTTCTGGATAGGAACTCAGTATTTGGCAAAAACTGATAAGAAAACTAAAATACGGTATGGTAGAAACTAGGCATAGACCAATATCTTACATAGTATACTAAAATAAGATCAAAATGGGTACATGATGGGGCAGCTAGGTGGCACAGTGGATAGCTATCTATTCCCATATGAAAAAATGCTCTAAATCACTATTGATTGGAGAAATGCACATTAAAACAACTCTTGAGGTACCACCTCATACCTATCAGAGTGGCTAATATGACAAAAAAGGAGGATAATAAATGTTGGAGAAGCTATGGAAAAATTGGAACACTAATGCATTGTTGGTGGAGCTGTGAACTGACCCAACCATTCTGGAGAGAAATTTGGAACAATGCCTAAAGGGCTATAAAACTGTGCATACCTTTTGACCTGGCAATAACACTATTAGGTCTATAGGTCTATATTCCAAAGAGATCATAGAAAAGGGAAAAGGGCCCACATGTACAAAAATATTTATAGCTGCTCTTTTTGTGGTGGCAAAGAATTGCACATTGAGAGGATGCCCATTAATTGGGTAATGACTGAACAAGTTTTGGTATATGAATGTAATGGAATATTATTGTGCTGTAAGAAATGACAAGCAGGCAGGTTTCAGAAAAATCTGGAAAAACTTACATGAATCGATGCTGAGTAAAATGAACAGAACCAGGAGAACATTGTACACGGCATCAACAACCATTTGTGATGATCAACTGTGATAGATTTAACTCTTCTCAACAATACAATGAGCCAAGATAATTCCAAAGGACTGACTCATAATGGAAAATGCTCTCCATATCCCGAAAAAAGAATTGTGGAATCAGGATGTAGATTGAACCATGATGTTTCTATTTCTTTTTGGTTTTTAGTTTTTCCTTTTTGAGGTTTTTCCCTTTTGTTCTGATTCTTCTTTCACAACATGATTCATGCAGAAATATGTTTAATGTGATTGTACATATATAATCTATATCAGATTGCTTCCTGTCTTGGGGAGGAGGGATGGAAGGTAGGGAAGGAGAAAAATTTGGAACTAGAAATCTTATAAAAACAAATGTTGAATACTATCTTTACAAGTAACTGGAAAATAACAATATGATTTAAAAGAAAAGAACCAAAAAAATAATACAAGGGAGCCACTGAAAGATTCCTAAAAAGTTGGTCAACATGGTTGAAGTGGTGCTTTTAAAAATTATTTATCTTTATATTTTACCATATAATCCTCTTCCTTTTCAATATTCTTCAATTATTTTTCTTTTGAAGATAATTTTCAAAAGTACCAATTCAACCATGCCACCCCCCAAAAGAAGTTTCATTTTTGTTGTTGGTAGTTATGTGGAAATTGGATCAAAGAGGAGAGAGACTAGAAGCAGGGGTTGGAAGACCCTTCAACAGTACAAAAAAAGGGTGGTAAGGACCCAGTACTATTCACTGAGGCAGAGAGAATGGGATGGATGTAAATCATGTTATAGTTTCTTTAATTTTTCTTTTTTGGTTTGTTTTTTGGGGTTTTTTTGCGGGGCAATGAGGGTTAATTGACTTGTCCAGGGTCACACAGCTAGTAAGTGTCAAGTGATTGAGGCCGGATTTGAACTCAGGTCCTCCTGACTCCAGGGCTACGGCTTTATCCACTGCACCACCTAGCTGCTCCTATAGTTTCTTTTGATTTTAAATGCAGCATGCTGTTTCAGCATCATGATCATCTAACCTGCTAGAGATATTATTTGCTTTATATTAACAGTCTCCTGGAATCTCCCTTTTTTGTCCTCACAGGTTCCATCATATGCCCAGTAAAGCTTTAGAAAGGACAGAATCTTATTTTAACTATATACACCAAAAGCTCTGAATCTAACTCTCAAAGATGGTTAGGGGGAGGAAAAAATATTTCTACAAACATTTTCTATGTGCCAATTATTGTGCCAAAACTTTTAAATATATCTTATTTCATCCTCACAACAACCCTGAAAAGTAGTTGTTAGTATTATTCCCATTTTATAGTTGAAGAAACTGAGAAAGAGGGGTCTGAGGCCGGATTTGAACTCATGTCTTCCTGACTCCATATCTAGCACTCTATCCCCTGTGCCACAAACTGTCTCAGAAAATCATAGTCCCCAAACTCTCCCTTTGGGACAATCCTTGTAGAATGAAGATTGAGAAAGACCCCAAATCCATCAATTAAATAATCAATCAGTCAACCAGCAAGTAGTTTTTACTCATTTACTATGTGTCAGGTACTGTACTAGGTGCTAGGGAGCCAAAGAAAAAACATTTCCTACCCTCATGGCACATTTTAATAAAGGAGTCATCAAGTATAGAAACAAATACATATACAAGAAGACATTGGGAGGAGTGCACTAGCTACTAGGGGGATGAGGAAAGGCTTCATGGAGAAGGTGGTACATGTAGAAAGTCAGAGCTATCGGGGCAGCTAGGTGGTACAGTGGATAGAGCACCAGCCCTGGATTCAGGAGGACCTGAGTTCAAATTTGACCTCAGACACTTTACACTTACTAGCTGAGTGACCCTGGGTAAGTCACTTAACCCTCATTGCCCCACCAGGAAAAAAAAAAAGTCAGAGCTATGAAGGAAGCAAGGGACTAAGGTGAAGAGGTGAAGATTAAGTGAATTCCAGGCATGACAGACAGCCAATATAAAGGCAGGCAGGTGAGAGATGGAGTATCTTGTGTTAGGAAAAATTTGGAAGCCAATCTGCCTGCAACTTTATTGAAAAGGAAGGGAAGTAATGTATAAGTATGGTAAAAATTCAACCAGCTTGATCCTACAGCACCAGTCTTGGCCAAGGTTTCTAAATGAGATAATATATGTAAAGCAGTTTGAAAATGTTAAGGCCCTATGTAAATGCCATCTATCATAATCCTCATCATTATTCAAACTCACCCATTGTTTGTTGGTCGTAGAATCTTGCTTTATATAAAGACTACATTTTTTTCTTTTTTTATGATTAAGATATCATATTTGTGAAGTTCGCCGAGAACATGGCTAACTTCCAATTAAGCATATGTAGAGAAGAGTATTTCTTGAATTCTTTATGGTATCTGTAGCACACAGAAGTCCAGGACCAATTTCCTGCTGGAAACCAGTTCTCTGGATGTGGCCAAACATATTTGTAACTGTCAAATATTTCTTCAATTGAGGAATCGCCTACAGTTGAGAGCCCATGCAGCTTACCATGGCTGCTGTGTCAGGAAGCCCTTCATTTCCTGTAAACCAGTCACATCAGTCACATTACCTAATGCTGTGATTTCTAAGCATGGGGAGGATGGGAGCTGACCTCTGTGCTATAAACAAGCATTTGCCCAAGGCACCTTCTGTCCTCTGACAGCTGGTGGTGAGGTGACAGGCAGCCATTCCCTGATCTGTGGGTTCTGCTAGGGTCAGCTAAATGCTGTGAATTCGATCTAGCTTCCAGAATGAGAGTTACAGATAAAATCAACAGTCTTTTAAAAAAGAAATAGGAAACACAAAAACAAAGAAATCTTGGCTCTAGAGAAGAAATGAGGGAAAGGACTTTTCTTGACCTGTAGAGGTGGGAGACTACTGGTGCAGAATCTTTCATATGATGCCAGGCAATGCCGTTATTTTTATTTTTTTTTGCTTAACTGGTTTTCTCTGTTACATGGAAGAACATACATAGTGGGAGGAAGTTAGATTAGATAGGATGTAAAAACAAAACAAAACAAAACTCTCAATATTTTTTTAAAAAGGTAATAAAGACAAACAAGTAAGGAAACTAGAATTAATACTGGCTTTATTTCTGTTCCACTTTTTCTTGTATTGGTTATTGCAGTGTGCCTTCATGTTATTAGATGCACATCTTCTCTTAAGGCTTGATTCTCCATTGTCTAATTTTCTTTCTCTTTGCACTATCTTAGTGACTTAATCTGTTCCTATGACTTTAAATATCACCATTATGTAAGTGAATCACAAATCTACATATGCAGTCCCAAACTTTTCACTGATCTCACCTCTTGCATTATTAGATGCCACTAGAAAATAGTGTATTGAGTGTTTCACCTGTAATGCATACCCAATATATCCCAAATTACACTAGAAAGATTTTTAGGTCAAACTTGCCATCTTCCTATTTCTGTTGATGGTATCATGATTGTCCTATCACTTAGGCTCTAGAGTCTAGTATGTAGACTTTGCTCATATTTAGTCTTCATGACCCATATATACTCACATATGGTACCCTGTCAATTCTTCCTCCACAATATCTCTTCTACTTGTCCCCTCTTTTTCACTCCCACTACTACTAGCCCCATCTCTTCTCTGGATAACTATTTAAATATCCTTTTAACTGGTGTTTCTGTCTCCCCTTTTTCATCTTACCAATTCATCCTCCATCTTGATGCCTAGGCCCTTATAACAAATTGGTGTGATCAGATCACTTTTGTATGCAAAAACCTTCAATTATAATCCATTTCTTATCAAATAATGTTTAAGCCCCTCATCCTGGAATTCAAGGTTCTATACTACAATTCTAGTCTTCACGTTAATCTCTCATCACAATCCCTCCCAGAGAAATATATACATAGTCCATTTGCAGCCTAAACAAATACTCTATACATATAATGGCCAAATGAACAACATGGACAGTACACTTGGCACTAGTGGAACTTGGCACTTGGGCTGCCCTTCTTCCATCATTTTACCTTCTGCTTTAACTGCCAAATTCTCCATTTCTTCAGAAGATAGTGTTTTTTCACAACGTTTCAATAAACGTTATTAATCGCCTACTATGTGTCAGGCACTGCTAAACTCTGAGGATACCAAAAGATGCAAAATGCAATCCCTGCACTCAAGGAGCTTACAATCTAATGGGGAGAAAACACTCAAACAAATACAAACACATATATACCTACACACACATGTGTGTGTATATATATATATATGTACATACATATATAAAGCTATATATAGGATAAATAGGAAATAATTAACAGAGGGAAGGCACTAGAATTAAGAGGCATTGGGGAAGGCTGGAATTTTAGCTGGACTTAAAGGAAGCTAGGATGGTCTGTAGGCAGAGCACAGGAGGGAGAGCATTAAAGGCATAGGGGACAGCCAGAGAAAATGACCAGAGCTGAGCTTGTTTGTGGAACAACCAAGAGGTCAATGTCACTGGATTGAAGAATATGTGTTGGGGAGTAAGGTGTAAGAAGACTGGAAAAGTAGAAGGGGACTAAGTTATAACAGGCTTTAAATACCAAAGAAAGCATTTTATATTTGATCCTTCAGTCAACAAGAAGCCACTGAAGTTTACTGAATGTGTGTGTGTGTGTTGGTGTGGGTGTGTGTGTGTGTGGGGGGGTGTGGGTGTGTGTGTGTGTGTGTGTGTGTGTGTGTGTGTTTGGGAGTCGTGTGACATGATAAGACTGGCACTTCAGAAAAATCATCTTGATGACTGAATGGATAATGGATTGGAGTGGGGACAGACATGAGATAGGGAGATTCACCATCAGGCTATTACAGTGGTCCAGGTAGGAAGTGATGAGAGGTGGCAGAGTCAGAGGAGAGAAGGAAACATATACAAGAGATGCTGAAAAGGTGAAATTGACAGGTCTTGGCAACAGCTTGGATATGGGAGGTGAAAGATAGTGAGAAGTCCAGGATGACTCCTAGGTTGTGAGCCTGAGGGATTAGGGAGGTAATGTTGCATTCTACACTAATAGGGGAGGTAGGAGGTGGAGAGTATTTAGGGGAAAGGATAATGAAACAATCCTCCCTTCTTAATTACTAGTTACTGTTTTCCATAACAGCTCTTCCAAACTTTTTCATCCCTCCTCAGCTCTTCTAAGTTTTTTCCTCCCCTACTCTCTCAGATGAGATTCTTGCCTAATATTTTACATGACATCCCTTTCTTCCTTCCTTGTACCTTCTGCCTCTCTCTCCTCCTCCCCAATCTCACAACATGAAATGGCCTTACTCCTTATCAAGGCTAACCCCTCTGCCTGCTCAAGTGGTCCCAATCCATCCTGTCTCTTCCAAAAGATTGACCCCTCTGGCATCCCCACTCTTTCACTTATTTTCAGTCTCTCCCTATCTGTTGGCTGATTTCCTAACCCCTACAAACATGCCCATGTTCTCCTTCAAAAAACCTTCACTTGATACATCAGTCTCCACTATCATCCTATATCTCTTCTGCCCTTTGAAGCAAAACTCCTCAAATAGGCTGACTTTAATAGTTGCCTTCACATTTTTTTTCTTTCTTTCTTCTCACTTCCTTATTAACTCCTTAAAATCTAGCCTCTGAACTTATTTTTCCACTAAAACTGCTCCAAAGTTACTAATGATCTCTGGGTTGTCAAATCCAGTGACAATTTTTCAGTCCTCATTCTTGTTGACCTTTCTGCAGACATTGACACTATCGATCACTTTCTCCTCCTTGATAACTCCCTTCTCTCTAGGTTTTTGGAACACAGTTCTCTCCAGGTTTTCCTTCTACCAATCTGGCCATTCCTCTGTCTGCTTTGCTGGATCTTTTTCCAAATGATGCCCTCAGGTTGTAAGCATCCCTCAAAATTCTGTCCTGGACCTTCTCTTTTTATACAGCTTCACTTGGTCCTCTCATCCACTCCCATGGATTCAATTACCATCTTTATGCTGATCACTTTCACATCTACCTAACCTGCCCCAAATACTATTGACATCATTTCTCACATCTCTAATTGCCTTTCAGAGATCGTAAACTGGATGTCCAGTAAGGTATGTGTATTTACAGATGCATGTATGTATGTATATATGTGTGTATGCATGTATGTGTGTATGTATACACACTTTCTTTCTTAGCATAAAATATATATACATATATATCTATATTTATCTATATACCTGTATCTATCTATCTAGCTATCTACCTAATCACAGCTAGATGATTCAATAGATATAGTGCCAGACCTGGTGTCAGGAAAATTCATCTTCCAGAGTTCAAATTTGGCCTCAGATACTTCCTAGATGTGTGACCCTAGGCAAATCACTTAACCCTGTTTGTTTCTGTTTTCTCATATGTAAAGTGACCTGGAGAAGGAAATGGCAAATCACTTTACTATCTTTGTCAATAAAATCCCAAATGGCATCACAAAAAGCTGCACATGTATGACCCTGGGCAAATCACTTAACCCTCAAAGCCCTTCAAAAAGAAAAACAAAAAACAACAACAAAGAGCTGTACATGACCAAAAATGATTGAACAATAACACATACATAGTTTGCATGCACACATGTGTATACACCCACATGCCTATATACATATATGTATATACACACATGCGTACATGTATAGGCTATATTTGATATGTAAATATATTGCCATATGTGTTATGTATATGTATGTAAAATATACATGTATAAATATATGAAATATATAATTATATTACATGTAATATATACATGTGTGTGTGTCTATCATCTATCTATATCACAGTAAGAAAGAGAGTAGAAGGGAGTTTAGACTTTAAAATTCCTCCTGGTTAACTGAGAAGTAGGGTCCTAACATCATTGGGACATTTAAACAGCTAGGTGGTATAGTGGATAGAGGGCTGGACTGAGTTCAAATCTCTGCCTCAGAAACTTAACTTTTCTCAGCTTCATTTTCCTCAGTTGAAATATGAAACTAATAGCATCTGGATAGGTTTTTGTTTGGCTTTGGTTTTGGTATGTTTTTTGGGTAAGGATGAAATGCGCATACATGTAAAGTGCTTTGTAGATGTAGAAGCACTATATGAATTTTAATGATTATTTTTTTAATAGAATTTTATTTTCCAAAATATATGTAAAAACAAATTTTAACATCAATTTTTAAAAAAAATTGTTCCAACTTCTCTTCCTCCTCCATTCCCACCCCCCACCCACTAGAACTCAAGCATTTCAAAATATGTTATACATGAGTAGGCATGGAAAACATTCCCACATTAGCTAGGTTGTGAGAGAAAACAGTCAAAAAACTCCAAAAACTTCAGACTGAGGAATTTTCAAAGAGAAAAATTTTTTTTAAAAAAATGTGTTTCCAGGGGCAGCTAGGTGGTGCAGCGGACAGAGCACCGGCCCTGGAACCAGGAGCACCCGAGCCCAAATCCAGCCCCAGACACCCAACACCCACCAGCCGCATGACCCCGGGCAAGCCACCCAACCCCAATTGCCTCACCAAAAAAGAAAAAAAAAGAAAAGAAAAAAAATGTGTTTCCATCTATTTTCAGATACTATCACTTCTTTCTCTGTAGATGGGTTGCCATTTTCATAAGTCCTTCAGGGTTATATTGGACCATTGCCTTGCTGAAAATAACCACATGCTTCCCAGCAGATCATCTTACACTATTGCTGTTATTTTGTATACAGTGCATTTCACTCTGCTTCAGTTCATGTAGGTGTTTCCAGGTTTTTCTAATAGTATCCTGTTCATCATAACCTAAATAAAGTACCTTAAACTTGACAAAGAATTTTTTTTCATATTAGCCCAGCAAAGTCATCATAACTATTTCCCTCCATATTATTCCCTTCCCATGATATTTACTCTATTTTCTGTCTTCTTTTAAACTATTCCTCCTCGAAAGTATTTTACTTCTGACTGTCCCCTCCCCCACTCTGCACTCCCTTCTTTTTCACCTTTCCTTCCTTATCCTCTTCCCCTCATACTTTCCTTTAGGGTTAAATAGATTACTCCTCCCAACTGGGTGTGAATGTTATTCCCTCCGTGAGCCAACTCTGATGAGTTTAAGGTCTTTGAGCTAATTCTATGTTCCAAATTTTCTTCCTCCCTCTCTCCTCAACCCTCCCTATGAAATCAAGCAATTCAATATTTCATATTTGTGCTGTTATGCAGAACATCTTTACCTTCCTCAAAAGTATTTTGCTTTTTACTACTCTCTCCCGGAATCTGCCCTTCCCTCCTTCCCCCACCCCCTCTCCCTCCCCTCCCTCAGGGCAAAAATATATTACTATACCTACTTGAGTATGTATGTTAGTCCTTCTTTGAGTCAATTCTGATGATATTAAGGTTCACTCATTCCCCAATTCCTTCCCCCTCTTCCCCTCCCCTCCATAAGCTTTTTTCTTGTTTCCTTCATGTGAACAACCTCTCCCCAGACCATCTCTCCCCTTCCCCCTCCCCCCAGTCTATTTCTCCTACACCTCAACCCTATTTTAAGGATGTCATTATGGGTTAGTTAGGTGGCACAGTGGACAATGCACCAGCCCTGGACCCAGGAGGCCCCAAGCCCAAATCCGGCCCCAGACATAAGACACCCCACACAGAACAAAACATAACATCCCTTCGTATTCAGTTCAGACCTGTGTCCTCTATTAAATCCTTACTGATATAGTTCTTATGAGTTTGAAGTATTATCTTCCCATGTAGGATTATAAATAGTTTGATCTTTTAATATCCCTCATGAAGTCTTTTTCCTGTTTATCTTTTTATGCTTCTCCAGGATCTTGTATTTGAAAGTAAAATTTTCTATTCAGTTCAGGTCTTTTCATAACAAATGCCTGAAAGTCTTCTTTCTCCTTGAAGTTCCATGTTTGCCTCTGAAAGATGATGCTTAGTTTTGCTGGGTACGTGATTTTTGGCTGTAGTCCCAGTTCCTTTGCCCTCTGGAATATCATATTCCATGCCCTCTGGTCCTTTAATGTAGAAGCTGCTAGATCTTGCTTTATCCTTATTGGAGCTCCACAGTATTTAAATTCCTTTTTTCTAGCTGCTTGCAATATTTTCTCCTTGACCTGGGAGTTCTGGAATTTGGCTATAATATTCCTGGAGGTTTTCCTTTTGGGATCTCTTTCAGAAGGTGATCGGTGGATTCTTTCAATTTCTATTTTAGCTTCTGCTTCTAGAATATCAGGGCAATTTTCCCTCACAATCTCTTGGAGGATGGTGTCTAAGCTCTTGTTTTGGTCATGGTTTTCAGGTAGTCCAATGATTTTCAAATTATCTCTCCTAGATTTATTTTCTAGGTTAGCTGTTTTTCCAAGGAGATATTTCACATTGCCCTCTATTTTTTCATTCAATTGGATTTGCTTTACTGTGTCTTGGTTTCTCATAAGGTCACTAGCTTCCATTTGTTCAATCCTAATTCTTAGGCAATTATTTTCAGCAGACAGTTTTTTAATCTCCTTTTCTATTTGGCTTTTCAAACTGTTGACTTTTTTCTCATGACTCTCCTGCATTACTCTCATTTCTCTTTCCATTCCTTCCTCTCTTTCTCTACATCTTCGTTCTCTCTCTCCTACTTTCTCTTCAAAGTCCCTTTTGAGAGCTTCCATGGCCTGAGACCAGTTCATAATTTTCTCGGAAGCTTTGGATGTTGGAGCTTTGACCCTATTATTATCTTCTTCTTCTGAGGATGTATTGTGGTCTACCTTTCCCCCAAAGAAGTTTTCGATGGTCTTCTGCTTTCTCTGCCTACTCATCCTGGCTTACTGTTTCTTGGCTTTTTACTCCTTAAAGTGTAGCGCTGCTTCCAGGACACACTGTTCGTGCTACAGCATGGCCCAGGGGGTGATTGGGCTTCTTCTCAGCCTGCCTGGCTTGTGAGTAATCACAGCTGCTTTCCAATTTTAATGATTATTATATGGGGACAACTGGTTTCTAGCCTTAAAACCATCCCTATTCTCCCAATTGCTTATGAGATGATGAGGTACACACTAAGCTTCTTGTGGAAGCTCTAAAGTAACCAGTCTGGTTAACATGTTCCCTGTACAATAGCATACACTCTTTTTTTTTTTTTCAGGGTAATGGGGGTTAAGTGACTTGCCCAGGGTCACACAGCTAGTAAGTGTCAAATGTCTGAGGCCGGATTTGAATGCAGGTACTCCTGGATCCAGGGTTTGTGCTTTATCCACTGCGCCAAGTAGCTGCCCCCAATAGCATATACTCTTAATCTCAGACTGCTTCCTGGGATGTCACTAGCCATGGAGGAAGCTGATTTGGCTGGTGTGGTACAGAGAAGTCTTCTTGGTTACATGCCTAGTCCATGTCTGCTGTCCTAAGCAGAACGTACCTTTCAAGATCTTGGGGGTTTATTACATATATGTCGTTCTCCATTTCAATTATTCAATAACATAAATAAAATGCTAGTTTCTATCT